>NC_143501.1:13376428-14050714 GCF_051622355.1 Phaseolus vulgaris
AAATTAACACAAATTTGAAAACCAAAACTTTCAAAAGAGATTTCAAATCATACGAACTTGGATCATAAGTAAGTGCAAATTAACAACTCAAAATCTACCTAACTACACACATAAAATAGATTTTTCAAGTCTTCAAAGATGGATTTGGAAATCATCAAAGCAACCTTGTTCAACAATCTCCCTCTATTTGATGAAGACAAATCCCTGGTTGTTTGTGTTGAAGATTTTGAATTTAAAGAGATCCTGCAAAATAGAAAAGGGCAACTATTGTGGGGGTGTATTATGATTGTTAAATCGCTAACACATATTAGCTTGTTATATCAACTACTATGTGTGTTAAGTTCATCAATCTAAGACTGGTTCACATAGCTTGTTATACCAGCTACATCTTATATAAACCCATGATTTTCTTCTTTCTTTCTTTCAATGTCTTATCTTTTACAATATGTGGGAGATTGTTGTAAAACCAATCAAAAGAACCTTGCGCTTTTTTCGGTGGGTTTTTCCGTTCAACTTTGGAACTGTTGGAGGGGATCTCGCAATATTGTAGAGGAGACTAAATCTGCCCAATGATGACGTGCACGACATTTCCTTTTTATGCGTCCAGGTTCAGTGTCAACCCTGCTCTCAGATGCACCCAATATCGTTGGTGCAACAATTGGAAATTCAATTGGTTTGGTTTCTCTTCTACACTATAAATATGTGTCTCCCCTTTGCTCCAAAAAGACACAGATTCACATTCTCTCTTCTCCACTCCTTTCTAGGTCAAAATTTTATTTTATTATTTTCGTTTTCTACCATTTTTTATATCCTGGGTTTTTCTCTTCAAGAGCTTATGTGAAGAATTTGTGGCAGCAATGCAGGGGGAGTTTGAAATGTCTATGATGGGGGAGTTATCCTTCTTCTTAGGGTTGCAAGTCAAGCAATCAAAGGATGGCATCTTCCTTAGACAAACCAAGTATTACAAAGAGATTCTCAAGAAGTTTGAAATGGAAAACTACAAAGAGGCATTCACACCAATGTCTACAAGTTGTTATATGGATGCTGACTTGGCTAGAATAGCAGTAGATCAAACAAAATTCAGAGGATTGATTGGTTTTCTTGCTTTATCTCACTGCTAGCATACCAGACATCATGTTTCCAGTTTTTCTTTGTGCTAGATTTCAATCCAATCCAAAAGAATCTCACTTCAAAGTTGCAAAACAAATTCTGAAGTATCTCAAGGGCACAACCATTGTTGGTTTATGGTATCTCTCTCACTCTCATATAAACATAGTTGGCTACTCTGATTTTGATTTTGCAGGGTGTAAGTTAGATAGAAAAAGCACAAGTGGGTCTTGTCATCTTCTTGGTTCAAGTCTCATATCTTGGCATAGCAAGAAACAAGCTTGTGTGGCTCTTTCCATTGCTTAAGCTGAACACATAGCTGCTGGAAGCTATTGTGCTCAAATTCTCTGGATCAAACAGCAACCATAGGACTTTGGGTTGAAGATCAACAAGGTGTCTTTGCTTTGTGATAACAAAAGTGCTATAAATCTTACCAAAAATGAAATTCAGCATTCAAAGACAAAGCATATTGAGATTCACCACCACTTTATAAGAGATCATGTGAGCAATGGGGATTGTGAAGTTTAGTTTATTGAAACTGGAAGACAACTTGCTGATATATTCACCAAGCCATTGCCTAAGTACAGGTTTTTCTTTATAAGAAATGAATTGGGTATTCTTGATTCTAAATATCTTGCTTAATTATGCTTATAATATGTTCTTCTACTCTATTTGTGAAGACAAATAGGGGGAGAATTATCTAGTTTGAATGTAGTTTGTATGCTAATACATATGGTTTAAATGTAGTTTGTAGAAAACTTTGATTGTGCACCTCATTCACACTGGTTTTTCACACTGATTTTGCTGGTTTTCTTTATGAAAATCACATGGTGAAAACTGGTTTAGTAGTGCAAGAGGAATCTATTTATGATTGCTTGAAAAGGATTTGAAAAGCTTGATTTTATTTGACTTTGTTGTCAAACCAATTCTACCAGTTGTTTTGAGAAATCAACTGATTGATTTTTGAAAATCCTTAACAGAATCTGTTAAGTTTGTTAAAATTGTCTTAAATGATTTAAAATTGATTTGGCTCTTGCATTAAATGTTTTTAACAGCTTTTTGGAGTATAAATAATTTTTTATACGCTCCTAGTTGTTATGAAATCAGATTATACTTTTCAAATCAGTTTTATCCAATATTGCTTCAAGCTTTGGATTCTTTTAAAGAGTGGAATAGGATTGCTTTGCAATTTTTCAATTCAATCTTTTGATTGTATCAGGTGTGATCATTCTTTTTCTCTCTTGATCTTATAATTCTGTAAAGACTGGTGTGTGCAGATCTAGAAGGTGTTCTGATCTGTGGTGTGTTGTTATCCAAAGGAGGTATGTTTTCTTGAGGGATTCAAGATCACCTCTTTGGTGAGTGTCGTTTGTAATCTAGGTTTTGATTGGTTAGTGCATTGCTCAGAGGTTTCTGGGAACTAGATGTAGCTCTTGGTTAAAAGTAAACTAGTATAAATTTTTTGTGTGATCTTTCTATCCCCTGTCTCCTTTAAATCTGTTTTAGCTTGTTTTTATTCATTGTTGATAAAAACAACTGATTGATTTGTATAAACAATCAGTTGATTTTCTAGAATCAACTTAAAACAATTTTATTTGTTGCCTGATCTGGTCTCTTGATCATTTATTCTTCATTGAACTTCACTCTACCTTCAATATTTGTGAAAAAAAAAATTATAAACAATTCATCCCTCTTCTTTAAAACCTACAATTCCAACAAAATAATTATTTGGAGTAGTTTTTTTTATATGTGAATTAGTTACTGTAATGTTTTTTTAATTTTTAAAAATATTGTGTTTTGTATTTATGTTATTAATTTTGATTTTTTTAGAATTTGTATGTTTAACTTTTTTATACAAATTCATGTTGTTATGTTGTTAGGTTTATATTAAATTTGTTGGGATTGTAGTAATTTATAATTTTCACTACTACAATTTTTTTTAATACAAATCAATTTAATATTTTTAAATATAAGTTTTGATTATTATTTATTTATTTAAATTTCATTATTTAATACAAATACATAAATCTTTCATATTTTATTATTTATAATTTTTTTATTATAAAGGGTAGAATTGTAAACTTACATTTTATACATTTTAAAAAAATTATAAATCTCCTATCAACCCTTACATCACTCACAAACACCAATAAATTTTCTTCACACATCTATTTTAACGTTTCACAGTTCAAATACTCTCACTTTCTTCACACTTTCACCTCAAATCCTCACACAACTACTCTCTCAAATCCTCACAAATTGACTCGTCAATCCAAACACAACCTAATAAACATATCACTAAGGGTACATTTAGGAACTGTTTGGATCCGGGTGAGTATTGTTCACCCGGATTTAAAAGCAAGGAAACTTTATGTTTGGACTAAGGGGTTTGTAGTGATTAGGGAGAGTGGAAAGGCAAAGAAAGTGAGGGGAGTAATCTTTGGTTGTTTGTGAAGATTTGGTGAGAAAGTTTAGCTTTTACCATATTACCCTTTGCCACCTATTATCCCCATGTGCCATAACAATGTCATGCAGTTACAGAGATTCACACACATGAGATTCCACCAGCAGAGCACAGATTCGTACAAGGTTCTTCAACTGTGGTGGGTTACTTCATTTGTGGTGGATGATGAGTTAATAGAATAATAAATATGAGAGGGGTGATAAATATGGGAGGGGAGAGGAGGTGAGTTATGTGTTTTGAGTTGAGGGAGGACCTTAGAGGTGGTCGGAGGAATGCGGTCGCCAGAGGTTCGCAATCTTTGGAGGTGTGCGGTTGTCGGAGGTGCAAGGTGTGAGTGGGGTTTCGTTCGTGGTGGTGTTCTGTTGGTGGCATTGGTTGTGCTCGGTGGATGTTGTGGTCCATGGTGGTCCGTGGTGGTTCAGCTGGTGGTGCTCGGTGGACGGTGGTGGTTCGTGGTGGTTGTTAGTGGTTCCGTCATCGGCGTTGTGGTTTTGTACATTTTTTGCAGGTATAAATTTCATAGATAATGAATTTGGAATGTGGAGAATCAAATATGGATAATGGATTTGTAATGTTTATTTATTTGTTTTATTTTTATTTATTTATTTTAATAGATTTATGTTGCTGACCTTTGATTTTCTAAGTTCCTTGCTCAAGCACATTAATGAGCATTAATAAAATTTTGAATGGGTTTTATTTTTATCTGGTAGTTAAAAAAATTATTAATATTTAATTTTTTTCTTATATTTGAAAATACATAGAGTTTATGTATAATATTTAATTTTTTCTAAAAATAAAGTAAAAAAACTTTATAAATATTATTTTGAATTTATAAAATAATTATAAGCATACAAAATATTTAAATATTTTAAAATACTACTTTATAGATTGTCTACATATAATATATTTTTTTTTAAATCAAGTAAAACAACTTTATAAATATTATTTTTAATTTATAAAATAATTATAAGTATACATAATATTTAAATATTTTAAAATACTACTTTACAGATAGTCTACATATAGTATTTATTTTTTTCTAAAATCAAGTAAAAGAACTTTATAAATATTATTTTTAATTTATTAAATAATTATAAGTGTACATAATATTTAAATATTTTAAAATTCTACTTTATAAATAGTCTACATATAATATCTAATTTTTTCTAAAATCAAGTAAAAGAAGTTTATAAATATTATTTTGAATTTATAAAATAATTATAAACACTTTACTTTACGAAGTTTACATATAATATTTAATTTTTTTTAATAAAGTAAAAAAAATTGAGTATAAAGAATTTTTTTTATGAATTATATAATTTCGTTTTTAATTTTATGTACTATTATTTTTTTAAAATGTGGTTCTTTAGACCTAATAGTTAAATATATATGATTGTCAAGGACTTGTGACCATGGATAACGATAACCATTGGTCTATGTATTTTGAAAATGTCGAGATGTCTAGCACGAATGACATGAATTCCGATGTAGTTGGTGTCGATTTCACACTAATTTCACAAATACAAGAGCAAATCAATTTGTGAACACAAGTAGCAACAATGACAATCTTTTGCATGATTGGATATGGATTGAATGTGTTGCGTGTGTTAACCGAGACAAATAATGATATACCGGAGTTTGTTCCACAAAAAGAGCGTCGTCGGCAAGAATTGATGTTGTACTTGGTCCATACTGAAAGATTTCATAACATTATTTGCACGGGTTCGGAAGCATTTATTAATTTATGTCAACGAATAAAAGGAACGGGGATGGTTAAAGATGCATTCCAATCTACAGCTGAAGAATAAGTGGCTAAATTTTTACACATCATTGGTCATAACGTTAAGAATTAAAGTGTTTCATCCTTCTTTCATCGGTCCGGGGAAACAGTGTCTCGTCACTTTCATAATGTTTTGAAGGCAATATTGATGTTGTGTGGAGAGTTCTTAATTCAACCAATTGGGACCGAGGTTGAACCTCATATCTTAAACAACAATCGATTTTTTCCATACTTTAAGGTATGAATATGAAAAACAATAGTTAAATATTTAATTCATGTTGTATACAATGCAAGTTATTTATAAATGTGAATTTGTTGTGAATTAGGATTGTTTAGGTTCTATAGACGACACTCACGTTCGTGTTAAATTCCCTCGAGCCGATGCTCCTTGTTTTCGTGGAAGAAAAGACTGGACAACGCAAAACATATTTGTTGCTTGTGATTTTGACATGAAATTCACATATGTTCTTGCCGGGTGGGAAGGAATAGCCTTTGATTCCAGGATATTGAAGGATACGTTTGTACAAGAGGATCCATTGGTCATTCCGAAAGGTTAATTGAGTGTGTTTTCAAGTGCAATAAATATTCATTTGGTCACATAACTTATAAGTAATAAGTGTTAATGGATGGTTGTACGCAAATACTACCTTGGAGACGCGGGTTTTATGCTTAAAGCCTAAGTTATAACTCCATATCCCGAAGTTCGATACCATCTAAAAGAGTATTCCCGAAGAGGTCCACAAAATGCCAATAAGTTGTTTAATCATCGTCATTTCTCACTGAGAAATGTTATCGAAAGAACATTTGGTGTCCTCAAAAAGAGATTTCCAATTATCGCTAGCGGAACAAAGCCTTATTACTCTCTGGACACTATGACCAATATTGTTTTAGCATGTTGTATTCTTCATAACTTTCATCCCGGGGTGGATAGTGATGACTCTTTGTTGGAAGAAGTTGACCATGACTTGACCCAATGTGAAACTCTTTGCTCAGCTGACCCTAATGTCGATTCATACAGTCCTGACCCTAATTTGACACCCCCATCGGTGCCACCTCAGCCATTCCAGCCATCAAGTGGTACTTCTTCTTCTAGGGGCTCAAAAATAAAAGCCCCCATGGTGGACGTCATTGATCTGCAAATGGAAAGGGTTAACACAAGGTTTGAAGGATTAACTGATATCCTTGGGAGGGGTAGTGATCAGTCAGATAGGTTATGTCATATTGCTGAGCGACAAGTCATTTCATTTGAGGTTGTCACTTTGTCATCACAGCGAGTGTTGTTGTTGCAGAAGAAGAACAAAACTCCATATTTTGTGAACACACGCGCACACTCCACCATACACCGACTTTCCAGTACTCTGAATCTGATATCTAGGAAATGTTAGTGGAGATGAACATACAGGATGAAGATTTGTTGGATAACTGTTACGACTTCTTGTGTGATCATCCTAATGTGGTAAAACAACTTTTTGGCCTGCCTCTCCAGCGACGAATGAGAAAGCTGGTGAAGATAATGACTACAAATCCTTAAACTACGTAAAAATTTGGTTGTATTTTATTATGCATATATGTTTTTCTTTTCGGATCTGTAATCTTATTTATGACACGAATCCCTAAACAAATTAAGGACTTTCATAACTCTTTTGAATGATACATATTTCAATGTATCATTCATATGATTTTCCGAAACATTATTATTATTATTATTATTATTATTATGCATAGACTTTATTAATGAATTTTGCTTTAATAAACTAAAACTAATGTAATAATATTTATTTCATAAAAATTATCAAATTATAACTCCAACACATTATCAGAAATAATTTGTTTTAGTACCGGAAATGATCTTTTAATTGCATACAACTATATTTGAAAAATAAATAATCCACAATTACAACTTTGTTCTAAATAAAGTTTATGACAATCAGAAATATGGTCCGAAAATTTTGCATAATTTATATTTTTCTAAAGGTAGCTCGAATACAGAATCTGATATAATGTTTCAATTGTCAAAAATAATATTTAAATTAAAAAACAATTATAATTAACAAATAATCAATCAAATTAATTTTTTCTCAATTTTTAAATGTAAGGGCATATATGTAAAATTATATTTTTATTAGTTAAAACAAATACAATTTCAATCTCACTCATCACATTACTTACAAACTTTTATAAATTTTCCTTACATTTTTCACTATATTTATCTTATTTCAAACACGTTAACTTTCTTTATATTTTCCATTTAAATTATCTCAAATTTACTCTCTATTTTTACTCTTTATTCCAAACAAAACATTAGTGAATAGAAGTTATGTGGTGTTTGTCACTTTGCTTCATCTTTGGTATTTGTGGGACCACCATGCGTTTTTACATCATAAGGACTTAAAGCTAATTAAAAAAAATCGCAATTAGTGTCTGCAGGGTCATTGAACATTTGCTTGTAAATAACCAAACAAGTGAAACGTGCCAGGGCTATGTGTCTCTTTTAATTTTCATTGTGCATGTGTGTCCTATGTTGTATAATGCTTTTTTTTTACAATGTTCCATGGCAACCTCTGCCAATCTATGTACTATTTGTGTACGCAAGGGGCCACGTTCTACTGCTTTTTAAAGGTGTACTAAAGCTCATCATAATTTGTGTTATATGCATGAGAGTTTGCATAATAAAACTTGTAAGTGGGGCCAATTTTGTGCATTTTGTGGCTTTTTCCCTGCAATTTACGTACCCTTTGCATGTGGAGGCACCATTTGGTGCCAATCTTGAAAAAGGAGTGGGGTCTATTGTCCCTTATTTGTTGGAATTGGTGAATTAAAATTTGGGCATGCAAATTAAAATTGGAGTGTAAGAGAAGATCCATGTCAAAAGGAGACCATACAGGACTCGGATTCCTTCTCCATGCACCTCCATCACTTCTTTAGTCACCTCCATAAATTTTTAAATTTTTAAAATTACCCTTCAGTAAAAAATAAAAACAAAAACAATGTTTTATACTATGGATTACGTAATCCAAAAGTTCAAAAATTACAGCTTCTAAATTATGTAATCTGGAAGTAAAAAATTACAACTTCCGAATTACATAATACTATTTAATACTTAATACTGTATGTTCATAAACAGTATTAAGTATCAAAGAGTATTAAGTATCGGTGTTTGCATTATCTTATACTTTAATTAGCATGAATATAAAAAACTTAAAATTCAAAAAATATAACATTCTAGATGTTTTTTATCTTTTGGAACTATTAGTTTCTAATTTTTTATTATTGTGAATGAAAATACATAGGAGCAAGGTTAATTCTTGTTGGACTCAAATAAAAATAATTTCAAAATTAATTTCTTTTCACATGTATTTTTGTTTCTATTTTTGAAAAATAAACATTTTAAAAAATCACATTCTTTTTTTGCATATATAATTATAGGTACCATCTTAGGATAGGGTCATAGGGTATTAACAACTTCCCTATGCGTAATCGACTCCTGGATCCTAAATCCAGTTTTGGAGACCATTTTTTTAAAAAAAAAATTTCATAGTTTTCCTTGATAAACTATGGTGGTGACATCTTTGCCTTTTTTGCCCCAATTGCGACAAAGAATATTCTCTGGACTTAACCACTCTTGACTAAACATGTGTATTGTTTGGAACACAATCATTCCTCATTAAGATTGAATATTCTTTGGATTAGAGTTAGTTACAATAGTAACTAAATTAGAGACTATTTTAGAAACTAAAAAATATATATATTTTAACCAAAGTCCCTAATTAATAATGGAAGCAAACTACAGCAAGCAGGACTTAAAATCAAGTCCTTTCAGTGACTAAATGAACATTATACTCATATTATTAATATTATATTCATATTATTAATATTATATTCATATTACTAATATTATATTCATATTACTAATATTATATTCATAGTATTAATATTATTAATAATAATAAGTATAATAAAAATCATAATAATATTAGAAAAATTGTTTGGTGTAGTGGTTAAAGTTTCTTTGGTTATAAAAGAATTTGGTATTGAATACCACCAATTTGGTCACTAAAGTTTCTTGTAGTGTATTATAGTATAATAATTATGTTCTTCAGGATGTGTTAAGAGAGTTTTATGATCTACTATAGATTATATAATAAATATAAATGCAATCTTAATTAAAATAGAATCATATATTCAGGATGCGTTAGAAAGTCTTTATGACCTACTATAGATTATATAATAAACATAAATACAATTTTAGTTAAAATATAATTATATAACCTAAGGTTAATCGTAAAAAAATGATGAAATTTTCATTAATTAAAAAGAACTAATATAAAAAGATTTGTCTGATTTCTTTCTATAATTTTAGTTTTTTTTTCATTTTTAATTCTTTAGTTGGACAATTACATGAAATTTATAATTTTTTTAAAGATGGAATTGTAACTTTTAATAATAAAGATTTAAACTTTTGTAAATTTTACAAGTAACTTTAAAATTTAAAAATGTTAACATTTGGACTTCACAATTATTCATCTTTTATCTTGTTAATTGGATGTCAAATTATTAACAATGTTGATCCTGCCTGTTGACTGGAACGCTGGAAGCTGCCTCGTCAAAGGATCGTCGTGCGCACCGCTTCTCACCTCCGTTCCTCTTCGGGATCTATCTCAAGAACCTGCAAAGAAACAGCACGGCGCCGCTGCGGCCGATCGCACTCCAACGCTCAAGTCAGTGACGGTATCACCAAAAACTAAGAGAACTGGAACCGTGCAAATCCTCTCTCACAGTTAGCTCTATCACTCGCAAGCGTAAAGTGTATGAACTGAACGTGCGTACCTCAGAAAGTTTGTTAAGAACTCTTATATACCTGGTGGCTTTCTCTCTCCTGGCAGTTACAGACTTGGACACGTGGCTCGCATCCAACTGTACACGTGCCATCATCTAGAGGCTCCCTGACTTGGCGCTGCTTCTACTCTCATTTTGGCTAAGTTACTTATGCATGGTACTGCCCAGTGCATAGCTAACTTAGGAGTGCGATCTCTACTGGAACTGGCGAGTTAGGGGCCTTCATACACCTTCCCTGTGGTCTCGCCGGCCGCCTTCGTAACCTGCTTCTCCTTCATCTTCGGCGATGTGCTTGTTCTGGCGATCTCCGACTGCTTGGTCGCCTGGGTCTACATCTGACGACTTCATCTTCAACCTGGCGATCGCCCATTCTGGTAAGCTAGAAGTCGGAACACGCCAGCTTAACAACTGGCGAATACACGTGCCCCCCGACTTCCTTCCTTTCTGCCAACCTGGCGCCTTGTCAACATGCCTACACTGCAGCAGGACGCCACGTCATCACACCCGACCATCAGGGCGGTACACAAGCCCCCCAGTCTTAAGCGAAGACTTGTCTAGCGAAAAGACTGAAAGAGCCCTCGTTAACACCGATCTACGTGGCCCTGACGCGGAATTCCAAGCGGTTGTACTTTCTGCTGCTCTGACGCCCCACCAAACCCCTCACTCATCGCTCGACACGTGGCTTCATCAACGGCTCCCTTCATTTGCCGTTTGCGTTTCCCTAAACCCATTTCGAAAAACCCTTAAACCCATTTCGCTTCACTGTTCCATCACTTTCTTCGTGCTTGCAAACGCTCTAACTTCCTTCTGCGAAAACTCTCAACGCTCTTCAACGCTCGAGATCACCATCTTCCTCCATCGTCTTCCTGATCATCGAAAGTTAACTACTTTCCTTCATCTGCTGGGTTTTCTTGCATTTTCACCGATTTGCATCATCCTGTAACTGCTTGGTGCATACGCTGTGGGTTGTTTTTTCCATTTCTCCTTCTGCGTAACTTAGGGCTTTGTCGATCGTCGCAACGAACTTACATTCGTTCGCTTTTTCACCTTCATTCTATGATCGAGTCAGCCCCTGTAACCCCCTGATCATTTTTCCTTTCTTCTTCCTTTGCAGTTGCTATCATGACTCGCACAAAGATTACCCCGAACCCCCCTACTTCAGCACGAAACCTTCCTTCACAAGCACACGACTCAACACAAGTTCGTGGCGCTCCCTCTTCGCAGGCTGAGAGGCCTGCGTCTTCCCAATCTGCCCTGGCCCAGGCGACTCCATCTAACGCTGGAGGAGTCCCCGTTCCTCCGCCAGACTTCAAAACTTTATACCCCTGGGCTAACTCAACCCTTCTGAAAGAAATATCCTCTGTGAACACTGCGGGGGCAGTCTTGCGGCTGACTAAGGGGGACGAGATCTACCAGTCGTTTCACAAGGAGCACGACGAAAGGATGATGGTGCTGCCTTGCCCCGCCGACCTGCCCGTGTGTGCTGATGACAAAGTAAGCGCCGATGGGCCCTTCTGCTTTGTCTATACGACTCTGTTCAAGAAAGTCAGGCTCAGGTTCCCTCTTACCCGATTCGAGAGGGAACTTCTCACCGAACTCAACATTGCAGCCGCCCAGCTTCATCCCAACAGCTGGGCGTTTGTTCGAGCCTTCCAAGTAACGTGCGCCCACCTGGGGTTGCCCGCGTCGGTGGACGTGTTTTTGTTTCTTTTCGAAGCCAAGCACCCAGGAGACCGCCTGTGGGTCAGCTTGAATGTGATTGCTGGGAGATCCATCTTTACCATCTTCCAGCAATCGTACAAAGACTGGAAGGGGAAATTCGTCCAAGTACGTGCAAACGACAAGGACACCTCCCTTCTTGATGGCTTCCCCTTGTACTGGGTGGATAAGGGGAAAAAGGAGTCCAAGAGCTGCTTCAGGAGGCCCAGAAGTCCTGATAGCATGGGAGCATTGGACAGAGACCTTTGTCTCTTCTGGAAGAAGGTGGCGGACGCAAATATAACTTTCCTCACCACCTCCCTGATCAGCTTTGAATTCTACGAAGATCAGCTGGAATTTCAAATAGGTTAGGTCATTTGAACTATTGCTTTAATACTGCTTCTGCTTAGCTGTTTCTGGGCGTCTTGTGCGTTATGCGCAAGGCTTTGGCTTTACCTTTTCTGCACATATCATCTGCTTTGCTGTTTATTACACTATGCACTTATTTGTTTTCCTTGAGTTAACCCACGCATCTCTGTCCCCTGCAGACAACATGTTGCCCAGGAACATGCTCGCCGAACTCAAGTCGCTCGCCCGAAACCACGGGTTGGCAACCGGTTCCCAAACGGTGCCCAACTCGGTGGTGGAGGCCGCCATTGTCCAAGGGCGATCACCACCCAAGGAGCCCGCCCAACGCAAAAAATTGGTCCTTAAGAGACCCAAAAGGAAAGCCCCTCAAGTCGTCCATGAGGAGGAAGAAGAGGACGACGAGGTCACCGAGGATGGCCTCGTTACGAAGAGGAAAAGGGTGGCACCATCTTCACCACCTGCCCCACCACCTCTTTCAAGCTCGACACCACCATCAACGCCTGCTCCTCCTCCATCCTCGCCAACACCATAGGCTCCTTCTTCACCAGTCCAAGCGGTTCCACTGGCCACTGCGCCACCTGCAGCTGAGGCCCAAGAGCCAAATTTCCTGGAGGACCCCCCGAGCGCCTCTACACCATATGTGTCAGCCGGAGGGGGTCCCCCTTCAAACGCCTCCGCTGCAGGAGATGTTCCAATCGGGGACGAGGTTGCTCACACCTCTCCGATTCTAATCACCGAATCCCCGATCCCGTCGCCACGCCAGGAAGCAAACACTGAAGATCCTGCTAAGGAAGGTGGCGACGAGAACCCACAACAAGCCCACCTGGCGCCTCTCCAAGCAGCAAACCTTCCCCTTGAGGTCACAAGGATGTGGGAACCTCTGACCGCCAAACTGAAAACCATAGCAGAGGACATCCCAGCGATTATAACCAGGGCTGTGGAAGGCTCAACCAGGAGGCTCCAGGACGACCTCTTCAACCTCAAAACCGAAAACAGCACTATGAAGATCGAGGTGGAGAAGTTGTCCTTCAGCCTGACGCTCGCAGAAATCGAACACTCCCGAGTGGAGGATGCAATGAGTACCGAGCTCAGGCTGGCGCGCAAGGAGGCTACTGACCTTCGCCGCAAAGTTCACGATCTTGCCCAAGAGAAGGTCGAGCTGGAAAGCAAAATCGTGCCTCTTCGCGCCAAGGCGATCGACCTGGAGGCTCACATTCAAGTTGACGCCGCTAAGGTGCAAAAACTGGAGCAGAGGTCGATCGACCGAGAGAAACTACTTGGGCAAGTAGAAAAGGCGAGGGACGACGCCATGGCTGATCTTGCTGAGGCCAACAAAGAGAAGGGAAAGATGGCTGCTGAGTTGGCCCAAGCAAAATCGGAATCCAAGAAGGTTACTGAAGACCTTCTCCAGGCTCAAGAGACCAACGAACAACTTAAAAAACAGGTTGAAGAGCTGGAACAGCAGAACAAAGAGCTGAAAGAGCAAACCGAAGACCTCAAGAAGCGGATTGAGGAACTTCAGGGGCAAATCGAAACACTCAAGCTAAATTCTGCTCAGATTCTGGCTGTTGGATTCGAAGCTGCGCGGGAACAATTCGCTTGCCTATTTCCCGATCTGGATCTCAGCCTGGTGTCGTTGAACAACGAAGTAGTAGATGGAAAGGTCGTTCCTGCTGAAGACTAATCAACTCCACCTCATCTGCTACTTTTATGATTTCCCTTGTATTATTCTATAAAAACTCCTGTATGTATGCCTTTAACAAATACTTATCTCAATGACAAAGTTTGGGTATTCACTCTCGTGACTTCTTTAAGCGCTTTACCTTCTTTGCATGTTTAACTTTGTCGGATTTAACTTAACGATTTTTGCAAACACAACCTTCTGACTTAATCGCTTCGAACCACTTCAAACTTAAGTAACAATCACTTTAACCAACTTGTACTCTTAAAGCAACTAACCTTATCACAAGAATACCCTTCAGGCAACGAACTGTAACTCAATTACTGGCTCAAACAGCGTCCCCCTCGACCTGCTTTATCAAACAAGCCTTTTAACCTTCTCGCCGCTGTTAGAGCTTTTCCCGATCGCCAAGAACTCTTGGTACCATTAGCTCTTCCTAGCCTCATGCTTTGGCAATCGTTTCCCTGCATGGGGCAGAGACGCCTTTAGGGATCCCTTCTTTACCCTCCTGGACTTCAGAACAAAGACCGGCTGACTAGGCGTTCTCTTCGAACCTACCTTAGCCACCTTCCATACTTCTTCCACCCTCTGCGCCATACCTGAACTCGTTCGAGACGAGAAGGATTTTATCTTGCCTAAGCTCGCATGTAAGCGAGAAGGTCTTTTAACTCGCCTGAACTCGCTCAACGGCGAGAAGGACTTTATCTGGTGCCTCAACTTGCCCAGGGTGTACATCTCCTCCCCCCTGGATGCACTGAGGACCTTTTCTTTCTCTCGCCTGCACTCGCCCGACGGCGAGGAGGTCTTTAACTGGCCTTAGCTCGCACAACGGCGAGAAGGACTTTATCTGGTGCCTCAACTTGCCCAGGGTGTACATCTCCTCCCCCCTGGATGCACTGAGGACCTTTCTCTTTCTCGCCTGCACTCGCTCGACGGCGAGGAGGTCTTTAACTTGCCTCTACATTGCCCCAGGGGTTCCATCTTCTCGCCCCCAGAAACATGGAGGACTTTTTACTCTTTCTCGCCTGCACTCGCTCGACGGCGAGGAGGTCTTTACTTGCCTCAGGACGCGCGAGGGCGTTGAGGTCTTTCATCTGGTGCCTTCGATCGCCGAAAGACGATGAGGACTTTTAAAACTTAACTAGTGCCTCCAATCGCCGAAAGACGATGAGGACTTAAAACTTAACTGGTGCCTCCAATCGCCGAAAAACGATGAGGACTTAAAAACTTTTAACTGGAAACATGCGATATATATTTTCTTGCCTTAAATCACTTACAAGTGACAAGGTCTTTCTTCAAAACTTTTGGAAAACAGCAAACATGCAACCAGAAAACGCCTTATACTTCGAAAACTCTTCTTTTATTGGGTGGCCTCATTAAAAACCCTCCTTAGGGAAAAAAGAGTGCCCCCTTGAAACTGTTTTAACAGAGACATTGTAATATAACATTTGTGTTTGTCTTTACTTACAAAGCTCTTAACTATAGTACAACTTCAGGTGTGTGGCGTTCCAGGTGTGAGGGATCGCCCCTCCTTCCAGCGTCTCTAAGCGGTAGGCCCCGTTTCCGAGCGCCTCGGTTATTCTGAACGGTCCAGTCCACTTGGGTGACAATTTATTCTCCATCTCGTACTGGTGGGCCTTCCTCATCACCAAGTCGCCCTCTCTAAACTGCCTCGACATCACCTTTGAGTTGTATCTTCGTTCAACCCTTCTCTTCACGGCCTCAGCCTTCAACCTCGCCTCTTCCCTGACCTCATCCAGCAGATCCAGGTTTAGCCTTCTCTCTTCATTTGAGTCTTCCTCTACGAAGTTCTGGAATCTCGGCGAGCTCTCCTGGATCTCCACTGGAATCATGGCATCACACCCATAGACCAAGCTGAACGGGGTCTCGTGGGTTCCTGACTGCTCGGTGGTGTGGTACGCCCAGACTATACGGGGCACCTCCTCAGCCCAACTTCCCTTGGCTTTCTCAAGCCTTCTCTTCAAACCTCTCAACAACACCCGATTAGCTGACTCCACCTGGCCATTTGTCTGAGGGTGCTCGACGGATGCAAACACTTGTTGAATTCCCACCCCTTCGCAAAGCTTCTTCAACAGGTGGCTTGCAAACTGCGTCCCATTATCTGACACCAGGCGTTTAGGCACTCCAAACCGGCACACGATGTTCTTCCATACAAAACCTTCGATCTTGTGTGCGGTGATCTGGGCCACTGGTTCTGCTTCAATCCACTTGGTGAAATACTCAATCGCCACCACCAAGTACTTCATTTGCCTGATCGCCAGCGGGAAAGGTCCCAGGATGTCGATTCCCCAAGTATGAAACGGCCAAGGGCTATAGATCGACTTCAACTCCTCGGGAGGTGCCTTATGCCAATCGGCGTGCTGCTGGCATTGTTTACAACATTGGGCATATTTCTTGCAATCTTCTCTCATGCATGGCCAGTAGTAGCCTGCACGGAGAGTCCTCGCGGCCAGAGCTCGACCCCCGACGTGGCTTCCGCATATACCTTCGTGGAGCTCCGCTATGATTCTCGTGCACTTCTCGCCGTGTATACATTCCAGGAGCGGGTGAGTGAACCCAAACCTGTACAGGTCGCCATCAATCAACGTATACTTGCTGGAATTTTTCTTTACCTTCCTAGCTTATGTCGGATCCAGCGGGAGGAGGCCGTCCGCCAGGCACCGTTTGTATTGCGTTATCCAAGTGTCTGGCTCATGGGCGCAGCAGACCTGCATCACATCCACCTTCTCTCCTCGACATGCTCTAACTCTCGGTGATCTCAGAGTTTCTTGCGTCAAGGACTTATGGCTTCTCGCTGCTCTCTCCGTCGACTTGCTTATTTGAAGGACCAGGTGATCTGCTACAAATGCCCTTGGCGTCTTCAGAGTTTCTTGAATCACCGTCCTCTGCCTACCCCCCTTGCCTGAGCTGGCGAGCTTAGCAAGCAAGTCAGCTCGGGCATTCTGCTCTCGGGGCACATGTACTACTTTAAAAGAGGCAAAGGAACTCTTCAATTCCTGCACATACGCCAAGTAAGCCGCCATTTGTGGATCTTTAGCCTGGAACTCGCCGGTTACTTGCCCTGTGACTAGCAGCGAGTCACTCTTAGCCATCAGCACCCTAGCTCCCATCTCTTTGGCCAGCAAAATCCCGGCGATCAGCGCCTCATACTCTGCTTGGTTGTTGCTGGCTTTGAAGGCAAACCTCAAAGATTGTTCAATCAGCACGCCGTTGGGTCCTTCCAATATGACTCCAGCACCGCTGCCCTGCTGGTTCAACGATCCATCCACCGAAAGTACCCAACGGAAATCGTCTCCTTCAACCCGCGTCGCCTCTGACGAGAGCTCAACCACGAAATCTGCAAAGATTTGCCCCTTGATCGGGCCTCGGGGCTCGTACTTAATATCAAACTTTGACAACTCTACGGCCCACTTCACCATCCTTCCCGCAACATCGGGTTTCTTCAAGACCTTCTGGATGGGCAGGTCAGTCATCACCAGTATCGTGAAACTGTGGAAGTAATGGCGCAACCTCCTCGCCGAAAACACCACAGCCAGCGCAGCCTTCTCCAGGGCCTGATATCTCATTTCTGGGCCCTGCAACACCTTGCTCACAAAATAAATAGGCTTCTGAGCCTGATCTTGATCCTGGGCGAGCACCGCAGTCACCGCCCTCTCAGTCACAGCAAAATACAACCTGAGAGGGATTCCCGCCAGCGGTTTGCACAGAACCGGCGGGCTCGCCAGATACTCCTTTAGTTTGACGAAAGCTTCCTCGCACTCTTTCGTCCAAGCGAACTTGTTATTGCGCCGCAGACATTGAAAATAGGGATGCCCCTTTTCTCCGCTAGCTGACACGAAGCGAGATAGGGCTGTCATCCGACCTGTTAGCTGCTGGACTTTTTTCACCGTAGTCGGGCTTCTCATCGCCAAGATGGCGGCGCACTTGTCTGGGTTAGTTTCTATTCCTCTATCAGTCAAGAGAAAACCCAAAAATTTTCCAGCCTCCACGCCGAAAATGCATTTCTCCGGGTTGAGCTTTAACTTGAACTTGGCGATCGTCGTGAACAATTCTTCCAAGTCTGCGACGTGCTTGCTCTTTTCCTGCGAGGTAACGACCATGTCATCGACGTAGGCTTGCACGTTCCTTCCCAGCATTGGTGCAAGTACTCGATCCATCAGCCTCTGGTATGTGGCCCCTGCGTTCTTCAGCCCAAACGGCATCACCTTATAGCAGTAGCACGATCTCTCCGTCATGAAGGCTGTTTTCTCTTCATCCATGGGATGCATCTTGATCTGATTATAGCCCGAGAAGGCATCCAGGAAACTCAGCAGCTTGCACCCTGCAGCACTATCAACCAGGGCATCAATGCTTGGTAAAGGATACGAATCCTTTGGGCAAGCTTTGTTCAGATCGGTGAAATCGACGCACATGTGCCATTTCCCGTTACTCTTCTTCACCAGTACGACATTTGCCAACCATTCAGGGTACTGGACTTCCTTGATGTGGCCTGCAGCGAGGAGTTTCTGTGTTTCATCCCTGATCGCCTGCCTCCTCTCCTCGTTGAATTTTCTTCTCCTTTGTCGCACCGGTCTCACCAAAGTGTCCATCGCCAGATGATGGCACAAGAAGTCGGGATCAATCCCGGGCATGTCCGAAGCGGACCATGCAAATGCGTCTAGATGCCGCTCAATCACCTTGGCGATCTGGTCCTGGAGATCGACCTCTAGGGATCTTCCGAGCTTGAAGATTTTCCCTCCGATCTCCTTCTCGAGCCACTGCTCGACAGGTTTAGGCCTGGATTCTCTGGCGATCACCGCCCTGGCGATTCCCTGTTCCCTTGCTTCCTCGGGGCGATTCCGCGCCTCTTCCTCCTCCAGGCCAGCATTCCTCTCCCCTAGCTCAGCGTCTACCATCTCTACATCCCTTCCGGCGGCCTCCTCTGTTACCGGCGGTCTGGGCTTCACACCGGGAGGTGGGGTGGTTGTTACATAACTCACTGATCTTTTGTTTTTCAGGCTATTCTCATAGCACCTTTTCGCTTCTTTCTGATCAGACTTGATCGTGATCACCACCCCTTCCATGGACGGCAACTTCACCTTCATGTGCCGAGTCGACGGAATGGCGCCTATCCTGTTAAGAGTGGGCCTTCCCAACAGGATGTTATATGCTGAAGGGGCGTTTAGGATGAGGTACTTGATTTTCTCCGTCCTCGACCCGGCCTCATCTGTAAACGTGGTTCTCAGCTCAATGTACCCCCTGACCTCCACCTGGTCACCAGCGAACCCATATAAGCAACCTCCATAGGGCCTTAGCTGATCAAGGGGCAATTCCAGCTGTGTGAAAGTCGGCCAGAACATCACGTCTGCCGAGCTTCCTTGGTCCACCAGAACTCTATGGACCTTCCTCCCTGCTGTAACCAACGAAATAACTATGGGATCGTTGTCATGAGGCACAACGTCCCGGAGATCCTGCCTGGTGAACGTAATGTCCACCTCCGGCAAGTGATCTTCAAACATGTCCACTGCCATCACCGATCGCGCATACTTTTTCCTCTGCGATGCGGTGCATCCACCACCTGAGAAACCCCTTGCAATGGTGTGGATCTCCCCGTGGATAGGCATCTCGTGTTGCTGGGCTTCTCCACCTGCTGGCTGGGAACTCGACGCTCCCCCCGTCCTTCTATCCAGCAGATAGTCATTTAGGAACCCGCTCTTGACCAGATCGTCGAGCTGATACCCCAAAGACAAACACGAGTCCAAGGTGTGGCCAAAACATTGGTGGAACTCGCACCAGGCGTCCGGCTTTGACCCCAGCACCTTGTCGCCCACCTTCTCAAGCGCCTTCAACCTAGCAGATATGTTAGGGATAACGATCAGGTCCGCTAGTCCCATGACAAATTTGTGTTTAGGCGGACGATTATATTCCCGGCGTGCTGGTTGTTGGCGTGCTGGTTGTTGGCGCGCTTGGCTTCTTCCCTTGTTTCTCCTGTCGTAAGGATGGCGAGTCCTCTGGTCTTTTCTGGCCGCCGCCGCCGTTTCCAGCACCCTCTGCGGCTGGATCCTGGTCTGGGCGCGTGGCCTGGCGGGAGCCACGCTGCCCCTCTTCTCGGCGACTTCACTCTCGTCGGCGATGTGGGCCACCGCAAGTCGCCTGACTTCAGCAAACGTCGCTGGATGAGCCCTGATCAAGGCCTCGCAGAATGGCCCTGGCTGCACGCCCTTCTTGAAGGCATAGACCAGCATTTCTTCATCCTTGGCCGGTGATCTGACCATCTGCGCTCCGAAGCGATTGAGGTAGTCTCTAAGGGACTCCCCATGGTACTGCCTTATATCAAACAGATCATAAGACACCCTGGGCGGTGCCTTATTCACAATGTACTGCTCGACAAAGATTTTCGAGAACTGTTGAAAATTGGTTATGTGGCCGTTAGGCAGGCTCACAAACCACTCCATCGCCGTTCCCTGGAGCGTACTCACGAACATCTTGCAGTAGACGGCGTCTGACCCTCCCGACAGCATCATCTGCGTGTGGAACGTGGTCAGATGAGCCTCTGGATCCTCCACGCCGGTAAAGACAGCCTTAACCGGAACCACGCTCGTGGGAATAGGCGTGTCGGTAATCGCCTGAACAAAAGGCATCGGGAAAACACGAGGTGGCGTCGACGGCGCCACCTCTTCAGGAGAAGAACGTCCTTGCTGCTCCTGAAGAGCTCGACGCAGCTCCTCAGTCACCTTGCTGAGCTCCTCGTTCCTGGCGCGAGAGGCGACCAAGTCCTCATGTATCCTCGCATGCTCTACGCGCGAGGCTTCCACAGTTGCCTGCAACGAGCGCATCATCTCTGCCATCTGCGCCATGGTCATGGCGGTTTCGCCTTCAGCAGCGACAGGCGCCACGGGACTGGAATGATTGCTTCTCATTTTTCTCATTAACTTCAGCAAATCACAGGAATGCAGCAAACAACACTTCAGCGAATCACAGGAATGCAGCAAACAACACTTCAGCCTCGATCGAATCAGCGATCAATCGGAAAAAAAACAGTGCGGAACAGTGCAAGAAAACTCAAGAACACCGTAAGCCTTCAAAGAAAATCACAACTTCGCCAGAAACCACCGCTTCCCCGCGAACAACCAAACAAGCGAAAGAACTCGAACTTCCACCAAACAGATTACGCGTAAGCAGCAGTAAACCTTACTCCACCGATCGAAAAGCCAAACGAACGGTTCAAAACGCAAATTCACCGAACGAAACTCAAAGAAACTGCGAACGACGGTTGCACCAGCACACAACCACGCAGAAAACCTCGAAAACTTCCAAGAACTCACGCTGTGGATGGGAGCTTGTTTTACACGGCCCCACGGTGGCGCCTGATGATCCTGCCTGTTGACTGGAACGCTGGAAGCTGCCTCGTCAAAGGATCGTCGTGCGCACCGCTTCTCACCTCCGTTCCTCTTCGGGATCTATCTCAAGAACCTGCAAAGAAACAGCGCGGTGCCGCTGCGGCCGATCGCACTCCAACGCTCAAGTCAGTGACGGTATCACCAAAAACTAAGAGAACTGGAACCGTGCAAATCCTCTCTCACAGTTAGCTCTATCACTCGCAAGCGTAAAGTGTATGAACTGAACGTGCGTACCTCAGAAAGTTTGTTAAGAACTCTTATATACCTGGTGGCTTTCTCTCTCCTGGCAGTTACAGACTTGGACACGTGGCTCGCATCCAACTGTACACGTGCCATCATCTAG
The DNA here is from genome assembly GCF_051622355.1 of Phaseolus vulgaris. NCBI lineage: Eukaryota > Viridiplantae > Streptophyta > Magnoliopsida > Fabales > Fabaceae > Phaseolus > Phaseolus vulgaris. The sequence goes on from NC_143501.1 coordinate 13,398,107, forward strand.
AGGCTCCCTGACTTGGCGCTGCTTCTACTCTCATTTTGGCTAAGTTACTTATGCATGGTACTGCCCAGTGCATAGCTAACTTAGGAGTGCGATCTCTACTGGAACTGGCGAGTTAGGGGCCTTCATACACCTTCCCTGTGGTCTCACCGGCAGCCTTCGTAACCTGCTTCTCCTTCATCTTCGGCGATGTGCTTGTTCTGGCGATCTCCGACTGCTTGGTCGCCTGGGTCTACATCTGGCGACTTCATCTTCAACCCGGCGATCGCCCATTCTGGTAAGCTGGAAGTCGGAAAACGCCAGCTTAACAACTGGCGACTACACGTGCCCCCCGACTTCCTTCCTTTCTGCCAACCTGGCGCCTTGTCAACACGCCTACACTGCAGCAGGACGCCACGTCATCACACCCGACCATCAGGGCGGTACAAATGTCATAGTGTAAAAAATGTAAAGTGGTTCCTACTCTAGACTTATTAAAAGTTTGTGAAATTTAAGTATAATTTAATCTAACTAAATCAGTTCAATAAGATTTTTTTTTCATTTATATATTATAAATTCGTTTAAATTTTAGTCAATGTATCTCATGCCGAGGATATCGTGCGTTCAAGTTAATGATATCAAGTGTGGAAATTAAAGGTGAGGGGTGATAGTGGGTGTCATGATATGTCCAACAAACCCAATCTATGATAGACTCTTAATGATTATAATATCATATTAAGAAATGACTCTGATACCATATTAAAGTATTTAGTTTAAGTTTAACTCATCCTCACAAAATTAACTCAATAAGGTGAGATTTGTCCACACTTTATATATAATTTGGTCATATTTCTAGTTAATGTGGGATCTCTCACATACTCCCTCACATCAAGGACATTGAGTGTAGGAAACAAGGAAGGTCGATAATGGGAGATACAATATGTCCAACAAACTTGACTTAGGATAAACTCTTAATGTCTCCAATATCATATTAAGATGGTGAAATTTAAGTTTAACTCAATCTCACAAAACTAGCTCAGAAAGATGAAGTTTATCTCCACTTATATCGTTTATACTAGTCTTATCTCTAACCAATATGAGATCTCCAACACATCCTTTTACATCGAAGACATCAAGTAAGAAAATAAACAGAAACACGATAACAAATGCTACGAGAAAACCAACAAACTCAATCTAAGATAGTCTTTTAATAACTCTAATATCAAATTAAGATAACAAAACTTAAATTTAATTTAACCTTACAAAATTAACTCAATAAAATAAGATTTATCTCACTTAGATATTATAAATTAGTCTCATCTTTAACTAAATTCGATCTCCAACTTTAAAATTATATATTTTATCATTAAACTTTTGTGAATTTTATTATTCAACTTTCAAATGATCAACTTTCGTGGTTTTCCTATATGACCTTTCAATTTGATGAATTTCATAATCTGAAATCTAAAGATATACATACTTTACATTGTTTTATATTGATCGTGTTATATTGATGTAAATTTTGTGATGATATCGATGACATAACCAATAAAAAAGGTAAACAAGTAAAAAATGTGTATGTAAAAGTTAATCATCTTACATCTTCATACTAGTATAACATTAAGAATAGTTGTTGAAAAAGTATAATTAAATCAAACTAGTATAATAGGATTAGCGTTATATAGAAGCAACGAGTAGGTTAAAAAAAAGGCGTCGTAATAGTATAAAAGCACGACGATTATTGAGTGCAATGATCATATCTCTCATAATTGCTACAAAACGTTCTCTTCATCTTTGTCTCTTTTGCCCTTCCCTTTCCCATCATTTCGGTTCCTGCTTAGTCATTTATGTCATTACTGTCATCAGCATTCTGCCATTTCACCGTCGTCACCGTCAAAGGAGAAAGGTTTGTCTTTTTCTTTCTTTACATACTGTTTTTTTTTTATATATATTTTTATATTTATCATGCTATTTTAATGAGATATTTATAATTTTAAGTTTTATTAGTATAATAACATGTTAAATTAGACTTTAGAATTTTAATTCTCAAGTTAATTTTATTTAATTATTTACATATTAATACACATGTTAAAGTTAATATTTATATTATTAATAATTTTTTATTAAATTTAACTAATCTAACTGTAAAGTTCCATATTTTTAATTAAGTATATTATATATATATATATATATATATATATATTCACACAATTCGAAACTATTTAGAAGTTTATTACGTTATTTAATTTTAATATTTAGTATAATATTTAAAAACATAAATATTCATTATTAGATATCATATTTTTACTTGTATAGACAGATAGAACCTAGATAGTACCTAATACCAATTTGAACAATTGTCCTTGATCTTTCAGTCACTTCTTCTTCTTTCTTTCTCATATTCATTTTTTGGTGTTCGGTTATTCCTTTTTTCTCATACTCACTCTTTGGTACTCAGTCGGGAGATAACCTGCAAAAGGTTATCTAACGATCAAGTAAGTGCTTTGTATAAGAGTGAATGATATATTGATAAAAACGTATCTTACTCTTGTGTGAAAATGCTTATTTATAGTGTTCATAATAGGCTATTTCGTTTATGGATCGTACATGATGCATATCTTTGCTAAAGCAGCAGTACTTGATTTATCGCATGTTACCAAATTTATAACATATTACCTGATTTATCGCATATCTCTTTATTTTCTATTAATGTGATCAGTTTGTTCAGCTTACTGTTATCGAGTGACGTGGCTCACTCGGTTTCAATTGGTATACTTGCCTTCCAAAAGAGCTTAGATGTGACCTTTGGTGTCTCAAGGTTGAATTTGATTGCTTGTTTTACCTTATGTTTTTCTTGTTTGATGATCCGACCGTGTAGGAGTAATTAAAAAAAAATTGGTAAGTTGTTGGGAGGGATTGTCGTTTGAGACAAAACTTCCTTACCCGAACTAACTATGTGATTTATCACTATTCGAGAGGGATTGCCACGTTAGGAAAAAGTTTTCGTAGTCGAAGTATACAAATTTTTAAGCATCGGGAGGGATTGTCAATTGTTAGGAAAAGTTTCCTTAACTGTGCCAAGCCTTGAGGCATTGGGAGAGATTGTCATGTTAAGGAAAAACTTCCTTGATCGAGTCGAGTCTTTGGGCATTAGGAGGATTTCCATGTTAGGGAAAAACTTCCTTGATCGAGCTGAGCCTTGGGGCATCAGGAGGGATTGCCATGTTAGCGCAAAACTTCCTTGACCGAGCCGAGCCTTGGGGCATTGGGAGGGATTGCCATGGTAAGGTAAAGCTTCCTTGACCGAGCCGATTCTTTGAGCATATGGAGGGATTGCCATGTTAAGGCAAAACTTCCTTGGTTGAGCCGAGCCTTTGGACATCGGGAGAGATTGCCATGTTAAGGTAAAGCTTCCTTGACCAAGTTAAGTCTTTGGGCTCTAACCTTCGTCACGGTTGTGTCCGCTTTGTTCTCTAACCTTCGTCACGGTTTTGTCCTTAAAAGAAGCCTCGGTGGGTTAAGGGAGGAAGGTGTATTTAAACTGTCATTGACCTCGACTCCTAAGCGATGTGAGACTATATTGGGCATATTAGAACAAACCCTCCAGTCGAGGTCTAAGGGGAATGGATTCCCCCTAGGTGAGAAGCGAAGGAATTAAATGTTCGTCTTTGGAACCTCATTTCGTTCCCACATTCGAGGTATTCTCAAGTCCGTTGGAGATAGCATCTTTAGATTCAATTCCCGCATTCGATGTATTCTTAGAGGATTTGTATCTCCTCCTCTTTCTTCTGGCGCATGATTCACATCTCCTCATGTTCTTCTGGCATATCTCCTCCTTGTTCTTTTGGAAAACCATGATAGAACTCCAAGCTTGAAAGCGGACAATACCTCAGCAATGATTAATCCTAACAATGTTATTTCAATAGACTTGAGATCGGAACGATATTTATAAAAATTTAAATGATGTGAAATTTAATATACATATAATTTAAGTTAGTATGGTGAAATTCTATAATTTAATATACATTATATATATATATATATAAATATATATATATATATATATAAATATATATATATATAAATAAACGTAATGCCCTTTTAAATATATTGCAGTGGAACTCTCAAGACAAAATTTCCAGCTTCAAATATTATATTCAGGAGAAGATATGACATTTAAAATAATGTGTATTTATTGTATGACATACCTTATTAATGCATGGTAATCCCATTTTAAATACTTAGGGACCCCTTTATTGTCGTGGAATTCTCAAGACCTTAGATTTTGTGGTATCAATCTTTATATTTATGGGATATGGCATTTAAAATATTGACTATTTGCTAAACGACACACCTAATTAATACATTTACACTGGTATCTATAGTGTAGGAAATGATAACTTGGAGAGACAGTGTATTATTGGGTTCAAATTTTTTTCTTCAGAAATTTATATTTTGTTCCATTTAAATTTTTCTATCACCATTGTTGAGCCGGAAACCAAGTTGTGCTGATGATCATAAGTTGAAATGGATTTGTTGTTCACCAAGAGATAGAGCACAATATTTTATGAACACATTATAATTTTGTTATTAGTAATGATATGATTTTGGAGGAATTTTTCGTTCTATTTCAAGTTTGCTACATTGTTTTATATATATATATATATATATATATATATATATATATATATATATATAATTTTTATTTTTTATAGCTTCTATTCTGAAAAACAACATTTTCTATTTTTAGACAAATATTTAAGTATTATTTCTTTCTCTCTTTAACATTTTTTTTTTTATATATGTGACTGTTATTTAAAGGCTACAAAAACTACAACATAGCTAGCCTTAATTTTTCATTTTATATTATATTAGTTAGTTAATTAGATTATATATATATATATATATATATATATATATATATTAAATTTTGTCATAAAGATTAACCTGCAAATATTATATATGAGAAATTAATAGCCTGAATTTTCACTAAAAGAAAAATTAATTTATTAGTTTCTAAAATAATAAAAAAATACTCATTAATATAATTAAATACTAATTTAAATCTAATAATAATAAGCATCAATTTAGTTACCATTAAATGAAATCAATTTAGTGATAAAATCCATAAAGATTAATATAATAACCAATTATATACAAACTAATTCAAAAAGACTACTAAAAAACTATTAATAAATAAAAAATAATTTTAAAAACAAAAAATAATTAATTATTATATTTACTAAATTAAATATTATTTTATAAATTAAAAAATTATTAATATTTAAATTAATTTCTATTTTTTTATAAATAATTTTATTTATTTAGATTCTAGAATTCACTCATAATTATATTTGGGATTGATAAGTTTGTTGATGGATAGGAGAATCCCTCAATAAATTATATAGCTATAGAGAAAGTGGCCCTCTCCAATATAATAGTACTACATTTCTAGTTTGTGCTATTTTCTTACAATTGCTCTAGTTTTGTGAAATAGGATTTATTTAGGGAGATAAAAAATAGTGAGAGGCAAATTGCCTTGGGTTTTCTTGTGCATAGACTACAATTATTATGAGAGTTCTATGACTGTGTACCATGCTTTGTAGATATGGCAACGACAAACCTAGAGAGAGACAAAAAGATTGCAGAGACTCTTTTATTTTTTCTGAGTTGCCCTGTACACCTTAAACTCCTGTTTATATAATTAAATAGGTTATGTGGTAGATATTTCTAGAAAAGTAGTCAATTTCAACATGTAGAAAATAATTTTCAGGTTCACCCTTAAACCTTATGATAAGTAGAAACATATCAATAATTTTAAGTATAGTTTGCAAAAAAAATAACATTAACAACATTTAAGTATAGTTAAAACAAATTATTTTTCCATAGTTCCTCTCAAAACACCTTTAACATTTACTTTAGATGCTCAATTATTATCTACTTGTCCGAACACATAAAATAAAATAAAAATATTAAAAAATTGAAATTAAAAATATATATAAAATAGTGTAATAAAATTACCTTATCACTTTATCACTAGAAGAAAATCATGAAATAGAAACTAATTTTAGAGACAAAAAATAATTAGTTGCTATAGTGATTAAATTAGAGACCATTTTAGGAACTAAATAATTTTTTGGTTTCTAAATTAGTTTCTATTATTGTTAAATGGTTTCTAAATTGATATATAATTAACAACTAAGGTTTTTTTGCTACCAAATTTAGAATCTAAATAATTGGTAGTTAAAACATTGCTAGCTAATTAGATACCAATTTAGAAACTATTTCACAATAATAGAAATTAATTTAAAAATCATTTTTTTTAGTTTCTAAAATAGTGTCTAATTCAATTATTATTGTAACTAATTATTTTAGTGTCTAAATATTGGTTTTTATTTAATGATTTTTTTATAGTGTATAATAAAGATGGTGTATAATCGGCTAACTATATTTCCTTCTCATCTTTAGTTTTCTTTAAAAACTTAGTGGTATAGATTGATTACTAATGTCATCTATCCATTGTAGAATATTTTAGAAGTATTAAATATGGACATATTTATTTCCTGAAAGTAATACTAGATGTAGAGTGTAACATATATCAAAGGAGCAAAATCTCTCATTAATAAATAATATTGTAGACTTTGCAACATAATTGGAAAGAGAGAGAAATACCACTGGTTTACCTAATTTTTTATGATTTCTTGTGCTTGCCTCAACCTTACATCAACAACACTAGCAAATTCAATTAAAATGTGAAGTGGATCATTCATGTGCTCATAGTCAAACCTTCCTCTTAACAACTCTTTATTTATATTGTGTTTGCATACAGTGATTACTGTTCATCCAAAAAGATTTGTGATGATTTGCGTTGTTCGAATTCAGTGATTTGTGTTGATTTGAAAAGGTGAGTAAAGTCGAAAACATAATCCACACATATGTGTGAAGAAGTGAGGAGAAAGTCACGGAGATCCATAGTAATTTATATTGGTGTCTTTTCTTTTTGGTGGGCAAAGTCGCATGGTGGTATTGTGTGATAGTTGGTAGTTTATGTGGTGATCTTTGGTGTTGTTGTGGTGGTTGTTTGAGGTAAGAATTGAAAATGGAAATTGATTACAAAGAGTTAAAATTGATTATGAAATTATTAAGATCATCTCCTAAACACCGATGTTTCGTATCTTTAGAAAACATTCTTATCATTAAGAAAAGATATTATAAAGCATTTGATATATAATTATCTATTTCTAGGATTAAAACACATCAAATATTTCCATTTAAGTCAGATCATTAGAAATACTTCTCAGTCAATGTCAAAGATCTAAATCAAGAATAATATTCAAGTTTTAAGCATAAAATGAAAATAACAATATCAAATAAGAACAAAATATTATAGATAAATATCACCTCAATACATAGAAGTTTGAAACGATTACATTCAATCCCAAAGGAAAGGAATTAGCCAATCATGGTGGCCATTACATGCACCAAAGCAAAAGAAAGTGATCCAGAACATTTCTCTTTGATGATTTTTTCCTTGGGTTTCCTCTCTTCTTTTATCTTTGTCTTACGCCATTATTTAACCTAATTGGATTTGTGTTAAATGACATATTTATTCATAATATATCTCTTTGCTTCATCTCTCCTTAAATTCCTGAAAATAACACAAAATTAGGAATAAATAATACTATTAATCTCATAACTCCAAAATATATTATTAAATTCTAATTTTTCAAATTAGGTTGAATCATAGCTTAATTAACAATTAAAATCAATAAATATTTAACTTTTTCATGAAATTTTACTGAATAATGACACTTATCATCAATCCATGTTTAGTCCCTATAATCAGTTAAAGAAACTATAGATTATAATGAAACAAATACATAAAAGGAATGTTGCTACATTATAGAAAGAAATGAAACTGTGTTATAGAACAAAGATTAAATCATATATGAATTTTGGATATAGAGGCAATGGAGAAGAGGGAATCTACGCAATTTAGCAGCAGAACTGGCCAATAGTTAAGAATCATATTTTTTAACAATACATAAATTATATACACTTAATAGAACATAAAAATTGAGGTGCTTACTTCATGTGGCAGGTTCTTCTAGCAAATAAAGTTTTGATTTTGAGTTTGGAGAAGCAATATGACTTGGATTTATGAATTGCATTCTATCAAAGTCATTAAATCCTTGGTTATGCACTAGTCCATTCTTTTTGGTAGCCCTTGAAATCCAATATGCATGGTCTAAACTATCATCCCAACCCCATAATACATGAGTAGACTTCAAGTGCAAAGGAAAAAATGTATAAGAAAAGAGCCAAACCTAGAATTGAAACTCAACAACTCTCACAATCAACTATGATAAGGTTTTCAACCACAACCGATACATTATGAGATTGTTGAAGACATCAGAAGTACTAACATAACATGTAATAAACAATTAATAACATTACGCAAAGTTTTCATCATTATTATTGTCTATTACATTCTATTTTTTTAACATTAGGTAAAAAATAATTTCTCTCTAACAATTAAAAAAAAAAGGAAATTCAGTTTTAATATTACTTTTGACCGGAATCAAATCTTCTACAAAATACAATAATTCTAGAAAGTTGGAAACTGAGAAACTATTAACAAAATCTAAACCAAAATATTTTCCCAAGATCCTTGGAGCATAAAACCTATAAAAAGACACAAGCTTCAACGAGAAAGAGGGGCTTCATAGGGTTTTCTTAGTATCTTTTCTTCTTTGTAATTCTTTTATTTTGCCTCCACATGGAAGGCTAAACCTTTTTGGTTGATTTCTTTGTCATTCCCCATTGAGTTATGAGGTTTTTATTAGTAAAACTTTGATTTTTTAATTCTCTATAACAGTTGGTTTAATATTCTAATCTCCTAAAAAACTATTTTTTGTGAGAGGTTGTAATGCATGATTGATTTCTTGGGCGCATGATTGAAGGTAGAGGAGATAAGAATTCTCATGGAGTATATGCATGGAATAAAGTGATTACTTGTATCGGTATGGGCGAGACCGACACTTGGTCACCCTAACCGATACCCACTTGACTGCCCGAGACCTGGTCTACTTGACCGAGACCAGGGGAAACATGGCCGAGACCCGATAGATTCGGCCGAGTCGACCGAGACCTAAGAGGCTTGGCCGAGACAAGTGGAATCATCATGGTCGGCCTGGCCGGGCGATCCATACTCCTGTTAACGCTCAAACCAAGGTCAGTAAAACTAATCCATCATTAAGAATTAGGTAATACAATCCTAAGCAAGATCCACTCCGATAAATGGGCCTAACAAGGTAGGCCCATTAGAATAATATAAATAGCACACATCCCAAAGAGAAAGGTACGTCATTTATTATTGTTCACCTACCAGAGAACTGATCACCCGCTTTACTGACTTGAGCGTCGGAGTGCCTTCGCAGGTACCCCCACCATCCGGTGTTCACCCGAGACCGAGTACTGAAGGAGAAGCAGGAGGACGAGAAGAACCTCAGTCCATCACCCAACAACCTGACCGACCGAAGGAAGGAGAAGAAGACTTCAATAGTTCTCTAGGTCTCATCTCCCTAGTAGGAACATTACTGATTAAATTAATAGACACATGCTTTACTGGTGAGTTTCAGTTGAATCAGATTGACGCATGTTCAATATGGTTTAGCTCTATTGGGGGATTGAGAAAATATTAATCTTTAGAGAACCTGTAAAGAATTCAATTGTGGAAGAACTTGGGGATCAACCACTTTTTATTTATTATTTTAATCTTTTTTATATTTTTTTCACAATTATCTCAACCCCTTTTTATCATTATTGTTATTGCTAAGTTTTCTTGCTTGCAAATAGATTCTAAACACTGATTTACTGATTTTACTATTGGATTCGTTGGGAGACAACTTTGGGATCATTTGACCACAACTATATTATTATCTCTCTAGCGTTAGACAGGTCTAGGTTAGAATCATCTTAATTTAACAGCAAAACGACAACTAACAGTCTCACCATATTTGTTAATCACAATCATAACCCAAGTGAAAATCCTAAAAATATGTGCAAATCTAAAATCAACTCACATCACTCTTCCACAACCACGTTTCAAGAAGGTGCCTACACTCTAGTATACAGAGTGACATACACTAAAAGAAAATCATGAAATAGAAACAAATTTTTAGAAACCAAAATAATTAGTTGCACTAGTAACTAAATTAGAGACCATTTTAGAAACTAAAAAAAAAATTGGTTTCTATATTAGTTTCTATTATTGTTAAATAGTTTTTAAATTGGTATCTAATTAGCAACCAAGGTTTTAGAGACCAAATTTAGAAACTAAATAATTGGTAGTTAAAAGCTTTGTTGCTAATTAGATACCAATTTAAAAACTATTTAACAATAATAGAAACTAATTTAGATACCAATTTAGAAATTATTTAACAATAATAGAAACTAATTTAGAAACCAATTTTTTTTAGTTTCTAAAATGGTCTCTAATTTAGTTACTATTGCAATTAATTATTTTAGTCTCTAAAAATTGGTTTCTATTTCATGTTTTTTTTGTAATGATAGGATCGGTCACGAGTGCGGTGTTAATGGCTTTTTCCTCCGAATGAGAAAAACCAAGAAAACTGCTTGGCTGGATTTGGGCCAAAAAATGTTGCACCTTAATTGAGACAAATTCTTCCTAACTTTTCTTCTAAAATTTGTGGATTTTAAAACTCATAATATAAATTTTGTATTTTAGATTGCACAACTCAAAATACAAATTTTGCATTTTGGATTACATAATCCAAAATACAAATTTTGAATTCCAGAAAATTTGTATTATGAATTGTACAATCCGAAATACAAAATTTGCATTTTGGTTTGCAAGATTTGGAATACAAATTTTGTATTTCAAATACAAATTTTGTCTTCTTGATTGTGCAATTTGAAATGCCAAAAATTACAATTCCATAATTAAAAAAAGTGTCAATAAAATATGGGGTAATTTTGATATTTTTGAAAGTATGACCGTGCATGAGGAAGATATGGAGATACAAGAAGAATTTGCCCTTGATTTCATGCAGGACATTAAGGGGTGAAAAAAATCTTCATCCATGATTATAAAAAATTGGGATTCAAAAAAATTGGAAAAAATATCATTAATGAAAAATTATAGATTTGAGCAATGAGACATGATACTTGATACCATATATAAATTCAAATGCACATAATAAGAATCTTACAAATTATCATTCTCACATTCATTATAATAATTAAAGATACCTTGATCTATAGAACTAATATGTTGAGTAATTTTTTTAATCCCGTTTTCTTGATCTGTCTCTTTGAAATTTATTTTCTTGTCATACCTTTTTTTAAGAGTCATACATGAGAAAAGGTCATACATGAACAACTTCATAACTTCTTTTAGAGACAAAATCTCATTTCTTAATCTTTCTCCATCTCCATTAAATTGATCATGGTCAATTCTTTAAAACATAACTTCTCATACTAACCAATAGGTATCATTTTATTTTATTAAATCATATTATCTCACAATTATATTTCACATAAGTCACATAATTTAATTTAATATATTTATATTTTCTAACTAAATTGCCTTAATCTTTCACAAAAGTTTTTATAATTCCGTCATGCACAATTCATTTTAGAAAGTTCAAACAACCACATGAAGATCATGTTTTAGACAAAAAAGAAATTATAATTTTAAAAGTTACTTCAAAATTAGTATCTAAATCTAGATACAGTGACTAAAAGTTTAAGTTAGATATGATAATTAGAAATAAAAAATTTAGTTTTTAATTTTACTATTTTAAAAATAACTCAAATAGTTTCTAATTATATCTTAATAAAAATTTTAAAAAATCTATAAATAAAAAAATAATGTGTATAATTAATAGTACTAAAAATAAGGTATCTATAAATTTTTATTAATAGAAGTTATTAATATTAATTAAATTTAATCTATAATATAGTATCTAATTTAATTAATAAAATAATTAATTATTATTTGTTTTAAATTAAATGAATTTAAATAATTTTCTAATGTTCCAAGTTACTAATAACTTTTATTTTATTTTACTAATTTGTTTTTTTTTTATACGTACCAAAGAATAATTTTAGAATTCTGAAGAATATTTTATAGTATATATATATATACTACAAAACCTGAGTCCATCTTTGAGTACAATTACGCTATATTATTTTTCACCAAGTAAGAAAATATATTTATTTAAATCAAAGCAGGTGGACTCATGACATCATCATGTGGTCCTAGGGTTTTACATCCAATTATTAAACGATTATTGGCCTTAGCATCCAAAGCTCCTACGGCACCTTCAAACATAATTTTGGCAGTAATGGAAATTAATGTATATATTGTTTATTATTGTTAAAAAAAAATTGATGACAGCAACTCGATGGAATAAATAAAAGAGAATAAAAAAATAAAAAAAGTAATAAAGGAAAATGTTGTTTGCTGATTGGTTGTATGTTAAGTTTTTCTTACAACACAATTCCCTTATTTAGGAAAATGTTTATTTGATACTAGTTATTTTTTTTTTACACATACTTTATAATTTATTTTAATAACAAAAAATATTATGTTTTTCTAATTAAAATTAATATAAATAAAATTTTAAAATAAAATAATAATAAATTTAATTATCAAGTGAATTGCAAATCTATCATTCCGTGATCAATGATGGTTTTTTCTACTAAATTTTAATTAGTCTTTCTAAATTTTATTATCATAGAAAAAGTTTTCTTTGACACTATATTACATACATCTATTTAGCGAATGATTTTTTTAATAAAATATTATATATAATAATATATAAAATTGTAATGTGAATGTAGAAAGTGAAAAGTGATGTCAATGTGTCACACTCTATTTTCATATATAATGTATAGTGTAGCATCCCACACTAAGATGATGTCGCTAAAACATATCATTTTCATTCACTTAATCAGCACCAAGGGATTAATTAGATTAGATAATTTACAAGAATCCATACTGATTAGGTGTTAAGCAAATTAGGTTAGAATAACCTATGCTCACATAGGATAATAATTAGGTATTAAGAAAGTTCATCTAACTAAAAAACCACTAAAACTTTATAAATAACTAAATTGACATTTTTTAAGATATAATATTTAGTAATTATACATTTTGTTCTTGTTAGGGAGATGGGACCTAGAGAACTATTGAAGTCTTCGTCTTCCTCCTTCGATCGGGCAGGTTGCTAGGTGCTTGGTTGAGATCCTTCTCGCCTTCGTGTCTCTTCTTTGGCTCTCGGTTTCGGGTGAATACCGAATGGGGTACTTGCAGAAAGCACTCCAACGCTCAAGTAAAGCGGGTAATCGACACTCAGGTAGGTGCACAGTAATAAATGATGTACCTTTCTCCTTGGAATGTGTGTTATTTATATTATTTTAACGGGTTTACCTTATTGGGCCTAATTAGTGTAATGGATCACACTTAGGATTGCATTACCTAATTCTTAATGATAGTTTAGTTTCACTAACCTTGGTTTGAACGTTAATGGTTATACGTGTCGGTCAGTCTAGCCGTGCGTGGTGTGTCGGCCGGCTTGACCAAGTAGACTGGAACACATCAGCGTGTGTCTCGGTCATCTCGGGCATGAAGACCGAGACACGTCATGATGTCGATCGGCCATACCGGTACACATTATTACCTTTATTTACAACCAGTTAACATAAGATTCGAAGAGTTTTAAGCAAGTACATTCTTTCTTGATCTTTGAAGAATACACCTTAAAGTCCATGAAGATTTGGACCAAGTTGAAAAAAAAAAGACATACTCTTGTAGGAACATCTCACTCTCTTAGAAATATTTGGTGCTCATGTGGAGTTGGATTATAGGAGTATATGTTATTAACAATAAATGTGATGAATAAAGAACGACAACAATCAATAGAGACCCAAGGTAATCATGTGAACTAAATGACATTGTTAGCTTAACTACATAAAGAATTATCTGAGTTAAAAAAAGCAGAATGCTAAAGAAACCAATGAGTTACATCAGGAGAATCTCCAACAACTCTTCGTGGATGGAATCATGGAAATTCCATTACCTCCTAACTCGAAGAATTTGTCCAACAAGTGTTATTGTTGGAGCTGCTAGAGTTAAACTGAGCTACATTTGATGAATCCAACTATTCCTTGAATATTCTTAAAGATTTGAAGATTTAGATGCTTTTAGGGAGTGTGTTGTGTTTATTAGAATTTGAATTTAAGTGATTTGATAGAAAGATATTTAAAAATGTTTTAGAACTTATCATGATAATTAATAAGCTATTTTGAATTGATTGAAAGATATTTTAATCCATTAAAATGTTATTATTTAAAGTCGAAAAATGATTACATAAAGCATTTAACCAATTACATTATAATTTTAATTTATTATAATTACTTTTAGCTCCGAGTAGTTATGAGGGATTTGTTTTATATGTTAAAAAAAGTTTTTAATAGATTAAAATTTTAATTACTTTCAAAAGATTTTGATCTATTCTATTTTAATAGGTTAAAACAATAATTTAATCCATTAATTTGAGTGTTAGAGGTAGATGGAGTTGAAGTTTGTATTTGTTGAATCCAACCCACTTGAAAAATGAAGATCAATCTTTTGTAGAAAATGTTTTTATATGTGTCTTTTGGCTTTTGGGTCTATTTATTTTTGTCTATCAAGGTAAATAATCTATGAAACTCCAAGAATTATGTTTTAAAATGGTCAAAACTTGTGGAGATGTTTAACCTATTAAAACTTGTTATTTAAAAAGTTGAAATTCATTTGTTTTAAGGATGTTGTTATCTGTTATGATTTTAACATATTAGAGATTCAAATTAATCCATTATTTTCACTTTAAGTGAAATTAATCGTTTGAATCGGGTTTTTAATCCATTAAAAATAAGAGAAAATTTTGAAAAAAGTTTTTTTTTAGGATTATAAAAATTTATTTTAGAAAACCTCTTGACAGAACTTTTATAAATTCAAAGAGAGAGCTAAGTGATTTTTTAAGAGAACACTTTTATTGGAAAGAAATTCTTTAAGTATTCTTGGAGTCTTCTTGGATTGAATATCTTGATGGAAGAAGTTTATCCTAAATTTTCAAAACACCGTTGTTTTTACTATAATTTAGGTGTTGTTGTTTCTTAACCTTTTGACTCTAAGGTTTTTTTATAGAATTTGGATAGTGTTTCTAATTTCTATTGAGCAACAAGGTGTTTCTTGTCTTAAAGATCATTCTTGTAGGTTCAAGAGTGATTGTTGTGTGAATCTTGTTTGTAAAAGAATTCTTGTTAAGTGGAATCTCAGTTGGTGTGGATAGGAATCTGGATGTAGCTCTTGAGGAAAAGTGAACCAATATAAAAGTCTTTGTGTGATTCTCTCTCTCTGCATTGTGTTTATTGATTACATTGTGCATTAAACAATCGTCTGATCCAATTTTTGTATAAATAGCTAGCATCTAGTGCATTATAAAGTAAGCATACGATATAATCACTAGTTAAGTGACCTATAAAGCAATTGTCTAAAATAATAATTGAATATTCATCTGGTGTATCTTGCATTGATTATATTACGCATTTGCAGAAATCGTCTAATACATTTATACTGATTGTCTAATGTGTTTCTATTGATCGTCCAGTGTATTTTCTCTAATGGTTTGACGTGAATATTGTTAGAATTAGTGGCCAAAACAAGAGGGAGTGAATTGTTTTCACAAGATTTTCGCAAAGTTTGAAGGTAAAGTGAAATTTTTTTAAACATCACCCAATTGATTTTCTGTTCAACTCAATAAAATTTATGTTTTAAGATTATTTCTAGAAAATCAACCTGTTGTTTTCACGAAACAACCAGTTGTTTATATCAACAGAATATAAAAACAAGTTAAAATAGTTTACAAGAGAGATAAAGAGAATTGCAAAAGATGGTTATACTGGTTCACTCTTAACCAAGAGCTACATCCAGTCATCAACTAACTATTGAGAATTCACTATGTAATCAAACCTAGATTACAAAACACACACCAAGAGTGATGATCTTGAACCCCTCAAGAACACACACCACTCCTTGGCCAAAACCACAGTTTTTAGAAACACTTTTCTGAAACTGCCATATACAAGAACACACAGAAATACAATGTTCAAAGAAGAAGGGAATAAAATACACCTGGGTATTACAAAGCTTAAGGTTCATAACTACAAAACCCAATCCTATTTCATACACTTGAGATGATCCAAAGCTCTTGAAATCTTGAAAAACGTTTTAAGTGATCTCTCTTTCTTGGTCAAATCAAAAGAATGTTAAACAACCTTTATATAACCTGAATCAAGTGGTCAAAGTTGTTAGATCAAAAACCAAAAGCAGTTGGAAGCA
The DNA here is from genome assembly GCF_051622355.1 of Phaseolus vulgaris. NCBI lineage: Eukaryota > Viridiplantae > Streptophyta > Magnoliopsida > Fabales > Fabaceae > Phaseolus > Phaseolus vulgaris. Next base: position 13,414,494 of record NC_143501.1, read on the forward strand.
TTTAAAACAATTTAAAACACTTAACAAAATTTTGTTATGAAAACAACCAATTGTTTTCCAAATCAATCAATTGAAATAATTTTTTTGTTAAGGTTTTCATAAAAACAACAGTTGATTTATCAAAACAACCAGTTGATTTTGTTTGACAGCAAAGACAAAATAAAGCAAAGTTTTTCCAAACCATTTTAAAAACCATGAAGTGTCAAACAACAGGTTAATTCGACATTTCAACAGGTTGAAATTTCACAGCCTTTCAGAAAACCCAGCTTTTCAAAAAGATAAAGATTCAAATAAACTTGGATCATCTTAAGGAGTGAAATAACAAGTTAAAACCTATTAGATAACACACACACACCCAAAAGCAAGGTCTTCAAGCATTCCACATAGATTTGAAGGTATCAAAGCATCTTGTTCAACAAATATTTATGTTGTTTTTGTGCTTTTTTATCCATTTTTTGATATTCAAATTGATTGTTTCTTAAAGAACTTCATTCTAATACAAATCTTTGCGAATATCTTTTATTGTTGAATTCACCCCTCCCTCTTAAACTCTACCAATTACTCTAACAAAATTAACATATTTAAAGAAGTTTTAATCCATTAAAACAACTTTTTAACACAAAATTTGAACCTAAGTTTCTGAAATCATTTTCAATATTGAGAGAGGGTTATTACCCAGTTGAAAAACCTTTTTTGGAGCTTTCTTTAAGTGATTACTAGATCATTCTCTTGGTGTAAAAGAGAAAGATAGTCTTTCACATCAATTTTCTTCTTCTAATGAGCTTGTTATGTTCCAGGTTAATCAATTCCTTCTTTTTACTCTTGTTTTCGTGTTGTGTGGTTATTTTTGGAAAGGATTTCCAGATTCAGTGTTGTAATAAGTTGTTACTAGGTTAAAAATTCATTATTGTAGGGTTCAAGAGTTGGTTTCTTGTGTAGATTGTATTCATCAGGTGTTTGTAAAACTTTGTTTTAGTGTGAATGTGGTTGGGCAACTATATGTAACTCTTGGTTAAAGTGAAGTAGTATAAAAACCTTTGTGCATTTCTTCTTTCCTCTCTCTTTCTTGTTGTTTTTGCACATTATACTTATTCTTGAGTATTCTTAGTTCAAAAAAAAATTTGTAAAAAGCAATGGAATCCTAAAATTGATTGGACTAATAAAGTTTCATTCTAAGTTTTTGAAAAAATGAGATAGTTAAATTCACTTCCCCTTTAAACTCAACCCTTTTATTTTAACAATTGGCATTAAAAGTTGGTTCTTGAAAAATATTCAAGAATTGATCCTATTTTTTCTGAAAATGGTTGAGACAGGTTTCCCTTTGCTGAAGGTGCATATATTAATCGGTCACCTATGTTTGGAAGAGTTAACTACCAGTTTTGGAAGCTTATAATGAAAATATTTATTGAGTTTCTTAAAAGAGAAATCTAGGATGTCATAATGTAACCTTAATTGAGTATGTTTATTTTAAAAAAAATATTTTCTTTATTTTTACATAATATAATTTACCTTTTATATTATCCACGATTATCTCATGTTTACAATTTAAAGTTTTTCTCACTAAAGAACATATTTTTGAAAGAAAAACATTTTATAAATTGTAAGGTTGTACAAATTGTTTATGTTGTGACATTGTATATTTTTGAAATGATGATTGAACTAATTGGCATTCATAATTATAAGACTATTGAAAGTATAGCTTCAAAGTTAGTAACAAGCAATCATAAGGGATCCTAAAAATTTCAGGAAAGACAAAATGAAAGGAGACACCTTTTACAGATTGTGTCATTGTTCCATTGAAATGCACAATTGTTACAAATGAGTTAGTAAAGTTCAATTTATTTGAAGTATCAATTACACCCATTCTGACAACCATATTACATTTTGTTATTTGTTGTTAGGAGGAAAATTTTCAATTATTCGTTATAAAATTTTTACATGAACAACCCATAACTAAAGAAAAATTAAGTATAGTGTCACCCAAAAGTAATAATCATGATTACATCTACCCTCATCGACAAACAAGATTCATCCACCTCACTTGATGAGACATTATTCACCATCATGATTTGTTGAACGTTGATGTAGAGAATTTATCAAATTGTCACTCCAAAAGGAATGGTCATAATTGCATTTTTCCTCATTAATGCATAAAGTTTATCCACCACATTGCACAAGACACTTCTCACCATATGAAATTGCTAAACATTGAGACAGAGCAATGGTAAAATCATCACCCTAAAAACAACGACCCAGATTGCATCTGGACTAATTGATGTACAAGATTAATCCACCCACAATGGACAAGGAATTATACACCGTCAAATTTATTAAACATTGACATAGAGTATTAATCAAAGTGTCACCCCAAATGTAACAATCAAGATTGCATCTAGACAAATTGAAGCACAAGATCCACCCACCACACTTCACAAGGCATTGTTCACCGCCAAGATTTGTTGAACATTAACACAAAACATTAATCAGAGTGTCATCCTAAAACCAACAACCAAGATTGCATTTTCCTTCATCAATGCACAAGACTCATTCACCATGCTACATAAGGCATTGTTAACCATTAGAATTTGCTAAAGACTGATGCAAAACATTGATTAGAATGTCATCCTAAAAGTAGCAACCAAGATTGCATGTGTCTTCCTCGACATACAAGATTCATCCACCATAATACATGAGGCATTATTCACCGTTAAGATTTGATGAACATTGACAAAGAGTACTAACTAGAGTATCTTCCAAAATCAACAACCAAGATTGCATTTTGGATTAATTGATGCATAAGATTAATCCACCATACTAGACTAGACATTGTTCAGGATTTGCTGAACATTGACACAAAGCATTGATTAAAGTGTCATCCCAAAAGCAACTAGTAGGATTGTATTTGGACTTATCAATGCACAAGATTCATCCACCTCATTGGATGATGCATTGTTTATCGTCACGACTACGCAAAGCGTTAATTAAAGTGTCATCCCAAAAGTAGCAACCAAGATTATATTTGGACTAATCAACGTATAAAACTCATCCATAACACTATTGTTCGTCGTTAGGATTTGTTGGACAATGACATAAAGCATTGATTAGAGTGGCACCCTAAAAGCAATATTGCACGAGACATTGTTCACTATCAAATTTTGTTGAAGATTGGATACAAAGCATTTATTAGAGTCTTACCCCCAAAATTAACATAAGGATTGGATCTGAATTAATCGATGCACAAGATTCATCCAGCACCATGGACAAGACATTATTCACCATCATGATTTGTTGAACATTGATGCAGAACATTGATCAAAATATCATCCCGAAATCAATGACCAGAATTACATCTATTATGATCGATGCATGTGATTCATCCACCACACTAGACTATTTTATAAACCCTCTAGTATAACTTAAACAAATTTTACCATTCACCAAAATATCATTAAAACTAGTATTAGTTAAAAAAAACTACTTTCCTAGTTCTTTCTCGGTTGCAAAGTTCTATTTAGTTCCACAAAATACTATTGTGGATTCAACATAACATTACTTTTTATTTTAATATTAACTTTCAAATATTAAATTAATCCTTAGTTTTAAGTATCATTGTATGAATTTACATATTTTAATTTAAAATATTTTTAATTCATGATAATAAAATGGTTAAATAATTTAATTCATCATAATATGTTAATAAAATATTTTACATTCATTATATTTTTGGATCGTCATTATATTTATAATATTTTTTAATTTAATTATTAAACACACGAAAGCAAAATATAAATTTTAAAACTCTACTTTATACTTTTATTCATTTTATACTTCCCATTGCATTTTCATTTAAAAATATATTTTTATTCAAATTTATTCAAAATAATAATAGTAGTATAATACAACTTTATATTTTTCTACTGTATTTCATTAGATTTTTATACAAACTGTTATAATAATAATAATAATTTTATTGTAAATTAAATTACGAAACCCAAATTGAAATTGTACTAAAATTTTTCTATAATTTATTTTTATTTATTTCCTTCCTCCAAACTAAATTAAAGTTAATTTCAACATTTTTTAATTATTTATTTTAATTTTAATTTTAATTTTAATTTTAATTTTTTACATTTTTTCCTTCTCCTCTCCTTTATTTTTCTTTTAAAAAAGGTTAAAAATATCTAACGGAAATTCAACTCAAAAGATTAAATCTGGATTATTTTTCAACGTGGGAACCTCTACATGTTAGGTACTCTCAGATTTCACAAAACCGAATTCTTAACATGAAGACCGAATGAATCTAATTATCTATACCTATATTCCATTATAATCGTTTTTTATATACAAATTTCTTTTCATTATATCCTTATTTAATATATTATAATTGAATATTTTGTCATTTTATATAAATTATTTAAAAAAATAAAATTATTTTTTAATTTAATATTAATATATAGTTTTCCTACAAATTAAATAAAATAACATTTATTTTTAATTACTCTTTTCACTCTAAAATCATTATTTTTTTATCTACCAAAACTATCAATGGAAGAAGAGAAAAAACTTGAAGAAATAGAAATACTCAAACCGAAGAAAAAAAAAGTTGTTTAATCAATTCATCATTTTTATTTTACATGTTATTTTTTGTTTTTTATTCTTTACTCATCCAAAATTATTTTTGTATGTATATTATATCATCGGGTAAGTTGAGAAAAAAAAATGAGATACATAAATAATGTTAAAAAAACTCTATTTTAGCATATTTTTTTATAGAAAAAAAGGAACATTGAGGGAAAGTATCTTGGTTTGTATCTCTTTTGTTTTCTATTTTTTAAATGTATTCTGCTTGCGTAGGTGAAAAATGCATAAATGGAAAAACATAAAAGCCATATAAAAAAAGGTCAAATTGTAATCTTAAAAAGGAAGATAACAGTTCGAACATGGTAGCAGAGCAACTGCGATGCTTGCAATTCTCAAACAAGCAATTAGACAAATCATCACACAACAATTTTGCGGAGAAAGAAAACTAAGAAACTTTCAACCTTAAAACAACTCATCCTTGTCGCACAATAAGGAAAAAAGGAGAATCCAATTGCTTCTTCTTCTTCTTCTTCTTTTTCTCTCTTTCTCTCACTCAACCAGCATAACCAAACTGTTTCTCTATTCTGACAAAATCCCGAATAAACTCATTACTCAATTGAAAAGAATCTTTTTTTCTGCTATACCAAACATCATTGTGTGGCTTGTTGAACCAAAATATAAGGTAAAGAAAAGAAAACTTGTGATGGGGATTTGGGCTGATTCAAAAGGGGGTGGTGGAAACGGAGGAAAGAATTCGTGGAGTTTTCTAACCAGGAGGAAAAGGGTGGATTCTGCAGTTGAGAGCAATTCTCACGGTCAACTTGCCAAGGAGTTAACCGTGCCAGATCTCATGGCAATTGGTAGTTCAACCTTTTCTTCTCTTCTCTTTCTTTCTGGTGTTTTATTTTACTTTCAATCACGTTTTTCATCTGGGTATGGATGTGACAAGGTTTTAAATTCACGATCTTTCATATTGTGAGAAATTGGTCCTTTTGGGGGTGCCAGATACCCAAAAACCTTAAAGATGCAGCTGAAATTAGTGTTTCCAACAGTTTTTTTGAAACTTGTAGTGTGGATCCGCTCTTGTCTTGGTTTCAAGTTTCAACAATTTGTTTTCACAATTCCACAAATTTTCTGGCTGAGTGCTTTTTTCACAGAAAAAGAGAGTATAAATGAACTGTTTTTTCTATATTTTACAATATGCTATTGTTATTTAATTTGTTCATAAACTTCTTTTGCAATATTTAAATTTCTGTGGTGGTTTGACTCAGGTGTTGGTGCAACAATTGGTGCTGGTGTTTATGTGCTGGTTGGAACTGTGGCTCGAGAACACTCTGGACCTGCTTTGCCACTCTCTTTTCTGGTGGCTGGATTTGCTGCTGCGCTTTCTGCTCTTTGCTATGCAGAGTTGGCTAGCCGTTGTCCTTCTGCTGGAAGTGCATATCACTACTCATATATATGTGTTGGAGAAGGGTATTCATTAGTTCTCCTCATTAGTGGCTTTCTCTTCCTTTTTATTTCCTTGGACCTTCTAACACACTGACTAACAACAATATTGAAGAATTCTCCGCACTCACTTGCAGAAAAGAAAATTAAGAAAAATAAATTAGATGAGCTTCTTCGTGAACTAAGTGAGAGTGTTTCTAGTTTATCTATCAATAATTTAATTTTAAATTATAAAAGAACTTATTTGTTTTTCTCCTAAAACTGTTTTTGAAAAAGCTTGTTCAAACATCTCCTAGACATAGTGAAGATTCAAAAGTGGCTTTAGTTCTGAATTATGATAATCAGTTATCTTATGATAATACTGTTTTTTCTTAGATACTCAAGAGGGTTTGGATACACTGAAATCTCAATCCTTTAATTTAAAGAGTAATAAATTTTAGTTATAAACAAGAAAGGGAATATAAGGATTTAGTGTTGGATATTTTCACTTGAGAGAATTTGAAAGGGGTAGGACAAGTTTTTATGTTCTGTTCTTTATATTTAACATGGAGTATTCTAGCTAGAGTTTTGATTCTCTAAACTCTTCTGACATATGTTCTTCAATACACTGGACTTGATAGTTTGAGTTCTCTTATCTGATCAAGTATAAAACATTACTTGATTACTGATTGAGGGTTTGGTATATTTTAATCGAGTGGTGATATGAGTGGTGATATGTAAAGAACCTTTCATCAAATCAAATTATAATTGAAAAGAGAAATAACTTTTTGAAATAGAATAATCTTAAAATTATATTGGTCAAATTGTGAATTGGTGTCCTCCATGTATAATTGTCAAAGACATTTTCATATTTTAATTGATGAAGAATGATTACTTTATTTTGCAGAGTTGCTTGGTTGATTGGTTGGGCCTTGATATTAGAATACACAATTGGTGGAGCTGCAGTTGCTCGTGGCATAACACCCAATTTGGTATGGTGTTGGTTCACCCTTTTTGTTCTTCTAAGAGGGTGTTAATTATACCATCTGTTTCACTTTTGTCCTTTCTTAAAAAACTATCTTACAACCTATTTTTGAGTGACTCAGTGCACATGAATAACATTTTTGTTCTGAGAGATTAGTTTGTTTTGTTTGTAATGGTGTATGAATCATGGGATGCAATTGTTGATACAAAGTGAGTATTTGAGTGATTAGGCTGCAATTATTGGAGGAGCTGAAAATTTGCCAAGCTTTCTATCATGGTACACAATTCCTGGGACTGATATTGTTCTTGACCCATGTTCAGCAATTATAATATTCATTATAACAGGACTCCTTTGTACTGGGATCAAAGAGGTATATTTCTATTATTTTTGTTCCATTCTACCTAAAACATATTTCTTTTCTTACTTACCAAAACTTTTATTTTTTAAATTGAATAAGTGAATGCTTGATGTATGCAGAGCACAGTGGTGCAAAGTGTAGTGACAACAGTGAACATATGTGCATTGATTTTTGTCATAATTGCTGGAGGTTACTTAGGGTTCAAATCTGGATGGGTTGGATATAAGCTTCCCACAGGGTATGCTATAAATAAATAGATCATTGTTTTTCAGTTCCTTTTTTCCTTTGGTGTTTTCCAGTTACTGAATGAGTGTTGGATAAATGGGTGTTGATTTCATAGGTACTTTCCCTTTGGGGTTGATGGAATGCTAGCTGGTTCTGCAACAGTATTCTTCGCATTTATAGGTTTCGATGCAGTTGCCAGCACCGCAGAAGAGGTATAATTTTGTTGTTAGTATTGTAAAACTCACAAAGTGTTTGATTTAAAATGACTTTAATGGGGTTGGAGAAGTAGGTTAGTTATGATTTTAATGGAGTTGGAAAACTGGGTTTTTTTAGTTTTATTTAAAAGATGGATAAATATAATTTTCGTCTACTTCACGTCAAATTAATTTTTGTTTTCCAAACATTATACCGTATTTATAGTAAAAAAAATTTAAAATGAATTACTACTAATTTTTTTTTACATAACAAATAAAAATATAAATTTTTAGTGTGAATTAGGATATTAAAATATTTTATGTTTATATCTGACATGAATATTATAATATTATAATATAATTTATATTTTTATTATTTAAATAAATATTAGTAAAAAATCATTTCAATAATTTGGTTTTTAAAATTTTTCAGAATGTTTAAAGTTTGAAATATGAAAAAAACCAATTTTAAATTGTAGTACATGAACTAACATCTCCTAAAAATAAAAAATTTTGAAAGTGGTTTTTAAGTCAAGTTTCTTTCCAGAAAAACACACATGAAAAAGTGGAAAGGTAAAATAAAAATTTCAATGAATTTATTTTACCATTTTTATTAAATAATTTAACATGGTAATAAATCATATATTTTAATAACACTAAAATGAGCATACTTGGAGGAGGTTAGGTATGTTTGTGTCAATATCATATTTGGAAATAATGAGTAAACTTGAATTAAGATATACCTTCTTATATTTTGTAAAATGTGTCTTATGATATTAGTGTGTCAACATCATCTACTTATGAAGTGTTTTATCACCCCATTTAGACTATGTCTACTTGAGATTGCATTTTTTTCTTGTTCAATACTTCTTAGTACACTTTCTCCTTAACAAATACTTGATCTAAGTAGTATTTTTCATTATTCTTTATTATTATTATTATTATTATGTCTAAAACTTATATCTCATTGTTCAATCTTTAGGCTTAGTAAATTTATACATTTTAAGTAATTTAATTAAATTACTAAAATATAATATTATTTGTTATTATTAAAATTTTAAATATTTTAAACAAAACTTTCAAAATTAGCTTGTTTTCAAATAATGTGAATTTTTTGTCTAGGTGTTAACTTCTTTAAATCAACATTCCATTCACACATGCTAAAATTCTTTCTTTTACCTATGTACAAATTATTTATTATTGAAAATAGTGATTAATATCTTCATAATCTTAAACAATATACATATATTTCCCTCCTAATATGATTTCCAAAGTAACACTTCTACTTGATTCAGAAGCTTACTCTCTTTTCACTTCTTACTTAAAGTTACTCTATACACATTATCTTGAAATCTTTTGAAAGGAACACAATACAAAACTTTGTATCTAAATGTTGAATGTTATGAATGCATAATTGTGATTTTATTATTACATGTTTAGTAATGTTTAATTTGATGAACAGGTGAAAAATCCTCAAAGAGATTTGCCACTGGGTATTGGTGCTTCTTTGTTACTGTGTTGTGGATTGTACATGTTGGTATCCGTTGTTATAGTGGGATTAGTGCCTTATTATGCTATAAGTGCTGACACCCCCATCTCATCAGCATTTGCAGACAATGGAATGCAATGGGCAGCGTAAGTGCTTCAACTCAACATAACTATATCATTTTCTTTTATGTTTTTCATCTAACAATTTTTTTTCCTAAAAACACTCTTATTTTTATGGATTAGATAGGCTTTCCTTTCTAACTGTAACATGAAATCAATATTTACATGTTTTCAATATTTGTAGGAAAGAAATTATCAGAATAGAATAGATTTTTACTAGTGTTTTTTTATTAAATAATAAACAAATTTTTAACATGAATTGTATTATAATATTATAATATCTATATTAACGATGGTCAATATAACAAAATTATTTGTCAAAATTATTTGTCATGTAAAACACTGATAATGACACTAACACTATAAGAAAGTCATGAAATAGAAACAAATTTTAGAAATAAAAAATAATTAGTTGTTATAGTTACTAAATTAGAAACTAACAAAATTTTTGGTTTCTAAATTAATTTCTATTATTATTAAATAGTTTCTAAATTTGTATCTAATTACCAACCAATGATTTAACTACCAATTATTTAGATTCTAAATTTGGTACCAAAAACATTGGTAGCTAATTAGTTATCAATTTAGAAACCATTTAAGAATAATAGAAGCTAATTTAGAAACCAAAAGTTTTTTTAGTTTCTAAAATGGTATCTAATTTAGTCACTAGACCAGCTAATTATTTTTTTCTCTAAAATTAGTTTTTATTTCAAGATATTTTTGTAATAATTTTCTTATTACAAATATTCAGGAAGTGTAAAATTTAAAATAGAGAAGAAAAATATATCCCTAACCTAATATCACATTCTTATTTTTATTTACCCATAACTACATTTACTATTTAAAGAAATTCACGTTAAAAGGGTGGGAAATGTCAAATGTATATGATATATTTTTGAAGGAAAATGAAGACAAAAAATATAGATGTAATGTGAAATGAAAGTGAGAAGTTGTTTAGCTTATTTCAAATAAAACAGAATTAGACAGTCTCATAAATGATAAATTGATGTAATTAAAACATTGTAGTAACTATTTTAAAATATAAAATTGCATCAATTTTTTATATAGTTATTTAATCTCCTTATTCATGATAAATTTAAATAATTTGAAAGGGCAATGATTTCTAATGTCACACTTTTGGAAATTGTGGTTTGCAGGTATGTTATAAACGCTGGTGCTTTCACTGCTTTATGTGCATCTTTATTGGGTGGGATATTACCTCAGGTAAATAAATTTAATTATACTTATATTTAATTTTTAAGTTCCTAAAAAAAATTTCACTTTAACATAGATATACAATATCCATCATCTTTATTAAATATTTTTTTAAAATTAAATTTTAACTTATTACTTTTTTTGTAAAATAGTGTCTTTCATATTCGACATCTTATTTTAAAAAAATTCAACCTCATTTTTTATTAAATGAAAAGGGGTTCGTATAATACAAGTTGTCCACAAAAATTAAAAGTATCGCAGTATAGCCAACAAACAAATCTTAAGCAGAGTGGTCCCACGTTTATTTGATTGGGAAAACTGAATATTTGCAAAATAAAAAGATTCTTTTCAAATATTTTATGATATAATTTGGAAAAATTCTGAAACATGAATGAGATATAATTTTAGTTTGTACAGTTTTTGTTTTTTTTTTTCTAAAATTGAAAATAATTGCATTTAATCTATAATATTATATGACATAAGATAATTATTATTCATGTATTAAATTATAGATCAATTCACTAGTTCAAATCACAGTCAATACTGTTTATAATACATAATAACTTTTTATTCTTTTAAAAAATTGAAATTAATAAAATAAATATTATTTATCTGTCCAATACAAATAATAATTAATTTAAAAATAAAAATAATTAATCTTATATTAATTAAATTAGATAATATTTTTTAAACTAAAAAATATTAATATTTTAAATAATTTTTATTATTATACAAATTTATAAAATAAATTCTAAAGTGATAACTAATATTAGTTATTAACATTTTAGCTATTAATTATTTTAAATTTTAAATTAATTTATAATTATTATTAATTAATTTAAAATATAAAATAACTAGTATCTAAAAATATGATACCTACCAATTTATAAATTATTTTATAAATTTTTATTAATAATAAAAATTATTTTATATATTAATAATCTTTAGAAATTATTTTAAAATTGACATTTTTTTAGTTTATAAAATAATATTTAACTTAATCAATTATTAGTTATTTTTAATTTTTAAATTAATTATTATTTAATAAACTTTTTGTATTAAAATTATTTTTTTTTAAGAAAAATAAAATCAGCAGTTACAAATTTCACTAGGGAAAAAATAAATAAATAAGATCGTACAAATTGAAATGAAAACTAAGAATAATTACATGTTTATACCTTTTAAAAAGTAATTTCAAAACATGTTAAAAAAAGTCTTATTTAATTATTAAAAGTAAGAGGTTGATGTTACACTTGAACAACATATGAAATTTGTTTTTTTTTTGTGGTTGTGCGAGTGTTAAGGAGTTTGGGTGTGGGTGGGAAGTTTCGTTGATACCTTCTTCACTTGGATCTCTTGCTTTTACTTCATCATCTTTTTTGTCTTCGTTATTATCATTATTATTATTTTGCCTACCCACACTCTTTACAAGATTCCAAATCTCTGAGTTAAATAAAAGAGTCAGTTCCAACGGATTTATCCAGGAGTTTGTTAGAACCTAACTAATTAATATTTTAGGATTCGGATTTAGCGTTTAGGGTTTTCAATCTGTTCTGGTTAATTATGTCTCACTTGCCAATCAGAGGTGGGTGGGGGTAGGTGGTCTCTTTATCTTTTTTTTTTCAAATTAAAAATTAAAATTAAAATAATTTAAAAAATAATATTTTATTTTATATTATTTAAGATGTGAATTTTAAATAATATTACAATTTAAATAATTAACTCTACAAGTCAAGTTAAATTCTAATAGGAAAATTTTAAAATAGGAAGATAATAATTATTTTAATTTATGTAATTAAATATATTAATTTTTTTAATAAATTACAAATTTAAAAATGTTTACATTGTATTTTTAGAACATATATTAAAATAGAAAAACCAAAATATATATTTTTAAAAAAAATTACTTATGTCAGTTTGTTGCCAAAATTTTCATGCACTTATCAATTGTGACTTCCATATTTTTTTTTTAGATTTTCAAAATTATCTTTCATAGATGAGAATCTAGAGTCCAAAAAATATATTATAAAAAATATTTGGAATATATTATTATGTTCTAAAAGTAAAATTTTGGAATATAATTTGAAAATCAAAATCCATTCTAAAAATCAATTTTAGAATGCAAAAAAATATGTTTCGAAAAAATAATTAATTTTTTAAAAAGTTCAGAAAATATTTTAAAAATATAAATCTAAATTTTATAATAATTAATTATTTTCTAAAATAGAAATTTATACACATTTGTGAGAGACAATAAGATTAGTACACAATTTAAAAGGAAGAATACTAAGAACACACTTTTAACACGCTCCACCGTTAATTAAAATTTGGCTAATTCAAATTTCTTCTTAATCAAAACGCTTGTGTTTAAGGTTTCAAAAAGTATTATGTTCCAATTTATGGTTAAAAAATATCAATAGAAAAGGTCATGTTAAAACATGATATTAACATTTATGTAATGTTCCGATTTCAAGGTTTTTTTTTCTATGCATTACATCATGATCAATTACCACATTTATATTATTTACTTTGGATTTTGAAGCTTATCACAGTTTTATTTATTAAAGACAAAGACACTTTGATTAAGATGAAATGTGTATTTAAATTATCCTTAATGATCTTAATTCTTTATATGCGTGAGACTATTGAATAATTATAAAAAAAATATGAAACAGAAACCAATTTTTAAAATAAAAAATAATTAGTTGTTATAATAATTAAATTAGAGACCATTTTTAAAAACTAAAAGAAAAATTTAGTTTGTAAATTAGTTTATATTATTGTTAAATGATTTCTAAATTGGTATCTAATTAGCTACCAAAGTTTTTGCTACCAAATTTAGAATCTAAATAATTGATAGTTAAAATTTTGGTAGGTAGATATCAACTTAGAAACTATTTAACAATAATATAAAGTAATTTAAAAACCAATTTTTTTTAGTTTTTAAAATAGTTTCTAATTTAGTCATTATAATAATTAATTATTTTTTATTTTTAAAATTGATTTTTATTTTATGATATTTTTAAAGGGAATACATGAAGAGAATGTAAATATCTAGCACTAGAAGAGCAAGAAGTTGTATGTTCAAATTAATTAGATCGTAGTCACATTTGTTCTTAGCTGCGACATAGATTTGCCTTTTGTTTTTGTGAGGGAAAATAATGAATGTGTTTTGTTAATGTCTCTCAGCCAAGAATATTGATGGCTATGGCTAGGGATGGGTTGCTGCCACCTTTTTTTTCTGACATAAACCAGCGTAGCCAGGTTCCTGTTAAGAGCACAATAGTTACTGGCCTTGTTGCTGCGCTTTTGGCATTTTCAATGGAAGTCTCTGAATTGGCTGGGATGGTAACTCTACTTTTCCAACATTTAGAATTCCCTTACTGTTTTTGTTTGGATTATAAACTTCAATGTTGTTCAAAATTAACTCCATTCAAAAGTTTGTGTGCTATATCATCATCATATCCAAATTCTAAACTCTAAGATGCCGATAGAGTTTCTTAGATTTGGGTCACTTGCATTTTGCAATAATGTTTAGAAACTCTTTAATTTTATTCTAATTTTATTTTATGTCTAACACATTTTGATTACGAACAAAGAAAATTTAGACATTTTTTTTTATTTTTCTTTCTTCAGAATTCCAAAATTTATTAAAGTCTTTTACCCATCTGGTATAAATTGCTTTACTGAATTCTTCGGTTTATCGTATCTTTTAATACTAAGAAGTGAATTTTAAATCTAATTTAATTTTATAAAACTAGGCTGTATGGTAAAATTTGTATCCACTTATATATTATGAATTATATACTATGAATTGGAAATGTTTGCTTTGGTTCAACTTAAGGTTTGGTCTTGGGTTACATCCAAGTCACATTCTCCGCATTTTTCCTTCTCTGATTGGTATCTTGATCCTTTGATATACATTGGGATGATCTTATGATGTACCTTTTTAGGTGTATGAATGAAAGTCTTAGATAATTTTTTTCCCAAATTTAGATAAGATGGGGAAGTTAAAGGTTGAGTTTCATGTATAAGGGTTTGATTATCTTTAAGGTAGTTCATATTTATTCATTTTTTTATTGTCGATAAAAAAAATGAATTATATACTTTGAATTGTAGTTGACATGTGAAATTTTCAAGAAATGATACATCTTAATGTATATTTACTTTGGGTCCTGTAGGTGAGTGTTGGTACACTTCTTGCATTTACTGTGGTGGCAATATCTGTGTTAATACTGAGATATATCCCACCAAATGAGATTCCATTGGCCCCTTCAATCCTGGAACCATTTGTTTCAGCATCAACACAGTATAGTTGGAACAGGTTGGAAGCAAATGAAGATTTAAAGGCACATGCTGGAACTTCTGAGACCAGGAAACCTCAAGTTCATAAAGAGGATGTATCAATTGATCCCCTTATTGCTAAAGATACTTTCATAGCCAAATGTGAGTAAACAAAATGATAACATATTTATGTCAAATCAATGCTCATAAAATGAAGTTTATATTGAAATATTCTTATTTTTAGTTGTTGTGATGAAATCTTAAAAAATTTGCACAAACAGATTGATATTGTAATTTTTTCTTTTGCCTTTCCTTTTGTCATCATTTGACATACATTTTTTGTCCTTGCTCCTATTTGTTTGTGATGCAGATGTAAATGAAGGTAATAGAAGAAAAGTTATTGGATGGGCAATAGCATTCACATGCTTGGGGGTGTTTATCCTCACATTTGCAGCTTCAAATAAAACTATAATCAGGTCAGTTTTCATGCACATGTACATTGATATCTAAGTAGGCTTTATTTGAATAGTCTTCTTTTGCAAACACTTTTAGCCCAACACAGAAAAAATAAAATAAATATTTTTTAAATTAAAATTAGTTTATAAATAAGTTAAAAAACAATCTTTTAAAAAAACTAATACAAGAGATGTTCTACGTTAGTTTAGGGTTTGGTGTCTAATTAGTAACAACACCAAATTTATAATCTAAATAATTGGTAGTTAAAACCTAGGTAGCTAATTAGATACCAATTTAGAAACTATTTAACATTAATAAAAACTAATTTAGAAACCAAAATTTGTTTTAATCTCCAAAATGATCTCTAATTTAATCACTATAACAACTAATTATTTTTTGTCTCTAAAATTGGTTTCTATTTCATTATTTTCTTGTAGTCTTAATTTATAAAGAAACTCATTTTTTATTTTTATTTTCCTAAGAATATTTATGTTGGAGTTTACCTAAACTCACTCATACTTTACCAATTGATTTGCAATGTTAATTAGTATACTGCATGAAGACTATTGTTTTGATTAAAGAGGGTTAAACTACATCAAATTTATGCACTTCACTAATGTTATTGATGCCATTAGGAATTATTGTATGTTATTAAGTTTTAATTAAGCATTTCATATTTTGCATTAGCAGTCCTATTCGTTTTTCACTATGTGGAATTGGTGGCACTCTTCTTCTGTCTGGTTTTGTCTTCCTAAATTGTATGGATCAAGATGATGCAAGACACAATTTTGGACATTCTGGAGGTATGCTTTACAATAAGCATCTTACCGTAATAAACTTATACGTCTTATCTTTTTATTTTTCTTTATCAATAAAAAATAATTAAATAAAAAAATACCTCGAAGTGTTCCAACTTATATACAAAATAGTAGAAATTTAAATAGTAAAAATTAACAAGTTAACCAACATAAACAAAAGAATAAACAAATAAACACATAAATATTTAAAAATGTAAAACATATAACCTGAAAAATTCCTTTCACAAGTTTTTCGAATTATCTAATTCTCTAATTTACCATTTACCAAATTTACCAAAACACTGAATCATAGCAGAAAATTTAAACCAAAATCAAACAAAAACACAGAAATTCGGGTGTGATATTCAAGAGATATTGAAAGTAAGAAGATGTGCTCTTGTAAGAAAGATACATTTTGAAATTAGGTTACCATAAAAAAGCAGTAAAAGGTTTTAGCACTTAAGAAAAAAAAAGTCAAACTCAAGATTTTTTTATTAGGTGAACCGGAAAATGAAAACACAAATTGTTAGGATTTAGATACAATCGAGAAAGTCAAGCCAAAAGATTTGTTATTAGGTGAGAGAACCTCTGCACTTTGGAATCATATCAAATAATTTATCTTACTCCATCCACTAAAAAAAAATTATTAAATAAAAATCAATTTTATAAATAAAAAATAATTAATTATTATAATAACTAAATTAGAGACTATTTTAGATACTTCAAGAAATTATTAGTCTCTAACATTGATAAATAATTTTTAAATTGGTATCTAATTAGTTAACTAAGGTTTTAACTACCAATTATTTAAATTCTAAATTTTGTAGCAAAAGCTTTGTTTGCTAATTAGATATCAATTTAGAAACTATTTATCAATAATAAAAACTAATTTAGAAATCAATAATTTTTTTAGTTTCTAAAATGATCTCCAATTTAGTTACTATAGCAATTAATTATTTTTTATATCTAAAATTAGTTTTTATTTATTAATTTTCTTGTAGAAAGTTTTACACTGAAGAAATCTTATTTAATGAATGTCTACTTTGAATTTAAATAAAAAAAGAAATGAATTTTTTTAACATTTTTATCTAGCTGGCTAACATGTTTTGTGATGATAACATATATAGTTTGATCCATTTTCAGGTTTCATTTGCCCATTTGTGCCTTTGCTGCCAATAGCTTGCATTCTTATCAATTCCTATCTACTTATTAATCTTGGGTAAGTATTTTATTTAATTATGTAAATACATTGAATTGTTTAAAATTTAATATTATTAAAATATAAGTTGCCCAAGCTTTATCATTCCAGTGTGACTTAGTTTATCCAACTTTCAACATAAACAATTGATGTGACCAAGGTAGAATGGACATTAACAATGGTTAAAAGTCCTATTTAACAAGTTCAAAGATGGAAATTTTGTTAGTAAAGAGTATACCTCACAGAACAATTTGACAATAATTTAGCTTTTCATTAATGAAAAAAAAACAATTCCAATTCCTTCAATATTTAAAGTTGACATTATCAATGTCACTTTTTCCAACTATGGTCTTTATTTACATTCCTATTTCAATTGGAGCAATATTATTTATTAATTTACTTAATTTGTTAAATGTTGGAGATCTCATATCGATTAGAGATGAAAATATTTTATTATATATAAGTGGGTGTAAATCTCACTCCACGAGCCGGTTTTATGGGATTGAGTTAGGCTTAGAGTTCACTTCGTAATATGGTATCAGAATCATTTAAAAAACTTTATCCTAATGAGTGTTTGTTGGGCCTATCGTGCCACCTGTTATCGGGCCGTTATCGGACCATCCATAATATGTTGTCCCACGCACGAGCAGCGTGAGGTGTGTGTTGAAGATCGTACATCGACTAGAGATGAGAATATTTCATTATATATAAGTGGATGCAAACCTCACCCCATAAAACGGTTTTATGGAATTGAGTTAGACTTAAAGTTCATTTCATAATATTAATGAAGATATATAAAATAGAATCAGAATTTTTCAGAGTTATATAATTATTTTGTGTGTATTATTCTTCCAGGGCTTCTACTTGGGCGCGTGTTTCTGTATGGCTGGCAATAGGAGTGGTTGTTTATGTATTTTATGGCCGAAGCCATAGCACTCTGAAAGAAGCAGTTTATGTGCAAGCAACTCAATTGGTTGATGATACCTATCATACTTAGTCTCCATCACCTTCAAATGGATCTTGCATGCAACTATAACACTGCCTATTTACTAGGTCATTCACTCACTGGATATATGCCACCACAGGGATGTGTACATATTGTAAGAAAGAAAAAAAATGAGGAGTTACAATGCTTGAAATTGAAAGGTAAATTATGATCATACATATAACATTAAATTATTAAAATTTTATCTTGTTTTAATGTAGAAAGAAGTTATCTTTTTTAAAATATATAGTTGTAAAGCTTGTATATAAATGTGACTTTTGTGTTGATGGCTCCAATTGAAGCCCAAGTATTTTTCCTTTTGTTTTATCTTGATTGGAATGGCCAAGATGAGTCACATCACAAGTCATATGGGTGTGTTATAGTTAAAAGCCTTCATAATTACTGATTATTTAATTTTTATAATGGTACAAATTTATCTTCTGTTCCTATACAGGTATATAGTTTGCTTTTATCCTTATATATATCCTTTTAATTTTTTGGTGTCTATGTCTAAACTTATAGGATAGAAAGAGATTAAAAAAGTTGTATAGATTCTTATTTAGAGAGACTAAAAGCTAAGATCTATTTAATTATAAAGATAAAATTAGTAATTTAATTTTGAATATATATAAATATAATGGGAAATTTGATATTACATTTGCTTTCAATTGCAAAATGAGTTATTGTCTTTGACTTATAATTAACATTTGTATTTAGAAGTTTATTGTAAAAAAATACCATATGAAAATTAATAGAAGTATTTATGAGACAAAGGAATACTTTAAAAAATTTAACTTTTTCAAATTTCTTTAAGAAACTTGGACTACAATCCTTCTTCCAAATTTTAATTTCTTCGATTTTTTTTAAAGAAACTTAGACTACAATTTCTCTTCCAACCTTTGAGAAGATCTCTTGAAAGAAAACTTCCATTTAGGGATTCAAGAATACAAGTATACAAGTATTTGTTATAAAGGGATAGGACTTTATTTATAATAGAGAGAGCATTCATACTCAAATTACTAGGGGATGTGGGATTTAAAATGCAAAGTGTTTGAAACTTATATGGATGTATGATTTATATGGTGGATCCAAGTGGCTCTCTTTGTGATCTACTCAATTTAATCCAACCGAATGAAGGATAAATTGAATTTATATAAAAATAATATGTTTAATCATTTATTGTCAGTTGATACAACTTTGTGTTGTAGATTCATGAAGTTGACCTAATTGATGGAGTTGGAACCACTTCTTACTTAGAATTTCACTTATTTTATTTATTTTTACTGTTAGATGATCCAATATACAATTTACTAGATAATTTAATTATTTTATCTGTTCTGAAAAGAGAGTCTAAAGCTCTATTCAAATTCTCCTCCCTCTTTTGGAGTCAACTACACCTAAACTACCTTCATGATAACTCACTGTTAGCCATTTTGAGCCTATATTTTTTTCTTGTTTTTAACCATCATTACAAGTCTTAAAATAGAAAAACTATGGTTGTCCCTATCTTATTCGTTTCTTATATATTCTCATGTTATTGATTCAATATAGAATAAGATAGAAAAAGAAAGAAAGAAACAAGAAAAAAGGAAAGAAAATAAATTAACACAAGTCTAGATATTCTAATGGACATATTAGACCATCTATTACATGAAAAAAAAAATGATGTGTAATGGAGACAAAGGTGTAGAGAGATTATGATGTGAATATCTTAGACGAGATAGTTTGATAAAAGTGTTTACTGCACTTATGCGCAAGTCTAATAAAGTGTCTACGAGTGAGCCTAATCAATCGTCGAAGTTGCTTCTATGAATCAAAATGAAATACAAAATCTAAGCAAAAGAATTAGAGAATAAAATCTACAGTATCTCAAAAATAAGAATGGAAGCAAATCATCTGGAAAAAAAATAAGAAGAACTATAATTCGTAATAGAATAGGAAACAAAATCTGAAAATTATGGAAATTGGAAATTGTGAAATTGTGAACAATATAATACAATTCTGAAATCCTTAGAGCAATGAAACTTGTAAAAAGATGCAATCTTTAAGGAGAAGTCGTCAAGCTTTACAGTGGAACACGTTCATAAGAGCATCATAGTTTTCTTATTTTCTTCTTGTAATTCTTTCATTTTGCCTCCGCATGGAAAGCTAAACTTTTTTGGGTTTTGATATTCTACACAATTAATGTCTTATTCTTCAATATCTGCAACAGGTCGCGCTAGATAACATAGTCTTTTTGAGTTCTTATTTCTATTTTGGGATTTTTTTTAACATATGTTGATGATTCAATTTTGTTTTTATTTGGAACTCTTATATAGTTTGCATTATTTTGAAATCTCTTAGACACATGATTTAAGAGGTAAAAGAGTAATAGCAACCAATGAAAAATTCATTGTTGAATTAGCTTAAGACTCGACCTATTCTTTAATATTCTCTATCGTCTACTTTACTTCTTTACACAACGATCTCATCCCTTCTTTAGTTTACAGTTATTACTAAGTTTTATATGCTTGTAGATAATTTGTCAATACTGTTTGACTGAAATTACAATTGAATTCATTGGGAGACGACTTGGGGTTAACTAACCCTATCTATTTTATCATCTTTTTGACGTTAGACGATTTAGCAATGTGTTGGACGGTCTACACTAAAATCGTTTTTAATTTGATTGTAAAACAACAATAATCACTTGCAAATTAATAATAATTTTTATTTTAGTTCTTTTTTCTTTTTACCAAATTTCATTATGACAAAAAATTCATTGTGGATAGTGAAGTTTTATGCGATTTATATGAGACCATTGATAAACAACTTGGTAAAACATTTCTACATGATAAAAAACTTGATAGATTCAAAAAGGCATTAGAATTTTTGGAACAATAGATATCAGGGGTAAAAGAAGAAACATGGTAAGACATTTAATTAATCTTCATGGTTTCATAAATTTCATAACAATCAGTGTTAAGGTAAAAGTCGAACACCCCAAGGTTTTAATTAATTCTTCAAAACAATTAAGTGTAAAATTTTATCAAAATATGTTTATAAGACGATAAAAATAACAAATCATGTAAGACGCAATTGTTTTGTTTGACAGATGATACAACACTTTGCAATCTTTTCTCAAAATCTAATAAAGTGCACATAAGAACGTCGTAGACGATACACATAAGCCAAACTCGTACTTAAATTAAATATCCATGTGCTTATGATATGTGTGCAAGAATGTTCGTCTGCCGATGAGATCTATTTGAATTCAGATATTAAAGATCTTTTGAGACGCAAACTAAAGTTGTTTTCTTCATGAACTTCTTGATACAAAGAGATTATCAACTCTGACCCAACTATCTATGTATTTGGAATTCCATATAGGTTGCTCACATGAAGAGCTCTCCTTTAAGCCAAGAGAGTGAAGGTTGTACCACACAGATATGTTGATTAGATGATAGTGCACAACTCATAACTTCCTAGAAGGATCCTCAAGTTAAAAGAAGATTAATGTAGTAGGATCATAAGAAACTCAAGGGAAAACATTTAGAGTGTTTATACAACTACCTATGAGAGTGAGCCAAATCATTGTATACATCGAAAGACATTATCCTCCCTAGAGAGCAAGATGATCTAAACTAGGATAGAAAGCTTAAACATTGTATTTGTTGTCAGATAATCCTCCCTAGTCATTAGACCCAATTGTCAATAGATCATTAAACCTCTGGATCTTATCCAGTAGTGGATGTTTGGAAATAATACTCAGGGTCAGTCATAAGTGACTTGAGTAAAGAATACTATGTGATGAGGTTAGTCAGGAGTGGCTGCGATCTGAAAAAAAAATACTCAGTTAGCCAAGAGTGCTTGTTATAATGACTAGGAAGGATTATTTGTAGTTTCTCCCTACCATGTCTCTTGGTATAGTGCTTGTTATAATCGTTTGAACTAACCCAAAAACAAAAGTTTATGTGTGAGAATCTATTAAAATGTTTTATTTAACTTTTTTAAACACCTAATTTATGTGTTTTGACTAAGCAGATGTTAAACTATGATTAGTCACATGTTAAAGTAAACATGAATATTCGCCAGTGAAGTGCTTTAATCTATTAATTTTTTTTGTTTCTTTAATAGGTCCAAAAAATTTAACTACTAAAGTTGATAAAGAAAGGAAAATCTACCATAACTACAAATGATAATAAAATTGAAGAAGTGATTGAAGAGGTTGAGGAAAAGGATAATTGAAAATAAGTGACAAGCAAATATTATATTAGAGTAAGAAAATTAACTAAGTAACATTATTCTAGGAAATGATAAATGAAAACATAAGATTAAGATGTAGGGTTTAAATATAAGAAATAGTATTTTGTATTTGGGAGTTTCTTCCTGCACCCATACGTTTTTCTTCCTGCACCCCTACAATGTTAAGCAAAGACTAAATTGTCCTTATTAATTTTTAAAATTTCAAAAATGCCCCTAACAGAATAAAAACCCTAAAAAACGCTCTCCATCATCTTCTTCTTGCACAACCGCATCTCCGAACTGTAGAACTTCATGCTCTCTACGGTGCCTTTCAACCTCGCACATCTTTTGGCGATTTAGAGTGGTCTTGGCAACTTGGTGCTTAAAGGTAAGTAAAAAAATTTGTTTTCGGATCTGTACATCCATTTTTTCTTTGGATTTTTGTTTCCGTAATTGTTTTTTCACATTCCAGATTATAGAATCCAGTAGAATTTCGGATTATGGAATCCGGTAGAATTCTGGATTATGGAATCCGATAAAATCCTGGGTTGGTGGTTTTGGTAATGTTCTTGATTGTTGTTTTTGGAATATTAATTGTTGTTTCCATAACTGTGTGTTTGTATTGGCTCAAATTAGTAAACTATAATCTATTCTATAACTTGTATTGGGTCAAACTAGAGGAGTTGTGGGGTTGGGTTAGTATGCATTCATCATTAGTTGTAACCAAACTTGCAAGCATTTGAATCAAGATAATTCATTATGGAATCCGGAAAAATCCCAGGTTGGTGGTTCTAGTAATGTTCATGATTGATGTTTTCATAATATTAATTGTTGTTTCCATAACTGTGTGTTTGTATTGGCTCAAATTAGTAAACCATAATTTATTATGTAACTTGTATTGGGTCGAACTAGAGGAGTTTTGAGGTTGGGTTAGTATGCATTCATTAGTTGTAACCAAACTTGCAAGCATTTGAATCAAGATAATATTTTTATTTTAAAATAAGTGATTTAGTTTCTTTAGTTTTTTATTGTTTAAATGAAGTTCTTATTTATTTTTAAATAAGTGATGTACTTTATAAAATAGTAAAATTTAGTTTCACACTTTATTTATTGTTAAATTTATAACTATAACGTTACATGATTAACATTTCGAATTGACGAATCTGAATTCGTATTGTGCATTGTTTGTAATTTGGTTTAACTTGAATGGTGTAATTGAAAAAAAAATGTGAAGACTAAGAGAGGAGGCTCACAAGGTGATCGCCTACGTCCCACAACCTATATTAGAAGAAGAAAAAGACATGTTAATGAAGATGAAGAACATCTTAATGGGAAAATAGTCAATGATTGTTTAAGAGATAAACACACAACAATCACATTATATCAATTTGCAATAACGTATCCCATATCCAGAATTGTCATCCACTTATCTGAACTTATCTGTAAATAGAAGAAAATGTAACAAGTTAATCCAACTCATACACCATTTTACAATTAATAACATCATTCAAAATTAATAGAATTACCATGTGGTCAATTAAAAGTGAATTTTTCAAATATTCATATCGTTCATCCCCGCCAAACAAATCAATATATTCTTAACGTCATTGATAAAGTTCTTTATGCAAGTTCATGCGTACAATAGCCCAAGAATCCTTTCTCATACCCAATAATCCACCAATCGCACGATAGCCACAATGATCGTCAGCCTTAACGTCAACAATATCAACAATGTAAGGATGAATTCCCATAAAAAATTTATCTAGCATTGGTATTGATTTGGTCGGAGGAGTCTTCGAAATAAATCCCTTGCTACATTTCAAAGTAGAATAACATCATGTTGTGAAAGAATGGCATCAACATGTTCAAAGTAAGAAAGAATCGCTTCGTTGATCTACCAAATTTACTCTGACGCCCTTTTTGTGCACCTTTTGTTTTTACTTTCTCACTTGGTGGACACAAAGATGTCTTATCTGGATAGCAATCTCAAGTAATTTGGCTTTGATGTTAATCTTCCCAGCCATGTCAACCTCATTGAACCGATTCATGATGACAACCCACTTTTGTTGGATGGACAACTCTGCTGATGTATCACCACCTTAAATATCTAAAAAGTAATCGTGTCCAAATGAAATGCAATGACTGCAATGGTAAGCTACCCACACCAAAGGAAGCCAATTCGCAAGCACAAGGAAGGTCATGAGTAGATCTAATGGTGCACCCACAACGAGATTTATCTAAACCAACATATTCAACTCTGTCACTCTCTTCTACAATATACTGCAAAGCATATTTCAATACAAAGCCAAACCAATTTCTTATATCTTGTTACATTAAAGACATGACTCACCGCATGCAAACTCTTTTCAAATGAAGATTTAATTGCATTATGTTGCAAGATTATCATCTTATTCATAAAATTCCAACAAAAGCATAAGTCCCTCATTGACGTCTCAAGGATCCTCTTTAAACTCCAATGTGCAGCCTCAACCCTCTTACTTGTCGTGTTGCCTAAGTGCATGACCTTATTCGTCCAAGCCTTAACAAACTTTTCTTTATGTGGATTTAACCAAGTACTAATCACATATTCAGTAAATATAGGCCATGGTGAACAAACAACATTAAATGTCTCTACACGATGTTCATAGGACTCTACATTTTGACAATCAACAATATCTCCCCAAGATTCCATCTCTTGATCCCATGCCTCTTTTGGATTAACAATCATTTTACATTTTGCTTTAACATTTTTATCAATGTGAAAACGACATAACAAATTAGCAGCTTCGGGAAACACAACATTTATTGCATTCATTGGAGCAATATCTTTATCAGTAACCACAACCTTTGGTTATTAATCAACTCTCAAAAACAAACCTCTCAGCTTCTCAAGGGTCCAAACAAAGTTATGATGACGTTCTGATGCGAGTAACATAAATGCAACACTAAAGGTCAATCCTGTTGAGGTAGCACCAACAACTTCAAACAAGGGCATCCTATACCTATTAGTTTTGTATGTACTGTCCATCATCAATACAATGTTAAAGGCATTCAATAGTTTCACTGAATTAGGGTGTGTCCAAAATAAATCTTGCACAACATTTTTCCTTTCTTCAAACCTAGACCAATTGATATACATATCTTGCTCAACTAACATCATCAATTGTTGCATTTCAGTTCTATCACCTCGTTCTGATTTTCTGTACAAATATTGTGCATTGTAAACTTGCTTTATTGTGGTCACATTTTTCTCATTATGTTCTTTCATTATTAGCAAAGTATTTATGGGCTTCACTACACTGTCTGTCATGTCCATAAGCATTAACTTCTTGCTACATGTGAACCTACCGGCATATGGATGAGCAACCAATGTATTTGTCAACGCATGATTATGAGACCCACAAAATAATTTCAATATCCATCCTTCACCATTCTTTACTGGATACCCTTGTAATCTAAAAGAACAATCACATTTCCTAGTTCCACTATCAGTAACTGTAAATCTTTCTTATATTGTTTGTATTTACCTCCTTTCTCATAACCTAATAATACAAATGTCTTCCTTCCTCGTTGGCCAGTTGAAGTATTCGATCTCAATATCACAATAAAAAAAAACCAAAGTGAAACGCAACTTTTCTAACCCACATCAAGAGTTCATCCCGAATACGAAATACCTACAAAAGTTATCATAACAAATTATTTCATTTAACAATTAACAAACAACCTAAACATACTTTACAAACTTAACTTTACCTCATCTGTAGTAAACGAATTTGTACATTCATATCCCTTCGATATATTGTCTATTGCTTTGTTAGATAATGACTTCTCAATATCATCATGTAGATTGTCCCACACATCAACCCCATCATATAGTTCTTGTTCAAATTCTTCACTATTGTCCATGCTTCTACAAATTAAAAAAAAATGAAACTAAATCATTGCATTCAAGATCCATGAATCCATAAGTCAAACAATTCATTTCGGATCCAGCAATCCATAATTCAAAAAAACCATTTCGGATCCAGAAATCGATAATTTAAAATATGCATTCCCGATCAAGAATTTCATAATACAAAAAAAAAAACATTCTGGATCCACCAATCCGTAACAAAAATTAGGGTTCCGGATTTAGCAATCTGAAAATCAACAATTTATGAAAACTTTACTTCCAAAACGTCCCTTCATTCGGAAAACAAAAATTAATCAATTCTGGATTGATAAATTCGTAGCACATTACCGAATCTCGATTTTCGATAACCACGAAATCTCCATAACCACCAATGCTCCTAAAAAAACTTAATTCTTACCTTTAAAACTCAAGCAACCCTTCAACAACGTAGCCTACTCCTCCACCTTTCTCCAAACAACTACAAAGACCCTCCACCAACAGTTGATATTCAATGAAGATGAACAATGGCAAAGAAAGTCTAGCATGGTGCCCCTTTTCAAATAATAGGTTAAGATCAATTTTGAAATATTTAAAATTGTAGGGGTATAGGAAGAAAAATGTAGAGATGCAGAAAAAAGAAACTTTTGTATTCTATTATGTTTTGATTTTATGGATTTAACATTTTGACTTTATTTTCATATATAATATTTCTAATGTTTGTTTTTATTTAAAAATATCATTATATTTATCATGTATATCTATATCTATTCATTCAATTCACAATTAAAAAACTTGAAAAATAATTCACAATTTAAATCTCGTTTGATAACCATGTTCCGAATTGCCCAAGCCTTCATATAACAAGGGCAAAGTAGAGATTGTAATATCCATGGGAGTGCAGGAGGAAAACATTGGGTATAAAAGGAAATTCTGAGCAGTTCATCAAATCAAAAGATTTAACCATCAAAAGATCCAAGATTGGAGTCATTTCCATCGCAGTACTTTTCAAAAACGCTAAATCCAATAAAAATGAAATAAAATATGGAAGAATAGCATTTCAAACAAAAGTTGCAAGCTTGAAAAGACACGTATTCAAAGTTAGGGTTGTTTAATCTTACAACAATGTGGTTGAGAAGAATCTTAGATTGATTATATGATGCAACCAGAATTCCTTTCAAAGAAACCCTCAACAGAATAGGTTCCAAGTAGTCACAAAAGATCGAGACTATGTGTTCCAAAGTACTACTTTGATTCTATATACAATGCAGCCAATGATATCACAGTGCATCTTATAAAGTAGTTCAACATGATTCCATGTTCCCCATGCTTTTTATATCTTTGTTAGTACTATAACAGTTACTATCCCCTAGCCTTTTCCAAGTCAGGAAGATCTGCAAATCATAATTATTCATGTCAGCAGGGGAAGAGCACAATAAATATGGAAAATGATTACATCAAATGATTCAATATTAAATAAATAAAACCAAATGATGCAGTTTTTAATACTACAACTACTAACAAATTGTCAATTTTGAGGAAACAGTATAACCATATATTAAGACTGTTTGGATAAATTTTTCAAGAAGTACTTATAGGAGAAGAGAATGAGATAAAATGAATTAAACTTCTCTCATAATTTAAAACCAACTTATGTTGTGTGCACTTAAACTTTTACAGAAATCTTTTCATCTAAATTCCCTAGAAGTTGAGGTACACAAGCTGATTTTACCTCTCCTACAAGTTTTTATTGAGAAGCTTTTCCAAGTCTAAAGGACCTCATTATGCATATATTCATTCCATACAGATATTAATATTACAACAAAGGCATGTCACTAAGCAATTGAAAGAATCACTAAAATTTAATACAAAGGGATCACTCACACAACATTCCATCATCATCACTGCTCCCCTCATCTTGATCAACAAACTGCAAAAGAACAAGATACCATTGATTGAAATTAGGTACCAGGTTGTTAAATTTTGTAACTATTGCATGTGGCATGTGAAAAAAATTAGTTTACCCGAGAATCATCATCAGATACCAAATCAGCTGAAAAAGGTCCAACAAAAAGCTTAATCAGATTAGAGCAATACTCACAAGAAGAAAAAAACTATATTGTAATCTGTTAGGGTTTAGAGTTTAGGTTTTTAGTAGGACTGAATTGTTTTAGCAGTTATTAATTATTTTAGTAGTTATTAGTAGGGGCAAGGGTAATTGCCTCTAAGCAGGTATTAGCAGAATAAAAAATAAGAGAAGGGGGAGTTTTCGGGAAGTTTTTCTGAAGTGTTTTTCGGGAAGGGAGAGACCAAGCTCTCAACATCTTGGAAGGGAACCTTTATACTCAATCAATTGTACTCAGTTCCTGTGTAATTTGTAATTCCGTATCGGTTCAATTGAATAAAATTCAGTCCTTATTCTCATACCAGTTGGTGCCTATCTTAATCCTCAAGCAACTTATGCAAATAAGAAAACAAGGTTTTCCGACCAATCTGCCATCCAAGGTAAACTACAAAGATCAGGATGCTACAAATGGAATTAAGAATAGTGACGGTGGTGTGAATTGAGAATAAAAATTGAATTTATAGAACTAGATAAATCAGCATAAAAGAACAAGTCAATAAGATAGGCAACATCTTAAGAAAAAGGAATTTTACGAGGTTAATCAGGATGCCTTAAAGTAGTAGTAGCAATCATAACAGCTTACTTGTTCCAGAAAAAATGGTGGTTGGGGGAAAGGGGAAGACCAGACAGAGAAGACACAGGAAAAGTATAATATAAAATACTGATGAAACAGAAGAGGGAGGTATAGGTAAGTTGCCATCATCACTACTTGTGGTCAAGGGAGTAGTAGAAAGATGTTAAATACTGTTAGGCAAAAGGATAATGAGAAAGTCTGGAGAGTGTATTATAGAAGAAAACTTAAAAATAAAGAATAATTAGGTGTTTTTGGGGTGGAGTGAATCTGTTGCGGTTGGCCTTTAAATATGGACCAACCAGGTAGGGTGAGGGGCCTTTTTTGGTAGTTTGTTGTCAACAGGTACCTGTGTGAAAGGAAGTGATTCCTTTGTATGTGCTTGTGAATACTTTTGTAGTGCTGGAATACTGATCTTATACTCAAACTTCTACCAATATACCATGTTTAATAGAATTAATACAAAACCATCTCAGTATCAGTGCTATCATAATTAGACTCGTAACAAAATTACAATGCTAATATTCTAAAAGCCCCCTGCCCCTCCCCCCTCCTGTTCAAGCTGACATTCATTAAGCTCTCAGCTTCTTACAAATAACCAAATAAGACGAAAACAACATTCAAATATTGTCAAACTATAAGAAAAAGAGAGACATTATGTATTTTTGATACAACATGAGTACTTTATTTATATTGAGAAAATGAAATTAATACGATAAATAGTGGAGATTTTATATCCTCTAATAATAAAAGGATACGAGAATAAAAAAACAACATTCCTATTAGTACATACATATTTTAGATATTCTTGGTTAAAAATGATCTACGCCTTGTTTCTACAATTATAATACTTCCCCTATAGCTGGAGCATATAAGTCGTATTTACTCAACTTTTTGCAAATATGATTGATCCTTGGTCCTCTTAGTAACTTGGTGAATATGTCAACCAATTGTGCATTAAAGTTGACAAATCTAGAATTGATATATCTCTAGACTCCACTTTTTCTCTTATGAAATGACAATCTACCGCAATATGTTTGGTCCTCTCATGAAAGAGAGAATTAGAGGCAATGTGTAATGTTGTCTAGTTGTCACATATATGGTGTATTTGAAAACATTCTTCAAATTTAAGCATATTGAGGAATTGTTTGGCCATGTGTTCACAAGTAATGATGTCATTACCCTTTATTCTGCCTTTTCACTTGATATTTTCATAACATCTAGTTTTTTTACTTAACAAATATTAAGTTACCTCCCACAAGTACACAATACCTTGAAATGAAATGTCTATGGCTTAGTGACCCCGCCTAGGCGGTGTCAGAATACCCAATAATTTGAGTATTTTCCTTGTCTACATAAATGAAGCCTTTGCCAAGAGCATTCTAAATATACTTTAGGATTCGTACGACTACATCACAATAACCTTCACAAAGAGAGTTTAAAAATTGACTTACTATGTTCACTACAAATGTGATGTCAAAATGAGTATCAGTAAGGTAATTTAGGTTATTAACTAGATGTTTGTATCTCCCAAGGTTAAAATATAGTTCTTCTTTGTCAGGTACAAGTTTGACACTTGGATCCATTGGTGTGTCCACAAGTTTAGCATTACCATCCTTGTTTCTTCTAGAATGACTAGAGCATATTTTCTTTTGAGATATGACCAAGTCGTCCTTGGACTGTGCAACTTTTATACCAAGGAAATATCTCAAGTATCAAAGATCTTTTGTTCAAAATTGTTCAAGATATTGTTTTAGTTGGAGAATACACTCCTTATCATTTCCTATGATAACAATGTCGTCCACATGTACAATGAGGTAGATACATCTTTAGGGAGAATGACGGTTAAATAGAGAATGATCAGCATCACTTTACATCATCCCAAACTACTAAAAGACAGTTCAAAATCATCCAAACCATGTATAGAGTGATTGCTTGTGGCCATATAAGGACATGAAAAGATGACATACTATATCAAATGACTCCCCCTGAGCAACAAATCTAGGAGGTTGCACCATGTAGACTTCCTCACCAAGATCACCAAGTAGAAATGCATTTTTTATGTAAACCCGAAACAGTGTTCAATGACGAATAGTTGCAATTCAGAAAAGACAAATAGATGTCCCTTTGGCAACAAGAGAAAAAATGTTTGTATAATCTTGACCATAGATCTATTTGTAATCTTTGGCAACTAGACAAACTTTATATTGATTAATTTCAATATCAGGGTCTATTTTTAGAGTGTACAACCACTGACACCAAACAATTGATTTTCTAAGTGGAAGAGAAACCGACTCCCAAGTACCACTACTTTGAAGGGCACATCTCATCAATCAACACTTGTCATTGTCACCACCCTACATGAGATAAAGCTTCACTTGTAGTAGGAATAAGAACAAAAGATAACAAGACAAACAAGTATAATGTGTGGATGAATTCATTGTATTTGGTGTATCCAAAGTTATTATAAATATGAGATCCTAAGGGGGGAAAATTCACTCTTTCAAATTCATTCTAATTTCTTTGTATTTTTCTCAAGTTGGTATCAGAACCCACTCTGCCTCTATGTTAAGCAAAGGAATTGTCATCAAATGTATGCATCATCCGCTGCCGTCTACCATTGTCCAGAACCAGCATTGTCCTCCGACACTTAGGTCATGTGTGCCTCGAGGAGCGCAACCCAAACCTAATAGTCGCAAATCTACCCTAGGTGAGTGTGTCTTAGGCACCACCTTGTTGTGGTCAAAATATTTCTGGTCCACCATTGTTTGACTCGCTGGAGCACTTTAAGCTCATATTTACCCTCTATTCTCTATTTCGATACCATTTGGTAAGTCTTCTAGTGTTGATCACGCTTTCTTTCACTTGAAACCCTAGGTTGCCTTTTGTTGTTCTTTGTTGCACTAGAAGACTATGTCCTTGCCTCTACAACATGTCTTTAGGGACTATCGCTTCTTCCAAGACTCCTCCTTGACTATAGTTATACTTTTTCTCCAATGGCCAAACTGACTATTGTCAGACTTTTCCTTGCCATGGCAACTATTCGTCATTGGCCCTTCATCAATTAGATATTAAAAAAAAATTGTTGCATGGAAATCTAGAAGAGGAGGTCTACATTGAGCAACCTCCTAGGTTTGATGCTAAGGGAGAGTTTGGTTTGGTTTGTTAGTTGTGTCACTCTCTCTATGGTCTCAAGCAATCTCCAAGTGTTTGGTTTAGAAAGTTCAGCCACATTGTACAATCCTTTGGGCTATAATGCCTGGTGAGGCATACCACTCTGTTCTTTATTGTCACACCTCCCCAAGAAAATGTGTGTACTTAATAATGTATGTTGATGATATAGTTATTATAGGAAATGATGCTTCTAAAATCTCTCAGTGAAAGGAACATTTTTGCAATCATTTTCAAACCAAGGATCTTGGAAATCTCAAATATTTTTTGGGGATAGAAGTAGTCTAATCAAAGGAAGGAGTTGTAATCTCTCAAAAGAAATATGCTCTTGACATCCTAAAAGAGATAGGTATGATTGATTGTAAACTAGTGGAGTGTATCGTGGAACCAAATTAGAAATTAATGGTAGAATAGGGAAAAGTTTTCTTTGTTCCGGAAAGATATAGAATATTGGATGGAAAACTTTTTTATCTCACTATTACTAGACTAGATTTGTCTTTTGTAGTTGGTGTTGTGATTCAATTCATGCAAAATCCTTGTATTGATCACTAGGATGATGTCATCCATATTCTAAGATATCTCAAAAAAGGCTCCAGTCCAGGACAAGAACTACTTTGTGAAGATAAAGGGAATACCCAAATCATTGGATATTACGACGCTAATTGGGCTAGTTTTCCTATGGATAGATGATATGCTATAGGATATTGTGTTTTGCTTGGAGGAAATATTATCTCTTGGAAAAGCAAGAGACAAAATATTGTTGCCTGATCATCTATTGAAGTTGCGTAAAGAGAAACGCTATCCCTCACTTGTGAGCTTATATGGAAAAATAGTTCCTCCAAGAATTAGATTTATAGAGCAATGGCACCCCTCACCTGTGAGCTTATACAAGTAAAATAGTTCCTCCAAGAGTTAGATTTTTTTTGTGAGATTCAACCAATGAAGATGTATTATGATAACCAAGTTGCTCTCCACATTGATTCCAATCCAATTTCCATGAGGACTAAATCCATTGAAATTGACAATCATTTTATTCGAGAAAATTCAAATCCAATTTGTTGTCCAAGGAAATCTACATTGAGTTTATGGGGTCAAATGATCAACTAGCGGATGTATTAACAAAATCCTTGAGAGGACCTTGGATTGAATTTATTTGTTCCAAGCTTGGCACATACAATTTGTATGCTCCAACTTGAGGGGGAGTGTTAGAATATGTAGTCTTAAATAGAATTATGTAAAGGTGTTGTGTGTTGTGTTGTACCTAGTTCCTAGATATATCTTTCTAGATTCTCTTCTCTCTCATACATTGTATTTGGTGTATCCAAAGTTATTATAGATCCTGAGAGGGAAATTCACTCTCTCAAATTCATTCTAATTTCTTTGTATTTTTCATGTGTGGAAAAGTGACTACATATGTCTTCATTAGAAGGAGCAGGTGTATAGTATCGAACAAACTCAAAGAAAAAGACAACAATAGGCACAAAATACTAATCAAGATCAAGTGATAAAAATCAATATTGTTTTTGAGAAAAAATGGCATCCTAGGAAGACACATTTGAACAACCAAGGAGAAAGTTTATCTAGAACAAGTGTGAAGTTTATGTACAAAACATATGGTACCAAAAACTATGGAGGAAGATTGTATAGAGGGGAATGAGGAAAAAGACAAAGTGGGGTACCTAGTCATTAAGGATTGCTGATAGCATCATATTAATGAGATAACATGTTATTAGGACAACATCCCCAAAAAAACGTTGAGGAAGATGACTGTGAGCAAGTGTCTGAATAGTTTCAATAAGATGTCAACTTTTGTATTCAACTACTCCATTTTTTCGAGAAGAGTGAGGACACGATGTTTGATGAAGAAAACCATTGGATCCCATGAACTGCTGGAATTGGTGAGACAACATAATCGTAGGAATTAATTCAATATTGGTAGAGAAATGGGATTTTTAGCCCAAATCACTTGACCATAACCTGATTTCTAAAGCCTGAGATGAATAGTGAGACTCGTCCATCTTCTCAATACTAACAATATGGTTAAAAAAAATGGGTGAATATGTCGTGGGTTTTGGAAGACATTCTTTTTCTCGAAATATAGAAAAATAATAATAAAATAATCAGAGAGAGAAATTAGATCAAACCACAATCAAAAGTGCTCTCACAAATTTAATTTCATTCAGAATCCAAAGTACACATTGTAAGACAAGGTATAGCTATTTATTGCCAAATAGGACTGGAAATTACCATGAAATTCAATGCCAAATTCTAGTGAAATGAAATGCAAATGTGGCTTCTCAAGCACACTTGGCACTGACTGAAAATTCAAATGGAAATGGAGAGAAGAATTCAAATTTAAAATTAAAAAATTATATCCTAGAAAATCCTTAATTGGCTGTATTTGAAGGAGGCATTTTCCATGCCTTGTTCATGCCTCTTGAATACACATGCTTTACTTGCTTGCTTTGAACCCTTGGATGACCAAATTTGACTCCAAGAATTTTGTTTGCTTGTTCTCACCTTGGCTTTGTCTTCTTTATTGTACTGTAATTATATATGTGCAAATGGGTTTGGAAAAGACACATCTAAACCTATTTACTAATATTAAATTCACCTCTCTTACAAATATTTACAAAGTCCAAAAGTACAAAATAAAGAAGATGAATATTTTGTTGAGCATGAAACACATGTCTTGACTTGCTTCTAGTAATCCTTCTAGAAATGTGGTGTTCTTGCTCATTTTCTTTTCTATCATTCATGCACTAGTCGTGACTTGGGTGTGGTTGGTCAGTCGTCAAGTGTCGTCATTTATGAGGGTACATGGGTAGGTGATTCGTCTCGACATTTGTATTATTGGATAGATTAGTTCACGCAATCCCAACCCTATGCTTGCTAGAGCAAATGGAGGTTGCCAGAAAACTCATTGGAAAACTTGTTGAAGATGGTACCCGAACAATACATGCGATCTTGAGAGAAAGGTTAATGAAATATAAAATCCTCTGGAGAGGGTGGGTTTACTAGACAACACAATTTTGAAAAAAATATGCTAAATACCTTGTCCAACTATAGGAAAGAGAGAAACATTGAGCTAAAACCATGTATTTCTAAGACAACACGGATGCTTTATTTATATTGAGAAAACAAAATCAATATAATAAATAGAGGAGATTGATATCCTCTAATAATAAAGATATGATACATGAATAAATAGAAACATTTACAATAAAAACATATATAATCTAGATATTTCTAATTATAAAGGATTTATGTCTTAGTTCTATAATTATAACAAATATAAATGACTTCATAAACCACAAAATGTGTGAAGAATCTGACAGAGACTAAGCATAACGATGTCTGGAACAACACAGCAAAAGAAAACAGGTTCTAGAAAGAGTTGCTACAAAAAAGGTAATGAATTGGTTGAGCAAAATGAGCATGCCCAAGATAAGAAAGACATCAGCTAGAATCAACTCACCCAATAAATATGCATTAGAGAACACGTGGTCTGATGGACAATTGAACCTTCAACATCATAATCACATCACATCCATACCCTAAAAGAATTGTTCAGGTGCCATTTGAGATACAAGCTTGGCTGCTATCTAGGCTTTTATGGATCTTTTATTATTGTGAAGGTTTTCTTAAGGGTAACATAAGAGATAGAAAAGCTAAGGATTCTGGATTGATATTCAAACTCTTACCTATTCTGATCCCCTCTTAATAGTCAAATTTAGTTTATATTTTATCTTTATTAGGAAACCATGTTTCCAGACATTTTACCCAAAAAATAGTATAAGAAAAAATAAAATGCCAAGTCTAAATAACATAGAAATAGAAGCATGCACAATGTAATAAGAAAGAAAAAAATTAATAGAAGATGCTAAGGTCGCAATTATTGAACCGTTCATGCAAATATCCTTTCATAAAGAGGAAGATCTAGAAAAAAAAGTTAGCAATTTCAAGATGATGATGATGATGATAATGAATAAAAGAATATGTTAATCCCTATTGTGGGATAAAGGTGAAAACAAAACTATCATCATTTTGTAGAACTTGTGGTTTTAATAACTCTCAAGTATAATCATGGTGAAAAGGTTTCTCTTCCAAATGAAATCTAGAGCAAATTTGAAAGAGGGATCACTAAATGCATCGATGGCCACAGAAATATGAATTCTCACATTTAATTACATACAAAGTAAAAAATTTAAACATATCAGAAAAATCTAGCTTCCAAGGGAAGTTATGATTTCCAGAAGCTTACAAGTTGACTCTTCATCTTCATCACACCATTTGTTCCAATCAACCTTCAGGTACGGAGCAGGTTTCTCTTCAGACTTCAATAGCCTCTTCCACCAACCTTTTTCTCCTTTCTGAACTGAGCATAGTATGTTTCTTAAGCCAGATTTAGTTTTACAACCCTACACACCATAATGAAAAATTTATGGATACGACCACCAAACCTTTTCTTTTAAAAAGTTTGATATGGAAAAAAAATAGGAAACCTACTAGAGGCAAAACAAAAACTTTCGAGTCACATTCTCTATAGAGAAATTTATTTTACCACCAGATCTCTAACTTTTAGTAAAATATTTAAGTAGTTTCATATTATTCAACTTCAATAGAACCTTAAACAAAAACACAATTTATTTAAACTTAAAACAATGCATGATTAATATATGCATAATATGAAAATAAATCTCACAGGCTGTTCCATATAGCATAACAATTTTGCTTGATAGAGTGATAAAGACTCAACAAAAGAAACAACAATGGGGATTAGAGCTATAGGCACTAAACTCTTATAAAGAGGCAGGTAAAAGAAAAAGAAGAGCAACAATGTAATATAGCACATGATTAGGGACAACACGAGGTGGCAATGATTGGTTTCGGTTGGAGGTATTGACCAAAATTTTAGGTGATATTGGTGTTTAATGAAGTCATAATAGTGAATCAATGACAAAGTACTGAGACTTCTTCATAAAATAAGTTGCTCACTTCAGTTGTAAATAATTCTTCTTCCGGTGTATCAAGGTTAAATGCTAAGTTATTAGGTGAAGACACGGCAATAGTTTAATGTCTTTTACACTGTACATAAATATGTTAAATGAAAAGTATACTACAACATAAGTTGCATGCATTAATGCTGCATAAGTATTCAAATCTCGTCAATGAAAGGCAAGGCAAGGATTGACAGACCATAGTTTCATGCTAAAAAATACATATGGAATAGTATTCAGGATTTAAAGCTTTCCATAATGCCTGGTATATTAACAACAAATGATCATTGTCGACCAAATTACCATAGAGAAATTGTAAAACTAAAGGTGAGATTATAAAAAGGGAAACCCCAAACCCAAAGGTTGGAATAGTTTCAACATAACAAGATTAAAAGGAAGCATTTCATAAAAAAAAAATTGCGAACACAGCGCCCAACAATCTCAAAAGCTAAGAAGGGCACAACTACTTCCAAGAGGCTAAATTACTATCAAAAGCTGAACGATTCCATGGACAAAAAGAAAAGGAGAGATAAAACTCGTAAGAAAGTACCAAATAATTGTAATTAGAAAACACACAGCCAGCCCAAATCCTTCAAAAATCAGTATACTCAAAAGCTACAATCACCACTATCCTTACACAATCGCAAAACAAGATTTCACACAAAGCATGCACAAAATCAAATAAACAGTTTGGCATTTTTCTAATGTGAAGAATGTGATCAAACAAAGCCATAATCCCCTCACCTCAGGTTCAATGGATCCATAAAGTTCCAAGCTAAAGCTGTAGGATTCATCTTGAACCCCCGAAGCAGAGAAACTAAACAAACCCTGAGGCTCACACTTCACAGAAACATCCTTGGCATCAGGTAGAGCAACAGTAAGGTAAACCTTATCAGAACGTTGAGCCCACAGAACTTCAGGATGGCGACTAATCTCACACAAGAAAAGAAAAACACAAACATTCAATGACATTACAAATAACTGGGTAAATTGCTCAGAATATTAAACTCTTACAAGTTACAACCAAATGGGTCAACGATATTCCAATGTTTTTCCCACAAAAAGATGTGAAACAAAAGCGGCAGAGGCAATATAGAAATGGGGTGGTGATAAAAAATAAGTTAGCTTACAAGTTAGGAAGTTTTCTTTCTTCGGGTCGTAGCAGAAATTAGAAAAAGCTTCGGATTTTAGTGGTAAGTGAAACAATGAATGAAATGAGAACAAAGAAAAGAAGAAGAAACAAAGAAAGAACCTCATTTGCTGTGTGAGAAGGTCAAATGCGAGAGGAAGAGTGTTCAGAAGAAAACGAAATGTTTAAGGTATTGTAATGACTTCAAGACAGCCTGAAGCCTCGTTCTTGCCTCTTTGATCTCTCCTTGCTTGTGAGTGGTTCCTCCTCAACCTACAACCTTCAACCTTTGTTTTCTTCTTTTCTTATTTGCCTTTAGTTTTTTTAATAAATAATAATATAACTTTACAAATTTTTTTGTCTATTCTTTAAGGTTGTTTTATAGAATTAAAGAATACAATAAATATTTTTTGGCAGTTTCTTCCTGGCACCCCCACAATTTTGGGATCTCTGGGTGTGCTACGGATTCATCAATCCGGAAGTGAATCATGTTGCATTCTGGATAAGGGGGTGTTCTGGAAGCAAAGTTTGCATAAATATTGATTTCTGAATTGCTGAATCTGGAAGCCCAATTTCTATTACGGATTGGTGGATCCAGAATGATTTTTTTCAATTATGGATTTCTGAATCCGGAATGCATATTTTGAATTACGGATTGGCGGATCCGGAATAGTTTTTTCAATTATGGATGTTTTGCATTTTTTTATTTGGATTAACACTATTATTCATGTACTACCGGAAGCATCAATCCGGGAGATTACCGGATGCGCCAATCCAAAAATTTATTGGAAGCACCAATCCAAAAATTTACCGGATTTCATAATCCAGAATACAAAAAAAAAAATATACAGTTTATATAGGGACAATTTTGTCTTTACATAATCTTGTGGGGTGCAAGAAGAAAAATGTAGGGATGCAGGAAGAAACTGCCATATTTTTTATTCTAATATATGCACTTATTTTCTACTTCTTACCTTTCTCCATTTTTTTACAGTAAACCTAAACAAACAAACAAAAAATCTCAAATAGACTTAATAAATAAACCTCTTTATTCTTCATGTTACAAAATTGATATTTCCCTCCCGTGAAAAAAGTATGAGAATAGTGTAATTTGACACCAAAATTATCAATAGGTAGATGTACAAAAAATTACATAAAAAAAAATTGTGTTCATGGAGTTGATTTCATTTTTTTAATAAACATTGAAGTAATACTTCAGATATGACTTCAACTAAAACATTGAAATTAAACACTCCATACTACTTCAGTGAGAGAAAAAATATGTTAAAATCGTTTTAATGTATACGACATTGTGATTAGTCAATTGGGTTAGTTAAATTATTTTATTAATTAGTAAATTATGTTAGTTAAATTTTTTTAATCAGTATAAACAAAATACATAGAAGTTATGTCATTGACGATTTCAAGATATTTATTTGCATCTCCTATGACGACTTTCAGTTGAGATTTTTTAATTATAATAATTTTTATAAATGAAAATATATATGTGATAAATTTTTAATTATTTAAAATTCTCCTTCATTGACATTAACTTAACATTTTGTCGTGTAAAATTTTATTTTATGCTATATAATTTGAAATTTCAGTTTTAATTAGTTTTTAAATTTTCATTTTGTTTTAAATAGTAATTACTTTTACTATAAAATTAATTTTCAATTTTTATAAGGATAAACTATTCATGTTTTAAGAACAAAAAAATATTTTTATTTTAAAGAATTAAAGATAAAAAAGTTTCTGAGAAAAATCAAACTACCTTAAATCAAATTTTGATATATTAAAAATATATATTAAGTACTTTAAATATTTTTAAATAAATTAGGTTAAAATAGGTTGTGAGATAAATTAAAATTATTTTATTGTCTTTTAAAATTTTAAATAATGAAGAAAATCGTTCAGCCTCAAAACTTTCGGTTAAAAAGATAGACGAAGATCAAGCCTTAATGAAGACATTGTAAAGTATTTTTCTTCTTTTTATCCTTGTAAAACTTGTATAGAGCAATTAGAAAGTATAGAAGCTAAATTAGAGTAGAATGTAAATAGAAAACAAAATAGGGTGTAAAAGAGTAAAAGAAGGGTGCAAATAGAAATGTAGATAAGGAAGGCAGGAAGGTTCACATGCCATCTCCTCAATGGAGATGGTTTTACTCCAATGAAAGCATGTTAATTGCCACTCTCCCAATAGAAAATATTTGCACCAATAAGGTGGTGGCATTTGTATCTTAGAGATCTTGAGAGACTTTCTCCTATAAATATGAGTCTCTTGTACATGATTTTTAGTTTTGATTTGAGTAATGAAATGTTGTCCAATTTGTGAGACATTTTTACTTGTTCAAAGTTCTCTATTGAGTTGTCTTCTTGCTAGACAATTTTATTAGTGTTAATATTTTTGTGGACTTATAAGTCATTTGGATGTATAAATAATGTTTTTTTTCTTGTTATATTTAATCATTCATTGAGTTTAATCTTCATCCATTTTTTACCTTATTAATCAAACATAATTTACTTGTGAAATGACTTTAACTAACATCAACACTGCCAAATTTATTTAATTAAATAATCATAAATCACAACTTCAATCACATGAAAAAAAAACAAACATTCTCCACTTTATAACCACAACTCAGCTTTATTTGAACCAGTTAGAGGTTGGTAGCTATTGGCCTTGTAGACACGTTTTGATCATTAGTGCGTTTTGTGATTTTCAGTACTCAGAAAATTTGGACACATTAAAAACCCATAAATTTCTTCTTATTTATCTATTCTCATGGTCTATGAGAATATATTCACTATCTTTTTCTTTATCTTTCTCCTTAATAGGCATCAAAACTGTTTGCATACAAAATTGTTTACAAGATAATAAAGTAAGAGATATCATTTGTGAGACAATCACATAAGAGATACAAAAAGTTAGAAAATTAGTTTGTAGATCAAAATATTCCTTTTTTATTAGATCAATGCATCAATCATTACTTATTCTTCAAAATTTTAGTACAATGAGCTTTTAAGTTTGGGTGAGCATTGTTATAACAATTTACTTGTTGATTTGATGTTTAACTTCAAATGCTTTATTTTGTGTCAAATAGTTTTGATAGATTGTTTATTGTTTTCAACAATTTTCAAATGTATATATTGATGTCACTTAACTTGCATGTGCTTTCGGTTAATGTTGTTAAGGATGCGAATGAGCTGGTTCAAAATTACGAGTCTACCACCATTCAACACAAACTAAAGTTGATAAGAAAATCATAAACAACTTGGAGGTTGGACTCATTGAGCAGGCAATGAGAAAATTCAAAATTATTCAGGTATGTATTTAATTACATATAAACTTACATCTTATATAACTACCTAATCAAACTTTTGGTTATTTATTTCAGTTTGTCATTGAAACTGTTATTACTACCCTACAATTGATGACATGATCAAGCTTGTCAAGGAAGAAATTCAAAATAAAAATTAAAGTGTAATTGAATTTTGGAAGAGTCTACTTCCCGATTCTTACAATAGGGAGGATTTTGTAAGTTGTGTTGGTGTGCATTTGAAGAGGCTATCTTCATTTTATCTTGCCCTTGTTCTTGAAGAGAAAATGTTATAAATGTTTTTATTAAAGTAGTGTTTATTGTATTTAACTATAACTAGCATTTTATCTTCCTACAATTTTAGGCACACATTTTTGGTCATGCATTGGCTGGTTGCAATTTTGTATATTTGAGGTAGTGTTTGGTTTTTGGAATTTTGATGTTTTTTTTAGTAATTAGTTTTAATGTATGAACTAAATGCATGCGCAAATTGGATTACGATGTCATTTAATCTTTCATATTAAAAGGATACCTAACTAATTCTAACATAATTTGTTAGAATTGATCTCAATTCAAACATATTAAGATAATTGATCTACCTAACAAGACTTTAGCCTTACAAAATTCAAATTTATCGAAATTAAATTTAGATGAAACCAATGTAATTCATTAGACAATAGAAGTTGCAGACCTGTACATTTTGTATTTGAGGTTTCAAGAAATACATGTAATCAAAAACTAAAAAAAAAAAGTTATTTGTCTTGGAATATTTAACAGCCAAATGTGTTTCTTCAATTATAGTTGTGTTTAAAAGATAAAATGAGAATTAAAAAAAAAATTGTAGTATCTTATATGGTGTTCTTTTATTTTAACTCTTAATAATGATAGTTGTGTTTTAATTTTATGTAATATTCATGTAATATAAATGTTTTGATGCTAATATATGTTTCTATGCTATAGGATAAAATCATATCCATTAAAAAAACACAACCTATTTAAAATAACACAAAAAATGAATTTAACGGGGGTTTGAAAAATCCCTAGAAGTGGTGGAGGTTTAGAAAACCCCTGGAAGTGACGAGGTTTTGGAAAACCCCTGGAAGTGACGAGGGTTTTGGAAAACCCTTAGAAGTGACGGGGTTTACAAAACCGTTGGAAAATAATTGTCTTTCCGGAGTTTACTAAAAACTGTCGATAATTCGTTAACAACGTTGGATGTTCCAGAAAAAAAAACCCCGAGTAACGCACTTAACGGGGGTTAAAACCGTCGAAAACGTTAAAAATAACACCCATTAAAAATAGATTTTCTTGTAGTGAATTGCAATGATTTAACTTAAATTAATTTAAATCTTAATTCTAATGACATTCTAATCATAATCTATTTTTTTTTCTAATTTTAATAAATATTCCAACTTTACGCATACAAAATATTTAAAAATATATAAAGAAATAAATCAAGTGTTACTAACTTGTTATAGTAGCACAAATAAACAACATGTTTACAACGACTAATGATAATAAAAGCACATTGGCTTGACAAAAACTAAGAAGGTGGAGTGTGGTGGTGTTGTAATGAACTCAAGATCTGGGTGGACAATGTCACAACAAACTTGCGGCATAAA
This sequence comes from Phaseolus vulgaris, assembly GCF_051622355.1. Classification (NCBI taxonomy): domain Eukaryota; kingdom Viridiplantae; phylum Streptophyta; class Magnoliopsida; order Fabales; family Fabaceae; genus Phaseolus; species Phaseolus vulgaris. Next base: position 13,457,856 of record NC_143501.1, read on the forward strand.
GTTGGAGGAGCAATGACGCCAACAAAGAGAAATTTTGGAGAGGAAGAATATTAGAAGAGAGATGCGCGAGAGTGAAATCAAGAAATAAGAGTTATAAAACGACAAAAAATATAAAAGAAGATAAATAAATGTCGATTTTGAAGTTTAAGGATATATTATATCGATTCTTTTAAACACCAATGTAAAATATAGTTAAGAAAACAATTTCATCAATTAGAAAAAAAGAATTAATATGATATATAAGTGTGTACAATATAGATAGATTAAGTGAACAACCACTATAATATCCATTATCACTTACCAGTTTGTGTGTCCGCATTTTTTATTTTTATCATTAACATTTCCAAAGTCATTAAATGCTATTCAATCATATTTTTTTCAAAAATAAAAAATCAAATAATAAGAAAAAATAACAACTATAATTTTTAAGAGAGATTAAGATATAAAAAAATAACTGCTTCTGTACAAATTAACGGATGATTCCACATTCAAAATTTAAAAATAAAACAATAAAATAAATATTAATATAAAAGTAAAATTGATAAAAATAAAAAAAAATAGTTAAAGAGATCTCTATATATATAGATATAAATTTTATATCTATCACCCTATTTTTTTGTTTAGAGTGATTACACTTAAACCAATTTTATATATCGATACATTTTACACTAATAAGTAATAATTTTTAAGAATTGACATATGTTAAAATTTCCTTTATAAAAGCAAAATTATTATTACAATAATATTATTTTTAATTATTAAATGAGATTGAAATACACCTCAATTCAATTTGGTTAAAAATTAGACTAAATTAAATATAATATATAGGCATTTTAGATGAAACCCAAAGTACATGACACTATTGTTTGCGTTCACCATTAGAAAATCACCGAAAGACGCATATATCCCAAGGAAGTACACAGTGTGGTGTTGAAACAGAATCAGCCGAAGAAGAGGGTGGAAAAATGGGAGAAGAGAGAGAAGATCCACAGAGGCTGAAGCGAATAGCGGCGGATTCATACGACTACGACAACGACTCTCGATGGCCTGATTACTGGAGCAACGTTCTCATCCCTCCCCACATGGCCTCTCGTAACGACGTCGTTTCCCACTTCAAGCGCAAGTTCTACCAGCGCTACGTTGTGCGTTTTTTCTTTCTTTATACTTTTATTCTTCTTTCTCTCCGAACCCCGTATCTTTGATTCCCTAATTTCCCATAAAGTTTCGATTTTTAAGTTCTTTGGCCAATTGGGTCTTTCTCCTTTCTTCCAATGGGGGTTTTGGGGTTTCTGCAAAATAAAATACTTCATTTTTTTTAAATTACGTTATCACTGATGAGGGGTGACCATTTATCTGGCTGTTACTGAACTATTTGTAGTTGTGATGGGTGGTTGAAGATCTCATTGACTAGTAATATGACCAAAATATATAACTCGGCTGCCCTCATCCATGAGTTGGTTTTTGGAGTTTTAAAACCGAACTGTAATGTGTATGTCTGTGCGGGGCTGGATTGGAAGAATTTGTGTTGTTTTCGTTGACTTAGTAAGTCGGTTGTAATTGTAGGATTTTGAAGTGTGATGGAGATCTCATGGGGAAAATAGTCCATATAAGGGAGGGACAATCCTTTTTGTGAGCTAATTTTGGTGATTAAGTTATATATAAATCCTCATTTTAATGTATATATATGTGTGTTCGTGCCTGCGCACGCTCATGCTGTTGTATCGGTGGAATTTTTGGTATTTTCATTAAGTAAATTGTTGTAACTGTTGGATTTTGAACAGGATTCTGATCTTGTGGTGGAACCAATGTCTCTCGGTGGCAGTTCATCCCAGCCTGCACGTTCATCTACAACCCCATCAGTGACGCCCCCAACAAATAATCAACCTCGTGCAAGAAGTTCTGGTGAATATTAGAATACCTAACAAAGTGATGCTTGTCTTGGTTTTGTATTTCATAGTTCTTTGTTGCATGCCTGCCCGAGTCTTATTGTATGTGTTGGTTTTTGTGCAGCATCAACTGATAGAACATCAGGGACGACATCTGCAACTGCAGGTGCTGCACCTTTGCGCTGGGATCGGCAGACCATTATGTTTTCAGTCAATGCTTGGGTATGCTCTCTTCATCAGTCAAGGCACTAATCCATCTTCTGGTTAACATATGCCCCCACTGCCCCCATTTTTGTATGACTGTTGACCATTGTGATACCACCTTTGACTGTTTGATTTACTTAGTTCTCTTTCTTATGTCTCTGAATAGTTTATGTTGTACTACTTCTAGACTCAAATATAAACAAAAATACCTAATTTTACACTGATTAAATTAGTTCATTTCATTAAATCTTAGTTCATTTCATTAAATTTTCTTGATTTCATAAAAAGAAGTACATTTCCTAAATTACCCTTAATTATATTATTGGAGATTGACGTGATCCTAAGCATAAGTATTGTGTATTTTTCTTTTTGTTTTTTAGCCTAGCTTGAATATCCCTATTCTTAGTTTATTTCTATGCTTTGTTTGGGGGTTAGGGAAGGGAAGTGTTTGCATAATCCCTTCCCACCACACTCTCTATATAAGGAGAGCTCATGTATTCATTTTAATAACTTTGATTGAATACAAATATGTGTGAATTCTTATCTTGAGTGCGTCATATCTTAAGCGACGAGCCATTCCCTCCTTTGCATATGCTAGAGTAGTGCTTCTTGGTTTATATCTTGTGTGCTGCATTGGTGGTTAATCAAATTTCGTGAAGTAAAGTTTCCTCTTTTTTTTTTTTTTTTTTATCTTGTGAGCTAGGTCATAAGTAATGATTCTTCATACTTATCTGGTTCTTCCTAATTCCTAGTTCTATCTTAATTTTCGTATATTCTTGAATTTTTTTTTTCTTGTTTTATGGCATCCGCAAAATTCAAGATCACTTTTCATCCAAGAATCTTTCAAAGATTTGTTCTGCTTCATGGAGCGTTTTTGGGTACTCGCGTGGAGTATCATGAATCTCTTTTGATATGTATGCGTGAACTAGGTACAAATGAGTTAGGATTTTTCGATCCCCTTTTCATTAAATATTTTTTCTATTTATAGGTCTAGATTTCCCAAGTAAAACAAAATGATAAAAAATGATTTCCAAAAAGTTCGGATGATAAACTGCTAGAGGCACAAATCCAGGGAGGTGATCTCCAAAGAACCGACCTGAGGTTATCGGTAAATATTCCCCCAAATCCAACCTAGTGATATCATTCGAGATTGCCGTTTGAGCTCCACTCCATGTCGTGAGCCTCTCATTGAACCCGACTAGGGCTAGGACAACACAAGATCCAACCCAAGCAAGCCTCCCTTGGGTTCTCATCATTTGGTATTAGATCTTAGATTTGACATCTCTAACAAATCCTGATTTTTGGCAACACTGGAAATTTTCCGCAAAGCATCAAATTGGTGGTGTAAGTAGTTTTTGAGTCACATTTTTTTGATCTGTTCCATTCAATGCTACTGTGATGATTTAATTTCAGTTTTTGGTGCAATCAAACGTGATTCAACTTCTGCAAGCTGTTTTGATTGGAGTGAGGAAGAAACATACAAACTTGATGAAATCCAATTCAGTGCAAAGTTGTTGGAGCATTTGTGAAGCAAAGCAAATTGTGCTTTTGTTTGGATTGATTCAATCCAAGTGGTTCAATCAAATCATGATTCATAGATAACTGGTTCACATCATCTATGAAATATTTTCTTATAGTTGAAATGGAAAAGCAAATCCACAAATAGCTACGAGTATTGATTCAAGCAGTGGTGAAATTTGAATTTGGTTCTATGTAGAACTATATTTTAATTACAAAGCACAAGGTGTACAATTATGGCAAGTAGTGATTCAATTTTTACCTAATTGGTGGAGTTTCTTTGGAGAATCAACTGAAGGCGTTAGCTGCTACTGAATCAAGTGTCATTTTCATTGAATCAATGCAATGTGAATCCTTGAAGGGGTTGAGAATTTAACCTGATTTGTTGTATGGTTCCTTGAAGCTTTGAATTGGATAGGAGAATCAACACCGTGTGTTTGATTCAAAGCAGCTAACTAGCACACCGTTTATTTTGTTGTTCAATTCAATGTGAATTTAGTAAGGGATTTTGAATTTGGCATTGGCAATGGAAACTAATTGAAAGGTTTCATTAAACAAATTTAGGTGCCTTCTTTGAATTCACGTGAATAAAGCATAGGGGTGCAGGTTTTATTGATTGAATTTGGAGAATCCATGACGGCCTTTGAATTATAAATTGAAAGCAGATTTTATTTCCTAGCAGCTCACACTAGTGTGATAAAATTGGAGAGTTGGAAATGAGTTTCAGATGTGCAAAATTGACATGATTTAAAATCTTGTGGCAAGTTAGTGCTTGTAAGGATTTAGTAATGGATTTTTTCGGTGTTTGTGAGTCAAAGTACGAATCATAAGCAACATGGTTGGTTGAAGAATTATTTTAGTTTGGTGAAACATCATTTGGCGTAATTCAAGAAGGCAAGTGAGAATGGGCGAGTAGAATTATTTTTCTGTGAAGACTTGAGGCAAGTAGCTGATTCAAAAATTGGGACAAGTTTTCTTGAGCAACATTGATGGCCTTCCTCTTCTTGATTGATGTTGTTTCTTGAGTTTTGGATGGAGTAGAATTGACGATTGATGCGGAAGCTTGGAGGAAAGTAAACAATGATCGAGAGTTTGAAGTGGAATAGGTGGAAATGCCTAGTGAAAGGTGAGGCCTATTAACTAAGAAAAAGTCTAGGGAGGCTATTAAGGAGACTACCCTAGAGAGTGAGCTTAAGCAAGTGTTTATGCTGAAAATTGGCAGCATAACACTATTATTCAAAATCTAATTTTACAAGAAGATGTCACACTTATTTATAGTGCTAGGGTTAGCCTAAAAGAGAGACAAATTTAGAAAATTCTAATTCAAAATGAAAAACCCTAGATCTAGAAGAGCCAATGACAGTATGCCATGTGGCTATTCACACTCTCCATGCCTTCTCCCACGTGAAGCACATGTTAAATGAATTTAATGTGCAACTATAGCCCTTGAACGTCTAGCCTCTCCTTTTGGACGTTTTAGGGTTTACATTGGACTTAAGGAAGCCCAAATGGAAACTATATGGTTTATGCCATCATATTCTAACTCTATTCTATAGGCCCAAATACAAGGTCCAACATCCTATGCTACTTGGTCGAAATACATGGACCAATTATTCTATGCTACTAGACCCAATATAGGGCCCATGAAATCCTAAACTACTTTATACAATTATTTAAACTAAAGCTTGGCCTTAAAATGATGTTAAGTCGTCTATTCTGAAGTCAGCTAAAACTCAATCTTCTTTTGTTCTTCTGAAGTTTTGATGACTTGGAGGTCTTCTTGGATACTTTGTACTTTCCTTCATCCTAGAATTGTCCTCTTGATTGGACCTATAAAAGATAAACAAAAGCCCACTTAGGTCCATATGTGTTAGTAAACAAGGTAGTCAAAATTGTGATACAAGTTGTAAGATGATATGACTCTACAATGTGTGTCACCGTCTTCGATCACTTGAAAAGTGCGATTTCAATGGATTGCATGGATCGACGTTGCAAATCGCAACTCGCGTGGGAGCGGCAAGTTTCACAATGCTGGTAACCTCCTCTCACGTTCTCGTGGCAACGATTCTATATTGGCACCTCTCGTGGCAATTTTCGCGGCAACGCACCTCTTCTTTTCGCTGTCCTTGTAGCGGCTCCCCCTTTTGCGCGGTGGTTCTCGCGCGCTTCATGACGATGGTCACACAAGCGAAGCTTCTTATAATGTTGCGATGGCGCGACGACACTTCTTACAGCGTTGCGATGACATGACGATTCATCGTACATGTGGCATGGCAACTTTAGGCAATTCTCTCACGGCGACTCTAATTGATAGCTACTTGATTTTAGGGTTTCCAAACGTGGTTCAAGATGAGACAACACATCGGCCCAACTAAATAAAGCCCGAATTGCCACAATTATTTTTTGAAGCCACAATTTGCATGTGATGGTTACTGTTTTGAAACCAAATCAGTGACTTTTGAAACCAAATCACTCACTGGATAGAGCTATGGCAAACCTTTTTTATTTTTAAAATCAATTAGCATGTCATGTAATTGTTTTGAAACCTAATGACTCAGTCTCTTCCAACTTCACCCACGGTACTCACTGTTTAGTTGCTACCCCATAATTAATTTTTTTTTGTATATAAGTTTTCATTAAATTTGTAGGATCTTATGATCCTTGTTATGATCTCCCGATTTACTATTCATATTTATCTTTTCGATCCAGAGTAGGATCTCGATTTTGACTACCTTGCTAGTAAATGCTTAAACAAACTTTAGGTCTTCATCCTCCTAATTCTGTGGTTGATTGTGGCTAGACCATTTTCATCAAACATAAAATAATGTGTATTTTTGTTTTTTTTAGCCTAATTTGAATAAGATAGTTATACCTTGTAGTAGTCTATGTTTATGCTTTGTTTCAACATAGGGCTAGGGAGGGAAGTGTTTGAGGGTTGAGGGAAGTGTTTTCTTAATTCCTACTCACCATCGTCTCTATGTAAGGAAAACTTGTGTACTCCTTTTGATAACGTTGATTGAATACTAATATGTGAGTTCTTTTCTTGAGTGTGTCATAACTGAAGTCCCTCCTTTACTCATCCTATAGTGACATTTCTTAGCTTATCTCTCGTGTGACATTGGTGCTTAATCAAAGTTTGGGAAGTAGAGAATTTTTTCTTAGGATTTCTTATCTAGTGAGCTAGGTCACAAGTCATGATTCTCCATACTTCCTTATCTCATAGGATTGATTGGTTCAAGGTTTTTCCCAATCCCTAGCACTATCTTGATTTTTTTGTATTCCCAAATCATTTCTTTTTTTCTTTTTTATGTTTCCGCAAAATTGTAGATCACTTTCCATCCACAAGTCCTTCAAAGATTTGATTCAAGATCCAGCCAAGAGTTTCTTCCTTGAAGTGAAAATTTCCTTCAACCCAAGCAAGCCTCCCTTGGCTTCCATGTGAGATGGTGCTCAAATTTGATTATAAGGGTGTTTTTGAAGTAACAGTATTAAATAAGATTGAGTTAGTTGGAATATGCTTATATGTAAGTCCACTTAACATGAGCAGCAGTTGTTTGCTTATATTTGATTATAGAGGAAGTGGTTATATTCTAATGGATTTTTCTTTTTAATAATTATACACAATTGTGAATTAAATTCGAATATACTAATGCTGATCAGAATTACTTTAATCACTATTTCAAATTTTGTTCTTGAGCATTTGTGAAGAAAAGACAGAAGGATATTGAATTAGGAATAGACGCATGGGAGTAGTGAACTTGCCAAGTTATACAATGGCTAACTCTTTATACCCTGAACTGCGTACTTGCGGATCTGAATCAGTTCTGTTGCTGATCCTTTAATTTATATATTTTCTCTAGGTGTTTGTGGTGGGTTTCCTTGCAGCCATTCCACTGGTACCGAAGCATCTTTCTCATAGGGCTTATCGACTTTCTTTTTTGGGCACTACATGCTCTTCTCTGTACTCATTGTATTCACAATATGGAGTAAGTTTTTGCTCTGATGTTACAGTTAACATTATCTTCTGAGTGTTCTGATTCTTCTATCTCTACTATGTTGTGACTTTGTAATCTTGCCATTGCAGAAGCCAAGAGCATGGAATATGCAGGCCTTGCAAGTTTACTTTCAGTCGATAATTGCTTCAAGCGATTTTATATACTTCATCTTCTGCCTTACGTTTGTTACATCTCATCTTTGCCTTAAATGTGTGTATTCCTTTGTCAGTTAATCCCATTTTGCACTTCTTTGCTTCTTCTTGAAGAAATTGATGTTACCATTCCTTTATGCCGCCTTCATGTCCTGCGCTTTATAATCTGCTTTTATTACGCTGCAGTTGCTTTGATACCTATCCTATGTTGGTCACTTGAACATGTTGCCAAGTTCCTTAGACGGAATTTCAGTCGCTCCACGCTGTACAGGTAAATTATCTTTGAAAAGATTTTAGTAGTAACATAGAAAGAAAATAGTGTTCCTAAATGGGACAGCATTGCTCAGTAAGCAAGGAACTGATCCTGTTCTCTATCTCGTATTTTCATTAAATTACTGTCAGAACCTAGAACTTAAATATTTTGCCTTCTCTAGCGTGCATTGTTTAAATGAACAGTTTGGCCTTTTGCACGAAGAACCTAATTGTTACTCTTTATTGTTGTGAAACCAAGCATGAAATTTCTAATATAATTTCAATGTTATTCTACCAAGCATGGAATTTCTAATATAATTTCAATGTTATTCTGTGATATTTCTCTTGAACTGTCTTCATCATTTTTCTAGAATTAGATTTGATCTATGAAAGGCCTAAACGAGTACTTTCTTTATACCACTGTCTGAATAATTATCTTAACATCTGTATGCATAATTGTTTATTCTGTGATATTTCTCTTGAACTGTCTTCATCATTTTTCTAGAATTAGATTTGATCTATGAAAGGCCTAAACGAGTACTTTCTTTATACCACTGTCTGAATAATTATCTTAACATCTGTATGCATAATTGTTTATTGTTGATTTGCCCAAATTCCCCCGAGTCCAACACCATATAATGAATTGCTGAATTCTCACTTAAGGACTATTTTTTAATGTACTTTGACATCTAAGATATATTTTTCTCTCCCTATTTGGTTAAATAGGAAGTATTTGGAAGAGGCTTGTGTTTGGGTGGAGTCAAACAACTCTACCCTCCATATACTGACATCGCATGCTGAGATTGGACTTGGATTCCTGCTGATCATTTCATTGTTCTCGTCAGTTTCTGAAGCTTTTTATTTCTTCCCCCAAATATTTCTGTGGCACATATTCCTTATATTATTTGACTCACTCCACTGTATTTCTTACCCACACATGCAGGTGGCAGCGGAACATAATACAAGCATTCATGTACTGGCAGGTTTGTTTTCTGTCACAGCACTGGTTCAGAATAAATGGAAAAATTGTTAAATATATTTAAGACAACACTCAAGACTCCAGCACAAATGCACAATCTCTTTTCCAATCCAAATTTGAATTACCTCACCTATTAAGTCCTGCCACACACTGTCTTAATTAATTATTTAATTAATTCTTCACCGGGTCACTGTTATTAATAACTCCATGTTGCTATAATATTCTGTTACAACTTTTCCTCTTCTCGCTGTAAACTTCCGGGGCTTTCTGAAACATTGCTAGCTACACATATGGTCTTAAACATTTTTGGGGAAAATGTTAGTTTGAGCCAATGTTTTAAATCCTGGATAGTAGCTTGTAATGGAATGGAAGACTCCGTAACCCTGCAACCGCCATAGCATAACCTTTATTTTTATTTTCTTGTGTATGCTGTGCATATTAATTCTAAGAAATGACTAAATTTTACTCCAAATTATTAACATTCATACATAACTAACAATTTAAAGTAATAGCTGTCATAAATGAAATATACAAGTACATTCCAAAAAAAATAAAATCAAATACAAGTTTGCTAAATAGGAATTATCAATCATCATCTTCTAAATCCAAGTCTTGCCAATCATTTTATCTATTTTCAATCTTAGAAATTAAAACCCTGAAAATAGCACTCCATAAAAGCCCTAATGTCTCTATTCAATGGTGTTTTTTGGAATCATGTCATAGCTCTTTTATACTGGCTGCTATTCAGCCCACCATGTAGTCCACTACAGCTGCTACCCTAAATTGCACTGCCACCAGCCTTTAGCCGGTAGGGCCCCCTCTATATCAAGGAAGGGAACTGTGTATAACCAAACACTGTTTAATGTGTTAATGATCTCAGTCAAAGGATATCTGTGATCTGATTAATGCCTAATTTACTAAAAGATAAACATAAGTTGCACAGTTAGCATTCTTTCGTCAACAGAAAAGGATTGAAAAAAGAAGAAATGGGGTTGTGGTACTTTTGAATCAATCCTCTTCTTTCTCCTGTTTTTTGTAACAATTATTGTATTGAAAGAAATCTGCAACAAGCAAATGAATGAAATAAAATGTTATTGCTGGCATGTATTAATTCTCATGTTTTTCCTTTCCTTCCGCAGCTTTTGAAACTCATGTATCATGTTCCTGTAACGGCCCCTTACCATCAGAGTGTTTGGGCTCAAATTGGGAGAACGGTAAATCCTGTCATTCAACGCCACCTGCCATTCTTGAGGACTCCTGTAACTGCAATTCAAAGATGGTGGCTAAGGTAGAAAGCTTGGCTGAAATGGTTTCATATGAAGACCAAGTAAACATTTTTTGTTCCTTTTTCTTAAAATACAGTTTGATTTCACATCAAGTGACCTGTTGGTCATATTACAAAGGACTGAAGTAGATTGAGATTGAGTTGAATAATTCATCTAATCCTGAATGTTAGCTTGATTGAGCAGTGTGTTTATTTACATTTTAGCATTTATGCCAATGTTTTAAATTCCAAATAGCGGTGTGCAGAAAATTAATGACACCCATAAACTAACAAAAGTCATAATTTAAGTGTAATAAATTGAAGTGTTCATTTTTACTATTCTTACAACTATAGATTTAAGTTTTCGAAATTAAAATTTTAAAATAGACTCTAAAGGAATCGCCTAGTGTCTGTGCAGAGGCATTTTTTGGAATCCACACAGCTATTTGGTCTGCAATGGCCCCAAAAACCTTACGAAGAAAATATATATTTTTCTGAATCAAGTTAGGATTTTTACTGATGAACTTTCTCATAAGAATTTTTAGTAGAGAAAATATGAACAAAAAGTGAAATGAATATTTTATTAAGTTCATATTAGTATAATCTATAAATTAAAGAAATTATGAGTTATTATAAGTTTATTTATGCATTAACTATAGGGAGAAGTTTATTTCATTTTAGGATGGAGATATTGGATAAACAGTTTACGACGTTGTCTTTCAATCTTCTTTGCCGGAAAAAAGATTATTTTAGATCTCCTTAAAGGAGACTTGGTAGAATTGAAAAAAGAAATTGCGACAATTAGGATAGATATTTTGCGTACTATTTAAAGGTGATCTTTCACGGGTTTTGTAATTATTTGGTATTGGTTTTTTGTTTTGTTGGAGAACCAGGAATATGGCTAAGTCTTAATATATCCTCACAAGTTAAATTTGTAATGTTGAGTTATCAAGTTAGATTTATCATGTTGTTAGACATAAATTCACTTATTAAAATGATTTTAGAGTTATTTGAAGTCTATTCCAGTCAAGTTTATTGGGAATTATAATGTAATCATTATTCAATTTCTGTTGAATCACTCACAAATATTTAATCATACGATTGAGATGTTCATTTTTCAATTAATGGGTATGTTAGAAATCTCACATTATTAGGAATGAAGTCAAGTTATAATATATAAGTGAGTGCAAACTTCATATTACAAGTGAATTTTGTAAGATTGACCGGAGCAGAACCAATCGTGAGGAAGAGGGGTTCTGGGATGAAGAACTCAAGCATTAATTTTTTCTTCACAAATTTTTCTCCTGAATACCAAGAGGAGGACATGTGGAGAGTGTTTCAGAGATGGGGAAGAGTGGTTGACGTGTTTATTTCTAGAAGAATGAATAACAAAAATCAGAGGTTTGGGTTTGTCAAATTTCAAGGTGTGGTGGATGTGGTAGACCTGGAAAGGAGATTGGATTCAGTTTGGATTGGTTATTGGAAAGTAAGGGTAAACCGACCAAAATTCGGCAGAGACAGGGAGCCAAGGTACGTTAGGAAGGTAGTTCCCAAACCAATAGTCAGTAGAGACAACGCATCAAGGAAGAAGTGGAACGTAGAGTCTAATGGTACTCGAAGTCTTAACGTTTGAAGGAAAAGGAAAAGTTAACGTACCCTTCTGCTGTGGAGAAAGGTGGTAAGGGGGAAAAAGGGCGAAGAATCACATAGCGTTCAAGGCAGAGGTGCATCATTCAGAGTAGTTAGACAACTGCTTCATTGGGAAAACTGTCGAACCAAATTTGGCTAGGGATATGAAGGAAAGTTTTATCTTGGGTGGTTTTAAATTTATTCAAGTGCGGTTCATGGGAGGCAATTGCGTATTGTTGTCGGGAGAAGATGTGAATTTGATTAAAAAGACCATAGAGGAAAATAAAGAGTGGTTTGAATCAATTTTCGAATCAATTACCCCTTGGGAGAAAGACTTTACGGTGTCGGAAAAATTTGTTTGGGCTAGAATTAGAGGGTTGCCCTTGAATCTGTGGAGTAGACATAGTTTGGAAAGTATTGTGGCTATGGTAGGAACTCTTGTAGAAATTGATAAGGATACATTGGAGATGGAAGAACTAGAATTTGCAAGAGTCTTAATTAAATTGCCTGTAGCAAGAGATGTTCGTTGGTCAAATTACATGAAGATTAATGAGACTATTTGTCAAATAGCTATTGAAGAAGAACCTGTCAATAAAATTAGAAGAAGCCAATTTGGTGAACGGGGAATTAATTCTGATGACGAACTAGGTAGTTTCGCAGGGAGAGAGGGTGGTGAATCAGAAGAGTCAAAGTTCGGTAGTAATTTATTTTTCCATGGTGGTGTAGGGGAGGACACGACGGTGGAGGAAGCGGAGCTCCGCCGTAGGGAGGTACAGAACCAGTATGCGACTACAACAGCTAGGTGTGATGACGTGGAAGCTCAGGAATTAAGTGGGAAACAATATGATAAACACCTTAATGAGGTAATTAATGGGTTAGGTGGCCAAGATGGTTGCATTAATGAGGTAGAGAGGCTGTCTATAGATTATAACGTTGCACTTAATGAGGTAGGTGGGCAGAGGCAAACCCTAATTGAGATTAAAAGTCTTTTAGTTGATATTGGGCCTCTTGAGTGAGATTGGGCCCAATTTCAATCTTTAGAGAGGGGGGTGTGCCTAGCTGGATCTGGCCCAAAACTTACTGAATCAGAACTATTTGGTGTGGGAAGTAGGGCTGACGTGGCCCTAGGTCAACCTTGCAGCGTCCATCACTCACCACTGGTTGCGGCCGCCGGCGACGATGGAGCTTCGGTAGCGGCAGCGTACGCACGGTGGGGCTCGTCTACACTCACGGCAACCATGGCAATGGCTCCGTTGGTCGTGCGACGTGGTCCACGTACGGAGGATGCCTCCGCCGACCACGACGACGCGGGTCTGGCCTCCGCCAGCCACGACGACGAGGGCCTGGCCTCCGTTTGCGGTCTCAGGCGCGACGCCGTTACGGAGGCTCCCCTTGCCGTTGACGCGTCTTCCTCTACCCGTGGTTCTCCAATGGCCGCTGCATGTGTTTCGAAGGTCACTCCGGATTGCTTAGCCACGCCTACTCCACATGCTGGAGACATTGATTTGGTGGTGGCGGAAACGTCATCGGAGTCTGGTAGCAACCCTGCGTATTCTTTGGTGGTCCGTAGACCGTTGTGCATGGCTGCAAATTTTTTTGGGGGAACCTCCGTGAGCCCTGTGGGGAACATGCTTCTTCACCATCAAGGTATTGTGTTACCCAATCCCAGGCAAAGGGTGATGGAAGTTGGGGAATGTAGCAACAGTAAGTTACAAGAGGTGGGACCTACACATTCCGATGGATTCATTTCTCACAAAACGAATGTAAGGTTAGTATCTAGTTCTACTGTTTTTACTAATAATGATACTAATAACTGTTTGGTCTGGTTAAATAACGAGAAGGTAGAAGCAGATAGAATATGGAATTCAGGAAAGAAGGTAGGATACTCTCGGTTTGGAAATGAGGTTGATATTTTAAATAAGTTAAAAAGTTTGGAAGAAAGGGACAACGAGAATGAGGGTTTAGGTTGGGTTGGGCAAAATGTCGTTAATGATGAAGCTGATTAGTATGAATATTAGGGGTTTGGGAGGAATGATAAAAAGGAAGTATATTAGTAAGCTCATTAAAGAACAACAAGTTGGTTTTATCTGCTTGCAGGAAACAAAATGCGAACATTTTAGTAAGGAAAAGTGTTATCAAATGTGGGGATCAAATGAAATCGACTGGATTGAGGTTGGAGCAGTTAATAATGGTGGAGGAATAATCACAATGTGGAAGAAAAATTGTTTTGAATTAAAAGGGTTCAGATGTGGGAACAACTATTCAATTATTGAAGGAATATGAAAGGTAGGAAAGCCATTGGAAGTAATAATAGTTAATATTTACTGTGGAGGCTCTTTAAGAGAAAAGAGAAGTATTTGGGATGAGATATGTGAGATAAGGAAAAACCACCGAATAAAAATATGGTGTGTAGCTGGAGATTTTAATTCTATTAGATGTGCTGGGGAGAGAAGAGGTCAAAATTATAATGCAAATTATGGAAGTGAAATACAAAGCTTTAATAAGTTCATTGAGGAGTCTAGTCTGGTTGATATTCCTTTGGTGGGTAGAAATTTTACATGGTACAAACCTAATGGGACAATGAAGAGCAGAATAGACAGAGTTCTAATCTCCCTTGAATGGTTAGAGAAGTGGCCGGGAAGTAAATTGTATGCGGAAGGGAGATCGGTTTCAGACCATTGTGCTTTAGTGTTAAAGGAGATAAATATCGACTGGGGTCCAAAACCGTTTAGATGTCTTGACGTGTGGCAAAAAGACAGCCGGTTTAAAGAATTTGTAAGGTTTAAGTGGGCAAGCTACGATATAAGGGGAAACGGTTTGTACGTTTTAAAGGAGAAATTGAAAAGGTTAAAGTTTGATATAAGGAACTAGAACAAACACGTCTTTGGAGATGTGAATAAACAAAGAGTGGAATTGGAAAAGAGAGTCCAAGATCTGGATGGAAAAGATGACGAGGGGGAGTTGAGTGTGGAAGATAGAGAAGAGAGGAGACAACTGTTAGCTGACCTGGGGCAAGTCCGAGTGAAACAATAGGCGATTTTACAGCAAAAAGCAAGATTCAGTTGGTTAAGTCAGGGGGATTTGAATACAAAATTTTATCATTCAAGCATTAAGTGGAGGAGGATGTTTAACGGGATTAATGGTCTCAAGGTCGGAGATCAGTGGTGCGAAGACCCAACCGAAGTAAAGGTTAGAGTGAAGGAACTTTTTGAGGGCAGATTTAGTGGGGGGGGGGGGGGGGGGGAAGTCCTCTGGTTAGATTGGATAATGTTCGGTTTAAGGGGATATCTAGGGAGGACAATGTAATGTTGGTTGGAAGTATTTCTGAAGAGGAAGTTAAGGAGGCAGTATGGAATTGTGATAGCTCCAAAAGTCCTGGACCGGATGGTTTTAATTTTGGCTTATAAAATTTTGTTGGGATTTTTTAAAAGAAGATGTTGTGAGTGCGGTACAAAGGTTTGCAGAGGGTGGAAGTTGGCCGAAAGGTTCTAATGCCTCATTTATTACCCTGGTTCCAAAGGTTGCAAATCCACAACAACTGAATGAGTTTAGACCGATCTCTTTGGTGGGTTGTGTGTATAAAATTATCTCTAAAATCCTTTCTTCAAGGTTAAAAAGGGTACTAAACAAAGTTATTGATCCCAGACAGTCTGCTTTATTGGAAGGAAGAGGTTTGTTGGACAGTGTGTTAGTGGCTAACGAGACACTGGAGGAGGTAAAAAGGAAAAAGAAAGAATGTGTGGTGTTTAAGGTGGACTATGAAAAGGCATACGACTCAGTTAGTTGGGAGTTTCTTTACTACATGATGGGAAGATTGAGTTTTTGTGGTAAGTGGATTGATTGGATAAAAAGTTGTTTAGAATCATCCTCAATATCTGTGTTAGTAAATGAAAGCCCTACAACTGAGTTTAAACCTTTGAAGGCCTAAGACAAGGGGATCCTTTAGCACCGTTCCTTTTTCTAATTGCGGCTGAAGGTCTTGCAGGGGTAGTTAGGCAGGCGGAAGAAAAGAAGCTAGTAGAAGGTATTGAAGTCGGGGAAAAGCGAGTAAAAGTGTGCATGTTGCAATACGCAGACGACACTCTTTTCTTCTGTAAAGCCTCAATCCAAAATGTTCTGACACTAAAGGCTATTCTGAAATGCTTTGAACTTGCTTCTGGTCTTAAGGTTAACTACTCCAAGAGTAAGGTTGGGGGAGTGGGTGTGAATATAAATCAGACAATGACTTTCGCCTCAATCCTTAATTGTGACATTATGAAGGCACCTTTCAATTACTTGGGGGTGTTGGTAGGTGGGAATCATAAGAGGTGTGTCTTTTGGGAAGGTGTGATCACTAAGTTACGGAATAGGCTGAGCGCATGGAAAGGGAAAACCCTCTCTTTGGCAGGCAGAGTATGTCTTATCAAATCGGTGCTTACGTCCCTACCGCTTTTCTATGTCTCCATTTTTTATATGCCGGTAACTGTGATGAGGGAAGTGAAAAGGTTACAAAAAAACTTTTTGTGGGAATGGGGGTCAGAGAACCGGAAAATTGCTTGGGTGGCGTGGGATAAGATTTGTCAATCGAAAGATAATGGCGGATTAGGGGTCATTGACATAGAAAAGTTTAACTTAGCTCTTCTAGGGAAATGGATATGGAGACTTAAGTCTGAAGAGAGTGGGTTTTGGAAGGATATTATAGAGTCTAAGTACGGTGGGTGGAGGGGCTTAAGATCTCAAGATCAGTCTTGTAAGGAGTCGATGTGGTGGAGGGACCTCAGGAAAGTTTGGCACTTAGAGGGGTGGAGATTTGATTTTGAAGATAGAGGTCGGTGGGAAGTAGGAGATGGGAAAGAAATCAGATTATGGGAGGATAAGTGGTTGGAAAACATCCCTCTAATGCATAAATTCCCTAGATTATATTTAATCTCCTTGGATACTGGTTATACTCTGTCACAAGTTGGGAGTTGGAGTAATAATGGTTGGTCTTGGAAACTGCGGTGGAGAAGAAATCTTTTTGTGTGGGAATCCAGTCTACTTGATCTTCTAATGCGGAAGTTGGATACCAAAAGGTTAACAAGAGAAGGTGGAGTTAAACCTGATAAATGGCTATGGAGGGATGTGGATCATACGGATTTCTTTGTGAAGGTAGCATATAAGTGCCTCATGGGGGAGGAGTCAGTAGTGGGGGAGGATCTGTTCGCGAATTTCTGGACTTTAAAGACCTTACCTTCGACACATTTTTTGGCTTGGAGGGTGTTACGTAATGCTATTCCTACTAAGGACAATCTTTCGAGACGCGGTATACCTTTGATGTGCGATCGATGCCCTCTGTGTGGTGTGGAAGAAGAGTCGGTAAGACATTTATTTTTTGAGTGTAAGATTTCTTTGAGAATTTGGGGTATGTGTCTCACGTGGTTGGGTTTCCCGTTGGTGCTACATTGTGATGCACAAATGCACTTTAGGATGTTCAAACCTTTTGGTCTGAACCACGCAGTTACCAAGTGTTGGGGGGGTATTTGGGTAGGTTTTGTGAGTGAAATTTGGAATCACAGGAATAAGGTTGTGTTTGAGAATGGGCGGGTGGATCTAGTGGAGGTTTTTACCGTGGCACAAAGGAAGACTTGGTCTTGGGTCACAGTAAAAGAAAAATCGGCTGCATTCTTACTCAGACTGGTGTTTGGATCCTATTTGTTGTATGAGGTATTTGAAAGTCTGATTTCTTGTGTTTTTAACTAACGTTCTTTCCTAGTTTTGGTAGTTGTGGTGTGGTTTGTGCAGGTTCCTTCGGTAACTCCTATATGAATGGCTAGACTGAGGCTTGGAAAGCTTTAAGTGGTTGTGCAGGTTGTTTTGGTATTTCCTATCTGGCAGGGTCAGACTGATGATTCTGCTCTGTATTGCGGTTGTCTTGGACATTTTGTTTGGCAGGGCCGGACTGAGTTCTTTGCTCAGAACTGCGATTGGAAGCTGTTACGTTTTTCTTGCAAGCAATATCTGGTCTATGTACTATCCTCGAAGGATCGGTTTGTTGATGTTAGTTTTTGGATTTTTGGTACAGTTTGCTTGTTACAAAGATTTGGCTTAGTTGTTGGGTGATGTGTCTTTTATTATCGAGTTTGACACTTGGTTATGGTAATTCAGCCTGATGGCAAAAACCTCTTGTATATCTTTGTTTGAGGGTGTAACCTTTTTGGTGGGTTGATGTAACTGTGTTTGTTGGGTTCTTATATTTTGTACTGGGATTGTGTATTGTTGGATCATTAGTTGGTAGGGTACTGGATTACTTGTATTTGGGGTTTTGTATAAGGGTTGAGACACCCGTGAAGTGTCTCTTTTTTATTTTATTTATTCTTTGTTGATAAAAAAAAAGAATTGTGCAAATCAAGATAGATATTTGATTTTAGATCCTTAGCGTTATTTATCAAATGGTAGGAAGCCTCTGAATTAGGAAACTAAGTTGAATATCAAGATATTCTCATAATGCTATTTTTAAGGCTTTCTCAAAATCTTTCTAAAAGTAAAATCTAAATTATTTACTAATTTGAATACCTCGATAGATGGAGGTTGGACCTTGAGAATTTAAATAAGTAAATATAAGATGAAATTATCTTGTAATTAACATTGTTGAAACTCATTTATCTTGACTATTCAATACTTTAGAGATCCAAGTTTTTCTAAAAACAAAAAATGTGATATATATATATATATATAATGTTTTGATCATTGTAGTTTTTCTCTAAGGTGTTCTGGAAAATAGAAATCTATTCCAATTATTGTTTTGATACAATGTTTCATCCAAAATATTCAAAAAAAATGAAAAATATGATTTATTTATTTATTTATTTTATACAATTTTATTTATCTAAAATATATATATATATATATATATATATATATATATATGTCACTTTTGTATCTTCTTCTTTTTACATATATGAAACAAATATCAATTTAAAATATTATCAATTTAAAACAGATTGGAAGCTCCACACCTTTTCAACTCATTTACAATAGATATTCTAGCTTATTTCTCGGGAAATAGTTTGGCCACTAATGTAGCTGAAATCTTTGTCATTTTTAAAGGTACAAGACATTACCCCCATTGCTCAAAATTTGGATGTTCCACTAGTGTTGGACGGTCCAATTGCGGTGCCATTTTACTTTCCACTTGCATTACACATGAATTCTTTAATTAGTTTATTAATTCATTAGTTTATTTAGTAGTATTATTATTATGTAAGGATAATGTAGTAATAGAAAAAAGAACTAAATGTATTTTTTTAAAATTTATGTATATATATAATTATCTTATGTAATATAAATGAGTCATGATATGAAGATGTGTGCGTATAGGAGGATATAGTTATTTGGTTTTATTTTAGTTAAAACATGAAAAATTTGATTAGACGTTGCAATATGTGTGTAGTAAAATGCTCTGATTTTGATTTATCTAACCACATAGTTGTTTTTAATCAAAGAATTGTCTAACTAAAGTCCGTGTAAAGTTTATTAGACGTTGTATAATAGGCATTATACGCTTTCGACATGCTAAAATGTAGAATAACATTATAACTATTTTATAGTTAATGAAAAAAATAAATGTTTACAATAAAAAGGGAGTGTCTAATGATATTATTCATGAAGTGCCTAATGATAAAAAAGAAAGGGATGTCACACTACTCATTAGGTACATGGAAATTAACACAATTTCTTCTTAATAGGTTTTACAAATAAATATCTAGAAAAGTAGGGCTTTAGGTATTTCTAGCAGATGATGAATTTTCCTTTCTACCACCTATTTTCATTATTGAGTATTTACACATGTTAGTTCATGAATAATACTATTATGAGTTAAAATTTTGGGAAATTCATGATTTACATATTTAGTAGTATTACCATACCCATTTCATTTTATGTTTTTTTGAAATTGACTTTGGACAAGACGAAAGATATTAATAAAGATTTAAGAGACTATGTGCATGTTCATGTGCAACGAGTACAATCATTAATAAAAAGTGACATCCCATTTTAGTTTGTTGATTTTTTTATTAAATGGTTCGTTTTTTGTTTTTTCTATGTTATGAAATACTTTATAAGAAAAACTTAGATTGTTTGAGAATAATGATTGAATCAATGAGTAATTCTTTCAGATCATATACTAATGATTGTATGGATAGAGGAAATTTTTATTAGTTTTAACAAAATAATTGTTTGTAAAATGAAATTTATTTTGGTTGTAATTAGGATTTACTCAACTTTTTCATTCCTTTTTCAAATAACAGATGTAAATAGTAATTTTTGTATTTGGACATATTAAGTCTAATAAGGCCAGAGGTGTGGATAGTAGTGTTAAGTTCACATCGTACTTCATAAATATCTATATGCTTATTCTATGTTGTTAGGAATGTTCATCTTATCTTTTACATATGACAAGAAGATTTTCTCAAGCTTATATCGCATCATAGGTTTCTTGGGAAATGAGCTACAATTATTTTGATTCAACACCTCCTTTGCACTACCATTGTCAAACTTGGAAAAACCTACCTGCTTTGTATGACTTAATGCTTTACAATATTCAAGAAAAAACACGTCCTATAAGAGATAAGTACATCTAACTATTGGGATGTTGCTTAAACACGAGAAGAACATTTAATACATGCAGGGAGCATATTGAATGCATTTTTTACGTCAATGCTCATGAAATGCAAGGAAAAAGTTCAAGTGAGTTTAAAGCTGACTCAATTGCTAGAAAAGGATTTACATAAACTTTTTTTCTTTTGTGCCTATATAAAGTTATCCTTCAAGATAAAAAAAGCAGAATTCGAATTACATATTAAGACGATAATTTAGTCCAACAACAGATCACGTAAAAAGCAAGTGTTCTGTTTTAGGTCTAATAAAGCATGAACATGCTCAAATGATATGCACACACACACACACATATGTGTGTGTGTGTATCTATGTTTAATTTGTGTTATAGGCAATGTCTATTACTTTTGTTTGCCGAGAGTATTCGCTTGCAAACACAAGTCATATCAAATGATCTCTTGAATGGAAAGCTAAAGTATTTTTTTTCTTCAACAAATCCTTGATACTAGCATTGTCAACTATGGAAAAACTATCTGCTTCGTACGACTCTACACTTTAGACAAACTCAAGAAAAGTCACATTTCTCAAGAACAAATAAGTATAACCAACTATTGGGATGTTACCTATAAGAAGAAAAATGCACTTAATGCTAAAATGATTGCATTTAATGCATATCTCATAATCAAGCTCATCGAATGAAAGAAAGACATTCAAAAGAGTTGAAACTGCTCAAATGCCAGAAATAAATTTGTAATAACCACTTTTTTAGAGTTTATATAAAGTCATTCAAGAAGAAGAAGAAAGTGAGAGATTATGTTGGATAGTGCAAAAACTCAACTTAATTTTCTCCGCGCATCAAAAGCTTCAGAAAAGAACACTACTCGTGTTCATTTAGCAAACTAAAGCATAATGCATATATCTTGTATACGTCAACATACCATAATTCTCTCTAGTGACCAACCTTGTGATCTGTTGATCACTTATCAAATAAATTGTTCTATCTTAGCTAAGAGTGGAAATTAAGAAAAGAATACTTGGTTAAGTAAAAAGTGGTTTGTTGAAAGAATACTTGATTAAATCAAAAGTGACTTATTGAAAGAATAATTGATTGAGCTAAGAGTGGTTTGTGGAAATAATACTTAGTTGAGCAAAGAGTGACTTGTTGAAAGAATATTTAAAAGGGGTTAGTCATTGTGTACATCACAATATTAGTCTTCTTAGTGGAACTCAACCAGTTCATTGAGAACTGGATGTACTCTGCATGTTAGATGAATTGCTATAAAAGTACCTTGTGTATTTCTCTTTTTCCTTTTCTCTTTACATTGAATTGTATTCTTATCTACACTAACTTGGAAGAAAATTTATTGTGAGAATATATATGTAAACACAATTTAAACAAGTAAATCAACTAAGCTATAAAGTTATGTTTGTTGAACTCCATCACAACTCATCACTTGTAACACAAAACATCATCTGAGTATTCATCATCCAACAATATATGTAAAAAGATTAAAAGTGAAATTAAAACACAATTCAAGCCTCTTTTCTTGTTTTTTCTTCTTCTTGTTTTCCACCCCATAAGTGTCTAAACCCTTAAATAACTTTGTAAGAACATTATTGTGTTATTTTGGCGAACTAGGAGATAGTTCTTAATCTTGTAAATGTAGAAAGATGTAATCCATCTCTAGTAAGCAACCCTTACAATCTTTGTGATCACATTGTAGGTAGTTTCTTATGTGAGTTGATTTTAGGATTTCACATTTTATGGGTTGCACTTTGTTTATGATTTTTTTGAATTAGCAATTATGGTGAGTAACCCAAAGAAGATTCCCATTGGACACAAACTTAACCAAGTGGTTAAGTAAGTGTGAAAGTTCACTTCTAGAGGGCAAAGAGAAAAACACAATATAGGGTGATAATGATGGTGAGGTGTGAGAATTAAAGAGCATAAATGGAAAGGAAAACAATATAGAAACCGAAAAGGGAAAAAGAAGAACACAAATTCATAAGAGGGAATGGAAATGGCGCATGGTGAAGAAAAGAAAAGATAAAAAGATAAGAAAAATCTTATGGATGGTGAGAAGTTGTCACGCCACTTGGAGGGGGAGGAGATTCCAAGATGAGTGGTGAAGAGTCCCTACTACACTCAAGATAAGACCCAAAGATAATAGGAGACTTAGCTCACTAAACACTTTGACATAGTTTCTTTACTTTCAAAATTCAATGTATGAAATACACGAGGTAAGAGTGTCTTGGAGCAAGATAGAGGGGTAGGGGTTTCATTTGTGAGAAACCTTCTAGAAGGTAGGTCAAAGTGGAGTGCGTTCCAAGCTAGCTTACATCTTCTAGAAACTAGGTTAAAATCCCTAATCTTAGGTACATTGTCATATAAAGTGGGCTTTGGCACAAGCCCAAAACATACTAAGTGCACCTTATTCTAGCTTGTTCTTCTATTTGGACCCAAATTTATTTACATAAACTTGTCTTTTAAAAATACTAGAAAAAAAAACATTTGATGCTCTGGCCTACATCTAGTTCTTTTTCTGCTGAGGTGCCTCTAAATTTTGGTGAGGTCTTGTCTTGGATGCTGAGATGACTGACTTAATTGTGAAGTGTTTATTGTGTCATTTGTTATCTCCTTATTTAATTGGGTTGTATCATGCCCCCCAAGTTGGAAAGAATTCAACCTCGAATATAGAACTCTTGAAAATAACATAGTTAGTTTATTCACAGGATAGATAGAAACATTTCTAGTGGTGGATTGTGAATCAAACTTATGTTCATGAAGCTTTGGGAGTTCGTATGGATGAGTTATAGATACAGGCCATGTTTGTAAAGAATGTTTTGGGAGGAAATGATTTGTTTGTGAAAATCCTCTTAGAAGGTGAGAACCCCTAGGAGGTTTATAAATATCATCCCCAAACTTCTTTATCAAAGATGACAAGTATTTAAAAGGATTTGGTAATGAAAAAGATAAGAAAGAAGAATAGCTTTGAGGTGTAGTTTGTATTATTGTATGGGTCAAGATTATTGTTTTTCCTGCGTGGGGTGAGGTGATGATACCCGTTTTATCTTTTCTTTCTTCATCTTTTTCATTTTCTCTTTTGGTTTTCATTTTGACTTGGTCCTTATTAACTTCTTTGGGAGAGAGGGGTCTTAATATAATTTTATGCCCTTGGAAATTGAAAGAAATCTTATTGGTATGACCATCATGTCAAATTTTTCTATCATATTCCCAAGGCCTTCCCAATAGAATATGTGTTGCTTTCATTGGCACAACATCACATAAAACTTCATCTTTATATTTTCCTATGGCAAAAGTTATGAGAACTCGTTTATTAACCATAATTTCACTCTCTTCACTAAGCCATTGTAATTTAAAGGGCTTTGTGTGAGATATAGTGGGTAATCAAAGCTTCTCCACTACTCTTGTACTTGCCACATTTTTGCAACTACCCCCATCTACAATTAGTGAACATAATTTGTCATTAATAAGACATCTTGTATGAAAAATATTTTCCATTTGACTTTCAACAAAAGGTTTTTTTAAGTTGGCCAAGCATGCGCCTTACTACTAACAAATCACCTTCACAAGGCATCTCATATTCTTCCTCACTTTGGCTTATTGAAGAGGTAGGGGAGCTAGATCTTGAAGATTTGGAACTATGTACAATTCCCCCCCGCCTCCCCCCTTTTGACCATCATTGTTCTTTTGGTGGACAATTGGAAGCTATGCGCTCAAAACCTAAACATTTGAAACATTTTCTACTTGAGGTTTTGTGACTTAGGAGTAGAGGTGGAAGGTTTTTCTTTAAAAACAAACCTAGCTATCTTTGACTCCTCATGAATATTAATCTTAGTCAAAGTAGTTTCCAAGTTCCTTCATATAATGAGGAGAACAAACTGCGCGTACATGCATTCTTTCAAATCATACCAAGAGACCACGATTGATCTCTTGTTCAAACCGATGCCCATTACAACTTGATGCAACCACTGCATGGCATAGTCTTAAAATTCTAGGGAAGCTAACTTAACTTTTTGGTCCTCTTCGACCTCATACACATTAAAAATTTGTTCTACCTTAGCTTCCCATCCTAGATACACAATAGGGTCACTTTCCCCACTAAAACTAGGTAACTTTACAAAAGTAAAAGAAGGCTTTGGTGGTTGGTGTTGGTGGCGCCTAGTTCCCATATTTTGCATTCTCCAATCTTCTTTTCTTGACTCCCATAGTGCATGTAATGTCTTGTAGCTCTTCTTGGCTCTCATCTCCGCTCTTAGTTTTGTCTCTCTTGTGTATCCTCTAGCCTTTGCTTCCTTGCGACTAATTGCCTCTTGTCTTCTTTCTTTGGTATCAAGCTCTTTTTGGCCTCCTCAAGTTCCACCAAAAGGTTTTCCTTTTGAGAAGATAGTGGTCTGGAAGATCCCTCTAAAGATAAGTGATGCATAATTGTGAAAAAAAACAAACAATTAGTTGAAACCACAACTAATGCACTCACTCACGTGTGTCACTCGACTATTTAGTAAAGGATGGAAAAAAGGGTAGAATCACTCAAGAAAGGTTTTCAAAAACACCGAAGGGTCGACACTTGGTAGCAACACTTCAAGTGAAAGAGGTCAAAGCTCTTATCACTTGCTCATACAAAGAATTCCCAACAAAACTTTAAGAAAAATTTAAAGACAAGCAAAAAAAGTTTAAAGAAGAAAGCTAAACCAAAAAAAGGAATTTAGATAATGACAAAACTTAGCAAGACAAATAAGAAAAGACACGTTTAAGACTAAAAAAAACTTACTTAACTTTTAACTATGAAGTTTGATTTTCTTAGAAATTGTAAAAGTAAGAAGGATAAAAATCCACAAATATGAAAAAAATTTGTCACATAAAAAGAATCCCTTTTTTAGCAATTTTAACTTGAAAAGTTAATTGCACTAACTTTGTTTTTGTCTTTATTTTTGTTTTATGGATTCAAAATGTCTATAATCTTGGCATGCATATTTTCAATTCACGTTCAATTTTCACAAATAGATTGAGATTCAATTCATATAATTACTTGAATTCTTTGTTTGGATTTAAATCAGCTACCACTTAAACAATTTCTAATTGCTTTTAGATCTTCACAATTAAAGTTAAAATAAGTATAATGGATTTAAAGACTTCTAGAACACTAAGAACATAAGACTCAAGCAAATGAGGTAAGGTAAAAAAAATTGACACAAAATAATTAAAAAGTAGAATTTAAAGTGCTTAATGAATAAAAAGGCGGAATTGTAAATAACAAGAATTTAAAGACTGAATTGAAAGGTTCTAAATTGAAAGCGGAATTTAAATTGCTTGAAGATGAAAGCAAAATTAAAATGTGCTGGAATTTAAAGGCAAATATCAACTCAGAAAAGATAAGCAAAATTTAAAACCATGCTCTGAATACCACATGATGTAAGTTGATTTTAGGATTGCATATTTTATGGGTTGCACTTTGTTTATGATTTTTTTGAATTATCAATTATGGTAAGAAACCCAAAGAAGATTCCCACTGGACACGAACTTAACCAAATGGTTAAGTAAGTGTGAAGGTTCACTTCTAGAGGGCAAAGAGAAAAACACAATATAGGGTGATGATGATGATGATGAGGTGCGAGAATTAAATAGCATAAATGGAAAGGAAAACAATATAGAAACTGAAAAGGGAAACAGAAGAACACAAATTCATAAGAGGGAATGGTGAAGAAAAGAAAAGATGAAGAGAAAGCTTATGGATGGTGAGAAGTTGTCACACCACTTGGACTGGGAGGAGACTCCAAGATGAGTGGTGAAGAGCCGCCACTTGAGGTGCACTACACTCAAGATAAGACCCAAAGATAATAGGAGAAAGCATGAACTTAATTTAGTACCTACAAAAATTATCAAGACAAAACGATATCTAAAAGATAAATGATAGAGAGAAAAGTATACACATAATTTATACTAGTTCATCCACAATAGACTACATCCAGTCCTCTTAAGCAACCCACTTTAGAACATTTATCAACTCAAGTATTCTCCACCTCTCCATGAACATAAGTATTCTCTACCTCTCTAGGAAAAATATTAAATATCTCTCTAGGTAGCAAGTATTGAACACCTCTATAGGAAATAAGTCTTAATATCCCTTAAGACTAACACCTCTTAATAAGTGAGCAAAACACTATCGAACAAAGAGAAAACAATGAAAACTCATAGTGTTTGATATGATTCTAAATAGAACTAACAATAGAATTAGGAATTTAGGGTTACGAAATGGAATCAATTAAAAACAGTAACAAGGAAAACCTGGATAGTGGGAGGCGCCACAAACAAGGTTTGATAAGCTTAAGGATGATCGCCACAAAAATTGGTGAATTCTTAATAAGATCGCAAGATGCAGGGAAGAACTCTAATAGAAATATATTCTTTTTATTAAATTGTCAAAACATTCATCCTCATTATGAATTCCAAAAGTGTATAAATACAAATTTAGTTATAGGTCTTGTCTCTTTTGTAAGTAAATAAAATAAAAAATACAATCCCTATATTTCAAGAAAAGATCATTTGGCCCAGTGGTTAAATTAATACTTTATAATTGATTCTAGGTTCAAATCCTAACTCCAAGCAAAATAATAATATTATTTTATTATAATACTCCAAGCATGTTGTGCATGTAATCAACTTAGTCTTTTTAAATTGTGGGTCATTCAACAATTGGGCCTCCAAAAGATTAGCGACCTTGTGCTGCAATGTCTCTTGGGCCTTTTTAAGCCTTCCTCTTGTCGTGGGTCCACCTATGTCTTGAATTATGTCCTCATCAGGGTTATCTTTACATAGTGAAGGATTTACAATATAGCTCACTCCTCAAACTATGAGTACTCTGTGTCTTGGACTTTAATTGTATTTAAATGGTTTCTCTTTTTAATCGAAATGTGGATGCTGATTATTTAAAATTGTAATCTTTGGGTATCCTTCATTCTCATGCATTGTTCATCATCTTCTTCATGTCAGACACTAAATATGACAACTTTTGCTTTGATTATGTTCTCTGCGTCTTTGATCATATGAAACAATTTGAATTATTTCCTTTATGATCTCTAATGTGAATGTTAACCCTTTAAGGCATGTGATTGATTCTGCAATCATATCTCTGTCATAATTGCTTCACTGTAATTGCCTTGGACGCTGGATATGGAAATGATTGCTTGGTCATTTATTGTGCGTTTCTGCCATCTGTAATTGGCTTCAATGCTCTCTTAAATTATTTCAAGCTTTGTTATGGATTGGAACGTTGGATATAATTTTGAATCTCGTACTCCACTTTAGTTCCATTACATTTGATGCTGATCAAGGAAGGTTTTGACTTATGTCTTTAATGCTCTTTCTCACTTCAATTCTTCTTAATTGAATTTCTAAGATATTCTCTTTCTCTTTGTTATTTGCAACAACTTTGAATGTCATCAATGACTTCACATGAATTTCGCTCTGCAATAACTTCATTATGCTCGTTGGACGCTTAATAAGAAAACAAAAACTTGTGCATGTCTGCGTCTTGATTGTTTCTAAAATCACATTTAGAAACCTTTGTAGTGATATTAATATTTTTAATGTGTTAGAGCAAATATATCACTGAATAATAATATCTTAATATCTTAGAATTATCAATACATTCCATTATCAGATATTAATCCAAACAATATCAATATATTTAAGTTTAGAATAAATCATTCATAGTTTAATTTTTCTTGAATATATTTAAAAAAATACGTTTCGAAAAACTTTTAAATGAATAAGACACATGTGTGCTCTGATTTTCAAAATCCTTTTCAAACAAAAATTTGAATATTTAATTAAAAACAACTATGTTTTTGCAAAATATCTTCCATTAAAACATATCAACTTTGCTCACTATGTTTCAGATCATGTTTTCAATATGTAATCACATAATATATTTGAAGTTCACTTGAAACATTTTAAAACTTAATTAACACTCTGTGTTTGGTTAACCTTCTAACATTTTGTTAACCTTCTACTATGTTTAATTGTATAGTTTAAAATTGACTTTCTAAATTTAACCGTCTAATTAAAATCTGAGTGTCTAATCCATGTTAAAAATCAACTTTAAGGACTGGTCTTTATTCTTTTATTTTATGATTGGAATTTATTAAATGGTCTATTGTTTTTTCAGAATGATTTAAGTTTATAACAAAAGCAAATAAAATGCTCATATATTCTCAATAGAAATTTGTACGGTCGTAAAGCATATTAAACTATCAAAACATCTAAAATCCTATTATTATTTTTAAAAATATTACAAATTTTTGGATGACCATCTATATGTGTTTTCTAAATTTTTTTATAAAACATTATTAAGTACTCTTTTTAGGACTAATATATTATTTTAAAAACATCATTATATAAATTACAATCTTCAACCAATTTAACACCCAAAACTACATCAATAATTTGTAAATGCAAAAATGACATATAATAAATACAGAAAAAATGCGAAACAGTGAGCAGTACAATAAAATCCACTTAGCTAACAAATATTTAAAAAAAAAACATTTATATAAAATTTATATGCTTTTAAGAAAAATAAACTATTTATAAAATAGTTAGTGAAGACGAATATTTAAAACAAAAGTTTAATTTTAGTATCTTTTCTAAATATGTGGTTTTAATAAATTTATGACTGCTATGCAAAATCATTTTTGGATTTCATAAATACTTTTTAGTTACATATATTTTTTTGTCTTTTTATAGCCAATAATCATTTTAGGCCAAATTAATTTCAATAATTTATATTATAATCAATTATATAATTAGATATCAATGTAATACTTAAATATTTCTTTATTTAATCCGTATAAAATTTTAAACATTAATTTTGATGTATAAAATATTTTCTTTATTTTTTTCTAATATTAAAAAATCACTGATTTTATTCATAATATTATAAGAAACTCATAATTTTATTTCATTCCTAATCTAATATTATAAGTTCTAGGGTAATTGGTTTTGATTTCTCCTATTACTTTACGTTCATTAACAAAATGTTAAGTGAAAATTTTTAGTGGTTTCGTTAGTATTAGTATTGGCTTTTCGTTAGTGGTTTCGTTAGTGCTTTCCTTAGTGGTTTGGTTAGTAATGCCAACAATTATAAAATGTATAATTAGATTATTTATTTATTTTAAAATAAAATAAAAAAATTCAAATATCAAAGAAATGAATGTAAGAAAATATTTTACATAAATTTAAATTTTCTCATTTTGTAAAAGTTTAAGTTATAAAATTAAAAGATTTTGAAAACTAAAATATAAAACAAACTAGTTTGAAAATAATATATTAAAGTCTTAAAATAGAATAATGTTTTCTGAAGTTTCACGACAGCATGGAAGAGGAGAGTACATAAAATCTGGTTCGTAGGATTTTAATCAAACCATCACAAAACAAAGTGCAAATCCAATTGCTTTGAATCCATTTCCGTATACATCATCTCCGCCTCCCGCTATAACTATATTTGCGTATGTAACTAAATCAGTATTGGCGCTTCATAACAAACAAAACGAATGCAATAATTTACTCTTTTCCGATCCGATACACTCTCCGATTCCTCAGCCTACGCCGGCAATGGCCGCCCTCACCAATCGCCGCCGCACGCTTCCGCCGGATGACGTTGGCTCCCAGGCGATAACTGCAGACTCCGTTTCCGCCAACTACCTCACGACGCACCACCTTGCTAACGGAAAAACCGGCCTCCGGCCTCCGCTCGCTCGGCAAGAATCTCTCCGCCGAAACATTGAGCACGTCGCCGCAGAAACCTACTTGATTACTCGCCTCGCCTTCACGCTTCTTCGCTACCTCGGGTAAGTGCGTCAAATTTCAGTAATCTCTTTAGTTATTTGTTTTTTCCTTCAATCTCTGATTATTATTTTGCATATAATATGACTTTGCGTTTTTTTACTGTAATTTCGCTTCCAGCTACTGTTTGTTTCACGCAATTAAATATTGTCGTTCCTTGCAAACAACAAACATGTTTGAATTAGTTCATGAAATTATTAAGAGTTATATTTACATGCATTATTCTTAATGTAAAATATCGTGGATCAGTTAAAAATTATTTATATGCGACTTTTGAAGAAATTACTTCTTATTATAAAATTAAAGCTTCCACACAAGTATTAAAAAATATAATTAATATTTTGAATTTTATACAAAATATTATATAGTAACTTGTTTTTTTTCCAGAAATTCTTAATAATTATTTTTTGTATTTTTCTTTTCTAGATGTGTTTATAAACAAGTTTGTGTAAACATATTCTAATTCTAAATGAACTCAATTGTGTACATAGATTCATATTTAGTTTGGAGTTGCTAATTTTTTCTTAGAAGTAATTAATAATATTGTTACTTCTGTTACTATGATTTACCTCAAATAATTAAGAATGAATAGATGAGATGTTAGGAATTCAGGTATGAGTTTGAGTTTCACATTCAATAAAAATGATAAAGTTGAGCAATATATAAGGAAGAAGACTCAAACTCATTGTCTTAAAATTTTGGATTAGAAGTGGTGTTGTGATTTTTTATATGGGTTGGTCATGACTCGTTGGTGTTGTAATCTCTTATATGGGTTGGTCATGACTTCTTGGTGTTGAATCTCTTGGTGAATCCCTCTTGAAGGAATCTATTAGTGGTATCAAAGCTAATGGTTCATCTCGATGACTGGCTCAAATGAGTATGTGGGTAAAAAATCTTAGGTTGTGGATTCCTTGTATCAAAAGTCTTTGTAATAAGGGTTTTAGTCAAGCGTGTCTCATTATGATAAACGAAATACATGAACGGGTCACCAAATGGTTAAAGATGCTTCTGCTTGAGGGGGAATGTGTAGAAGGAACTCTGACTTAAAGGGGTGATTGTTAGGTATCCAAGTGTTAATTTGAGTTTCACATTGAATAGAAATGAGAAAGTTGAGTGATTGTTAAGTATCCAAGTGTTAGTTTGAGTTCCACGTTGAATAGAAATGAGAAAATTTAGCAACTAGATCCATAAACTCATTGTCTTAAGGTTTTGAGTTAGAAGTGATGTCATAATCTCTTATATGAGTTTGCTTATGCCTCATTGGTGCTGAATCTCTCTTGATTCTCCCTCGAAAGACACAACATGTGATGCCTAACAAATAATTAAGAATAAATGGTTGTGATTTTATATAATTGTCTATATTGATCACTTGTGTTTGTGACAAATGACGTGGCTATTCTCGAGATGCTTGATTTGGTAGCGTTGTGTTCTGATACGACCTACGTTGTTGTTTGAAGAGCTTGTTTCCCTTTTATAGAGTTATTTCAGCAAGTAGTTTGCAGTCACTGTTATAGTAAATGCTTGCATGAATAGTTGCGATTATCTGTTGGAGAACATTCGTTGTTTTTTTGTTTTTCAAAAATCTCTCGAGGTGTAGTAAAGAGTATTTTCTAAATATATAAGCTAACGGAACCAGTTTATTATCAGATAAAAAGATTTTGATCAGAATTTATTAAAAAAAGTTTTGAAAAAAATATTTATGTCTATCAATTTAATTGTTTTCAAACTTGCGTGGACACTTCGTGCTTATGCCCAAATGAAATTTTGGAGTTTATCATAATTTAGTAAAAAATAATCATAAAATCTGTTAGTGCTTAAGCTGTTTCTAAGACATTATTTTCATAAGCTTTAGCTTTTACTTATAAAAAATGATGGAAAAATAACTCGGTTTCTGAAAATGCGTTATTAGTGCTTATTATTCCAGTATAGAAGTTCATGCATAGTTACAGAGTTCTCAACCTGCTTCTAAAATGTCATGTGATAATAATATTAAAAGCCATACAACTAAGAACGTACATAATCTAAATATAAGTTCAGTCTAAATGTACTTTAAGTGCTTTGTTCACTTTGTTTTAAAGGAATAATTACTTATTTTTATTAAGTCTTTTTAAAGAACCGAAAATAATCTGTTCTCACCCACTATTGTGCTTTGTGCCTTGTGGCATGCCTGATTTTTTGTTGATACATTGTTCAGGATTGGTTACCTTTGGATTTCACAATTACTTGCCCTTGGATGTTATGCCGTGCTACTTATGCCCGGTTTTTTACAAGGTTTGCTTAATATAGTTGTGATTTTCTCTTTTCTTATCACCAATAATGAAAATGTTAAGGTCTGAATTTACTTTGGAAGCTTCCAATCATGAATAGATCATCATATATTTTCTTATGCATTCTGTTTACTTAATGCTCAATGACAATCTGATGGCCATTCCTGACACTTGGCTCTTCTACATTACATGTTGCTGTTTCTCCTTCCACTTGGGGAGGTGTGGAAAATTTCACACAAATTATGTATCCAACAATATTAATTGAAAATGGATCTTTTGATTGTTCTCTCTCTCTTACTGTTGACTTCTTGCAGTTGCATATGAATATTTCTCCTCAACCAAGGTAAGGCGAAGCCTTGTTTATGGAGATCAGCCCAGAAACAGGTAAATTAAAACACTGGTAATCTATCTTGTGATGTTGGTCATTTCATGTATTCGTGCCTGATAGTCATGTAAATTGTGGTTTTTCAGGTTTGATCTGTATCTACCAGCCGATATTGGTGAACCTAAGCCAGTTTTGATATTTGTAACAGGGGGAGCATGGATTATTGGGTGAGAAGTTTGAAATGTCTACATGGCTTTGCTTTCATGTTTTAATTTACTCTGTATGTATAGTGTTGATTCTTATTCAGTACATGCAACGGTAATTCCTTTTCAAGTTACAAGTAGTTTTGTCTATGGCTGAAGTCTGAACTACAAATAACTGCCTGTTGTAGATGTTGCTTTGAAAACACAACAAATCTTGGATGTATGGGGGTATTATGATATATTGGAGTAAAGAATATAAAATATGTTCTTTTCTCTCTTTGTATTATTCCTTTACACTAGCACAATATCCCCCTTTAGTTTGCTATTTCCAGCTGTCCCTTTTAGTGATTCTGTTTTGGCGTTTTGCTCTTTTTGCTTTCAAGGGTAGCTACTATAAAGGCTCCCTTTGTATTATGCTTTACCTGTTCGAGAAATAATAAAACATTACATCCTTCATTAGGATTTTAACTTTTCTTTAAGATGGTATCTTGAGCATTCCATCCTCACGGCAACCTTTAATTGTTTTTAACCTTGGTTATTTCCTTTTGGTCATGGCTACTGCTAATCCCGCTGCTTCTGCACCTTATTCCTTTCCCATTTCCCTTGCTGAAAACCTTGATGACTCCAACTATCTTCATTGGCGTCCACGAGTTGAACCTGTTATTAAATCACATTTACTTCACTTATTCGTTGCTAGTCTACGATTCCTCCATAATATCTCTCTTATCAAGATCATGATGTTGATCGTGTGAATCCCCCATATGAAGTTTGGGAAGTTTAGGATCAAAAGCTTTTTGCACGGCTTCAATACAACATTATTGAAGTCGATTCTCTTTTGCGTTATTAGTTCAACACAATCCTACTAGGTTTACATGATTCATGAGTATTTTCATCTTTAGACAAAAACATGTGCTGAACTACTTCATCTTGATACTACGTATCTCTCGATGGCAAGAAGATGCGAGATTTTCACATCAAAACCATTGTAATGAACTTGCGGGTGTAGGTAACCCTATTCCGCTTGAAGAGAATGTTGATAACATCCTTGGAGATTTACCACCACCCCTCATTTCTATTACTAAAAGCAAGTTCTTCTTTTCTTTTATTTTAATATGGTATCAAAAGCATCGGGTTAGGTTTCAATTTTTTTGGTGAACCCACGGTTCACTAGTATTTTCCAACCGCCGCCCCCACCGCCTCCTTGAGGTCGGAGCTGCCGTTAGAGTCTCGTTAGAGCCGTCGTCGTCGCTGCTACCACCAATTGGCTGGTGACTAGATTTGTCCTTGTCATCTATGGATTCTTACACTGCCACTATGCCTAAATTGTCTATTTATACTAATTATATCAATATTTATCTCTCTCTTGACAAATTGGATGGAACCAATTATGTCACTTGGGCCTTAGATATTAAATTTTGGCTTAAGAGTCAAGGTTACGTTGATCATCTTACTCGTCCCAGTGTTGCTGAAAATGAGGTTTCCCGTTGGTTGAAAATTGATGTTTAATTATTCATTGTTATCAAATCTACCATTCACTCATCTTTAAAACAAATTTTTCGTACCTATGAGACATGTTTAGAAATTTGGGAACATGAAAAATTATTATACACCCATGATACTCAACGTCTTTATGGTGTGTGTCAAAATCTTCTCACAGTTGTTGCTCCCAAACGTTTTGATGGTATAATGGCGGAATAACTGGGTAAACTTCATGCTCTTCTTCATGATTTTAATGAGTTATTGCCTCCTTCCTCCACTCCTTCTCAAGAACTAGAGCAAAGATCCATGTTCTTCATGTCATTGGGCTTACATGGCCTTCCTGATGATTATTCTCATGTCCGTGATCAAATTTTGTGATCTCCTATCATGCCCAATTTTACTTCCACTTGTTCTACTCTTCTGCGTGTGGTAGGTAAACACACCACTGATTTAACGCCTTCGGTTCGTGATCAAATGTTGATCTTTTGTTGGCCTCACTCACTCTACTTCCTTTGGTCCTTGGGTTCTAGATTCAGGTGCAACCAATTATATTACATGTAGATTTGATAACAATACATAATTGAGCATCAATTTTCAACCAACGGGGAACCTCATATTTTGCAGATGTCACCTTTAGTGACTCTTCCCTTTACTTTAAATCTTCTCTTTCTCCTTATGTGTCTTCATCTAATATTCTTGTTGTTTGTAATCATCTTGTTCTGCATAATGCACCAAAAGATTCACCACCTCCACCTACTTGTCGGGTGTATAGTTGTCGTCAGACTGTCCATCGTCCATCAGATGACTCTCTTCTAGTACCAACACCTCCACCCCTTCGGCTCCGACAATTGAACTTGATCTTCCCATTGCCATGTGTAAGGTATACGTTCTACCTGTAATACCTCTCCACATTATACTGCTTTGAGTTACCATAGACTATCTAACCTTTTTATACCTGCCTTTCATCTATTTCTTCTATATCCATTCCAAAATCTGTAGGTGATGCCTTAGCCCATCCTGGTTGGCGTCAGGCCATGCTTGATGAAATGAATACACTTCAGAATAATGGAACTTGTTCCTTTACCTTCTAGGAAATTTGTT
Source organism: Phaseolus vulgaris (assembly GCF_051622355.1). Taxonomy (NCBI): domain Eukaryota; kingdom Viridiplantae; phylum Streptophyta; class Magnoliopsida; order Fabales; family Fabaceae; genus Phaseolus; species Phaseolus vulgaris. The sequence continues at coordinate 13,493,546 of NC_143501.1, forward strand.
GTTGGTTGCAGGTGGACTTTTGCTATCAAAGTTGGTTCTGATGGTACTATTGATCGTCTCAAAGCTCGCTTTGTGGCTAGGGGTGATTCCCAAATTTTTGGTTTAGACTTACATTTCTCCAATGGCAAAGATGACTTATGTTCGTTTATTCATAGCCATGATTGCTCTTCAATGATGACCAGTGTTATCACTTATCGGCCATGGCGTCGCTATGGCGAATTTTGGTGGTGGTTTTCCTGACCACCGCCTCAACAAGGCGGTGGCAAATAGGATTTTGCATGGCGGCCGCTATGGCCATGTCGGAGTGCTAACAGATTGTGTTCACTCCTATGTTTTACAAACACAAGGTTTGGGTCATTAACAAATCACAAGGTTAGCTCATTAGAAAGGGTAGCATCTTTTGATGTGTACAAGGTTAGACTCTCTCACTAGTATGCTGAAAATGAACACAATAGTTTTCTTTACAAAACTTTTAGGGTGCATAATATTTTGGCAGAGTTTCAGCACTTGCAAAATTATGACTAACTTCCTTGTTCTTCTCTTTGAAGCATGCCTTCTTATGGGCTTGAAAAAAGTAGTCGTTGCATTCCCTTTTTTTGTCATTGAGTAGCTTTGAACTCTCTTCATTGTCTTCTTTCTTCTTTTGTTATCGTCTGATGAGTGCTTATGTTGAGAAGCATTAAATTCATAATATGTAGCATTATTTTCTCTTTTTTTTTCATGCAAACTATCTAATAGCTGACAGTACTTCCTCGATAACAGATCCTTTTACTCTAAACAATGGTTAAAAGTGTACACCATACAGGATAGACAACTGAGCCAAATTTGAAAATAGCTATGTCAAAGGAGTTGGTGGTAATTGCACCTTTAGCTCATATCCTAAGAGGTTTTTTAATATTGTTGTTTGATTCAGATCTTGGGACAAACTTAGAAGACATTCTCTGTTTCTTCAAACTCAAGTTTGGTAATACTCTTCATTTGTTAACTTGTAGTCTTGGTTTGTACTTATCATCTAATTGATCTTCAATTAACTTATCAGACAAAGTTGAACGTGGCATAGTTCTCTATTGTCTATCATGTGAAACATATGCATTTGTGATCTAATCAGTGTTTTTCAGAAGCAATTGCTTTATGTCTTTCAAGCTCTCAACTTGTTGTGTTTAAGCACACAATCAAAACATTTAGAGGATGTTGTATTTTTTCTCTAACAATCCCTGATTATAACTTCTTAAAAACTTTTGGGTGTGTGTGCTTGTTTTCTTTCTTTAAAGAAATCTTATAATACTCACAAACTTAATTTCAGGTCACAAGCTGTCATTTTCATTGAACAACAGTTTCCCTAATGTGATATTTCTCAGCAAAGTCCTTCAAGAATAGTTCTTAATCTGACTATTTTCATTATACTTCAAATTTATCATCTCTTGTTCCTCCTGTTGCACCTTCACAACAGCCTTTTTTTTCTTATGTTAGTGATCTTGATGAGCATCCTCCTCCTCTCCTTCTTGACTTGTTAATGTTCATCCCATGCAAACCAAGTCCAAGTTTGGACTACATAATCCATGTCTTCATCCCTCATTGTTTCTAGCTCACAGTGAACAACAGGAGTTAAACTAGGTCTAGCTGATCCAAATTGGTTATATGCCATGCATCATGAATATTTGCACTTATGAAGAATCAAACCAGGGATTTAGTTCCCCTGTCTTGTAATAGAAAGTCAGTCTGCTGTAAAGGGCTTTTCACATAAAAGAAAATGCAGATGGGTCAATCAATAAGTATAAGATACGTCTTGAGGCTAAGGGTTTTCATCAAAGCTCTTGGTTTTGATTTTCATGACACATTTACTCTTGTTGTTAAAACCATCACTATTCGTCTTATTACTACAATTGCGCTTACCTCTAACTGGGAATTATTTCAGCTGGATGTCAATATTGCTTTCCTTAATGGTCTTTTGGAAGAGACAATTTAAATGCTGCAGTCCCAAGGTTTTGAAAATCCAGACAAGTCTCTTGTCTACAAGGTGAACAAGGTTATTTATGGTCTCTGACAGGCACCCAGGCAGTGGTTTGATTAACTCAAATCTACCTTTCTTCAGTTTGGGTTTGCAACAAGTAAATGCGATCCTTCTTTGTTTATCTAGAGGCATCAATCTCACTATTTTTATTCTAGTGTATGTGGATGTTTATCTACACCTCACCTTAATTCTGTATGTGGGATGCTTTCTCTCTCAAATAGCTTGGCCACTTGGACTATTTCTTGGGCATTGAAATCAAACATTTACGCAATAAATCTCTTCTCATGAATCAAAGCAAGTACATTCATGATCTGCTTCACAAAACCAATGTTGTTGAAGCTCACTCTTATTCTTCTCATTTGGCTTCTTCCTACAAATTGTCTAAAACATGTGGTGATTTATTTTCAGATCCTACACTTTATGGATCTGTAATTTGTGCCTTATAGTATGCTCCTCCTACTCAAGCTGAAATTAGCTTTGTAGTCAACAAAGTGTGCCAATTCATGGAAACTCCTATTGATACTCACTAGGTGGAAGTTAAGACAATTCTACGGCATCTTAAAAGGAACTGTCTCTCATGTTCTTCTCATGAAATCTGCTGCAGTAGGAAGACCTCTTTCTGTCACTGCACCGTGTGATGCTGATTGGGCCTCTAACATTGATGACCGTAGATCCACCACTGCTTCTGCAACATCTACTTTAATCTCTTGGTGATCCTGTACACAACAAGTTGTAGCCAGTTCTAGCATGGAGGCTGAATATGGCAGCATTGCTCAAACCATAGCTGAATTAACTTGGATTCAAGCTTTGCTACAAGAAACTGCATGTTCCCTTTTCTACTCCTATCTTACTCTGTGACAATCAAAGTACAGCGGTAATGATCACAACCATGTTTTTCACAGTCACGCTAAGCATATGAATGTTGATGTCCTCCTTGTTCTTGATAAAGTTCTCACCAAACAACTTCAGATTTATCATATTCTAGTTAGATCATTGGGCAGATTTTCTGATGAAGCTTCTTTCTCCAATCAGATTTACTTTGCTCAAAGACAAACTCAATCTGATGGATATTTCTCATGCAATTGCACCTTGAGTTTGAGGGGGGCTATTAAGAGTAAAAAATATAAAAGATATTATTTTCTCTCTCCGTATCTTTCCATTACACTAGCACAATATTTTAGTTTCTTATTTCCTGTCCCTTTTTAGTGATTCTTTTTTGGCTTTTTGGTCCTTTTGCTTTCAAGGGTACTAGCTACTATAAATGCTCCCTCCTCTGTATTCTGCTTTACGTGTTACATAAATAATAAAATATTACATCCTTTTATTATGGTTTTATCCTTTCTCTAAGAGGGTGGACAACAAAATACTACAAGTGCTTATGATGAATTGTTGGTTCAATTAAAGAGTATAGCAGATATTCAAAAATGAATTTAAAAAATTTCTGACTTGAAGGATTTGGTTCGTGTCACACTTTGTGATGCCAAAATATTGCTGGTCTCCTGCACCATGGCATGGCTAGAATTTTAGTTTATGTGTGTATATAGACCTATTCATCAATCTTTTATCTTTCAAAACTTGAAATAATTGCAGTTGGGTTTTGTTTTAGGTATAAAGCATGGGGTTCCCTTTTAGGACTACAGTTGGCAGAAAGAGGCATTATAGTGGCATGCTTAGATTACAGGTACCTGGTCTCAGTTCAAGCAGTGCAAGATTGAGTCTTCAATTTACATTTGGTCTGACTTGCTCTATGTTTGAGGTATTTTGATGGACGAATTGGGTTCTTTTTATGTCTATTTCTAGGACATTTAGTCCGGGAAATTCACAATCATAAATAACTACCAGGATGCTTGCATCACACTATCTCCCGAACATAACAGTTTCCAATCGTGCATATTTTAATTCAGAATTTGTTTCTAAGCTAGAAATATAGTACATCACATTTAGTATTAACATTTCTGTAATTGAAATCTTAATCTTAAAGTTGTTCCAAATTACGAGATTTCTTTTATGAAATGTTATAACTTAGTTATATACTAAAGGGTACAGACAACATATTTTATTACATCTAGTTTCCAAATAAAATGCTATGTTTAGCATTTAATAAATTTGTGTTTATTTGTGAGTGTAGAAATTTTCCTCAAGGGACTATCAGTGACATGGTAAATGATACTTCTCAGGGAATTTCCTTTATCATCAACAACATAGCTAACTACGGAGGTGACCCTAACAGGTGGCGTGCTACTAAGATACAAGATTCCTTTTCATCATATATTTAGAAATTCAACTATGAGATTGATCTATTCATTTTTTTTGTAAATAACTATATAGCAGGGTTTATCTGATGGGACAATCTGCCGGTGCTCATATTTCCTCTTGCGCTTTACTGGAGCAAGCAGCCAGAGAATCAGAAAAAGGAGAGAATGTTTCTTGGAGCATTTCCCAGATCAAAGCTTATTTTGGTTTATCTGGAGGGTAAGACACTGGTTAGAGTTTCATATATGTCTTGAATTTTGTGGAAATGGTGAGTTTCAATAATATATAAGTGTAACCATGTTCATTCTAGATTGTCTAGAAAACATCGATGCAGTTCCTTCGTAGAATTTTTTTGTCCTTTACGTTTGAAGTTATTTGTTGTACAAAGATGCGCCTTAAGCTAAATGGAAAACTTAACTTCTCTTTCACATGATCACTGTTGCTTCATGGTGCTGAATATTAGGCAACAAAGGGCTAAGAAGAGCAGACATGTTGCACGATGAAAATGTTGCATGCATTGGATGAGTGGTCAGACCAGAAAAGATAAGAACACCCCTATGTAATTCTTACTATTTACATATGTTCTTCAGTTCTGGTAATTGAAAAACAACAGGATTATATCACATAAATCTATACCATTTCTCTCTTCATGGTATCTAGAGCCTAATAGTCTGAATCCATACCATTTTGGAAATCATGTCTCTTTCCGAATTCCCGCTACCCCTTTTCACATGCATTTTTTTCCGCCTGTTTTCCTCTGCTACCGCTGTTGTCACCGCCATTTGCCACTGTCACCATTTCCGATCGCGACACCACCACCGCTGCCATGTCACCAAGATGCACACAATGTTGTCAGTTGCGCGCCAATTAGAGCAGTGACACACCCCGATACAAACCACCTTGACAAGCAGATGACTAAGGACACAACAGACACTATCAGGTCCCACCAAACCTCAATAGAGCCTCAGCAGAAGAAGAACCAAACATAAATGTTGTGGCGAAATCTAGTGCAGAAGCATAACATAGAATTATGGCTTCAACTACTTGTGAACTTATTTGGCTTGAAACAACTATTTAAAAAGACACAATTTGCAAAGGTCACTCAAATGACACTTATATGTAACAATCAGGTTGCTCTTCATATTAGCTCTAATCCCTTCTTTTATGAAAGGATCAAGCATATTGAGATTGATTTTCATTTTATTTGCGAAAAAATGGTATCTAAAGACATCAAGATTGAGTTTGTTAATTCAAATGATCAATTATACTATTGAAATATTGAATTAGTATGTTACTTGTATAAATTATTTTTTTCCTTATGGTGACGTGAAATTTGTGGTTTTCTTGGTGTAATGTTTGATCCCTTCCATGTTTCGATGGTATATTTTCATTTTAGTTATGTGAAAATAGTGAATAAGATTTCTGGTTATTTTTGTGTGAAAAGATCATTTATGACTGCGTCTGAATTATGCACCCCGATAAATTGGTTTAGACTGGTTAAGGATAGCCTATTAACCGTTTCAACACATGCAGATACAACTTATTGGATTTAGTGGATCACTTCCACAAACGTGGGTTGTATCGTCGGATCTTTTTAAGGTATGTCCTGAAAAACTGAGTTTCGTTAAAACTAAGGCTATGTTTTTCCCGTGTTATAACTGATTACCATTTCAGCATAATGGAAGGGGAAGAGTCTTTGAAGGTATTTTCACCTGAAATTAAAATTCAAGAACCATATCTCAAAAGTGTCATTCCTCACTTCCCACCTGTATATCTGGTACATGGAACTGCAGATTATTCCATACCATCAGTAGCCAGGTTAGACTCTCGAATTGAAATTCACTGGTTATTATATTATGTTCATAAACAAAATTGGTTATTATATTTATTTTATTCTGTTGAAGGAAACTTCTGAAGGTTTCAATTATAAATACGACCTGATCACTGTTATACCGTAAAGATTGAAAGGGTTATGTTGACTGTCATCTACCTAACTCAACTCTCTTTAAATCTGGGCATGTACTAAGTACAGCATAGGAAGAGTTGGATGATCTCTGGTTATCATGAAGTTAAATAACATCTATGACTTTGTGGGTTGTTCTTTCTTTTCTACAGTACTTGTGTTATCCGTATGTATTATTAAAGATAAAGATGACATGGTAAAAGTATTGTTTACTCTAATAAATGAAAAATCCACTGTTGTAATTTTCTTTGCTAGACTTACAAATATTTGTCAAAAAGGCGGTTGCGTGTGTTACACTTTTAGATATTAATAAGTGATTTTTGCAGTGAACGGTTTGCTGATGCTCTTCAGAAGGCAGGGGCAAGAGCTGAGTTGATTTTGTGTGAGGGGAAGACTCATACAGATTTGTTTCTACAAGTAAGTTAAACGTGAAGCGATTTCAAATTTTTGGACACTTGATAAAATATAAAAAACTTTATATTATGCAACAGTTTTTAATTTATCATTTTGACTATCTCTGTAAGCAATAGAGCTGAAAAAGGAAATCATATGCCATATACGTAGCGGTATAAAAGTTTTGTCTGGTAAACTTTAATCGATTCCCTTTCAACCTCTCATAGAGGCAGATTCAGTTTCTTAACGCTTAAACATGAACTCCCAACTTCTCCTTTGCTGATGATCTCTTCTAGTTTTGGCTTCACGGCACAATTAACTATTTTGTCAGAGCTCATAAAATTAAAATGAGGGCTGGTTGATAAATCATTTTTGGTGCTTAGCCCTTGGAGAGACATTAGAAACATGTGTTGATTAGTTTATGTCCCTTTTGTTTTTATTGTATTGCGTAAAACATGTTATTTTCTTTCTTCTCCTTAGTGTAGGTTTTTTTTATATTAGAATAAAAAAAAATTAATGAACTGCTAAGGGGGTAATTGTTTCTAATTCTGAACAAAGTAAGTCATACACTATTCATCCTTTTTCTTACGAAAAAAAGTAATACACTATTCATACCCTTTATCTCTTATAATTCAATCAAACCAATCAATTCTCTGAAGATAAAAACACTATAGAGCTACGTATGTGTTTGCAAATTAGTTGAGTTCTCTTATGATAATAAAATAAAGATTTGATCTATGAATTCAACAATAACTAATTATATATGTATCATTAAGAATATTTTTATTTATTTTCGTATCATATCTTTATCATGATATCAAATCTCCTGTATTTATTGTATTTACTCATTCTTCTCCATATAAATAATGTATTTGTGTTTTCTTAGAAACACACATATTCAATTCATGTTTCTCTCTTCCATAGAGTATAACATGATATCTAAACCATTTTCCAAAACTGTGTTGACTTGGTATACCCACTGACTCGGTAAACACACGGTTTGCTTTCACTGTTCTAAGACCACCTTCGAAGAGGTTTTTGGCGACATTCTAGCAACCACCATTTTCTTCAACTATCCCTTTCCCCCTCTCCTTAGTTTTTTTATTATGTTTTTCTTACAACTTCAAAAAAAATGTCTTCGATGTAAACCAATAAAACATATTCTCCCATCTTTTCTAACCACATGGTTAGTATTGAAAAGATGGACAAGTCTAAGAATTTCGCTTGGGCATTTAAAATCAAGTCATGGTTAAGTGGTTTAGACTACAAATCCCATCTCTTTACAACTGTTAAATCCATTCCTACAGAAAATCGAGAACAATGGATAAAGATTGATGTTTAACTCTGTACTGTTCTCAAATCCACTATTCACTCTTAACTCAAACCTATTTATCGTCTCAGCTTAAAATGCGCACTAGCTTTGAGATGTGTTCACCAACTTTGAGTGGGCTCACGTCTTTTATACCATTGACACATGCAAGATCCTTATGGTCTGTGCAAAGACCTCTTTATACTAGTGACCCACAACATCTCCACTACATTTTGGGCAGTTTCATTCTGTCTTACATGATTTTAATGGGCTCCTTCCACCTGCAAATGTGAAGAAAGAACTTGAGAATCACAACACGTTCTTTATGACCTTGGGTTTGTACAGCTTGCCCAAATTGTCCAAAATGCAAACATTGTTACCGCATTGGACATATAATTAATAGGTCTTAGAAGCTGCATGGAAAACTCCATCATCCACACCCATCTTTATGACATCTATTGTTAAGTCACCTGTTTCTCCTACATTATTGACTGATTCATCTTCAAGACTTTATCAAATGGTGTGTATTAAGAAATAGACGGTGAGGTTTACACTTACTTCTATACTATGATATGGGATATCCAACAATGTACAACACACTAATACATAAGTAAACACACTAATACATAAGTAACACTATCTTGTTGGCATGCGCCGTTGATACTATCCAACCCCTCTCATCCCTTATTGTTCATTATGTTCTTTATATCCTTAATTTCCCATTAAATTTATTGTCTGTTACCCGATTGACCCAATCCCGAGATATTATCCTTACCTTCACTGAAAGAGTTGATGCAGTCACATGATGTTAAGTTGTTAAGATCCACAACTTTCCATCCATAAACTAATAACCAGACTGAGAACCTCGACAAGTTTGTAGAGGCTTACTTGTGATGTGATATAGGGAGTATGCCCAAATGGTGGACAGATCACTTAGCTATGACAGAACTATGGTATAATACAAAGTTTCATACAACCCAAATGACACCTTTTGAGGATTTATATGGATATGTCCCTACAGTGGAGAAACTTTAATTGAGGTAGTTGATTACACGGTGCGGACTACAGAGCAGATTGGAAGACTGCTGCAGGAAAATCTATGTGAAGCAGAATGAGGATCTATGCAGAAAGGAAGTGGGGAGACAGAGAATTTAACTGTGGTGATTTTTTGCTTGAAGATTCAACCATAGAAGCAACATTCTTTGGCAAACACATCCCTTCCATAAGCTATCAGGGAGGTGTTATGGTCCCTACAAGATTATTGAAAAAATTGGGACAGTAGCATACAGATTGCACCTTCCTGAAGACCACAGAATTCACAATGTATTCTGTGTCACTATTAAAAAAGCATCATGGCAGCCATGCCGTTTCAGAACAATTACCCAGATTCATTGAAGGAGACATAGTGATCAGACCTAAGGCCATATTGGATAGAAGAGTGAAAAAGAAGAACAACAAAATCATTACTGAGTATTAGTGCAATGGGAACAAATCAACCCCGTGGATGCAACATGGGAGGAATTACAGGAGTTGCAAATCCAATATCTAGATTTTTAGTGGAGAGCAGTATAAAGGACTTGGGGACATGTCCTCCTTTGAAGGGGGGAATTTGTAGTAACAGTTAGTGAACAAAATTAAAAAATAGGTTTAATTCTGTTATTAGTTGCTTAGAAAATAAGTAATTCTAATTCTGGCTTAAGAAAATAGTTATTTCTGTTGGAAGCTAGAATTATATATAGAGCTTTTGTACAGAATTTTGGCAGTTAATAAGAATTTTCACGTTTCAGTTTCCTCCTCTTCAAATTTTGAGAATTGTGAGTGAGTGCAATCAAAGTTGGAACTGGACAACTTTGAAGAGTAACAGAGCGTAAATATTTGATAGACACCTCGCATTTAGATCATTACTTTTCTGTTGTGATTTCCAAGTTGCATGTTATTCTGAAGTCAATCGTATCATAATGTGATTTGCTATTCCTTAGTAATTTTTGGAAGGCGCTCTTTCGCTTTACCTACTCAAATTTAGTATTCGCATACCATCTCCAAACGAACGACCAATCACATCACAGGTGATTAACAGAAGTTTAGAGGTTTACCTAAGTTGTTTTGCAAGACAACCTTTCACACATGTTAAAGTTCCTTCATCTGGCCAAGTTTGGGTATAACTCTTCTTACCATTTTGTCATCAACATCACCCTGTTCCAAGCTTTCTATGACCGCTCTCCTTCGTCCATATCAGACTATGTCAACGATACCATTACGGTCCCGTCCTTGGCCACCTCCCTCCAAGAACGAACCGAAATGCTCTAACAACTACGACAAAACTTGAACTCCACTCGTCAACGAATGACCATTGTGACCTCCAAAACATGCCACCATCATGTGTTTCACCCTGGGGACAACGCCATCCGTCTCTGCAGTCATATCACCAAGGCTCTGTTTCTCCACGTCCCTCCAACAAGCTTGCCAGAAAATTTTATGGACCTTTCGTGGTGACCCACCGGATCGACAAAGTTGCCTACGAGCTAGCTCTGCCTCCTTCCTCACGAATCCACCCCAATCTTTTACATCTCTCTTCTTCGATCCTATCACGCATTCTCTTCCCCTACCTTCATACATACATCAGCCACCTGAACTAACCTCTCAAACCAACCAACCCACTAAACCTGAACCTCACTCTCTTCCCCAACACCACACTCATTTCCTCTCCACTTTCCCAAACCACTTTAATTAAGAGAACACGAGGTATTGCTTCCTTTGCCACACCCACTTTGTCCTCTTCTAATCAACCCACACCACCCTTAATTGTGCCAACATTATCCCCTCAGGTAACACCGAACCCTTTAACCAATGCCACTCGTACCACATGTTCTCCTTGAACTCAACAACCTCCCAACATTAACACCTCCAACAGGCATCTATTCATCAATGCACGTGGGAACCTTTTCTAACATTCTGCTTATACCATTTCAACAGCACCTAACCCACCGCCAGATACGACCCAATTCGTAAACCCAAACCTTTTCCCTCGCTCACAATGCACACCAATCCAACTTTTCCAGCCTTGATATCAGGGCTCTTTTTTCATGCACCTCCTTCATTTCTTCCTGCACCTTCATAAGGTGTTCGAAATGTCAATACAGTTTCGTCCGTCTGAAATTATTAAGGACTCATTGTTTCTGAAAGTTTTTAAATTATATAATCTGGTTGAGTTTTGTATTTCAAATTTATTAACTTAAAATTATTTTTATTAATATTATTTAACATTTTGAATTTTGTATTCTAAAATATTTTTTCAAATTGCAAAATCTTAAAATATATATTGTAAAATTTGGACATACCTTTCAAAATATAGAATCTAAGATTAATATTTTTTACTTTTAGATTACGTAATGTAAATTAATTTTGTCACTTTTAAATTAGCGAGTCCTTTTTATTTTTGGCTTTTAGATTGGCCAATTTGGAAGTGTGTTTTTTATCACTAGAACAAGACCATGCATAAAGACAGTGGATGAATCATTTGCCACCCGTTGGATCATTTGATGATTTCATAAAACAACTTTCTAATAATACAATGTCTTTTGAACAATGACATATCAATTAGAGCTGAAGGGAATGACTTTGGACCTGTTATGCAAACGTGTTCCAAAACATGTTCGTAGTGAAAAGTACGTCCTCTCCACTGCACCATGTATGTCGTACTGGAAAGAGAATGATTAGTTTAAATGGAGAGTCACTGGAACGAAAATATTTTACATTTACATTTCCATCCATTTTTTTCTATATTTTATATTACATCATTTGTTTTTCTTTCATTGTCTCTTTTTTTCTCTTATTCTAAATTTAATTGTTTTTTAAAAACCATACTTAACCCGCTTTTCTATATACCCACCCACATCCCAACTCACTTCCACTATTCAAGCCCTTGCCTCTTTTATAGTAAAATGTTCCAGACTTCCGTTCTGTGGAAAGATAGAAAACCGTGACAATTGCAATTGTAGTGTTTCAAGAACGCTATTGAATGAACGAAGAATGGTGATGTCCCAATTAATTTTGTTTGGTTCAATTCGAACCCGAAGTGTTCTAGAATTGTTATTTGCCCTGGTTAGATTTAGATTTGGTGAAGCTCTGATTCGTTGAAGTTGGTAGTTGTGTAGGAATCCAGTGTTTGTAGTTGAACTGCATGAGGTGATGAAACGTCAAAAGTACTTTGGATTCAGATTTATAAAACAACCTTATTCTTTTTCTTGGATGATGACTGGATTCTGAAATTTTGTGTTTATTTGGAATCATTTAGAATGTATTTCTAACATTTAGAAATGCATTTTAAAATGTGTATCTCAAATACGTTTGGATTATATATTTCAGAATGTTTGGAAATACATATTTTTGAAAGATAACATATAAATTTATTGAATGCAACATCAATACGCAGAATACAGTGGCCTATTTTTTTTCTTTTTTTAGAATAAGAATCTCTCTGGTTGAAAATTAGTAGTCTTTTTGTTAGAATACGTAGAAATGGGATGTTTGGATTAAACTTCTAATATACCTAGATCTTTGTACCATTATGGTAATGAAATAAAGAGAAAAGTTGGTTTTGTTGTAATTTTGTGTTTTCTTTCTTTTTTCCTCTGATCACTTCTGAACTAGGATCTTGCATGAGAGTTCCAGTATGTGCTGCCTTTTGTTTTTCCTGTGGAACTTCTAATTCTGAACCATGCTGTGCAGGATCCACTCCGAGGAGGTAATGATTACCTATTCGATCATGCTGTTGCCATTATACATTCCAATGATAGTGATACTCTTACAAAGGACGTCTTTGCACCCCGAAGAAAACGGTTTGTTCCTGAGATTTTATTAAAGTTGGCTAGCAAGATAAGTCCTTTCTAAGTATAAGCTTGTGATCATAGTGATTACAAACTCACTGTTTGCTATTCCATGCCACAATTCCATAGTATTAGGCTACCTACTGATTCATGTTTTAAGATGAATCTCATGATACATAAATGAACGGCTCTGTAAAATTTCATACCATCAATACAAATCACGTAATTTCCTACATATAATCTCTTTTTATTTTGGTAAATATAATTCGATACACTGTTCAAAAAAATATCTTTTTTTTAATAAAATAATAATTTGTAAGCTGAAAAGTGAATGTAGAAACTGAAAGAGGAGTGTCAATCATATAATCACTCTTTTTATTTTCACCGATACTCATGAAAAGAATAATTTAAATAAGATTAAATGATCAATGAAAGAATAATTAGAAGAACTTTTTTAAACTTTTCCTATTTGGTTATTACACTATTTCATTTGTTAGTAGCTTATTCAATACATGCATTTTTTTATATATACTATATCTTGCTATTTCATTGTTTCTCATTTTTTTTAAATTAAAGGCTTCAGTGATATATAGCTAATTATTTTATTTTATAAGACTTACGGTTGGATTGTTTTATCTATTTTTAGTTTAAAATTATTATATTTATATATCATGATATATTTGAAGTAATGTATTATTGTCAATGAATTTTATGATTCAGATTCCAAATTTAGTTCGGTTATTTACAATTTGATTTTTTTATTGGATATCTGTAGTAATCACAAACTTCTGGTTATAATTTATGACATTATCCATGCATGAAATCGGAGTAATTCATTAAAAATGCATAACATAACATTTTTATTTTAAAATTGGGTTAATAGAAGGAAAATGGTGTGACGGTAACTTGAGATGATCCAAGCTTTTTTTTTAAAAAGTGCATCAATTCACCCATATTTCTTCCGAAAAATAAGCTGATATTCCTCATAAATGTAGACTCTTTTAGGACTTGGATGTGAGGAGTTGTTTATTAATTTATCTTATTATTTTTATTTGAATACGGTGTATTCATTTTTCTTGACACTGTTTTCCTTTCCTGACGATCTAATATTTTAATTTATTTTCAGTTTTCTTTTTATCCAGTTCATATTTTTAAAGATAATGTTAAATTCACAATCCACATTTTTTATATAATCAAATTACAACTCCTAATATTATTATTTTAATATTTTTATATTATTTAATTATAAATTTATTTTTTATATTATATATATTTATTTTTAAATACATCATATTAAGAGTTATATATAACTTTAAGGGTTGTCAAGTATCTTTTCATATTTTTAACATCAAAGTATATTTTTCTATTTTTAAGGTGAATTGTATTGCTAATAAATTGCAAAAGTTAAATTTATCAATATTACCTACTGTTTATAGAGAAAGAATTTAGCATTCGCATAAACCCAACGATATAGATTACTAACCAATTTTGTGTGTTTTAGAAAAAAACAATATAAAATGGTGTGGAATTAATTTTATTCCGATATATAAATTAGTATCGACATTCTTCAAAAGAAAAAAAAAATAGAAACATGTCACTTTTAAAATAATAATATGCATACTAGTCAACAAAATCAGAAAATAAGAACCTTTCCTAACTCTTTTCCGTCTTTAATCGTGATTTTTTTAGTGGTGAAAGAGTTTGGTTAAGTCATTTTAATTATTATTTTATTGGTTAAGAAGTCATTTTAAACTTAGTGTGATTATTTTATACAATAAAAATAGTTGTTTAATTTATTTTAGGCAAATATTCATTCAGTATTATAAGTATTGACATATTTTATTTTTACGATAACAAAAAGAAAATAATATTTTAGTAAAAAAAAAATTCTACCTTAAATCGTGCTTTTGTATTATTTTTCTTTAATTAGTGTGAACAATGTTAATGTTTTGGATAACATATGTTAAGTCATTCTAATCTTAATGTGGTTATTTTACACAATGAAAATAGTGGTGTAATTATTTTAGAGTAAATAGTAATTCGGCTAAGTATTAACATATTTCTTTTTATTATAAGGAAAAGAAAATAACGATTTTACTACTTATTAAGAAAAAAAATTAATATTAATATGTAATTAAATTTGAAGGAAACCATTAAAAAATTTAAATTTATAAAGAAAAAACAAAGTTGATGAGGATAGTTCTTAGTCTCAATGAATTTTAAACTTGACTAAGATGTGCACGTAACTCTACTACCAAAACAAAATTAGATAAATTAGATGAACAAAAATGAAATGTGTAAGATGATGATATCAATGATGAACCCTAAATTTGTAAAATTGAAAAATAGAATTTTTGGCATGTAGAATTGCAATTATACAAAAATAGGACATAAAAATAGGCGTCACAATCAACGAGATTTATAAGTCTTGAGGATCACCACAAAAATCAGGAAATTCTCAATAAGATCAAATTATTTAAAGGAGAACCCTAGTAGAGAAGTTTTCTCACCTCAAATGATAGCTAAACATTTTGTTTATTACATTCATTCCCAAATTATTTATTTGCACTTGGGAGTATATAAAGGAAAAAAAATATAATCTTGGCATTACATAAGCATAACTAATATGCCTTAGTAGTTCTAAAAAGAGTAGAAAGAGTTTTATCCATTGTCTCAGCTTTTCCTTCTATTTGGTAGTGACAAGTTGTTGAAAACAATTTAGTTCTAATCTTACTCCATAAGTTTCTCAAAAAGTGATTAAGAAATTTGGAATCTCAATCAGTTACAATACTTTTAAGCAATCCATGTAATCTTACCACTTCCTTGAAAAATAAATCAATAATATGACATGCATCATCTACTTTATTGCAAGGTATAAAATATGTCATCTTAGGAAACTTGCCAACCACCACAAAAATTGAATCCTTTCTTCCCTTGGACCGAGGCAAACCTAAGACAAAATCCATAGAAATATTAATCCAAGGATGTTTTGAAATAGGTAATGGAGTATACAAAAACACTTAGATTTAGCTTTCTTGCAAACAATACACTTATGTCACAAAATGTATGCTCATCATGTTTCATATGAGGCCAGTAAAAATGCTCATGAAAGATGTCAGATGTCTTTTGCAACCCAAAGTGACCTTCATGTGCCTTTTTAACAGGAATTTTCCTAATTGAACTCTTAGGAATGCAAAGTCTCTTGTCCTTAACCATATATCAATTATGTTTAAAATACCCCTAAAATGTAGTATGAAAACATGTATGATAGATATGAGAAAAATCAGCATAATTTTAATATAATTCCTTATTGCACTCAAATCCAAGAAATTTAGTTTCAATAGTGAACCAGAATGGACAATCAAAGTACAAGAATGATTGACAAACCCATAGTAGAAGAACGTGTTAAAATGCTACATCATCTAAAGGAAATATAAGAGAAACAAGAGAAGATGTTTGAAATAATGTTTACCTCCTTATTTGCACACATTCAAGCAGTCGTTAGTGAAGTCCTTGAAAAGCTTAAAAACCAGTTTGGGCCCTCAACACAAAATTAAAAGTGTTTTCTTTCTGTTTTATCTTATGTTTGACTAAATAACTATTTGTGTTTTATTTCACTCTATGTGATTGAGTGAACAAGTATAAAACTATGTGCATATTTCTCTTTATCCCTTTCATGTTTTAGTTTGTGATTGATTGTGTTTTAAATAAGTGATTTGATTTTAGGCTCCTAATAGTAATTTGTATTTTGAATTCTAGAATTTAGAAGACATGTTCTATACACAAAACAACCTTCCAAATTGTAGAATCCATAATACAAATTTGTATTATGAATTTTACAATTCAGAAGTCATGTTCTATATAGATAAAAACTTTCCGAATTTAATGTGTATAGGCAGTGTACATGTTATTTGGGATTGTGTAGGAACTCAAGACAGTGTTATCTCAAACACAATCTAGACTGTTTGCAAGATAGTTTACACAATCTACACACTCTCTTAAACTATCTAGACAATGTAAATAGTCCCAAACACAATCTAGACAATCCTTTCTTTTATTTGAATGTGTGTTTACTTGAAGTTGGTCAAAATTTTGCACTACCAAACATAACCCTCGTATAAAAATGTAACACATTTAACTAAAAATGTAACAATGTTTACATTAAATGTCTGCAACATTTACATTGCAAAAACATTTGTCTAAAATTACAAAAATTTGTAGATTAATTGTTTGCAAGGTTTACATGTTGTACTAACTTCTATTAAGTTTATAAATATTTGCATCATACTAATATAAAAGGATACCATATCTTAGCTTTCTGGCAACAATGAGTTAATCACAACATGTCTACTATAGGTATGAGAGACCCATCATGCAATTTCACCTACAAAATAATCATAAATTACAATGTCGGTAATTATGGAATCAAACCTAACAAAGAAATTATTGACATACATGGAGAAAATGTGAATCATATATATGGCCTATACATAGTAGTTGATGTATACTGACATCATGGTGAGGTTTACTTTGCAATGTGAGTATGGTGATATTTTGCTTCAATGAAAAGTACACTAATACCACATTGTACCTACTAGCAATCATGTAACCCATATCGATATAATCATCCAGTTCTCTACACTAGCCTGCGAATGCATGATATTCAATTGTAGGGGCAATGTGTTAAACTTGTAAATAACATTGTATGGGATTCTAAAATAACTTACCGCTAACAACTCATCCACAAGTAATGACCTCTTTAGTTCGTCTACCCATTCATATCCACTTAATAATGTTGCATATTCATCACGCCACTAGGATAGTTCTTTAAATAAATCCATTCACACTAGTGTACATGATTACGACGAGCACATATTATCTTCAACATCCAACCTTGTCCATTACTAATAAGTTTACGCCACAATTTAAATGGACAATCACATTTACGTGTGCTTGTTACACCAACATTCATCTCATGTTTGTCTTTTCTATACTTATCGCCCTTTTCACAATCTAATAAGACAAAGGTTTTTCTACCTTGTTTTCCATTTGCAGTGTGAGACCTGATAATCACTATCACAAAACCAATTCCAAAGGTCACCATACACACTCATTGAATGAATTCATCTAGAGTAGGGAAAATCTGCACAAATATGTTACAACATAATTACATCACTCCTCAAACTTATAACACTTTATGAATTCGATTTTCTTTACCTTGTATGTTGTAAAATGCCTAAACACATAATTCATTAATTGGTGGTCCATTTAGGACATTTTATCCACTTCATTTGATATTTTTCTCCAAAGTTCTTATTCCTTTTCCATAATTAAGGTATCACTTAGATAACAAATATAACTTTATTATAATTTTATGAACTACAAAAATAATACACATTGCAATTGGACAGAGGCAATTCAAAAGGTTTTTTTGTGTCCAGAGAATGCATTCCAAATTGTAGAATTCATAATACAAATTTGTGTTCTGAATTCTACAATTCAAAAGGTTTTTTTGTGTCCAGAGAATGACTTTTGAATTGTAGAATTTGAAATATAAATTTGTCTTCATAATTCTATAATTCAGAAGCTTTTTATGAATACAACTTTCGATTTATAGAATTCAAAATGCAAACTTATATTCTAAATTCAGAAGAAGTCATTCTCTGGACATAGAAAAACCTTATGAATTGTAGAATATAGAAGAACAAATTATATTCAAAATTCTACAATTCAAAAGGTTTTCCTTGTCCATAAATTTATTTCTGAATTGTAAAATTTGAAACATAATTAAGTATTCCAAATTCTATAATTTGGAAGTCCTTTTATGACTCCAGGATATAACTTTCGAATTCTACGATTTGGAATATAACATTACAATCAGAATTCTCCAAACCTGGGCCCATTCAGCTCGTCGAGTCCAACTGTTTTCATATTTGCCTCCTATGTTTTTATATTCACACACATTTGCTAAAATGCCTTGGCCCATTCGGCTGGTTGAGAACTTTTGGAAATTTCCACCCATGTTTTCATATTTACACAACCTTTGCTAGGCAATTGCTTCTTGCACCCCACCTTTTTCTTCCTGCACCCCCACACTCTTATGCAAAGACTAAATCGTCCTTAATAGTTTTTAAAAATCCAAAAATACCCTTCACCTAAAAAAACCCTAAAAGGTGCAGGCAACGATTCTCTCAGTGCACAGCCGTGGGTTTCATTTTCTAGCAGCAGCCACACCTACAAATCACTATCCTTACAATCTCAGACATTTTTTGTTGCTGATATAGAGTGCTTTTAATCAATGTAAGTTAATTTCTTTGCTTTTGGATCTGCACATCCAGTTTTTTTATGGATTTTTGTTTCCGTAAGTGTTTTCTTGCATTCCAGATCATAGAATCCGGTAGAATCCCGAGTTTATGCCTGCAGTAAAATCCTGGATTTATAGTTCTGGGAAAGTTCCGAATTTTTGGATCCGGGAAAGTTTCGAAATTTTGGATCCAGGAAAGTTCTGAATTTTTGAATCCCCTTCTCATCAAATCCATATAAATTAGTTGAAATAATATGAATATTTGATGTTAACTGGCAAAACAAATTATTAGAACTCCCTGTTTATAAATCTTTTTCAAACTTCACAATTATCATAATGTTTTCCAATGCTAAGTGCAGTACCAAAAACAGCCAAAGATCAAATCAGTTTCTATTTGAGCTGAAAAGGGAATGTAACAATATTTTATGCAAAGCTTCTTTGCCACCCTTCTACTGTGCAAGTTCTTACTTGTTTTTTTATTTTATGCAATATGATATGATTAAACCAAAAGTTAAGTATATAGCATGCAAAGTGTGTACTTGGAACCCAACATGGGAGATCTTTACGGGACCCACCCAAACACCAAGTTCATCTAAAGCTTGTATTTTATTTATTTTAATCCCCGGAACATACTCCATTGTCAGAATCTGCATTTGAAAAATCGTTAAATTACATAGATGAATAAGAAATACATCATAAGTAAAATGGGAAAGATGTATAACTGCAATGTTTTATCTATGATACAGTAAATCCCAGTATATTGCAGGGACTTTCACATAATCCAATTGCTTAAAGTTACTCGCAAATAATTCAGCATTAATAGCTTCCTTGGTGTAATCAATCTCCTGAAAATATTTAACTCGTGTAACATTAACAAGGATCAGACAAAGTCACATATATAATAAAAGGAAGATCCGGACCTGTGTTTTTATGATCTTAGATAACAATGTTTGTTTAGTAGAAATGATACAATGCTTTTTTTTTATCTCTTTTGGTTTCAATAGAATTTTATATTTGTTGTTTTGTGTTTGTATTGGTTCAACATCTTATTCATTAGTTTGTAATTTGGTTTAACTGGAATGGTGTAATTTAATAGAAATGGTGAAGACTAGGGGAGGAGGTTCACAAGGTGATCGTGTACGTCCCACAGCCTCTGTTAGAAGAAGAAGAAGAAGACATATTAATGGAGATGAATAACATGTTGAACTTGAAGAAGTTGAACCCCAAATGGAGGTGGAGGACGAAGACGCACCTGAAGTAGAAGGTGAAGGTTATCCTAGAGATCCACGAGATGAGACATTATTGACAAGTTATGAATACCATGTGGCCATACAATTATGGAATGATGTGGTAAGTAAATATGTTGTATTATAATACTTGTTCATTGTTAATTTGATATGATTTTTGTTCATTAAATTGTATATTTTATATGATTTTGGTTGGTTAAATTAGGATCGAGGAGAGTTAAAATTGGTGTCTCATGGCCGAAAAATGAATAAGATGGGTGTTCCTCATCCTCGGATACTACCTGCAGTGGAGTTGTCAGGTTTAGTTGGACTTGTTGGGGCAAGCTATGACACAATAGACAAAGGATTGTTGTGTGCCTTTGAAGAAAGGTGGCACCCAGAGACAAATTCTTTTCATCTTCATGTAGGTGAGTTGACCATCACATTGGATGATGTGTCGAATTTGTTGCACCTCCCAATTATCGGACAGTTTTACACGTACCCGAGCTTGGATGCAGTTGCAGCGATCGATTTGCTTGTTGATTCACTTCGTGTAGAACGGGGAGTTGCAGCTGCTGAGACTCGCCATTGTCGGGGTGGACATGTGCGTCTAAGCTGGTTGAGGGAGATGTATGAGGACGCATGTAGCAGGAGACAATGGACTGTGGTTGCACGGGCATATTTGTTACACCTAGTAGGTTGCACCATCTTTGCAGATAAGAGTGCTACATCGGTTAGTGTATCCTACTTGGGATTATTTGTATATTTAAGGCACACCGGAGGATACTCATGGGCAGCAACTGCTTTGACCCACATGTATGAGCAGTTGGGAGATGGTTCCTATGCAAATACTAGACAATTAGTTGGGTATGTCACGTTATTGGCATCGTAGATATATGAGCACTTTCCGAGTATTGGGCATCGACAAGTTCGGGATGACTATGTTGAGGATGAGTCGCGGTGTATGAAATATGTGGTCGGGAGTAGGTTGTCCACACTTGCATCTGTTCGGATGCAATTAGATAGTTTTTGTATAAGTGTTGTTCAATGGATGCCCTATGAAGAGCATAGAGCGGTGCGTCCTTTTGAGTGAATTTCTTTATTTTAAGGGTACATTCGATTGAGGGCTTGTAGGCAGATGTATTTGCCTAAACGTGTACTTAGACAGTATGGATATATACAGTGTATCCCTCGTCACCCAGCCAATGGTGATCCCTCCACATCTGAGATTGACCATCGATGGTTAGATTTTAATGCTAACCTCGTATAGGGTGTCGTATTAGCAGCTGATGTTGGAACCTGTGTTCCTGCATATTTGGAGTGGTTTCGGTCTATATCACACCCATATATCATTCAGATGGCTGAGGATAATCAACCTCCAGTGATTACCCCGGATGGACGACGTCAGGACGGGAATGATACTATCTCTGAGCATCCCGCAGTGGTAAGAACTTATTACTTGTTTATTTAAATAATACGTTCTCAATTGCAATCAATGTAATTTGTTTATAATTGTAGGGTCTTTGTAGAAGAATAGCATCCACCTTGCAATTGATTATTGATGATGGTCATTTAACTGAGGATTCACCTGCATGGGAAGGGACACAGACAACCTTGATGCTAGCCCGATCAGCCACCGAGGACCTGTCTGTGTATGTTCGCAGATGACGACACGGACGATGATGATGATCATTTTAGTTGTTGTTATGTTTTGTAATTTCGTGAAGAAAGACTTAGTTTACAATTATTTCTGAATTTCTAAATTTGATGAATGAACACTTTGGTTATGAAATTAGACAATTCTTCTTCCGCATTTATAATAGTCAAAATGTTAACATATTCATTTATCAATGCAATTACAACTATAAATGTCGCCTAATGGACATAATTTGTGTAAACATTTGCATCCGACTAGTATAATATGAACACCAAGTTTTGGCAATTGGATAACAATGAGTAGACCATAAAATATTTGTTGGTGGAATCGGGCAACCTTGTTGCAACTGAACCTGTTAAAAATTGTAAACAATGTCATTAATTATTAATTATGTTTTTCTATGATTCCTAAAATTCATTAACAATGAAGTTGAACAAACCAGAACAAAATGATTTCCATGAACATGTCCAATATAGATGATGCGGTAATGATTAAAATCTGTTGGAGGTTGGGATCTTAATGGAAAAATAGTCAATGATTGTTTAAGAGATAAACACACAACAATCACATTATAACGATTTGCAATAACGTATCCCATATCCGGTATTGTCATCCACTTATTTGTACTTATCTGCAAACATAAGAAAATGTAACAAGTTAATCTAACTCATACACCATTTTACAATTAATAACATCATTCAAAATTAATAGAATTACCATGTGGTCAACTAGAAGTGAATTTTTCAGAAATTCATATCGTTCATCACCGCCAAACAAATCAATATATTCTTGACGCCATTGACAAAGTTCTTTATGCAAGTTCATGCGTACAATAGCCCAGGACTCCTCTCCCAGACCCAATAATGCACCAACCGCACGATAACCACAATGACCGTCAGCCTTAACATCAATAATATCAACAATGTAAGGATGAATTCCCACCGGAAATTGTTGTAGCATTGGTATTGATTTGGTCGGAGGAGTCTCCGAAATAAATCCCTTGCTACATTTCAAACTAGATGAACTATCATGTTGTGAAAGAATGGCATCAACATGTTCAAAGTAAGAAGGAATTCACTTTGGTGATCTACCAAATTTACTCTGACGTCCTTTTTGTGCACCTTTTGTTTTGACTTTCTCCGTTGGTGGACATAAAGATGTCTTATCTGGATAGGCAATCTCACGTAATTTGGCTTTGATGTTAATCTTACCAGCCATGTCAACCTCATTGAACCGATTCATGATGACAACCCACTCTTGTTGGATGGACAACTCTGTTAAAGTATCATCATTTGAAATATCTAAAAAGCTTAATCGTGTCCAAATGAAATGCACTGAATGCAATGGTATGCTACCAACACCAAAGGAAGTCAATTCACAAGCACAAGGAAGACCATGAGTAGATCTAATGGTGCACCCACAACGAGATTTATCTAAACCAACATATTCAACTCGATCACTCTCTTCTGCAATATACTGCAAGGCATATTTTGAAACGAAGCCAACCAATTTCTTATATCTTGTTACATTGAAGACATGACTCACTACATGCAAACTCTTTTCAAATGAAGATTTAATTGCATTATGTTGCAAGATTATCATCTTATTAATGGAATCCCAACAAAAGCATAAGTCCCCCATTGACGTCTCAAGGATCCTTTTTAAACTCCAATGTGCAGCCTCAACCCTGTTACTTGTCGTGTTGCCTAAGTGCATGACTTTATCCGTCCAAGCCTTAACAAACTTCTCTTTATGTGGATTTAACCAAGTACTAATCACATATTCAGTAAATATAGGCCATGGTGAACAAAAAACATTAAAGGCCTCCACACGATGTTCATAGGACTCTACATTTTCACAATCAACAATTGCTCCCCAAGATTCCATCACTTGATCCCATGCCTCTTTTGGATAAACAATCATTTTACATTTTGCTTTAACATTTTTATCAATGTGAAAACGACATAACAAATTAGCAGCTTCAGGAAACACAACATTTATTGCATTCATTAAAACAATATCTCTATCACTAACCACAACCTTTGGGTATGAATCAACTCTCAAAAACAAACCTTTTAGCTTCTCGAGGGCCCATACAAAGTTATGATGTTCTGATGCGAGTAACATAAATGCAGCACTGAAGGTCAATCCCATTGAGGTTACACCAACAACTTCAAACAAGGGCATCCTATACCTATTAGTTGTATACGTTGATGGAGGAGGGCCCAAGCTCACCACACGATGAAAGCCAAGCCTCCAAGACTAGACGGTCTAGCCTATAATGAGGAGCGTCTAGACTCAAAAAGGAGCGTCTAGCCCATGAAGAGGAGCGTCTAGGCCATGATGAGGAGCGGCTACATAAGGAGCGTCTAGGCCATGATGAGGAGTCCTTCTAGACCGTCTAGCTTCACATACACATGGGTCAAAGCTACGGTTTTGGGAAGAGAAGACCTTTGTAATTGTTACATAAAGGCCCATTAGGGGTGCTTAGTAATTAGAGTAGTGTAGAAAGCATATTTGTGTGAAACATTCTAGAAAGACCATGGAGGGGGTGAGCATAAAAACTAGACACACCCCTCCCCATGTGCACCCATGTGCCATGTGCACCCATGTGCCATGTGCACCCATGTGCTTCACATTTACATTTCATTTGGCTAGCATTAGGGTTGCATTATGGTCCTCCTTAGCCTATAAAAGGAGGAGCCTACACCTTGTATTTTCAAGTTTATTGTGAGTAAAGTTATGCTGCCCATTTGTGCTCAACTTTGCTTCTCCCTAGAACCCTAGGCTCTAAACTTCAATTCCTTCATCTTTTCCCTTGAGCTGGCCGAACCACTCAATACCCATACCTATCATGCACCTACAAGATCAACACCACTCTTAGGAGGATCTTGCTCACTCTCATTCATTGCTTCCGCCCCATACTCTACATTGATTCAAGAAGAACTTCATGAAAATGCCATCATTTGGTATCATGAGCTTTTGGTTCTTCAAGATGAGTAGCTTGGTCTTTTAATTTCAGTTCTTCTTTATTTCATCTTTGTCATTTCAATTCCTTACTTGTCTTGCTGTTTTTATATTTTAAATTGTTCTTGGTGTGCTTATGGAAGATCCAACCAAAGCACAATTGTTCAATTGATCTTGAACAAATTCTGTGCAGCTTGTGATAGGATTCCTTACACCTCTGTGTGGCTGTTTTTCTTTTAGGAAATTGAGTCCTTATTGCTTTCTTATAATTGCTTCATTTTATGCTTTGAGTCTTTATTTTCTGAATCTATAAATGTTGTGTCAAGTCATGTGAATCCATATTTGTCAACAATTTTTAGTAGTCCTATTATTGGCTTGATTGTTTCTTGCTTTTGGGTCTCTTTATATTGTTTTAATCTGCTGTTATTTTGATCCTTTGGTGCTTTTTTATTTTTAGTTTGAGTTCATATTGTGTTTAGATCATACACAATTCTATTTCACAAATTTCCATTGTGTCTAAACTTTGGTATCTTGCTGTTTTTGTTTCCAGTTTTCAGATTCCCCTGTTTACACCTTCTCTGTTTTGGCTGTTTTAACCCAGAAAAATATTTCCACCCATAGGAAAATTCTGATTTTCTGGAAAATGCAAGTTTAAAGTGTTATAGAAAAGACAAAAAAAGAATTAGGTCAAAAGAAGCAACAGAAAAAAAATGATAAATCTTTTAAGATCAGAGTGCAAATCTGAAGCGCTCCAGCTGGCATAACCGAACACCAATTTTGCAAAATTTATTAAAAAAAAATGGTGCATGCGTTTTAGGTGATTCCAAAGCCAAAATTTAGATAAGATCCTGAATTTTCTTGCATCCAAATTTCAGAAACAAATTTTACAATTACAGCTCAGCATAAATCGGGGAACAAACACGTTTTCTGGCCCACAACATTTTCCAGTGGTGCTGTTTTTTTATTTGGTCATCTAATCTAGTGCTTTTCTTTAGGAATTCTTTTGTGTGCCAACCTTTTATTGAGTACCTTTAATTGTTTGCTTTAATTTCTTGAATCTCTTTCTAAGTTGTCATATTATAAATCCTTTTGGTGGTACTGTTTTCTTTTAATTAAATTTGTTTCTTGCTTTTATTTCTTGACCTCTCATTTTGGGTGCTGGAATTTAATTCTCTCTTGGTGCTTATGTGCATGGAAATTGACTTGGTTTAAGGTTAAGCCCTTGTGAATAGGTGCTGGAAATTGGAGAATTAAAGCCAACTTTCTAAGGAGGAGTCAAAGTTAAGGCCGAAACAAGTTTTCTTGAAACAAACACTACAAACACCTAGAAGATCAACAATCAAGACAACAAAGAAAGTGCACTAACCAAAAAGAGGAACAACAAAGGGGGTTTTCTTATCTCCTTTACAACTTGGTTTATTGTTAATTACCTCTTTTAAATTACGCTTTAGACGGTGAGTGTGTCTTCAAGGGCTCAAAGTGTCCAAGAAGCCTCACCTAGGGCCGAATAGTATAGCATTCTTGTTTAGTAATTGTTACTTGTTTGTAATTGCTTTTCTATTGCTTTAGTAGTGACGTTTGCATGGTTAGTTTTGATTAAATTTGAACCGTCTAGCTTTGTTGATTAGTTAGCATGCATTGTTTTCTTGCATTAAAATCTGATTTCTCAACTTAATTGTGTTCCAAGTGGTTTACTAAGAGAAAGTTTTGTGTGAAGACATTGAGGGATAGTTTTTGGCTAAGGCAAAGGCTTGGTATTTAAGTAGTCCACTGTGACTCACCTCCCTTACCTGGAAGACTACCTTCTTTGACTTCCCTAAATTTTTCTCAAGGTAAAATACTTCTACACACAAAGCTTTAGTCATGTCTTCTCACTTCTCTAAATCTCTTAAAAGTGAGGTGAAATCCTTGAAATCTCTTTTGAAACAACTTACTAAGGATATTCAATCAATTTCATCTAAACAATTGGAGAATGAGATCAAAACTAATGAATTGACTAAAGCAAAGAATGAGAAGTCTCAATTTTCAAAAAAATTACATTCTCATGCATCTAGCTCTAAACATCATGATTATCTTGGGGAAGAAAGTCTTAGGAAAAATGAATATCATCAACAATTCCCTAGGAGAGCTAGGAAAGAGAGACAAGAAAACCTAACCAAGCATCTCTCTCACACTCAAGCTAGAGAAATTCCATGTTTAGAATACCTTGGCAATGATCAATTAGCATCTCAATGTTTCAATGAAAGATCTATGATCTTAAGGGACAAAGATGAGAATAGTAGCCAAGAAAAAGAAGCTAGTGAGAGTGAAGAAAATGTAAAAATAGAAAAGCAAGAGAAAACCCTTGGGAAACAAAAGGCGTGGGAGAAGAGTGTTCCTTCCCACAAGGTCATTCAACAAGAAGGAAAAGTTGAAAATACATTTGAAAATATACCTCTTGTTGAACAACCTAGCCTTACCTTTTGTAAAGGAACACTTGCAAGTCTAGAAAAAAAAGAAGAATCCTTAAAAAAGGCTTGCATAGATAAAAATATAGTAGATTATTTTACATACATGCCAAGATATCACCAAGTGAAGGTCAAGTCATTTATAGGCATCTACAAAGACAATTTTTTATGTGAAGTAGTGCCTAAAGAAACTTGTCATGTCTTATGGAGACAACCTTTGCAACGAATTGAAATTTCCATGAACAAAGGTTGTATCAACGAGACTACCTTCACACATAAAAGAGAAATTCTTCATGAAGGAGAACTCATGGGTCAAATTAGAGTTGATAAAACTCTAGAGCTTTTAAAAGGAAAATTATTGTCACCCATGAGAAAAGATGTTCAAAGACATTACCCTAGATACATTCCGTGTTTTAAAAATACATCTAAGGCGATGTCTCATGAACTCTATACTCCTTCACCTTTTGCAAATGATCCTTGGGAAGACATAAACCTAAATTTCATATTAGAGCTTCCTAGGACAACAAAAGGTCTTGATTCTTTCTTCATGGAAGTGGATAAACTCTTCTTAAGAAAAGTGACAAGCCTCCATGATTTATTTTCAAAAATAAGGGATAGAGCTCCAAAATTTGAAAACATAGCTCTCCCTTCTATGCTTCACGAAATCATGAAGGACACCCACAATTCTTGGGATAAGAATCCTTTTCCTTTTATGCATGCATACAATGGAGTAGTCCACAAGATTACTCATATCTCTCCATTTGAAGTTGTATGTGAACATAGTCCTCTTGTCTTTTTAAAGTTGTCACCATTTCCTAAAGGGATTATGCCTAAGGAAAAAGTAACTACTTTTGGAAATTTTAGAAAACATAAGAGGATTAGAAGGCACCTACAACCATCAAAAGGGAAGCATTGTGAGAAGTTGACCAAAACAAGAGAAAAACAAAGATGGCAACTTCACACAATTAATTGTTCTCCAAATACTCACTCCAACTCCTTTGCTTTGTTTCAAGATTCTCATAGGTTGATATTTGATCCGGGAGGACACACCTTGACGAAGCAAGAGGCTGCTATCCGAGATCAAGTTAGTAACTCTGAGGATAGATCTTTTCCCGAAGGAGGAGATGATGGACACCATCCAGCCACAACAAGCCCCCTCAAAAGCAAAAGCTTTGGATTTGAGGACAAATCCTTTTCAAGAGGGAGGGGATGATGGAGGAGGGCCCAAGCTCACCACACGATGAAAGCCAAGCCTCCAAGACTAGACGGTCTAGCCTATAATGAGGAGCGTCTAGACTCAAAAAGGAGTGTCTAGCCCATGAAGAGGAGCGTCTAGGCCATGATGAGGAGCGGCTACATAAGGAGCGTCTAGGCCATGATGAGGAGTCCTTCTAGACCGTCTAGCTTCACATACACATGGGTCAAAGCTACGGTTTTGGGAAGAGAAGACCTTTGTAATTGTTACATAAAGGCCCATTAGGGGTGCTTAGTAATTAGAGTAGTGTAGAAAGCATATTTGTGTGAAACATTCTAGAAAGACCATGGAGGGGGTGAGCATAAAAACTAGACACACCCCTCCCCATGTGCACCCATGTGCCATGTGCACCCATGTGCCATGTGCACCCATGTGCTTCACATTTACATTTCATTTGGCTAGCATTAGGGTTGCATTATGGTCCTCCTTAGCCTATAAAAGGAGGAGCCTACACCTTGTATTTTCAAGTTTATTGTGAGTAAAGTTATGCTGCCCATTTGTGCTCAACTTTGCTTCTCCCTAGAACCCTAGGCTCTAAACTTCAATTCCTTCATCTTTTCCCTTGAGCTGGCCGAACCACTCAATACCCATACCTATCATGCACCTACAAGATCAACACCACTCTTAGGAGGATCTTGCTCACTCTCATTCATTGCTTCCGCCCCATACTCTACATTGATTCAAGAAGAACTTCATGAAAATGCCATCATACGTACTGTCCATCATCAATACAATGTTAAAGGCATTCAATAACTTCACTGAATCAGGGTGTGTCCAAAATAAATCTTGCACAACATTCGTCCCTTCTTCAAACCTAGACCAATAGATATACATATCTCGCTCAAGTAACATCATCAATTGTTGCCTTTCAGTTCTATCACCTCGTACTGATCTTTTGTACATATATCGTGCATTATAAAGTTGTTTTATTGTGCTCACATTTTTCTCATTATGCTCTTTCATTGGTAGCAAAATATTTCTAGGCTTTACCGAACTCTTTGTCATGTGAACCTACCAGAATATGGATGACCAACCAATGTATTTGCCAACTCATGATTATGAGACCCACAAATTAATTTCAATATCCATCCTTGACCACTCTTTATTGGATACCCTCGTAATCTGAAAGGACAACCACATTTCCTAGTTCCACTCTCAGTAACCTTTAAATCCTTCTTATATCGTATGTATTTACCACCTCTCTCACAACCTAATAATACAAATGTCTTCCTTTCTCGTTGGCCAGTTGAAGTATCCGATCTCAATATCACAATAACAAAACCAAAGTGAAATGCAACTTTTCTAACCCACTTTAGGAGCTCATCCCGAGTACGAAATATCTACAAATGTTATCATAACAAATTATTTCATTTACTAATTAACAAACAACTTAAACATACTTTACAAACTTAACCTTACCTCATCTGTAGTAAACGCATTTATACATTCATCATCCCACACATCAACCCCATCATATAATTCTTGTTCAATTTCTTGACTACTGTCCATGCTTCTACAAAAAAAAAAAAAAAACTAAATCATTGCATTTCGGATCCATGAATCCATAAGTCAAAAAAATCATTCCAGATCCACCAATCCATAATTCAAAAAAACCATTCCGGATTCAAGAATCCATAACAAAAAAGACCATTCCGAATTCAGGAATCCATAACACAAAAAAACAATTTCGGATTCAGAAATTCATAATGCAATTTAAGCTTCTGGATCCACCAATCCGTAATACAATTCAGGCTTCCGGATTCAGCAATCCGGAAAACAATAATCTATGATAATTTTACTTCCAGAACACCCCCTCATCCGGAAAACACAATGTAATTAATTCTGGATTCTTAAATCCGGAATATATTACCGGATTCCGATATCGGATAACCTCGAAATCCCAATAACCACCATGCCTTTAAAAAAACTGTAGTCTTACCTCTAACACCCAAACAATACTTCGACAACGTTCTGTATTGCTCCACCTTGGTCCAAAGAATTGCAAAGACTCCCAACAATAGTTGATATTTCAGTGATGAAGATGAACTGCTACAATGCAAGTCCGGGAGAGTGCCCTTTTCAAATTATAGGTCAAGGGTACTTTAGGAATATTTAGAATTATGGGGGTGCAGGAAGAAAAACGTGGTGGTGCAGGAAGCGAAAACCCCTATGCTAAAAAACATAGCCCATCATGCAGACACAGTAGTTTTGCTATTAGCCACCATTGTTTTCAGTCTGCACCACCTTTGCCAAAAATCATGGGCCCATTCGGTTGGCCTAGTCGAATGAAAAATCAAAACAACTTTCATTCATTGAACAACAAAGTAAATAAAAAAATTATAATACTTCCAACTCCAAATGTAGCAAGATAAAAATGTAGTTAATTTTCAAGATAAACAATTATAAGAATGAAATGACAAATTCATTAAAGAATTTCTTCTCATGTTCTCACATATTAAAGAATTTCTTTTCATGTTCTCACATATGAGTGTTTTCTCTCAATTTTTATCGAATCTTAACAAATCAAAGTTGCCTTTCATTTTGGTTTCATATCACAATCATATCAGAAACATGAATTTTAAGGTTTTTTTTACAGGATTGTAACAAGATTGAGTTCCAACCAAATAATGGTTTTTCATTTAACAAAGTGCACATTTAATAGAAAGAGAACATACCTACCATTTAAGTACAATTTTATTTTTTCTATCCATCACCAATTTTCTGAATTTAACAATTAATCCATTTTCTTTTCTTTCTTTTTATTTTCCATATTTTTGAGCAAAATGATTCACTTAACCCCTTTTCTATTTATTTTTTCAATTAAATCAACACCAAAGATTCCCATCTCCTTTTTATGTATATTGCACCTATGTTCCTCTTCCCTAAATATGCCAACATGTTAGAAGATATATCTGTTTAAGATTCAGGTACATTAAAAATTCTTGGCTCAGAAAGGTTATCACAATAAAATGTTGTCAATTTGAACAAATGTTGACTATTTGGTCATGAATTTTCTACTTTATACAAATGCCTGAATTATTTCTATGTTCTTCTATAATGTAACAAAAATAAAAAATCAAACAAAAATAACTTTCAATTCATCAATGAAACACTATTTGAAGTTCACATACTTACTTGTTTTAATTAGTCTATTTTCTTACTTGCTTGTAATTCATTGTTCCAACTAATCATCATATTTTTTTTTTCTATAAACAATTCTCAACTAAATTGGATATGAATTTAACACAATTTCTTTTCTAAATTAATTGAAACAGATTGATTATAAATTAATTAAAAATATACAAAAATATAGTCTAGAATTTAAAACATTATTTTTTTTTATTTTTTTAATATTGGGAACTGTTTGAGAAAATAAGAAAATTTATCACTTTATGAAAGTATTTTTTTCATTCATTCCACAATTTTATGTATTATTTTATGAAATAATATAACTAAAGTAACTGATACAACAGAAGAATCATGTTCTTAGAATTATGATTTCTGTTTTTTTTTCAAAACCCTGAAGTTGGGTTTTAAGTATTACTTTTTTTAATTATTATATTATAAAAAAATTGAATTAAAAAACTATTTTAAGACAAAATACCTGTTTTTTTTAGTTTATAAAATTTATCTAAAACAATATAATTTTAAATATAATCAATCATATTGATTGATTTGTTTTTTTTTTATATTTCTAGAAACTTCCTAATATAATGACAAATTTTATCATTAAAAAAAAAAGAAGAAATAAGGAAAGCAGAGTCAATTAACAATGTCTTGTTACTATTTTTTTTTTTTTCTGCACTCTATCTTTTCAGCATGGCTCCCTTCTCATTCAGTGTTCTCCATCAAATGTAACGGATAAAATAGTAAATTTCATTTACTACAAGGCCTATCTATTCTTCAAGAGATTATTATTTAAGATATATATATATATATATATATAATTTTCTCTATATATAAATTATGATAATATATATACACTTTATTTTTTTATTATTAGTTTGAGGTTAGTATTTCATTATTATTTAAGACATATACATATTACACTTTATTTTTATTCTATAAATTACATTTCTTCGAACTCAATAAAAGGTGATCCATGTAAAGAAAGACTTGAACCTACTATCATCACCAGAAACTCAATCTTTATGTTTATTTTTATATCATGACTCAAATGTTAGATAGTTCATAACTAAGAGAATTATTGAAACAAAAACTTTAACAAAACAAAATAAAAGACTATTAAGAAGACCCATTCACTACTATTAATAGATAAAGATACTTTCAATAATAAAAAAAAAACAAAAAACTATCATTTTAAATTAGCGCGGAATTTCCTTTTTCTGAATTTTATTAAAGCCTATGAGAATTGAATAAAAAAACTTTAGCAAAACGTAAGATATTTGTGAATTTATTTATGAAAAATGACAATTTAACCATTTTTATACAATGATATAATAAGTTTAAAAATAAATATATATAATAAAAAATAAATTTATAATTAAATAATATAAAAATATTTAAAATAATAATATTAGAAAATGTAATGTGATCGTATAAAAAAAAATTAGATTTGTGAATATATCATTATCCATTTTAACGTGGAAGGTGCGGCGTTTCCCCTCCTCATCACATCCATTTCTGCTGCTTAGCTGAATGGTTGTTCTGTTGGTGGTGTGAAGTGAGGCCGTGAGCCATGTCGACGATGCTCTCTCTATCAGCTTCTTATTACTCTTGTTCTTCTTCTCGTTTCTTCTGCCCCTTCTCCTCTCGCTTCTTCTTCCCTCGTGCTCCTCGCATTCCTCTCTCTCGCACTCGCCGTAATCTTTCAGGTTCTCTTTGCCTAATTCCCTTTCCTCTTTCCAACTGCATTATCTCTTCCGTTCTAACTTTCTGTATTACACTTTTTTTTTCTTGCATTACAACGAAGAGGTATTGGTTTAACGTAGTTGGGTTTAGCACAGTGAAATTCGTTTCTGTGTTGTGTTTCAGTTGTCGCCTCAGACCGAGAAAATGGTGTCTTTAGATCTCCCGAGATTGCCAAATCCTTCGACTTTGCTGCGGAGGAACGCATATACAATTGGTATGTGTGCTTTTGAAATTAGTGATATGTTATTTTGGCACAACAAAAAGTTGTTTAGATGTTATTTCTGCCGCGGAAGAACTTTGCCAGATATAAGTTTGTTCTTTGAAGTTGTTTAATTCTTATCCCTTGCTGTTTTGTATTGATACAAAATTTGGTTCTGGCTGTTTTGGTGCATTTTCGAGTCTTGGTAATTTCATTATTGGTTTCCGTTTTTTTATGTTGGTTTTAAGTTGTAAGGGTTTAAACTTTGAAGGATGTGTGTTTTTTCTAGTTTATTTGGTCTGTGGTTGAATGTCAAAGTGCACTACAACATGTCTTAATTTTGAATGTTTTTATTTTTAGCTATGTTTTGATTGTGATTATTGGATACTAGGTGGGAGTCTCAAGGGTATTTTAAGCCGAACTTTGACAGGGGAAGTGATCCTTTTGTGATACCGATGCCGCCGCCTAATGTTACTGGTTCTCTGCACATGGGTCATGCCATGTTTGTGACACTTGAGGTTTCAATTTTTTATTTTATTTCTAGTCCATGCATGTTATTTATGTACACTATGACAAACAGTAATGCAGTTAAGCGTATTTTCTGTATGTTGGTACTTAAGGTTCCATCTTTTTTCTAAGTAGTAAGGTAATTATAACAATGAATTTCCGATTCAATTCATTCAACATTTTTAAGCCGTGTACTTTTTTGGTTGGTTTCTTGTTATTTGTGCGCATAGGGTGTTTAATATCAAATTGGAAAAAAATGAAACTGTTATTTCTTCCCATTTTATGTTTCTCTCTTGTCTTAGTTGGCTAAGTGAGACCAAGTTGTGGATGCTCTGAATTTTTTGCATGTGTAATATATGTATGTTTTTCTTATCATGCTTATCCATATATCCATGCAGGATATTATGATTAGGTACAACCGCATGAAGGGAAAGCCAACGCTTTGGCTTCCGGGGACTGATCATGCTGGAATTGCAACTCAGGTTTGTTAATTGTTATGCTGATTTTTGTTATTCCTTATACTTGTCTTTTTTCTCTCTGTGTGTATACAGCAGTACCTCATAAGATGTAACACGTTTTTTCTTTCTAGGCTTGACTCTGTCCATTATTTTTCGATAGACTTCAGAGTTGATTTAGGGAATTTGCGGCAGATAGTTAGTTTTCCATGTAGTTTGGATGTGTTCTACTGACGACGATAGACTTCGGAGTTGATTTAGGGAATTTGCGGCAGATAGTTAGTTTTCCATGTAGTTTGGATGTGTTCTACTGACGACTTCACGTTTTTTCTTTCTAGGCTTGACTTTGTCCATTATTTTCGATAGACTTTGGAGTTGATTTAGGGAATTTGCGGCAGATAGTTAGTTTTCCATGTAATTTGGATGTGTTCTACTGACGACGATAGACTTCGGAGTTGATTTAGGGAATTTGCGGCAGATAGTTAGTTTTCCATGTAGTTTGGATGTGTTCTACTGACGACTTGTTGCAGTTGTGAATTATTTGTAAATTGTAAAGGCCGAGTGTTTAAATGGAAATAATGGGCCCCTTCTTAAATTGTACAACTTTGGGTAGGAAAATGGAAGACAAGATTTTGTAGGAAGAGAGTTGAAAAAAACTACTGTTATTAATCAAATGAATTCACATATTTACAAAACAGTTAAAGAAGACACTATATAGAGTTGGGGATGCTATCACAGTGACAGCTGTGTAACTAACTGAACAGAAAAGCAACTAATTGAACAATTTTAAGGTGATAACTGTCTAACTGAACTGCAGCACCCAAGAGTCAGTAAGGGTGCTGCACTTTTGCTACAATTATTAAGGAAAATTAATACTGTTCTGTTTATTCTGAGTTAATATTTTAATGAGCCTTCTAAAGAATGTACATGACAATAGTGGAAAGAGATAAATGAAATATATTTCTGAGATATCTTACAAATGTGATTACAGTCTCTATTTATAGACTGTTTTACAACTTAATTAAGAAAAGAAATAATAGGTAATGAAAGCCAGAAATAATGGGTGTTTAAAGCTGTACAAATAAAATAAAATAAAATCACTAACAAATCTGTCCTAATAAATATAAAATGGAATTTGCACTTAATTATAACATAATTCTATTGATTATGCAACACTCCCCTTAAGTTGGTAAATGTATATATCATTCCCAACTTGCAAGTAAGATCTTCGAATTGTTTTGTGGGAAGTCCCTTAGTAAACATATCTGCCAATTGGAGTCTTGAAGGGATGTACTCAGTGGCTATAAGACCATCATCCAACTTCTCTTTAATAAACTGTTGATCTATCTCTACGTGCTTTGTTCGATCATGTTGAACCGAATTGTGTGCAATACTGATAGCGGACTTATTATCACACGCCAAGCCCATAGGAGCTTCATATTTTATTTTTAGGTCATCAAGTATGATCTTCATCCATAAGAGTTCACACACCCCTTGAGCCATGGCTCTAAATTCTCCCTCTGCACTTGATCTTGCAACTACATTTTGCTTCTTGCTCCTCCATGTCACCAGATTTCCACCCAAGAACATGCAGTAGCCTGTGGTGGATCTCCTATCAACAATCGATCCTGCATAGTCAGCATCAGTATATACTTTCATGGATAAGTTTTCCCCTTTTTTGAATAGCAATCCTTTTCCTGGAGAGGCTTTTAAGTACTGAATAATTTTATCTACAGCCTGCAAGTGTCTTTCTCTTGGATCATGCATAAATTGGCTAACCACACTAACTGCATAGGCTATGTCTGGCCTAGTGTGTGATAGATAAATGAGTTTTCCCACAAGTCTTTGATATTGTGTCTTCTCCACTTTTGGGTTTTCCTCATCATTCCTAATCCTATGATTTTGCTCTATTGGCACTCCGGTGGGCTTACAACCTAACTTACCGGTCCGTTTGAGAAGATCAAGGATGTATTTCCTTTGAGAAATAAAGATGCCCTGTCTCGAGTAAGCAACCTCTATCCCAAGGAAGTACTTCAACTTCCCAAGATCTTTCATTTCAAATTGAGCAAATAGTCTCTCCCTCAAATTTTGTTTTTCAATCTCATCATCACCTGTAATAATCATATCATCTACATAGACCAAAAGTAGAGTGAGTTTACCATAATGAGAATGTTTTATAAACAGAGTATGATCACCTTGGCTTTGTCGGTACCCCAAAGATACCATAGCTTGAGTAAACCTTCCAAACCAAGCACGAGGTAATTGTTTAAGACCATATAGGACCTTCTTAAGTCTGCACGCCTTATTCCCTTGATTAACAACACCATAACCAGGTGGAATCTCCATGTATACTTCTTCCTCCAAGCTTCCATGCAAGAAGGCATTTTTAACATCAAATTGATGCATTGCCCAACCAAAGTGTGCTGCCAGGGAGAGAATAATCCTGATTGTATTCATTTTTGCCACTGGAGCAAAAGTCTCCTCATAATCGATCCCATAGGTTTGAGTGTACCCTTTTGCAACCAACCTTGCTTTATACCGATCCAGTGT
The DNA here is from genome assembly GCF_051622355.1 of Phaseolus vulgaris. NCBI lineage: Eukaryota > Viridiplantae > Streptophyta > Magnoliopsida > Fabales > Fabaceae > Phaseolus > Phaseolus vulgaris. The sequence continues at coordinate 13,530,740 of NC_143501.1, forward strand.
GCCATCAGACTTATACTGAACTGTGTATATCCACCTACAACCCACTGCTTTCTTATCTTTTGGTCTCTCTACAATCTCCCAAGTCTCATTCCTTTCTAATGCGCTCATTTCTTCATTCATGGCTCGAATCCAGTTCTCATCTTTTAAGGCTTCTTGTACCGATGTAGGGATTTTGATAGAATCAATAGCTGAAAGAAAACTCTGGTGCTGCATAGAAAGTTTTTCTGTAGATACAAATTGAGATATAGGATATTTGACACAAGATCTTTTTTCTTTTCTCAAGGCAATAGGTAAATCATCTAGGCTAGTTTCATTTAATGTGTCCTCAAAAGTCTCATAGGTATGAGTTCTTACCTCCGGTTCGGACAATTGAAGTTGTTGTTCGATCAGGACGGGTTCTTGTTGCCTTTGTTGATATTGTTTCCCAAAGTATTTGTCCTCATTATTCTTCTCTGGTAATGATGTTGGCATAGGGTCTTTGTCATTCTCCTTAAGAACGAAATCCTGCAACAAAGGAAAAGGTGGCAACTAAAGGTCCTCAACTTCTTGAATACTCTCCCCCTTAAGCTGAGAACTGGGAAAGAAAGACTCTGTTTCATGGAAGGTGACATCTTTGGAAATATAAACTTTACGACTTTGAGGATGATAACATTTGTACCCCTTTTTGTTGGGGGCATAACCGATGACGACACATTTGATAGCGCGAGGATCTAACTTACCCCGATAAGGACTATGAACATGGACAAAAGTAGGACAACCAAAGATACGATTCTGAAGACTATTAAACATGGGAATAGAAGGATAGAATGTGGTCATAACCTGAATAGGAGTAACACCCTCTAGAACCCGAGAGGGTAATCTATTAATCAAATAAGCGGCAGTTAGGATTGCTTCCCCCTAGTAAGATCTAGGAACAGATGTTTGGAAAAGTAAAGCTCGAGTAACCTCAAGGAGATGACGATTTTTCCTTTCAGCAACCCCATTTTGTTGAGGAGTGTTCACACAGGTTAATTCATGAACAACTCCATTTTCCTGAAGGAACTTGGAAAGGTTTTGGTTCACATATTCTCTTCCATTATCAGAACGCAATCTCTTAATTGGACTTTCAAATTGTGTTTGAATCATTCTGTAAAACTTTACAAATAAGTGAAAAACTTCAGACTTATCTTTCATGAGGAATATCCAAGTAACCCGAGTACAATCATCAATAAATGAAACAAACCCTTTGAACCTGAGATATTAGGAATAGGTGAAGGTCCCCATACATCTGAATGAATAAGATCAAAAGGTTTAGAACTTTTATTACCATTGGGAGGAAAAGTTGTCCGATGGTGTTTAGCAAACTGACAAACATCACAATGAAATGACTCAGCAGACACTTTTGTAAATAAAACAGGAAATAAGGACTTTAGGGTACTAAATGGAGGATGACCAAGACGTCTCTGTTGAAGCCATATCTGAGAGGATGACCAAGATTCACAACCTTGTTGAAGATTAGAAGTGTGTGCCTGTAGTCTAGCACACTTTTTACTTTCTTCATGCTGTAAATAATATAACTCGCCCTGCTCTTTAGCAATTCCAATAGTCTTCCCCGTGGCAAGATCCTGAAAAACACAATGGGAAGGGAAAAATACCACTGCACAATTTAAATCTTGGGTAATCTTTTGAATAGACAAGAGGTTATTGGATAGTTTGGGAACATGAAGCACATTTTTTAAAGGAAATGAAGGTTGAAGGTGAATGTTATGTTACCCACGACCATTAATGAGGGTAGTGGAACCATTAGCAACAGTAATATATGGGTTGCCGGAGTGTAGGATGAAAAAGAAGAGGAATGAGGTGTCATATGATCAGTAGCACCAGAATCTATAATCTAGATTTTTTCAGTACTAGAAGCATTAAAGGATAAAAAACTAGAACTCTTACCACTCATAGTAAAGGAACAATAGCTAGATGGCTTACTAAGGGCGTCCGTGAGAGCTCAAAACCAACTGAGTTTTTCAGATTGGCAAAATTTGATCCTGTTCACAAAAAAAAAAAATCCGCCGAAATTTTTTTCCAGTGGCGGTTTCCGGCAGCCGGCGGCAGTTTTCGGCGAGCAGTGGCAGGTCCGGCGCGCGGTGCAGTTTATAGCGAGCAACGACGGTGGTGGTGGTCGGCGGCGGTCAATGGTGGTGGCAATAACGGTCAATGGTGCAAGGTGGTGGTGGTGGTCAATGGAGAAAAGATAAGGAAAATAGAAAGTTGCAGCAATGAAGACTGTCCAAAAAAAAAAAAAATTGCAGCAATGAAGGCTGCCAAGGACAATGATTACAACAATGAAGGCCGCTAAAAAAAAATTGCAGAAGTAGAGTCTCCCAGACCCAGATCAGGAGCTCTGATACCAAGTGGAAAGAAATAGATGAAATATATTTCTAAGATATCTTACAAATGTGATTACAGTCTCTATTTATAAACTGTTTTACAACCTAATTAAGGAAAGAAATAATAGGTAATGAAAGCCAGAAATAATGGATGTTGAAAGCTGTACAAATAAAATAAAATAAAATCACTAACAAATCTGTCCTAATAAATATAAAATGGAATATGCACTTAATTATAACATAATTCTCCTGATTATGCAAAACAATGATAGTTTGATAAGTTCTCTAGTGTATCCGCTTGGGTTTTTTTTTTATTGGATTCCTTTTGCTTCTTTTATGCTCTTATTATCAATGTTTTTATTGAAGAAAAGAAACCTAGAAAATGTGTAATGTTAACAATTATTTATTTTGGCTATTGTTGGATTATTGTGAATTTTATGGCCATATTTATTGTAGGATATCTTTATCTATATGAATTTCTTCTTCAGCTCTTTTTTTTGAATTTTTTAAATGCCTTCTATTCTTTCAAAGGTCCACCTTGACAATTATTTCATTCAAGATTCAATTGCTTTGCAGTCTCTTACTACACAGTTTTATATAGAAGTCTCTTACTACACAGTTTTATATTGTCAGACAGAATTTTATTCCCCATGGTTGTTTTCTTATATCATTCAGTTGAATATCTTAGTTTCCCACTCAATTTTGTTTTCTTTCTCCCAGTTGGTTGTTGAAAGAATGCTTGCTTCCGAAGGAATAAAAAGGACTGAAATGAATAGAGATGAATTCACAAAAAGGGTTTGGCAGTGGAAAGAGAAGTATATCTTCATATCCTTGCTTGTTTTTCTTCCACCTGCATTTTTTGATTTTGAGCAGTCAGCCAATAAATTGCCCATATCAAAAGAAGGGACAAAATCTCATCATTTCCCATCACAAGAGATGAGAATCTGGAATATTGTAAAATCTTTGGTGTATGAACAATGTAAAAAAAGGATAAATGTTAAGAGATAAGAATCTGATCTAAAAAAAATATTTTGATTGCCATTTTTCTATATTTAATGTCTAAACTATAATTTTCCCTAATACCCTATTTCAACTTCCGTAATAATATAGTCTTACTGGAATGTTATGCAGATCACTTATTGGGATAATCACATCTCTTCATTTATTTCAGTTTCTCTTGTTTATCTTTTCCTATCTTAATAAGATCTTGATATCAAAATCTTGACTGTAGATCCTTATTTTATTAAGAGAGTTTTTGGATATGGTCCTTATTTTAGGCTTAATTGTACCCCCCCAAAGTTCCACAATTTTGAGAATTTTTCCTCCAAAGATTTTTTGTTTGTATTTTAATCTCCAATTTTTTTTTTTAAATTGTGATGTGCCTTATTTGTAGAAGTTTGAAGGAAAAACTGCCACAAAATTGTTGTGATTGTTATTGTTTTTCCATGTGAGGACGAGATTTAGGACATTTTGTAAATATGGTTAATTAGAAGTTGTCTTTATTTTAAACTTTGGTGGTAAAAGGTGCAATTAATTCTTTATTTTATCAATTAGGATAAATTCTTATGATTAATTAGGAATCTCTTTATTTATTTTATAAATTTGGGTAATTGTGTTAGGTTAGTATTTAGCCTTTTTAAAGGGCAAACTTGATTGAAATATTATCAATGAAATATGTTGGAAAGTTGCCTCAATTGTGGTTACCACTACCTTGCTTGAGTTGTAGTTTTTTAGGAGTTTCCTTCATTGCAACCTCAAGGCTGGTGGTTTAGTTTCATATTAACTAGTGACCGTGACTAAAAAAAAGCATATAAATAGGATGCAAACTTCATTTTACTTACCAGTTTTGTATGGTTGGGTTGAACTCAATCTAACTTTTTAAGATGGTGTTAGTCTATCTTAGTTCCATTTTTGGACCATCTGCATTTGTTACATTCCATGTTGCAAGTCCTAAATGTGAGCGGAAGTGTTGGAAAGTCATCTTAATTGCTGTCACTCCTAGTTTGCGTTAGTTGCAATCTCTTTGGAGGTTGCCTAATTGAAACCTCAGGTGGTAGGTTAGTCCTACATCAACTAGTGATATGACTAAAATAGATTACATAGGTAGGGGGTGTAAACCTCATCTTTCAAGCTGATTTTGTACGGTTGAGTTAGGTCCTAAATCCAATTTTTAAGAAAATAATTTTCAAAAATAAAAAACTTGTATTAGTCTTGGAGGGGCTCTGTCAAGTACATGTTTGCTTCTTGCTTTCAGCATAGGTTGCTAGAAAAATTTATTGCTACATAATCTTCTTGTATAGCTAAGTTTGTGAATTTTGGAATGGAAACTGGGGACAAATTCCAAACTGAGAGAATTGTAGAATGTCCATTTTGCTTACAGATTAAATGGACAAAATTATCTTAAATGGCCTAAACTCATTAAGACTATCCTAAAAGGATAAGGTAAGATCAGTCACTTGATTGATAATGTACATAATGAAAAGGATGTCAAGTTCAAATGTTGGGATGAAGAAGATTCCATGATCATGGTGTGGTTGTGGAATTCAATGGTTCCAAAAATCAGTGATACCTAGATGTTCCTTAGTTCAACATAAGAAATTTGGGAGGTAGTAGAACAAAACTATTCTAAGGCCAAGAATGCTACCCAAATTTATGATGTAAAGGTGAAAATTGTGGTTGCCAAACAGGGAAGTAAATCAATTATAGAGTATGCCAATCAACTAAAGTCCCTATGGATGAAATTGGATCACTATAGAGTTGGTTGTACCATGAAGGTTCTGCATTTTGTAGAAATAGATATTGCCTATGATTAACTTACTATCAGTCAAATATTATTTATTGATATATTTTTATTCTCTCTCTCCATCCTTCTCAATCTCATAATATTTGCTTTTTTCATTCAGATATGGTGGAACTATCGCAAACCAGATCAAGAGACTTGGTGCTTCTTGTGATTGGTCTAGAGAGCACTTTACTCTTGATGAGCAGCTAAGTCGTAAGACAATTTTCTACTCGTTAGAACTCTCACTAAGAAGCACATATTGGAAAAATTATGCTCTCTTAACATACAATTATAGATAGTTGGTCCAAATTTGAATTTTGATAACTTTTTATTTAGTGGTATTCTTCCAATGTTAGTTAAATTTACCTGATTTTTCTCATCAGTATAAATCCAACTTGTATTGTTAGCATTTGTTTATTCATGCCGTAATATATACTGATACCTTGGCTTATAATTTATGCAGAAGCTGTAGTTGAGGCATTTGTTAGACTTCATGAGAAAGGTTTGATTTATCAAGGTATAAAAATGAAGTTACAATATAGTATATCTTTCATTTACACTTTTGTTTTGGTGTTTGTTTGATTTAGCTTATTTATAAGAAATAGTTGCTTGTGTTGGGGTGAGATTGAAGGAGTAAATGTCACTTATTAATAAAGTGTTTCCTTGAGTAGGCTCAGTTGATTGAATTGTGGGATTTGAATGGTGAGTGTCAATATCATGTAGAATGATCTAGCCCTTTCGTATTTACCTGTCCTCCTTCCCTTCTAAGGTATATTAGGAGCCATCAACCTTCAATGTTTATGGAAGCCAATTGATATTTTTTAATAATTGGCTAAATTATTGTCATGTTAACTTCTTTGAACCAAATTAATGTTAACTTAGGTTTTTAGAATTAAGTCATGTTTCCTTTTAAATAATTTGATGAGAAAATTCTACGCACTTCCATAATTGAATATAAATACTTCCAAAATTTGAACTACATGGTAAATTGTTTTCTACAATCTCAATTAACCAGCTTCTTTTAAAAGGTTCCTTTTATAAAATTTGTGCAACTTATTTTTTGAGAGTTACTTAGAGAATGTGTTTGATTCAGCTTCTCCCTTTTAAAGAAAAACTCAAAAGTTGAGTTAAACACTTAGTGTTCTAGAATGTTTTGAACTTGTCAAATCTTGGAAGCATTGTTGTCAAAATTGCAATAATACTTATATGATCATATGATCATATGATCCTATGAGTTTCTTGTCATTTATAGTCCTGTTTGCACCTAGCATTGAATTTTGGGGGTTGGAGCAGGTTTACCCTGATTTGCGGTTGGGTTGTGTGACTTGGATGAGAAATTGCACTGTTTTTTTAAACATATATCCGCTATTTCCAATTTTGTATTCACACAAGACATTCCCAACCATTATTTTATATACTCAAAACTTATCTTTTCCACAAATTTAAGTGAGTGATGTTGGTTATTCTTAGAGAAGTTGAATGAGAGAAATTTTATTAGTTGAACAACTCAGTTAAATGAATATTACAAGTATTTATAGTGTTTGCACCGTTCAGTAGTTGCGTGTTACCGCCTAGCACCTATGTGCTACCGCCTACTGTTAGCTAATATGAATATTACTATGGACAACTGTACATTAACATACTAGTAAACAGTTAGACACCTGTACACTAACATACAAGCAAACACACTAACATACAAACAAACAGTTGGACAGCTGTACACTAAAAAATAAACAAACAGTTGGATAGCTGTACACTAACAATTCTTACTAACATCCCCCCTCAAACTCAAGTAGAAGATTTTTCAGATGAACAATTCTTCACATTTAGTTTGTTTCAAAGAAACGTAAATCCAGCTGAAGATAGCGACTTTGTTAGAACGTCTACCCACTAATAAAGAAGGAATATGATAGATACAGAGCTGCTTGGCTAGAACATCCTCTCGCACCAAAAAAAAAACCTAAATCTTCATGTGTTTAGTACGATTATGAAAGACTAGATTGTGAGCAATGGCTACAACACTTTGATTGTCACATTAAAGGACTGGAGTACCGTAGGAAATCTTCAGTTCTGTGAGCAGAGTAGAAATCCATGATGATTTGTTATCTGATCCAACTTTGTATCGCTCAGTGGTGGGTGCTTTGCAGTATGCCATGCTAACTAGACCAGAAATAAGTTTTGCTGTGAACAAAGTTTGTCAATTCATGGCTAAACCTTTTGATTCTCACTGGGTGGTGGTGAAATGCATATTACAGTACCTTAAAGGAACTTTGTCTCATGGATTGCATTTTCAACATGCATATCTTGATCATTCGTTATCGTTAAAAGCTTTTTGTGATGGTGATTGGACATCAGATGCTGATGATAGACGTTCTACTCCAGGAGCAGCCATTTTTTCTTGGTCCTAATTTAATATCTTGGTGGTCTCGAAAACAAGAAGTTATTGCTTGTTCCAGTACTGAGGCAGAATATAGAAGTTTGGCTCAAACATCTACTGAACTATCATGAATTTATACTCTGCTCACAGAACTGCAAATTTCCTACACCACTCAGTCCTTTTATGTGACAATTATATTGCTGTATCCATTGCTCACAATCCAGTTTTTCATAATCGTACTAAATACATGGAGATTAATGTTTTTTTTTTTTCTTTTTTCGAGAGAAGGTTCTGGCCAACCAACTCTATATTTATCATGTTCCTGCTCTTGATCAGTGGGTAGACGTGCTAACAAAGAGGGTGCTGTAAGTCTATAACTATGCTAAAAGTCCAGTTTTTTTTTTTTGTATCCACTCCTTCAATGTTAAACTTCCTCTATTTATTATAATCAAAACATTTGAAAAAGGAAATCAAAATATGTTGAAATGGATAAGAAGATTCTGAAGAGATTTTTTTCCTAATTATTTTGGAGATATTGAGAATATATTTTATCCTAACAATCTGCTATTTACAAGAGGATTTTTTTAGGCATAACATATAACATGCTCCATTGGATATGATAAAAGGGTTCTGTAAATCTATAACTGTGCTAAAAGTTCAGTATTTTTTGTATCAACTCCCTGAATGTTAAACTTCTTTCTATTCTCAAAGAAGCTTGACTTTATTTTCTCGTAATGATGTTAACTTGGTTTTTGAAGTGATTTTCAATTCGGCAGGTTCTATTCGCACTTTAAATTTTAGCTAGAGTTGTATGATACAGATATTTTAAGTTTCTGTTTGCTTCAGGTTCATATATGGTAAACTGGTCACCTACTCTACAAACTGCTGTTTCTGACTTGGTAAGCAACTTTTCTTTTAGATTGTATTGTCCTGTTGTTAATATTTACTACTTAATTGGTTCTTGAATTCTCAGATTGAACCTTTGCTTTTATGGTTAGGAAGTTGAATATTCTGAAGAGTCTGGATTTCTGTATTATATCAAGTACCGGGTTGCCGGAAGGTACGTTGTGGATGCTCCGATAAATTATTTAAAGTTTATATATATATATATATATAATATAATATATATATATAATATAATATATATATATTATATTTTATAAACGCAAGTTCATGTTTTCATAAGGTTTTTATTCAAATGTCAGAGTTGTCAATAGCGTGCTTCCAATATTTAGGGTTTTTATTCAAATGTAAGGTTTTTATGGTGTCCCAAATAACATTAGAGGTTCCAATTTTTTAACATTAGAGGGGCATTTTTGGAGGTAGTTTTCAGTAAAAAAATGGGTTGGAGTTTGTAGAAAACCCTGTCAAAGTTCTTAACTATCATGTTTCTCTTGTTTGCTCTCTTACATCATAAGTTATTTTTTACTTCTCTGGTTCTCGTTCTTATTCTCATTTTTTTCTCCTGCAATCTTGTTCTCATTGCTCTCTTATTCTCATAAATCTATATTTTCTGTGTTTTTGTCTCTTTACTAATTTTTTTTTCCTTTTTTCTGTTCTCGTTATTCCATTGGCTTATGTTCTCTGTCTATTGTCTCTACAGATTTTGAGGTCTTATTTTTGGTCATCTATCTCCCAAGATTTAAATGCATTCATTCCTTTTCTCTCTTTCGCTTTTGCTTGTCATAAAATCCTTTTGATAGTCCTGAAAACCCATTAATCCACAGGATCTGCCTTTGGGCACAGTAGTCATTGTTGGTGCTGATAGGCGTTGGAGGAGAAAGAAAGGGAAAACAAATTGAACTCTAGCAAAGGGATTTGATAGAAAAACAATAAACAATGCTTTCTATTTATTCTGGGAAGTGAAAATTACGTTGTACAGAGATGTCACTATCTGTCCAGCTGAAACTATATTTGTTTAGTTGCATGTACTGAAAAGAAAAAGATACAATGACGTAAGGTGCATGCTGGATAATAGTATACCTGAAAGTATGCTGCTGTAATAGACTCCAATTAATGGATTAATTACCCCATATCCCTACATTATACTCCACCAGCTCTATAACATCCAGTATTCTCTTTCCTTCCCCATAACTAATTCTCCTCTAATCCATGGATGCACAACTTCTAAAGTGGGCCATAGATCTTGGGCCCTAGAGTATAGACCTTAATGGAATCATTGAGAACAGTTCCCTATCACCATTAGCCATTGTCTTATTTCTTTGTTTGCTTGAAAATTCAGATTATTGACATAGAAATATGCCTTAGTCTTACTTATGTCTGCTTGTGTTTGAAATGTTTATTGATCATCACACCAGAACATATGAATTAGAAATATTTAATCTTCAATGTCTATTTTAGTGACTACAGAAAGCTGGTATCATCATCTTTCCATTTTCTTTTATTTTCATACTCTATGGATGCACCTTTTTGGATTTTCAATTACTGTTAGCATTGATGGTTTAGAGATTACTTGTTTTGTAGGAGTGACTTCTTGACTGTGGCTACAACACGACCAGAGACTTTATTTGGTGATGTGGCACTAGCAGTTCATCCGGAGGTAGGATAGATTTCTTGCTGGAAGGGTTGAGTCTAGTTAAGCATGAGCAGTAAATTATGTTGTGTCATTGGTGGAACAAAATTGACCATTCATATTTCCTTTCCCTCTATGAGAAATAGAACTTTAAATTGGAATTATTTTTAACCGTCTCAGCTTGTTAATTGTTCATGAGAACGGGTGCTTGAGAGAGTAAGGTCTTAGCAGATTTTAACTGCCTTTATCTACTTGTGACATTAGCTCAAGGTGACTGAGTGGTAGAGTCACCTTCTCTCACCCATACAAATTGGGTCATCCTAGCCTTAACAACTTTCGAGACCTTATACCACTTTTGTCTAATTTGTCTACTTTGTCCTCGAAATCATGTGAATTAGGAAAACCTAGTTGTAGTTTGTTTCCTCAGAGTATCCCCAAATGAGTTGTCTCCTTTTGCTTTAGTTCACTTAGAGATTTGAGGACCGAGTTGTGTTAGATCTACTTAGGATTTCAACATTTTGTAGCTTTCATTGATGATTATTCTCTATGTACTTGGTTGTTCTTGAAGAAAAGTTGTTTTGAGTTGTTTTTCATATTTTCAATCCTTTTATAATGAAATCAAAATCAATTTTATGTTTATATTCATACTTTCTGTATTGATAAAGCTCATGAGTACCCTTCCCATTCCTTTTATATTTTCATGTCTTCCCATGGGATTCTTCATCTGATTTCTTGTGCATATATCCCTCAACAAAATGAGGTGGCAGAGGGTAAGAATTGACACCTTATTGAAACAACTCAAACTCTTTTACTTCATGATCATGTTGCTCAACAATTTTTGGGCGATATTGTTCTCACCTTAAGCTATCTCATCTATCGCATCTCTTCTTAGGTCCTCAACAATGAAATTCCTCCCTCTATTTTATTCTCTCATCAATCTCTCCACCCCTTAACTACTCTAGTCTTTGGATCTACCCATTTTGTTCACAACCTTAGTCCTAGACTTGATTAGCTGTCAGCTTAGTCTCAAATGTGTGTCTTTTTAGACTACCCTAGGTCTCAAAAAGGGTATAAATGTTTCTCACCCTCCCAACTTTGATAGCAAAAATCCTCCTGCAACCAACAACAAATTTCTGAGAAGGTAGAGGAATGAGTTCCCAAGTTCCATTATTCTGAATTGCACTCATTTCATCAAGCAAAACTTGATGGCAACCAGAATGGGCTAAAGCATCACCTACAGATTTTGGAATGGATACAAAAGAAATAGACGAAAGACAAGTATAAAAGGTTGAGACAGTTTATGGTTACTCAAATTAGTATAATGTACGTAAACCTTTATGAATGACAATGGGAAAATTAGGTTCAACTGTCAGAGTAGGAGGGAGTGGGGGGTGGTGGTTTTGGCACTATAAGAGTCATCTAGTTGATGATGGGAAGTCTGACGACGACTGTACACCTGAAGAGTTGGTGAAGGTGGTGAATCTTTAAGTGCACTGGGCACAACAAGAGGATCTCAAACAACATGAATATTAACTTGATTAGGTGGAGATACAAAGGAGAAGAAGAAGACATAAAGTAAAGGGAAGAGTCACTGTAAGTGACATTTGCTGAAATAAAATAACGGTTAAGAAAAGGTGAGAAACATTTATATCCTCTTTGTGATTGAGTGATCCCTAAAAAGTTTGACCTAGAAGATAATTTATCATGGCTAGGAATAAAATTATGAACAAAGCACGTGGATCCAAAAACTTTGGGAGGTAAGGGGTGGAGAGGGTTATGAGAAAATAAAATGGAATGGGGAATTTTGTTATCTAATATTGAAGATTACATGTAGTTAATGAGATAACGTGCACTAAGAACAACCTCACCCCAAATGCCCTGAGGAACCTCACCATGGATTAAAAGAGTATAAGTTGTTTCAACAAGATGTCTATTCTTGCGCTCAGCCACCCCATTTTGTTGAGGTGTATAAGCACATGAAGTTTGATAAAGAATATCATGAGAAACCATAAATTTTTTAAAAGAATGAGAAAGGTACTTACGTCCATTATCACTATGCAAAATTCGAATAGAAATTTCAAATTGATTTTTAATTTCATTGTAAAAGTTTTGAAATATAGAAAACAACTCAATGATTTTTCATTAAAATCACCCAAGTGCATCTTGAATAATCATTAATAAAAGTGACAATACTGAAATCCTGTATTAGACTTAATATGACTTGGTCCCCAAATGTTAGAGTGAACTAAGGAAAAGGGGAATGGAACACATTGTGAGACACTACTAGGAAAAGAACCACGAATGTGTTTTCCTAACTGACACGACTCACACGTTAAACTTCATGAATTAGACAAACTTGGAACTAGCTGCCACATTTTGGCAATACTAGGATGACCCAACCGAGCATGAATGAGAGATGAAGAATCTATAATCGTACCAACATGTGCTGAAGTCTGTAGGTGATAAAGACCATGAGACTCACATTCGGTGCCATTTATCCATCTTGAACTTCGGTCCTATAAATAAACTGAATCTTTGGTAAAAGAAATAATACAATCAAGGGAACGAGTGAGACGACTAATGGATAATAAGCTAAATGGAGACCAGGGACATAAAGAACATTATCAATAGTTAAAGAAGGAAAAAAATTAATGGTACCAAGACCATGCAATGAGACCCTAGATCTATTATCCATGGTAAGTGATACCCGTAGTAGACAGGGAAGAGAAAAAATATTTATTAACAATTATATGATCTATGACACTTGAGTCTAAAACACAAGGGCCAAGAGAAGTAGAGTGAGTGAGGCCAGCAAAAGATGTACATGTGAGTGCAACAGAAGGAGTAGAACTAAAGATCTGATGATCCTCATACCATTTGAGAAATTCATTGAAAATAGCATGCTGTCTTGATGTATCATATGAAGAAGGACCCACAATAGACGTTTGTGTGGTGGCAGTGGAAGAAACCATAGATGACAAGGGCAGATCATGTCGCTTATCAATTGGTGGCAATGATGACAATTGCGACGGAAAAATCATCTCCAACGGCGGCTCTATCAAGTCTTCGACGGCAGCTCCGACAAGATTCTTGCGGCGGCTGCGACGAGGAGGTGGTGGGGCGGCTGCTAGAAAACACTGATGAACAATGGGTTCACAAAAAAATTGAATCCTCTGATACCATATTAAAAATAAAGAAAAAGAAAAATAAGATAAATTCCCTTATGTATATTGTACACATAGGGGTTATGTTTGTATAGATAAAAACATACAAAAAAATATAGGCTAAGCCCTTTACATAAATAAAATTATCTAACAATATATATAATATCTAACAATATTTAATAATATCTAATAATATCTAACAGATTTCAACAATGCCTTCCTACATGGTGATTTTTCGAAGGAAATTTATATGGGGCAACCTCCTGAATTTGTTGCTGAGAGGGAGTCTTCTCATTGGCCACTCATCTTGACATCTCTTTTGCAATCAGTGTGGTAAGTCAAATTCTGAATTCTCCATGTGTAGGTTATTAGAAAGCTTTCATTTTACATCCTTAAGTACATTAAAGGAATCCAAGAAAAGGTTTATTGTATGAACAATAACCATACTTGCGGTAGCGGTGTGGGATACTTAGATCCACTTTTGAATATTATGTCTTATTGGTAACAACTTAATATCTTGGAAAAGCAAAACATTGAATGTGGTAGCAAGATTTAGTGTAGAAGCAGAATATAGAGTTATGGTTTCTGCCACTTGTGAACTTATTTGGCTCAAACAACATAAAGAATTGAGATTTGGAGACGTTACGCAAATGTCTCTCATTTGTGATAATCAAGTTGCCCTTCATATTGTCTCTATTATAATGTCTTTAGTCATTAGCTGTTACAAATTTGATAGTCATTAGCGGTTATAGATTCTAGGAAATTAGGATCATTGATCCTTGATTATTAGGCTTGAATTTATTGTATTTGATTCTGTAAATTGGTATAAATACATACTTTGTGGTCTACATTAGACACAACATTCAAATAGTTCATGAGAAGACTAAACCTATTAAAATAAATTGTCACTTTATTCATGAAAAGATTATATATGGAGACATTACTACTCAATTTGTTAATCCCTATGATTAGTTGGTAGATGTCTTCACCAAATCATTGCAAGGTCCTAAAATTGATTATATTTGTAACAAACTTGGTTTATATGATTTATATGCATCAGCTTGAGGGGGAGTGTTAAATGTATTTTCAATTTATGGTTCGAGGTGCATCTCTTTGTTATATATTGTACAATCTATATAATAATGTGGTCCTTGGTTGTGCTCAAATACACAAGGATTCATTCATATGAATATCGATCATATATTCTTACAATAACAAGATGCAAACCAAAACTTAATAAATGAAGAAAATTATAAAGAGTATCACTCTATACACTAATACATATCAATACTAAATGCATTAATGTGATGCATGAACTTCATGTGGTTATTCTAATAGGATACATCAAATTCCAATTCCCCCATTTAATGGATTAATTGAAACCAGGGGATTTTAATTTTTAATATGTTGAAAAAAGAAGTATATTCAATACCCTAACTTATAATCTAATTTCTTTGTACAACTTGCATAAAAAGTAATGTTTATAATTTTGTCCTTTCTAATCCTAAAATCTTGTAGTTTGCACTAAATTGCAGGATGATCGATATTCCAAGTATATTGGTATGATGGCAATTGTACCTCAAACATTTGGCCGTCATGTTCCTATCATTGATAATAAGGTATAAAAGTTGTAATTTGTTCAACCAAAGAAGTTTTAAATTATTCTTTTAGTGCTTCATTATTGTTTGTTCTAATACAACTAGTACAATCGCAACCTGATAACAGTTTGTGTTCTAATAGCTACTTTTCAATTCTAACTTGTATTTTGTGAATAATATTTTCTTGTTACAACTTTAATATTTTTCATATAATTTCTAAATATGGCTTTTTTTGCCATAAATGATTTTGCAACCAACAATATTTTAGGGACAATACTAATGTAAAATCCATGTCATTATTAATCTATATTGATTGATATTGTGTCTCAGCATGTTGATAAAGATTTTGGAACTGGAGTGTTGAAAATTAGTCCAGGACATGACCACGATGACTATTTGCTTGCTCGAAAACTTGGTCTTCCTATTCTTAATGTGATGAATAAGGATGGAACACTAAATGATGTTACTGGGTTGTACAGGTATTCCAAGAGCTATTATCTTGAAGTTATTATTTACCATAAGTTGTTTTGACTAACATGGAAATCATGTTTATAATACTACTAGTGGCCTTGATCGTTTTGAGGGTCGGAAAAAGTTATGGGCAGAGCTTGAGGAGACAGGATTAGCTGTGAAAAAGGAACCCCACACATTACGAGTTCCCAGATCTCAACGCGGTGGAGAAGTAAGAAAGCATGCTCTTAGTTGATAATTTGCATTGTATTTTCTCTTATTTGTTTCTTGTTTAAGTTTTCTAATTGGGAACTTTTTTCATTGTTGAATTAGGTGATAGAGCCACTTGTTAGTAAGCAGTGGTTTGTGAGTATGGAGCCTCTTGCTGAGAAAGCACTTCAAGCAGTTGAAAAGAGAGAACTGATTATAGTTCCAGAAAGATTTGAGAAGGTTTGCTCATTCATTGTTTTTGGATGTTAAACTATAGAGAAGAGAGATACATAGAGCTGAAACCATGTGTTTTGTTTATAATACAAGTGTTTTAGTAATATCTAGAAAACACAATCTATGCAATAAAGAGAGATTTGATATACTTTTATAATGAAGATAAGATATGAGAATAAATAAAAATGTTCCTATTGTAAATAACAAACTATTAGGATAAAAAATATTCTCGATATCTCTCCTTAGTAGGAAACAATATTTTTAGAATCTTCATATTTATTTCAGTGCATTCTCAATAGAGAAATAAAGATGATGAGAATGTAATTGGTGTGATTAATATCAATAAAATAATTCTATAGTTTTCAAGTTGGTATTAGAGTCTACCCTAGCAAGGTTTGTTGGGCATATCATGCTACTTCTCGGTCCAGTGTTCGACCACCCACGAATATCTAGTTCCACGCATTAGATGTCCATTCCCTGGCGTGGAGGGTTGTGTTTGAATCCCACATTGACTAGAGATAAGGTCAATATATAGTATATGAGTGGCAACAAACTTCACCTTACAAGTTGGTTTTGTGAGGATGAGTTGGGTATAAACTCACTTCCTAGTATGGTATCTAAGCTTCTGCACTAGAACAAGATACTCTATCCTGATTTTTGCTTCTCCAAGTCACTAGATTTTCTCCAAGAAACATACAATACGATGTAGGTTTTCTATCAATAACATAACCTGCATAGTTTGCATCAGTATAAAAATGACTCTTATCCTTAAGAATAACCCCTTTCTTGGGGTTGACTTCAAGAACTGAAGAATTTTGTGAATTGCTTGCATATCTCTTTTTCTAGGATCATGCATAAACTGACTTACTACACTGACTATGTAAGCAATGTCTAGTCTTGTGTGTGATAAACAAATAAGTTTTCCTACCAATCTTTGATATTGGGTTTTTTCATGCTCAAAATGTTCATTCCTCGGTGTGAGAGGTGTGTTCGGAATCCCACATCTACTAGGAATAAGGTTAGGTTATAATATATTAGTGTGGTGCAATCCTCATGTTAAAGCCAATTTTGTACGATTGAGTTAAGCGTGAACTACTTACTACAATGGTATCAAAATCATTCATAGCTATCCTAAGTCAATTTTTTTGGTGCTATTGTCTCACTGCTATTCAGTTTCTATTAAACCACCCATAAATATATAATCCCATGTTTAAGATGTTCATTCCTCGGTGAGTATTGTGTTGGAGATCCCACATCAATTAGGATAGATTGTATTTCTGAGATGTGTTTACAATTGAGATTACAATATGAATTTATAGATTATTTAAAAACTAATTAAGAAAAGAAATAATAGGTAATTAAAGCTATACACATCAAATCAAATCACTAAAGAATATCAAATTTGTCCTAATAAATAGAAAATGAAATCTGCACTTAATTACGAAATAATTCTCCTAATTATGCAACATTCCCCCTCAAGCTAGTGAATGTATATCTATCATTCCCAGCTTGCTAGTAAGATCATTGAACTGTTTTGTGGGAAGTCCCTTAGTAAACATATCTGCCAATTGGAGTTTTGAAGGGATGTACTCGATGGCTATAAGACCATTATCCAACTTCTCAATGAAATGTCGGTCTATCTCTACATGCTTTGTTCGATCATGTTGATCTGGATTGTGTGCAATATTGATGGCGGACTTGTTATCACACACCAAACCCAAAGGAGCTTCATATTTTATTTTGAGGTCATCAAGCATGATCTTCATTCATAATAGTTCACAAACCCCTTGAGCCATGACTCTAAATTCCGCCTCTGCATTTGATCTTGCAACTACATTTTGTTTCTTGCTCCTCCATGTCACCAAATTTCAACCAAGAACATGCAATTGCCTGTGGTGGATCTCCTATCAACAATTGATCTTGCATAATCTGCATCAGTATATACTTTCATGGATAAGTTTCTCCATTTTTTGAATAGCAATCCTTTTCTGGAGAGGCTTTTAAGTACTGAATAATTCTATTTACTGCCTGCACGTGTCTTTCTCTTGGATCATGCATAAATTGGCTAACCACACTAACTAATAGGCTATATGTGGCCTAGTGTGTGATATATAGATAAGTTTTCCCACAAGTCTTTGATATTGTGTCTTCTCCACCTTTAAATTTTCCTCATCATTCCCAATCCTATGATTTTGCTCTATTGGCACTCCTGTGGTCTTACAACCCAACTTACCAGTCTCACTGAGAAGATCAAGGATGTATTTCCTTTGAGAAATAAAGATGCCCTGTCTCGAGTTAGCAACCTATATTCCAATGAAGTACTTCAGCTTCCCAAGATCCTTCATCTCAATTGAGCAGCTAGTCTCTCCCTTAAATTTTGTTTTTCAATCTCATCATCATCTGTAATAATCATATCATCTACATAGACCAAAAGTAGAGTGAGTTTACCATTCTGAGAATGTTTTATAAACAGAGTATGGTCACCTTAGCTTTGTTGCTACCCCAAAGAAACCATAGCTTGAGTAAACCTTCCACACCAAACACTAGGTGACTGTATAAGACCATATAAGGCCTTCTTAAGTCTGCACACCTTATCCCCTTCATTGATAGCATCATAACCAGGTGGAATCTCCATGTATACTTCTTCCTCCAAGCTTCCATGTAAGAAGGCATTCTTAACATCAAATTGATGCATCTCCCAACCAAAGTGCGCTGCCAAGGAGAGAATAATTATGACTGTACTCATTTTTGCCACTGGAGCAAAAGTATCGTCATAATTGATCCCATAGGTTTGAGTGTACCCTTTTGTAACCAACCATGCCTTATATTGATTCAATGTTTCATTAGACTAATACTTAACCATGTATATCCACCAACAACCCACTGCCTTCCTATCCTTTGGTCTCTCTACAATCTCACAAGTCTCATTCTTTACTAATGCCCTCATTTCTTCATTCATGGCTCGAACAAATTCTTATCTTTTAAGGCTTCTTGTACTAATGTAGGGATTCTGATAGAATCAATAGCTGAAAAAAACTCTGGTGCTACATACAAAGTTTTTCTGTAGACACAAATTGGGATATAGGATATGTGGCACAAGATCTTTTTTCTTTTCTCAAGGCAATAGGTATATCATCTAGGTTAGTTTCATTTAAGGTGTCCTCAAGAGTCTCACAGGTATGAGTTCTTACCTCCGGTTCGGACAATTGAAGTTGTTGTTCGACCCTGCCACTTATTTGATCAATAGATTACCTTCTCAAGTTCTAGAGGGTATTAGCCTTGTTCAACTTATGACCGTATTCTATCCTTCTATTCCTATTATGACTAGTCTGCAGACTCGTGTCTTTGGTTGTCCTGCTTTTGTCCATGTTCATAGTCCTTATCGGGGTATGTTAGATCTTCGAACCATCAAATGTGTATTCGTCGGTTATGCCCCTCACAAAAAGGGGTACACATGTTATAATCCTCAGAGTCGTAAAGTTTATATTTCCAAGGATGTCACCTTCCATAAAACAGAGTCTTTCACCTATTCTAGAAGAAGCTGATGACAATTGAAGTTTCTGTTCGACCAAGACGGGTTCTTGTTGTCTTCGTTGCTGATATTGTTTCCCGAAGTATTTGTCCTCATTATTCTTCTCTGGCGTAGGGTCTCCCAGATCAGGAGCTCTAACACCAAGTTGAAAGAAATAAATGAAATGTATTTCTGATGTGATTTATAAATGTGATTACAGGCTCAATTTATAGATTGTTTACAACCTAATCAAGGAAGGAAATAATAGGTAACGAAAGCAATAAATAATGGGTGATTAAAGCCGTACTAATCAAATCAAATTACTAACAAATCTATCATAATAAATAGAGAATAAAATCGACTCTTAATTATAGAATAATTCTCCTGATTATGCAATAGCACAAATATCTTTTATACATTTTTACTATAATATTGTTATTATTATCATTGTGCATTATATTATATATTATCTTTAAGTAGATTTTTACATTTTTCTAATGCTATTATACTTTTATCATTATTCTAGTTGATTATATTTTATATTATGTTTCAAATAAGAAAAAAAAGATGTTGGACTTAATGGGAGGACCAACAATCCGAAATAGCAAGAGAGGAGTAAAAAAACTAAAGGAGTAATCTGACTCAACCCACTAATTTCTATCTTGCGTTGCCCAATCTATTTAATGGACAGGAGAAAGGAAATGGGAAGATGGTGATATTAGGACTACAAGAAAGAATTCTTGGAGGAGAGGGGACTCTCGTATTTGTTGTTCCTTTCATTTTATTCAATAAAAACCTTTTATTACTTCTCTTTTGCAAAAAAATTGGTTCCTAACTGTACTTTACTCTTCAATAGACATTTCATGGATAGGTAAATTAGCCTATTCCATTAATTGGTGTACAAAATCTTACAATTGCGCCAGACAGCCGAACTCACTTGGATTCAAACAACGATAAGATGCATTTTGACTTGGTGGAGTCTTAGAAATAGTCCTTGACACATAAGATTATGTATGTTTCCACCTTCACTGAAATTCATCAGGCATGAGAATTTGGTACACTTGGTACACTGTGTCATCTAATCACATGGACTGGCCAGTCCATGCCCTAGTTTTATCAGAATAAGTGTCGCTTCGTGTAACATGTTGTTTGTTCCTATGATTGTCACATGAAGATCATGATCCAGCTGTTCTGGCGGAGGCTGATCAAATTGCTCAAAACCCAATGCTCACCCTGTGTACAGATCCTTCTCTTTTCATGACACTTATATCTAAACCAAGGTTTAGCCTTGACAATAGCGGTTTTCTTTGATGTCAACCAGCCACTCAGATTTATGTCTAGCCTCATTCCCTCTTGTGCACCTCTTTCATTTTGGTATTACAATTTAGACAGTACTATACCCTCTTCCCTGTGTACTTTGTCTTGTTATAAATTGTTTCTGAACAAATAAATAATACAGAGTAATTATGTTCATGGCAGATTTACAACCATTGGCTCTCCAACATTAAGGATTGGTGTATAAGCAGACAACTATGGTGGGGACACAGGATACCTGTATGGTACATTGCTGGAAAAGACAATGAAGAGGAATATATAGTTGCTAGAAATGCTAAGGAAGCACTTGAGAAAGCTAACAAGAGATATGGGAAGGATGTAGAAATATATCAAGATCCTGATGTTCTTGATACTTGGTTTTCTAGGTAGTTTATTTCATATTTCTCTTTCAATTTTAGATGCATCTGCGTGACTTTCTTTTTGTACATAGTAGAAATGAGAATGCTGTCATGTATCTAACTTGTGTTTGTAAATGTATCTAGGCATCCATTTAGCAGTATATAATGTGTTGGGATTGACTGTATGGCATGCCATTTTTTATTTATGCTGCTAAACATGTTTTGTCCTGTACTTGGTAGATAGATTCTCACATTTCTTTTGTATTTTCCTCTTTGTTCTTTTTTGTGCTCCATATTTGTGCCTTTTATCCTCTCCCCCACACTCACACACACACCACATGCATTGAATTTTTTCCATTTCCTCACCAATTACAGATAGCTTCAGTCTACGGAGTCCTCTCTTTCTTCATTCCTTCTTTGGAAATGGCAATTTTTCTGATAAGAAAAAAAGCAACAAACAGAAATAGAGTGCAGAAAAGATAAAAGGCACAGGAAAAAAGAGAGCAAAATACTCTCACATAGTTAGAGCATGACACTATGGACTTCCATTTCTATTTCCAAATTCTCCATAAGATCTCCCCCATTTCCTCTTTTCTCCATATAACAAATTTCAAACAGCGTGTTCCCTATTTCCTCTTTAGTAATTTCAGTAATGTTTTTAATGGTGTTTCTAAATATCCATGTTGAGGGATTGCGCATCTTTGCACCTTTTATTTCTTCTTTTTCTTTGTTTATTCCAAATATGCTCCCATCTCTTTGTAAACTTTTCTTTTCATGTTTGTATATTATTAAAAATATCTTCATGTCTTTGTAAATTTTTCCTTTTGGGGTAAAGTTGTTCTAGAATTATGTATTCATGTGGTCTGTTCTAAGCTTTGAAGTTGGACATTACTTGTGCTCATGAGATTACAGACTTTGAAACGGGTGAAAAAACAAATGCTCTGTTTCTTTTTGGAAGAATTACTGAAAACTTTTGGAAGGATTTTTTATATAGGCACTCATAACCTAGATATTAAAGTATAAAATAAATAATATTTTTTATGTTCTTTGAGATTTTTCATCATGACAATCATTGGTCTTCTATGAAGCATTTCGCTTGGTATTTTTTCCTTTGAGTTCCAATTTTCTAAGCTATCATGTGTTAGCTAATTGTGTTGTAGTTGCTCAAATCGTTTGATGAATTTATTTTTATTTTATCTTACTTTTGGGCAAATCTTAAACCTGATTTTACTGGACGTTGATTTCTTGTGATTTTTCTGTCAATTGTTTGAACTGACTATAAACTCATTTTATCAGCGCGCTTTGGCCTTTTAGTACCCTTGGATGGCCAGATATATGTGCAGAGGATTTTAAGCGATTCTATCCTACTACAATGCTTGAAACTGGGTATGTGCTTCTGATTCTTAATGACAGTAAAGATTTTATTAGACTCAGAAAAATTGAAGAACAAACAGTGTGTTCCCCTCTGCAGAATATAGTGATGATACAATTTAGCCTGGAAACCGGCTATTATGCAATAAATACTATCTTGCAGCTGGGCTAAGTATTTATGCATAAGATAGTTTTAATTACTCTAAAAGATTATTTTTAACTATACATAATCTAATTTTAAGGTAATCAAATTTGCATCTTGAGCTTAAGATCATGTGTCAACAATCTCCCTCTCGGTATGTAATCTTGCATTGCATCAAGGACATGATTTTGGTTTCTTGCATCAGATTGCCATTTTAGATCGCAACTTCCGTGGGAGCAACATTCCACGTGGCGGTCCTCACGAACCTCTTGTGGCTTTCCTCCATTTATTTTATTGGGTTGGGTTACATGATGCAATTTTATAACCTGAAACATAAGCCCGAGTTTTTATTGCTTCAAAGCCCAATTACATAACCGCACACACCCCATTTCCAATCTTACTCAATTATGAGTTTCAAGTTAGATATAATGATTTTGTGTGCATATATGAATTCCATAAGTTTTTGGAGGATCTTACTTTCTGTCTTACGATCTCATGATTTATGATCTATACTTGAGTAAGGTTTTGACTACCTGGATTTTAGCTTATGAAGAAGTTTATTTCATTTTTCTTCTCATAAAAGCACTTCGGAAAAACTAGCGAGGCAGACCTTATTATAATCTAGGTATTGCAATGGTCATAAGGATGTGGCAGACCTTATATATATTATAGGTATTGCATTTGTTTTGCAAATCTTCAAATTTGGTATGAATCTAGTTTGATTCACAACACATTAAAGTTCCATGATATTTCGATATAAAGAGAGAAGTATGTTAGTGTTAAACACCCTATTCCCACTAAAATCCTTCTTCATGGAAAAGGGTTATTTAAGTCATCCATTTCTCTTTAGTAGAGGAATATAGTTTCGACTTTTCTTAGGAAAAAGGAATGCCACATCAAGGTAATGATCACTAAATCTTCATTATCCATAATACACAAAATTTAGAGTCATTTGACCTTATCCTTCCACCATCAATGTGGTTTTATCCTTACTGTCCCTTCAAAATCCTCCAAATGTACTGAATCCACTACATATAGTCGCGGCCATCAAACTGATAGGGGCCCACTACATTTGGAAGATCATTAAGATTCAAAGGAATAAATATCACCACAAACATTTGGTCTTGAGAGTCAATGATCACGAATTTGATCCTTGTTGAGTCAAGACGTGTTGGCTACACAAGTTGATACTAGTGGTGGTGCATGATGATGTAGACAAACAATTCTAGGAAGAAGAGGGAATGCCAATCTGAATGTATTGAATTATGAGAAAGATACAAGGAATTACAAATTGAGTATGATCTAAAAAACAACCTTACAACATCCTTTTTAACATAGAAAACTACAACTGTTCAACAAAAAAGCAGAAAAAACAGAGTGACTAGCTATAAGGTTTTGTCCTGTAACACATGACAGCATGTAGTGACTCACCGGTTTGGGGCATACCTTTATGGTCCACCATTGACGTCAAATGGCAATAGTGGCAGAATGGACAGTGGCGGTGGGGGATGTTGATGTGGAAGTGGAAATAGAGATCTCAAGGTCGAGAGCTCAAATACCAACTTGAACTATATAAAAAAGTAAATAATTATTTTATTGATTACAATCACTTCACTTACATCCTCGTCACCTCCATTTGTAACTATTAAGAATGAAGAAAATACACTCATAGGGGTGTTTATTTATAGATGAAAATAATAACAGAACAATATAAGCTATGGGCTAAGCCCGTTACATTCAACAATATCAATTAAACTCTCTAAATAGGAAACAAAAGTATGCTTTAATGAATAGGAAAATTGTTAAGATATTGTTCTCCTAATTACTAAGGAGATTTTCAGAATATATGAATTATAATAATCCTCTATTTACAATAGTGACTCGTGCTTGTATGAAATTTCTATTACAACCTTGTGCGTAATGTTTTACTCTACTTCATTTTATATTTAATTATGATTTTTGTCTTAGAAATTCATGATAATTATGATTTTGGTTCCCAAAATTTTAAAAAGAATCTTTTTAGGTCCTTAAAATTGAAAAAATATATGGTTTTAGTCCCTAGACAAAAGATTTGGAAGACTAAAATAACATTTTTAGGATTTTTAAGATTTAGGGTTTGTAAAATTGTTAGTGCTTAGGGATTAATTTTATTTTTTTAAAATTTGAACCAAAACAAAATTACTCCAAATTTCAAGGTCTAAAAGCATAATTAAATCTATAGTCTATTTCCCTACTATTTATTTCCTTGTGTAATTTTGTGAAGTGATGCTACTTTTTACATATTGACAGGCATGACATATTGTTCTTTTGGGTGGCAAGAATGGTGATGATGGGGATTGAATTCACCGGAAAGGTTCCATTTTCTTATGTTTATTTGCATGGACTCATCAGGGATTCACAGGTGATTTCAAGTTATACATGTATTTTAGGTTCAAACTTTTTCCACCCTACAATTGCTTGAGCAATTCCATAACATTGCAGAACACCATGCATTTTGGAACAAGTTGTTCCATAATCAGGAGAATTATGCTGTAATTAAGTGCAGATTCCATTCTATATTTATTAGGACAGATTTGTTAGGGATTTGATTTTATTTTATTTGTACAGGTTTAAACACCCATTATTTCTGGCTTTCATTATTATTTCTTTCCTGAATTAGGTTATAAAAGAATTTATAAATAGAGACTGTAATCACATTTGTAAGATACATCAGAAATACATTTCATCTATTTCTTTCAACTCAAGCTTTCCAGAAGGCTTCCCCAAAAAAGGAAAATAATTACAGAAGTAGAGTCTTCCAGATCGAGAGCTCTAATACCAAGTTGAAAGAAATAGATGAAATGTATTTCTGAGATATATTTACAATTGTGATTACAGTCTGAATTTATAGACTATTTACGACCTAATTAAGGAAAGAAATAATAGGTAATTAAAACTATACAAATCAAATCAAATCACTAAAAGATATTAAATTTATCCTAATAAATAGAGAACGAAATCTGCACTTAATTATGGAATAATTCTCCTGATTATGCAACAATATATAAGTTGGAAATTATTACTTTCTTAACTGCATTTGGAAGTAAAATAAGGAAGCCCAAGCATACAAACCTTTCTTAATTGCATATCATCATATCTATGTATTATTCTAATATAGAAATCTAGCCCATGCGATAGCTAGAAAGTCTATTAGAGTATGAAAAATTAGAAATTGATAATTCTTATTTTTTTTTCAAAGAACATAACTAGTGACATACTCAGTTATGTAAGTGTTAGGTCTTTTAAATATTTTCTACTAAATCATTCTGTAAACATAGATGGGTTTTGAACTTATGAAATTTAAGGTGTATAAAAAAATTTAGCTTTTACATTTTTTGATTTAGGGCTTGTACTTGTATTGGTGATTTACACTGCTTCTAACCTATGCATGTGTATAAACTGATTAGGTAACGATTGTATTATTTTCAGGGCAGAAAAATGTCTAAAACATTGGGAAATGTAGTGGACCCCCTTGACACTATCAAAGAATTTGGGACAGATGCTTTACGTTTCACACTAGCTTTAGGCACAGCTGGCCAGGTTTCTTTTGCTGTATTCTAATTGTAAACCATTGTTTATTCCCTGAAAAATTTGACTATCTTAGATGCAGACTGGATGCTGTTTTTCTCTTCTAGGACCTTAATTTGTCGACTGAGCGGTTGACCTCCAACAAAGCCTTCACAAACAAATTGTGGAATGCTGGCAAATTTATATTGCAGAACCTGCCTAATGAGAATGATGCTTCTGCTTGGGAAAAAATATTGTCTTATAAGGTAGGGACAGTTACCCCTCTCCCCTCTTTTTAATGACTTGTACATGTTTAGAAGGAATGCACCCCATTTAGCACTTTGTAAATTCCCTCTTTCTTATTTCATTACTTTTTATCAAAATCTTATGTTCAACTTTTTTTCTTTTTAGATAAAAGAAATTAAGATGGGGAGAAAATTACAAAGGGAAAGGAAGATAAGGAATACTCCAAAGCACAAAAAAAAAGAGAAAAATGAATGTAAAATCAACTAGTTGCATCAAACTTTTGCATATGTTGAACATTGTAACAAAAGTTAGCCTCTTCTACCTAAAATTAAGAATTGAATCAGAGACCTTGGACACCCAACATTCAACAAAATTTTTTAATAAGGAATTTGACAAGGAGTCTGCTGGGTTTCGAGCTTTCACTACTATGTTACACACATTAAGGAAAAAGTCTGATGGATCTTACAAACTTGAAAAATGCCATTGGTAATTAATTTATTAAGCACCATGGCCAAATAAAAGATGTGTGACCTATGACAAACCTTCTGATATCCATACCAAGAAGAAAACCTGAATAACTAATGTGAATTGTGGATTAAAAGTTTTGCTCAAAAGCACTTTAGGAATTTCGTATTGTTTAAGTTGCGAAAAAAGTTATAGTTATACCGAGCAACATTATCTTGCATGCTAAAAACTTATGTGGGAAAAAAAGATGCGTAGATATCATAAGGGTACAAGGGAAACTTGTGGTCCTCTTGGAAGTAGACATAAGAATTGTTTCCTAGCTTCGAACAAAGCAAGACTTAAATGATATTGTAAATACTAGATTATTAGAATAGCAAACATTTACACTAAAGAGTTTCCTTAAGGAAAATTTCATGATCTTGTAGGCAAGTTGAGAATGATTGATATTCATTTAACGACTTGAGGGAGAGTGTTGTAAACAACAAATTATAATATATCCATAGTGATTAGGAAAAATATCTATAGAATTTTTCAATTTAGTTCAAATACTTTTTATTTCCTTATTTTAAAGAATTTGAGTATTTCAAATAGGAATGATGAAAATGTAATTAGTGTGATTGTTATCAATAAAATGATTCTTTCTTTCCTTACATAGTTCAAGTAATGGTGTATATCTTTTGAAAACCGTGAAGTGAATACTTAAGAACTAGAATAGGTTGCTAGAAACCTTTTGGAAAAACAATCATCAAACCCTTCATTTATATAAATCATAAATCAATACAAAGGGAGAGAATCCCTTGATTATAGGGATGTTGCAATCTAATGTTAAATGAAAATATAAAGGTAATGATATTGTAAGAGTAATGTTAAATCAAATATCACAAAACTCTGCAAATTTTGGTCGAATCTCATTCAATCGGTCATGGTGCCACTGTGTGAGGAGACTCTTTTCTGTACCTTAGGATTCAACCACAGTATCACTGTTAGAGATTCCA
Organism: Phaseolus vulgaris; assembly: GCF_051622355.1. Lineage (NCBI taxonomy): Eukaryota > Viridiplantae > Streptophyta > Magnoliopsida > Fabales > Fabaceae > Phaseolus > Phaseolus vulgaris. The sequence continues at coordinate 13,558,400 of NC_143501.1, forward strand.
TATTGACTAGAGATAAGGTCAATTCATAGTATATAAATGGGTGCAAACCTCTCCTTAGAAGCCGGTTTTGTAAGATTGAGTTAGGCTTAAAGTCCACTTTTAAATATGGTATCATAGTCATTTATAGCTTATCCTAGCGAGAATTTGTTGGACTTATCGTGCCACCCACTATCGGGTCATTATCGAAATATCCATGAATATATAGTTTCATGCACGAGTTAGCGGATCTTAGAGTGAGGGGAGTGTATTGGAGACCCACATTGACTAGAGATAAGGTTAATTCATGGTATATAAATGGGTGCAAACCTCACATCACAAACCGGTTTTGTAAGGTTGAGTTAGGCTTAAAGTCCCCTTCTTAAAATTAGAACTATATTTGAATTTAGAATTAAGTAATTAACTCATGAACCTTATTGCAAATGATATGTCAAGTCTAGTAATGGTAAGGTAATTCAGCTTTTTCAGGAGTGTTTGGTATTCTTGGATCTAAGAATGGCTTCCCTTCTAATCTGGAACAAGTTTGGTGTGGCTAGCTTAAGAATTATACTTGTTGCTGAAAAGCTTGAATAAGAATTGTCTTCAAGCCCTTTATTTATATAAACAAAAGGAGAGAATCCCTTGATTATGATACAACCTAACATTAAATGAAAAGATAAAAAGGGTAATGTTGTAAGAATAATACTAAATCAAATCCCAAACAAATCTTCATTGACTCTCAACATGAATATAAGTAGCTCTCTAGGCGTGTGAAAGCAAAGCAAATCATAAATTACCACAGTTAGTATGATAAATAGTTTGCGTGACACTTATCATTTTAATACAAGATGTTTATTTATATTGGTATTGCAGTTACTTCTAGTTTGGTGATGTTTACTTAACACTCAACATATTGTCTTACTAGGACTCTTTTTTGTTGTGTTCAGTTTGACAATGAAGGCACTGTGGTTAATCTTCCTTTACCTGAGTGTTGGGTGGTAAGGAGGTTTTGTTTTTACATTTTATATGTTGATAATGTTGCTTGGTTGTGATAATCTTGATTCAATTTTTAGGTGTCAAAACTTCACTTGCTCATTGAATCTGTCACTGCAAGCTATGACAAATTTTACTTTGGAGAAGTGGGACGAGAAACATATGACTTCTTTTGGGCTGATTTTGCTGATTGGTATGTTGCTTTCATACTAGTAGTACTATGTATTTTTGTTTCTATTGGTCATAGTTGTGGGTCTTTGTATTAATTTTGAGTAATAATGCTCTTTGATCTTTTAGGTACATTGAGGCTAGTAAAGGGCGTCTTTACCACTCTGGAGTTGGAGACAACTCTGTTGCTTCAGTGGCACAGGCTGTTCTGTTATATACTTTTGAGAACATACTCAAAGTTTTGCATCCTTTCATGCCATTTGTAACTGAGGAGTTGTGGCAGGTAAAGTTGATGCATTAGTTGAATCCCCTAATTGTGTATTGAGGACATAGGGTTATGCATTTATAAATAAGAAAAAAATAGAGATATGAGTAAGCTCCTTACGTCTAACACTCTCACTCAAGTTGGTGCATATAAATGTACCAAACTTGTTACAAATATAATCAATTCTACGTTCCCGTAATAATTTACTAAAAACATCTATTTCGAATTAAAAAACTCATTCTTTATATCTCTAGATACAATATTTTCTCAATTAAAATGACAATCAATCTCAATATGTTTGGTCATTTAATGAGATAGACAAGATTTGAGCTAATATGAAAAGCAAATTGATTGTCACATAAAAGTTGAAAGCAAAAGTTGGAATGCAATTTCTGAGTATCTCTACAAATGAGATTATAGTATAAATGTATAGACTATTTACAACCTAATTAAGGAAATAAATAATAGGTAATTAAAGTGATACAAATCAAATTTCCAAAAGATATCAAATTTGTCCTATTAAATAGAGAATGTAGAATAGCTATTCTTTCCTTGGAGAGGCTTTTAAGTACTGAATAATTCTATTTACTGCTTGCAAGTGTCTTTCTCTTGGATAATGGATGAATTGGCTAACCACACTAACTGCATAGGCTATGTCTGGCTTAATGTGTGATAGGTAGATGAGCTTTCCCACAAATCTTTGATATTGTGTCTTCTCCACCCTTGGGCTTTTCTCATCATTCCCAATCTTATGATTTTGCTCTATTGGCACTCTAGTGGTCTTACAATCCAACTTACCAGTCTCTTAGAGGAGATCAAGGATGTATTTCCTTTGAGAAATAAAGATTCCCGGTCTAGAGTAAGCAACCTCTATCCCAAGGAAAAACTTCAACTTCCAAATCAAACACGAGGTGACTGTTTCAGACTATACTTAAGTCTACACACCTTTTTCCCTTAATCAGTGACACCATAACCAGGTGGAATCTCTGTGTACACTTCTTCCTCCAAGCTTCCATTCAAGAAGGCATTTTTAACCTCCTGACTGTATTCATTTTTGCCTCTGGAGCAAAAGTCTCCTCTGTAAAAGTTCAGTTTGCTAGAAGTTTGGTTCCTAATTACCTCAACTTTTGATTAATAAATAAAGATAATAGTGATATAACACACACTCAGCAAATATAAGGAAAACATATTTGTGAGAGTATCCATGGGGTTTGTGTATCATATGTTAAATGCATATGGTATCTAGGAAGCAGTACTCACTAATTCTTTGCCTATATGGAGACTCAGCATAAGAAAGAAAGCAATTTCTACTCCTGCAATTCCATCCAATCTCCGTATTTTCTTTCTCTTTGTGTACCTGCCTTAAATTCAGCAGTATTCTATCTCAATATTTATTCAAGTGATTATAAGATGGAAATTTTATCATGTTTTTTTTTTCTTTTTGTCAATAGGCACTCCCTAACCGGAAACATGCTCTTATTGTATCACCTTGGCCAGAGACTCAACTTCCAAGAGACACCAGCTCTATAAAAAAGTTTGAAAATTTGCAGGCTTTGGTTAGTTGATATCTTTTTATTCTTCTCTTATCCTTTTCATATTTCTTTGGAACATGATTCATTTACATAGTCATATTTTTGGTGAGTTCATATCTTTTTATCGGTTTTTTTTTTTTTTTTTTTAGGTTAGAGCTATCAGGAATGCTCGGGCAGAATATGTTGTTGAGCCGGCAAAACGTATATCAGCATCTGTAGTTGCAAACAATGAAGTTATAGACTATATTGCTGTAAGTGTGATTAATCCTCATTTCTCTACCTCCAATATTTAAGAAAATGAATACGAATTGCAATTTTATTTATCATCATCTGATTCTTTTCTTTATTTTAATGTATAAATCATAAGTATGCGTTTGATTTAGATTTTGTTAGATATAAGGAGAAGGAGAAATCAAGATTGGTAGAATATTAATGAGTTAATTAGTTGCCTATGTTAGATATAAATAGGTCTTAGAGAAAAAAATTAAATGTAAAGAGGTTTTCATTATTTCAAGCCAGTGAAAACAGTGAGCAAATGGAGCAGGTTTTAGAAGCTGCATTTTGGATACAAGTGTGCCCATACATATAACAAATTAACAAAAAGGACAGCTGGAACAACAAACGATAGAATAAAAGAAAAAGTAATATTTTTCCTATTATACGGTATTATTCTCTAATAATAAGGAAGAAAGATAGGAGATGGGATGTTCATTTTATAGATTGAGCATTAGCTCTTTGTGAAAGGAGAAATCCTTAGTGAAGAGGAAACCCTTAGAGGAGAGAGTTTTCTCCTTTTTTTCATTGTGTTCAATAAAATTCTTTCTTTTCTAACTCTTTCCAATTCTTGGTTCCTAACCTTTTTGTCTTGACCTTTTCTTCTTTCCATCTATCTGCTTAAAAACTGACCTGCCCCATATTTGGAGGAAACATTTCATTCCTGGGCAACATGGGAACTGTCATCTTGATGAGTTCATAGATTTTCTCCTCTGCTCTTGTTCTTGAGATATACTAATGTGATGTATCTTATTTTCATCAGGAAGAACGAGAGGTTCTAGCTCTTCTCTCTCGGCTAGATTTACAAAATCTGGAATTCACAGATTCTTCTCCAGGCATGATACTGAACTTTGCACTCCATAGTTGAAAATTGAATTTGTATAATTTTTTCATGTCAATTGTTTATTGTCTCTAAATAAGTACTGGTGGCTGAAGCAATGTCATGTAATAATATTTTTCAGGAAATGCAGATCAGTCAGTTCATGTTGTGGCTGGAGAGGGACTAGAGGCGTATCTCCCTCTGGCCGATATGGTTGATATTTCTGCAGAAGTTGAACGACTTTCAAAGCGTCTTTCCAAGATGCAGAAGGAGTACGATGCGTTAAAATCTAAACTCAATTCTCCTCAAGTATGAAACAATATATTTCTTTCCCTCATTATTTTAATGTGCACAAACCCTTGTTTCATGACCTATTTATGCTGTTCAAGTATCAAAATCAGATGATATAGGTAGTTACGAAATGATTCTAAACAAAGTGAGCATAGGGAGCAAATTAGTGTTCCAAATTTTATAACACTATTTTTTAAGTATTCCAGATTTTTTTAACACTATTTTTAAGATAATATAAAATCTAAGATCAAGTGTTTGGATATCAGAAAAGAACTTGGAGTATTTTGAAGTATCCAAATCTCACATTGAGTAATACAATAAAGTATAAGGATGACTTTTTCAATATTAGTTAAAATAAACTACTGAAGTGTTTGTATAAAATTATTCTGACATGTATGCACAAAAGTACACGAGTGTTTGCCAAATTTCTTATTGCTGTGTCTTGCTACAGTTTGTAAAGAAGGCACCGGAAGACGTGGTCCTCGGGGTGCAAGAAAAAGCCACAGAAGCAGAAGAGAAGATCAATTTAACAAAGAAACGACTTGAATTCCTGAGAACTAACGTTGTAGTGTCACAATAGAACGTTACAGCCATCGATTAATGTCCTTCATGTCCAATTTCATGCCTTGTTATGGACAATCAACATCTCATCATCTGTCTTATGTTGCATTACACGCTAATCTTAGCAACAAAAGTCGCAGTCTCTCTACTTGGCATCTAGAATCTATGAAGCTCGGATACTGCAAAAATGGTGCCGTTTGCTAGATGTGGATCTTCTTTAACAAAAACAATCCACAAAGAATTCTGTCACCACCAGATGAGCTGATGTAAATGTAAGGTATTGGCGGTTGCCAAATATCCATTGACCTCAAATATTTGATTTTGGATACTAGAAAGAAAGCATCTTTTCAAAGTGCAGGGCTCATACATACTATATTGTTAATGAACAGCTTCTTGGAATTTTTCAACAGTTTTGTGAGAAAGTAATACCTTTTAGTGCAAACATTTATGTTCAGATTACCTCAGATACAAAATTCAATATATGCTGCTCCGTTGAGCTGTCGCTTTCAGATTTGGTTTTTGTTCTTAGAAATTTTAGAGTTTATATGGGAGTAACTGAGCAACTTCGTCGTCAATTCAGCAGAGGACAAAAATACAATTTTGTTCAGGAAACTTGGACATTAATTAGCCAGACAGAAGAAAAGAAACAACTGAACGCAAAGATATTTCTTTTAGTATCTTCTTCGTAAAAAATGTTCGTAATCTTAAGATATATTTAAAATAAACTTAAAAATGTGTTAATTATAATTAGTTAGATATTCTATGATTAACACATTTTTTTAATTTCCTTTAAATATATCTTAAAGGTTAATGCACATAAATTTACTTAATCTTAAGGTATATTTGAAATAAACTTAAAAAGTATGTTAATTATAAAATTTGACGTATGTACAAAAAGTTCTAAGTATTTATAGCTAAGAAACAATTTGACATTTTGGATATGAAAATCTATTTTGAATTATGTAATAAAAAATTATTGCATACATCTTGTTAGTTTATAATTTAAGTGATTTTGTTAGTTTATAAAAATGTTATTTCATTTATTATTACTATTTTTTATGCATTTATTCAACCAAACCATCAAAATATTTCAATTTATTTACGTTACTATTTCATAATCTCAACAAGTAAACCTAAAGCAAAAACCAGCAATAAGCCATTGGACAGACATTGGCATATGTGGCATTTTCATCATTCATGGCTCACCACAAACAATGTCCAGTGAGGGGAGTTTACCAACTCGAATAGATTGGAACATCAAATATCGCACAGCTAAGAGTAGATGTTAATTTAGACTCCAAGGAGCATTTCAAACCTAATGGCACATACAATTGTAGTATGATTATGTGATTGGAGCTTGTGTTAACCTTGCCAATGTCATAAGCAAAAGATAACATAAATATTTTTGGGAGATGGAGGGATAAATTCCCTTACAATGACAAGGAGGCAATGTAATCTTTTATAACCAAAATTATCACAACTTTTCTTGGATTTATTTATCTTTTAAAACTATTTTGAGTGTAAGATAGGTTCTTGTTTTTAATTTACTCTAGTGCTTTTGGTAGGTTTCTTTTGTGTGTCATCTATTTTTTTTTGTACTTTCATTCTTGTCTGACACTTCTTGAATTTCATTTTAGTCATGTTTAAGTATATTTTTGAACTTTGAGTTTTTCCTTTTCAAATTAGTTTTTTTATGATTTTGTTTCAAATTGTAGTATGATTATGTGATTGGAGCTTGTGTTAACCTTGCCAATGTCATAAGCAAAAGATAACATAAATATTTTTGGGAGATGGAGGGATAAATTCCCTTACAATGACAAGGAGGCAATGTAATCTTTTATAACCAAAATTATCACAACTTTTCTTGGATTTATTTATCTTTTAAAACTATTTTGAGTGTAAGATAGGTTCTTGTTTTTAATTTACTCTAGTGCTTTTGGTAGGTTTCTTTTGTGTGTCATCTATTTTTTTTTGTACTTTCATTCTTGTCTGACACTTCTTGAATTTCATTTTAGTCATGTTTAAGTATATTTTTGAACTTTGAGTTTTTCCTTTTCAAATTAGTTTTTTTATGATTTTGTTTCTTGAAATCTTGAAGAAGGATGTGAACATTCTTTGAAGAAAGTTGAGGCAACTTTCAGCTGCATTTTTTATGTTTTATTATGACTTTTAGAGTGTCATCAAAGGAGAAGAAGAGACTCCAAAGGGAGCTTGGTTGAAATTCAAAACACACCAAAGATTGCACAAAAATATCAAGAAGAGTGAAAGATTTGAGTTGGTTATACCATAAAACATTTGAGTTATTTTTGGGCATTTAATTTTCTATCTTGTAAAGTGTCCGTTAAAATGTCTCTTAGGCAATCCCATTGAACAATTTCTTAGTTTTCCCATTTATTCTATAAGTTGTCAATTGGCTCTAAATGTCAAATGCACTTCTATTAAAAAAAACATTTAGTTTCATTTCACTTGTATTTAATTGCTTTTACTATTTTTATTGTTTTCTTTATTAATTGTTGTTGTTTTTAGGTCTTCGTGGTATCTAAGGTAAACTTGGACTAGGAAAGACTTGGTACTTAACCAATTGTTGTGATTCACCTTTCTTTCCTGGGAGTCTACTTAGAGCTAGTCTCTCTTAGAACCTTTAGGTGACAACCACCAAAAATATTTGTTTTTGTAAACTTCTTGTTTCCTTTTTGAAAACATTATAAAAATATCTTTGTGAAAACTAGTTCATAGGGGAGTTGGGAAATAGGAAAAAGATGAGCTTAGAGAAGAGATTCAGAATACAAAGAAAGAGATTATTGAGCTGAAAGAGATGTTTTCTCAATTTTTTATTTCCCAAGAGAGAAAAAGAGAAAGGTCTAGGAGTAGGCGTGGGGAGGGTTCTTATAGAAGAAGGAGCAACACTCATTATCTTCTAGAGAATACGAGAATAATAGCCACCATAACTTAGACAACTATCAACAACAACCTAGTCAACATAGACCTAGAACTCATCATTCACATAGAGAGCCTAGGGTTGACCTTCCTCCTTCTATGGCAGGTAGAAGAGTATCTCAATTGGGAGATGAAGGTGGAGCAACTTTTTGAATGCCACCAAATTGATCAAGAAAGGAGAGTGTCCCTAGCTACCTTGAGCTTTCAGGGACCAACCATGTATTGGTGGACTTTCTTAATAAAGACCTTAGGTTTCATAATAACCCTCTTATCCAATACTGAAATGAGTTTAGATTTGTCTTGAGAAAAAGACATATCTTCTCTTATTATGATAGGGAGTTGATGTATAGACTCCAAAATCTATAATAGAAAAATATGATTGTGGAAGAGTATAGACAGAGAATGGAGTTGTTGATGATGAGGGTGGGTATCAGGAAAGAACTTAGGATAATTATGGCTAGATTCCATAGTGGTCTTAACTTGGAGATTGGGGATAGAGTTGAACTTCTGACTTATAATGAATTGAATGATATTGTTCAATTATACATTAGGGTAGAGGAATAACTTAAAAGAAAATCTTTTTTTAAAAGAGAATATCCTAACTATCCCAAGAAAGAGTTGAAGAGGGAGGGTCAACCTTCCAAATTTAGGGAAGAAGGACCACTAGAAAGGAAAGGTTGAAAATTGATTTTAAAGAAAAAGAAAAATTTGGTTTTGAAGATTCTTCTAAGGAAACTAAGACCAAGAGTGTTTGCTTCAAATGTCTTGAGAAAGAGCATTATTCTTTTGAATGTTTCCAAAGAATAATTTTTTTTTAAAAGATCAAGACACTAAGAATACTAATATTCAACTTCTTCGTCCAGTGAAGAAGAGGTTGAAGTCTCTGAAGAAGAAATCCAGTCATTCAAGGGTGAGTTTTTTTTGGTGAAGAGGTTACTTCAAAACCATCCTCGGGAATTGATCAATCTCAAAGAGAAAAACTTTTTCATACCCATTGTCAAGTTTTGAGAAAACTTGTTCTTTAATAGTTGATAGTGGGTCATGTTGTAATTGTTGTAGTTTCAAGATGGTAGGGAAAAACTTGATTTTATAATGAATTTATGTCAATTTGGTATTAAAATTTCTCTCAAGTCTCACTTTTCTTTTGCTCTCACTTTGTGAGTGTAGAAGCCTTAGAAATTGTTAGAAAGATAATTGACCTAACCTCTTTTCTAGCATCATTCTCTAATTCTCATGCCCAAACGTGTTCACTTTTACCCATTTCTATTCAATTCTCTGTCATGTCTTCTCCAATTATCCAACCCATCCAAAACCGAAGAACTTATGGAATGAGCAAGGAGAACTTGAAGAAGATAAATCTTTCAGTCTTCATCCTTGAGAATTGGGAGACTACGTTCAAGGATTTCTTTGTCAGAAGAGGAGCAAGATATCCATTCCTTATTTCATCCTCTTCACAAGGATCATTTGTCTATTTGGTATCTTCACCTACGAGTTTGCCAATGACAAAGAAGGAGAATGGAGCGTCTCCACCAAAAGAATAGAGATGATCGATGCACAGACGACGATGATCACTTCATCAACAATTACAAAGTGTTGATATATAATCAGCGATTGAAGAAGACGTATATTCTACCAGGCACCCTCTGAAGACTCACCATTTAGAGAAGATTGGTTACCCATCTTCCATAATCCTAACTATATACTAGTTGATGAATCTATGTGGGTGACACCATACTGGATGGTGTTTTCAAACAATCATGCCACAATCTTTGGAAGATTGCAAGCAAGCAGAAGAGTCCAACCCCTATGATAAAGTCTGACATTGAGTTTCATATGGAAAATGAAGACATTGTGAAGCCCCTAATGAGATAAGATTCTTCTTCAACTTTGGAACGTACCGTACATCCCGCAAATTCTGGTGGATCCATCATGATTCCGCAACTTGATTGAACCTATCCCAGCTGTCTTACATGGATTATCATTACCCATGTAAACAACCCCGCCATCGAGTTCCTAAAATTCAAAGAACCAATCCCGAATGGGACACATATGATAGGTACAACCTGAATCCAATATCCACTCATCTAGATACGATGATGCTGAAAGCGAGACAATTAAAGAGATATCTGATTCCACATCACTTTTGCATTCTGCAACATTTGCATCTTGTGGAGCCTTCCCTTTCTTCTGCAGTTTTGGACATTCTTTCTTCCAGTGTCCTTTCTCATGACAGAAAGCACACTCATCTTTGGCAACGGCTCGACCTTTAGACTTAGACCTCCCTCTTCTCCCATTTGTTTGGCTTTGCTGACGACCTCTTGCCACCAATGCTTCTTCTGATGTCGTTGATTTGGTTTTCATATTATCCTGCTTTCTCAATTCATGACTATATAAAGAAGAACAAACAACATCTAACGACACATTCTCCTTCCCGTGAAGGAGCGTAGTCTCCAAATGTTCAAATTCATCAGGAAAAGATGATAACAACATCAAAGCCAAATCCTCATCCTCAAACTTCACATCTAAATTCAACAGGTCTGCTACTAATTGATTAAACATAGTGATGTGTGCATTCATAATAGTACTTTGTTGGTAGTCAAATCGGAACAACCTTTTCTTCATCAGGAGCTTGCTCTGACCACTCTTCTTCAAAAACTTGTCCTCCAATGCCTTCCACAGTTTGTGTGCAGAAGTCTCGTTTTTTACAGCATACTTCTGCTCTCTGGACAGGCAGGATCGAATAGTTCCGCATGCCAACCGGTTGATGATGCTCCAGTCTTTCTCCTCTACCTCTTTTGGTTTCTCTCCTTCAATAGCAATATCAAGACCCTACTGAAAAAGAGAGTCCAAGACCTCTCCTTGCCACATGCCAAAATGTCCAGTGCCATCAAATATTTCCACCGCCAATTTCAAAGTGGACACCGGGAACCTCGACCATGATGACGAGGAGCCCGACACTCTGGATACATCATTCGCTTCTTCTTCTTGATTTGCCATTACAAACTCAAAATATAATATTCAATATTACAAATAATTTCAAACAACCCAAGGGCGAACCTTCGGCTCTTGATACCACTTGTTGGGAAAAACGGGTAATTTTCCCACTAAAACAGAACCCTAACAGAGCTACCCGACGAATAATATTGAATAAATAGAGCGGAATAATAAAAGAGATAAAGAGAAAAAACACACCCGAAAATTGTTAACGGAGTTTGGCCAATTTAGCCTAATCTCCGAGCATAGCAAAAACAACTCACTTTTATTATTATGGGAGAAGATATTACAAATTGGGATATATAACAGTGAAGGAGGAGCGTTTAATTTATAACCCTCAAACCTCCTTCCCAAACAATGAACCCACCGATGTGGGACTCGGGATTAAGCCAAAATCAACAATTGTAACATCATTCTCTTGGTATAGTATCGGAGAAACATAGTCTTTCACCTATTTTCTTCTTTTGTTGTGAATGTTGTGTTTCAGGTGAATTCATTCCATGTTTTATTTTGTTTGTTGTGTTGTGTGGCTATTTATGGATAAGGTTTCGAGATTCAGTGTATTAATAAGATGTTACTAGGTTAGAAATCCAATCTTGTAGAATTCAAGAGTTGGTTTCTTGCTCAAATTATATTCGTTCGTTTGTAAAACATTGTTTTAATGCAAGCTTGGTGGTATGACTGGACAACTAGATGTAGCTTTTTGATAAAGTGATCCAATATAAAAATATTTGTGCATTTCTCTTTTTTCTCCCATTTTAATGTTGTATTTGCGTATTATACTTGTTCTTGAGTATTTTTGGTTCTGAAAAAGTCTTGTAAAAATAAGTGTATCCTAAAATTGATTGGACTAATAAAGTTTGATTCTAAGTTTAAGATTACATATGTAGTTTATTTCAAATCTTATGTTCCTTAAGACCAAACCAAGTTAATCACTTAATTATGATTATCTAGAAATCAAACCAACATAATGAATCCCTTAAGTTATATCAGTTTGTTTATGCATTATGTTAGAACAGTAAATCCAATCATTACAACTATGTTCCTAGTACTTGAAATTCTTGGTTGATTTGATTAGTTATGAAAATGAACGTATTCCTCAATGCCATTCACAATCTAAAGGCAATGATACTGATCCCTCACTTATCAAGCATTTCATATAGGAATGAAATACATTGATATATAAATCAACAAAGTATAGATGAGTACATTATATATCCTTCAATCTCAACAAGAAGGAGTTTAACTACTCATAATGAGTGAAATACAATGAGATCTTAAGTACCTTCAATGATAAGCTTTACTACCTTTTTCTCCTCCCATTTTCCATGTAGCTTCCTCTTTATTTATAAGGTTGGAGCACAAAACATTGTTTCATTAAGATCTATTTAGCGCCAACTAATTCACTTATCGAATTAGGTCCTTTAGGTGAAGGAAAACAATTCACTCAACTTCTCTTTGTCTATGCTCAACACTAGATCTTTCTTCATCTCCAAGTTTCCTTTATGTTCAATGCTTCTCTGGATCACTTCATAGATAAAATCTCTAAATTGTCTACTTTTTGTAGCTTTTCCACTTAGTGCAAGTTCTAATTAAGTGCTGCACATGGAGGAAATTCTTGTGGGCCTATTTTGCTCTGAATATGCTAAGCACTTCCACCCTACGCTCGTGGATTAGGTGTTTTTTGCCATTCCTATTTAGTTTCCACTTTTCCTAGGAATTATGCAAAATAACTCAAGGTTCTTGTGAGATCAAATAATTTCAATCACAATAACAGTTCAAAGTGGGATAGAACAGTATTTCTAGATTTATCAAGTCAATTCATTTGATTTTAAGTACACAATTTAGTATTTTAACAATTAAAATATGCATTTATCAAACTCACCTCAGCTTAGCTCTTTACTTATCCTCAAGTAAAGGTTTATTGTTGAATTTTCACAAATCAAAAGTATCATTTGATTATTGGTTGGCTTAAGAACTAGTTTGAATTGGCTCAACTCAATCTTTTCACTCTTTCAAGAAACTAATTTTCCAAAGTTAAACAATCTTATGTATTTCAAATGCAGGATACAGATGCACTTCATCACACCTTATTTGATTTAAGCACAAGTATGTCACTTCTTTTCCAAATAAGTGTCTAGAATCTATTTTCCTCCCCTATCTAAGTATTTCACTCAAGTGACCATATCAGTACTCAAAACGACTTTGTATATCATTTTTAACCTCTATTTACACACCTTCAACCTGAATCGCTAAGGTCTTTCCAAAGCTTGTAACATGGCTAGGCTAACCAGAAATATGATTTTCTTTTCTTGGATTACAAATGCACTCACTCATATAGGAGAGAAAGCATAGTATGCACAAAATTCTTGTCTTCATTTATTTCACAATTCACCTTAGCAAGCCTTAACATGGATTTTCTCATTGTGATTGTGTCAACCTTTTCACTTAGTTATTTAACTACATCTTTTCTCATTTTCTTAATCGACATTTCTTTTCTTAACACCAATTTTCAAATGCAATTCTCTTTTTTATCACAACCTAACCATGCCTTGCCATTCAACTAATTTTCTACACATACTACTACTCTTTCCTTAATGGTAAGGAAGGGTACAATTTCATCTTTTGTGGTTTAGATATGCATAACATATCATTTGGTTAAGGTTCAATAAAGGATAATTCATTGATTTTTCAATTAGGGTTGTCTTTTTTGCTCTGCAAGTTCACAAATTTACACAGAAAAATATGTCTTGATCCTTTCCAAACCTCTTGTGCTTAATAACAATTCAAAATTCAACACAAAACCATATGAGATTACATTATATTTGTCATTGTCACTTTTTTCTAGGGGTGGCAATGCGGGCTGGCCCACCTCGCATAGGCTCGCCCCGCACTTGGTCCACAAAAAGCGGGTCGGGTTGGCCCGCCCTGCATAAAATTTGCGGGCTGATTTTTCTAACCCATCCCGCATAAGGGTTGGCCCGCGGGTCTGCGGGCTAGCCCGCATAAGAAATATTTATTAAAAAATTAACTTTTTAAATAAAAAAAATTGAATTTTTTTTATTTAAATGCATTAGGTAAGTGGTCTCATAATATTATTTTCATGAAACATGCGTAATAAGATGTTATTAAAAATTTCGGAATGTAAAATATGAGACTACATGAAGAAAATATAGGGGTGTAGAAAAAAAATTATACATTTTAAAGTTATGCGGGTTATGCGGGCCAACCCGCCCCGCCCCGAACTTGGCCCACGCGGGCTACGGGTTATGCGGGGCGGGCCTAAGTGGGCTAGCGGGTTGAAATAAGAAACTCGCCCCGCATTTTTTGCAGCGGGCCACGGACCGGCCCGCACGGCCCGTCCCACTTTGCCACCCCTACTTTTTTCTCATTTTGATATAAGCTTTTAAATACTCCCATCTCACTGGGAAGAGCCTTTCCTTATGCTTTCTTTATTGTGTGAATCCATGCTATCCTAACTTTCTCAACACAGTTTTCTAATTTTCTTGGTTACAACTTCCTACAGGTGAATTCACAGAATTTTTCTATTTTATTTTAATCCTGATTCTTACTCCAACCAATCTTTTAAAAATAAATCCCAACTAGTTCCAAAAATTTATTATATACAACCTGGGACAACATTGCAAATTGGAATCTAAAATAAACATAACATAAATATAACTTAAAATACAATTAAAACACATAACAAAAACGAAAATAAAAATAGTAATTTAAATACAGAATTTAAACAAAAACTTATTCAAGCATCCTCCTCGATCTCTTCTTTCAATTCATCCTGAAACTAACTCCTAAATCAGATCATTTTATCAAAGAATTCTCCATTCTCGACCTCTAAAGATTCAGTTTCCTCCACTCCATGTTTAGGTTCACCTGTTTGAGATGGTACAACTCCTTCATGTTGCTCTTATTCAAATTCAGCAGCTTGAGATGGACTCACACCATTTGGTTGTACATTTGCTTCAGGTCCAACAACGTCTTCACCCCTTTTAGTGCTTGGACCATCCCAAAGTCATGCTATAAATCGTCTAAATTCATCAAGTGACATAAATGGAAAAGGGTCATATGAATGTTGGTGTTGATGCAAACTATACATATAAAATGTACCAAATAAGGTGGTGTATGCTCTGTGGTTTGCTGCCAATTGTTGTTGCACATGAGACAATTGTGTTCTCATTTCTTCAAGTTGTGGAGTAGTTTGATACTACTCAAAAATTCTTTGTGTTCTAGGAGTAGGTGTTGCTTTTGGTACTGACCCTTGAACTGCATCCAAGATATTTGTACAATGTGCCATAATATAGGACTTGTTTAGTGGGAATCTCAACCTCTTCATCGGGTGATTGCACATCTCTTTTCTTTTTGCCCTACACAACCCATTTATTAGACTATGGAAACTTAGGGGATTTGCAGTAGGTAGACTGAAATAGCACAAACTTGTGGATTTCTTCATAAATGATCTTTGCTACATCCACCAGTACTCCTTGAACAAACAATGTAGCAACTGAGCCTTGTCCAAGTTGACATCAGAAACATGTGTGCAGGGAAAAATACTAGCAAAGAGAAATGTGCCCTATATTTGAGGAAGCGTCTTCGTGTTTGATTTGAGTATCCTTTGGGAGTTCCCTATTTTACCCAACTCAAAAGTTTTTCCACCTATTTTGAGTATCTTTTGCCACTCTTCTAGGAAGAAGATTTTTCTTAACTCTTTTATACTCTCCAGCATCTTCCTCTATCAATTGCAGTCCAATTTGTAGGTTCACATTTATAGCCTATTTGTCATATGGAATTTTGTTCCCTCTAACCCAATAAATTCTTGTAGCATCATTCACTCTTAGTGGAAAGCATTTGCATAAAATTATTTCACAATTATCTCATTGAAAGTGGTAGTTGGTGATGGAAAACAATTTTCTTCTAGTACTCATCTTTTTTATTTCTTCTTTGAATAGACAATGAAGGAGATTTGAGGAGCTGAAACATTCAAGAAACTCAAAGAGGAGTTTTAATGGATTGAAGTGGAGTTAGAAATTTGTGAGAGTGAGAGATGAGGCCAACTCACTAGAAAAGAGTTTAGGCTAAGTCTTGAAGAAGACTAACCTAGGGAAAACTTAGGGACAAATAAAATGGCAAAAGATGGGTAGCATTTTATTACTAATTCCAAGGTTATTTTACAAGAGACTTGACACGCTTATTTATAGTGCCATGGTTATCATAAATTCAGAAAAATAACCTAAAAACTCTCTACTGACAAGGTGACAAGTGACACTCACATTTTCCATGTTACTTGATCCTCTCAAATGAGACGTTGACAAGTGTCTTCCTCTCATTGGCACAAAAATCTTTTCCATTGAGGAGGTGTCATGTGGACTAGTGCCTATCATGTGTAGCCGAGGCTTACCTTTCCAAAAACTCTCCATTTATGGAATACCATGTGGACGTCATGCTTTCCTTACATCACGGTGAGTCACGCCTCTCCAACCCTAGATAGTTTAGGGTTACATTGGGCTCAAGGAAGTCCAATTGTAACCTTAACTAGACACTCTTATTTAAGGCAATTGCTTCCTGCATCCCTATTTTTTTTCTTCATGCACCCCCACACTCTTATGTAAAGACAAAATTTACCCTTATTAATTTTTAAAATCCCAAAATTACCCTTAACCTAATAAAACCCTAAAAATTGGAAATGGGTGTCGTTTGTACGTGCAGGCAGCGTCATCTTCCTTGGATTGTTGATAGCAGCGGTGCAACACTTTCAAAGGTCATTCTCCTTCCAAATCTCACACATCTCTCTTGTGATTTAGAGTGTTGTTCATAAAGGTAAGCAAAGTTTCATGTGTTTCGGATTTTCACATCCGTTTTTGTCATGGATTCTTGTTTCCGTAAATATTTTTTCACATTCTGAATCACAGAATCTGGTAGAATTTCGAATTTGTGGATCCGGTAGTGTCCCTGATTTGTGGATCCGGTAGTGTTTCAGATTTGTTGATCCGGTAGTATTCCAGATTTGTGGATCCGGTAGTGTTTATACTTTATGATTTATGTAGCAAAAGCTTTAATTCGAAGATGATTATTGAAGTAGGAAAACCATTAGACCTATGTCTCCTATTCCTTTATTATTTTTGCTTCGTTTAAATTGCATGGGCAAAAAGTTACGCTTTCCCTCTCTATTTTTATATTTTCATAGTTCCCGAATTGAGTTATCTGGGCTATCTAGAGTGTTGCTTGGAACTTCTCCTATACCTCTAAACATTTAAAGGGAGTGGTTCATGTAATAACCTCTAATCTTTTATGGAGTATATATGAACATTTGATGAACCTTTCCTTGGCTGTCGAAAATGCTTAGCTATTTTTAGAGGTTCACTACCGGATCCACAAATCCGGAATACTACTGGATCAACAAATCCAGAACACTGCCGGATCCACAAATCCGTGACACTACCGGATCCACAAATTCGAAATTCTACCGGATTCTGTGAGTCGGAATGTGAAAAAAGATTTACAGTAACAAGAATCCATGACAAAAACGGATGTGAAAATCCGAAACACTCTAAATCACAAGAGAGATGTGTGAGATTTGGAAGGAGAATGATCTTTGAAAGTGTTGCACCGCTGCTATCAACAATCCAAGGAAGACGACGCTGCCTGCACGCACAAACGGCACCCATTTCCAGTTTTTAAGGTTTTATTAGGTTAAGGGTAATTTTGGAATTTTAAAAATTAATATGGGTAATTTTGTCTTTGCACAAGAGTGTGGGGTGCAGGAAGAAAAAAGTGGGGGTGCAAGAAGAAACTGCCTTATTTAAACCTAACCTTAGTCTATTTAGCCTAAATACATGGCCCAAATTGTTTTATGCTATTAGGCCTAATACATTACCCATGAGATCTTAAACTATTTTATACAATTATTTAAATTAAAGTTTGACCCAAAAAGATATTGACTTGATTTTGCTACAACCAGTTGAGTTTCAGTCTTCTTGTAATCTTCTGACAAAGACTCTAGTATTCTTTCATGGTGTGGAGGTCTTCTTTGAGATGTTTAGTAAATTCTTTCATCCTAGAGTTGTGCTCTTTATTGGGCCTTCAAAAGATAGAAAAAAGTCCAATTAGACTCATATGTGCTAATAAGTCTTTGAACAAAACTTTAGGTATTCATCCTCTTTATTATGTGGATGTTGTGGCAAGATGGATTCCATCATCCCCTCTCCCTTGAAAAGGATTTATCCCCAAATCTGCATTGTTGTTTTAGGAAATCAACTTTATTATTGTTGGAGGTTCATGTTTTTCCCCTAGGATCAAACACTCGTCTAAAATAAACATCAAACAAATCAAGTGGCTTATCTACAGAGAAATCAAGAAGAATAAGGTTCTTCAATAGAAAATTTTATCTTTCTAATTTTATTTTTGTTCTTTACCACTATGAAAAAAAACTAAGTAAAAACTTATTTTTATGAATGAAAGTTATTTTATTAATACAAAATAATTATTTCAGAACTAATTTATTTAAGTCGTTTTAACAAAAATATCACAAGCTTCTACCTCACTAAATAAAACTTTTTCTTCGTAATTCTCTTTGAAATATTTTTCTTTCAATTGTTGTTTTACTACCATATTCTTATCTTTAAAAATTTAATAAAATTTAAGAGAAGAAATGATAATTAAGTTCATCATTTTAGTCAATCTGGTACTAAAAAATTGTAGCTTGGTCACAACGTGAAATAAATCTAAACGAAAAAAGTTATAGATATTCAAACACTTTTTAATATTCAATTATATTTTATTTTTAACACAGTATCACTTTAGTATTAAATATACTAATTTACAATTTTTTATTTTATCCTATAAATTAATTTACTAACAATTTTTTCACATTTTGTTTAATTTTACTTTCCAACCTCCTTTTTCAATGCAGAGAGAAAGAATGTGATTTTCGTTTCTATTTCATTTTTTTTTTATATCGAATTCCCATTTCCCACTCAAAAGTACCATATTTAATATAAAATTATTATAATATATATATATATATATTATAAACAATAAAAAAGCTATATTATTATACATTTAAAACAATTCATTATCCCAACACATTAATAATAATAGTAATAATATAACACATTACAGAGTATAATAGAATTTAATTATAATTTATAAATTAATTTAATATATATAAAATTGCAATTTAAATGTAAAAATTAATGTATAATTTTTTAGAAATAAGCAAATGTTTATCTGTTAATAACAAATAACTTTATAAATTAGTCTTTATTTTTATGATTTATAATTTATATATGTAATTCACTAACATTTGAGTCACCCAGTTAAACTCTTGAGCAAGTAAAGCCCTCTTTATATTCGTTGGCGAGTTCCTCTGGGGTGTGCAGCACTGAGAGAAGAATCACAGAAAAAGTAAAATCAGCGCTTGAAAAAGATGAGTAGCATCGGAACCGGTTACGATCTATCGGTCACCACTTTCTCCCCAGATGGCCGCGTTTTCCAGATCGAGTATGCTGCCAAAGCCGTCGACAACAGCGGGTACCTTTTCAAATTAAATTTAGTATCTTAATAATTATGATTCTGCTTTTATCATTATGTTTTTGTTGCTGATCTTAGATTTGAAACTTTCTCGCAGAACTGTCATTGGTATCAAATGCAAGGACGGAGTTGTGTTGGTAGGTTTTTGTTAGAATTTCTGCTACATTAGGGTTTTTGTAATTTTTTTCTGAGTTTGGTTTTTGGGTTTAGGGTGTAGAGAAGCTTATTCCGTCGAAAATGATGCTTCCGGGTTCAAACAGAAGAATACACTCGGTTCATCGTCACTCTGGGATGGTACTTTGTCTATAACCTCTTTCTTGTTATCTTACTTTATTTGTTGCTGGTTGCTTATGATATTTGTTTTGATTGTATGATAACCGCAAAGCGATTTGCATAAGAGAGTCGTGGTTTGACTTGCATTTGTTTGCAAGCTTGACCGTGATTCTATGCTACTGATGATTCGGGGCTTTAATAAATGTTCTGTGAGGCAATTGCAGTTGCAATGGCAAGGATTTTTTGTGCTCTCTGCGGTCGCATCAGCTTCATTTGTCCACAATTTTCTGAGTTCATAGTACAACCTTAGTTGCTGCTGTGACCGCTAATTTAAAACTTTGGTTTTAGTGACGTAGGTTAAGAGTGTTATGAGCACTGTCATTTTATATATAGTCAGTAGCTCGAATTGGAAGTGAAATTTGTTTTGGTTTATGGAAATTCTGATGCATTTATTTCATGCCTTGGTGAGCATAGGAAATCATAGAGTATGACTAGCCAAATGTTAAACAGTGACCATGTTTCAGGAATGTTTCTTATTTATTTATTGAAGGGGGATATTAGAGAAGTCATGGAAATCATGATGTTATCAATAAAATACAGTTCAGATTGTTGTGTGCGTATGGTGCCATTTACTAAAGCAAGCATTATTATACTGTAATCAAGTTAAAGCATTACTTACAGTGATCATACTATGGTGCCACGTGTGTCACATCCTGGTTGATTTGGTGTTTTGAACTTCTTTTGATGTGTGCTTTAATCTTCTTCCAATTTTAGGCTGTAGCAGGATTAGCAGCTGATGGCAGGCAAATTGTTGCCCGGGCCAAGTCTGAAGCAACTAACTATGACAGGTTTGCTTCCTTCTCTTGCAACATATACATCTGAAGATGCTTCCTCCCCTCACCCTTTTTATTTATCTAAATATATGGTGAGTACTGTATTGTGTTTTTTATTGTTAAACAAATGTAAATTTTAAGTACGTTTCATTAAGACATTTTCCTGATGGAGAAAAAGTAGTAGGTAGGAAATTTCACAAACTATTAGTTTAGATAGACCAATTGAAGCCCTGTATAATTTGACTTTTTTAACTTTTCAAGTCAGACTTTAAACTCTTCTCTTGCTCTTTCTCCCACAAAAAAAGTGAGCTTGCAACTTCCATGAAAATTAAGATATCTATATATACTTTTTAGTATGACTAAATATCTCTTAACTGTGTGATTTATATGTTTGCTTTTATTTTTTGAGAGGAAAACTGTTTATTCTTGCTTGTATATCTTTTCAGCGTTTATGGTGAACCAATTCCTGTTAAGGAACTTGCTGACCGTGTGGCTAGTTATGTGCACCTATGTACACTATATTGGTGGCTCAGGTACAATGACACCTCATCTCTCATAGTCAATTCAGATCAGTATTTTGTTGTATTTCATATTAATAAGAGAGATATTATGGTGCTGCAGACCTTTTGGATGTGGTGTCATACTAGGAGGTTATGACAGGGATGGGCCACAGTTGTACATGGTTGAACCTTCCGGTGTTTCCTATGTAAGCTATTGCTATTCGCTCTTGGATGTTCCATTTGCCCTTTTTGTATTGATTTATATTGATTTGTATTTTTGGTATTTGTTCTAGAGATATTTTGGTGCTGCAATCGGAAAGGGCAGGCAAGCTGCTAAAACGTAAGTGTATATTTTGTAGTAACTATCTTTTTGTTTTTACTGAGTCAGTGTATCAAATTTGTGGGGTAGAAAACCAAATGATAATGTGTTCAATTTTTCCCACTTGTTTTCATTTTGATATATGCTTCTAATTACTTGCAATGAATAGACCAAATCAACGAGGCTTAATGTAAATCAGAATCCACTCCAGAATCAGTTACCCTTTCACCCCAATTCGAAATACCTTGCACTCTGTTGTATACCTTGGGCCATATTGATTTGGACAAGAAAAAGAAATTAATGGATTCCTGAATCCTAACAAAATTTAACAACTCGGACCTAGTTATTTGGTTGCCAAACTTTGAACTAAGGACTGGACCAGCCAGTTCAACCAGGAAACCAATTATCAGTTGGGTGTTTAGTTTGTTTGAACCAAAGAACTTCCTAAACTGGTGGACTTGGTTAAATGTGACTCAAATGAGTTCTTGAGATATTAGACTTGTACTCAATATGATATTAAACAATCTTGTTAATTTCTTGGCAGAGAGATTGAGAAGTTGAAGGTTGCTGACATGACATGTCGACAAGGGGTTATTGAAGTGGCTAAGATGTAAGTAGTATGATTATGATTATTGGCTACAGTATTTGTAGTTGCTTTATTTTTAATATTTTTTATTTGAGACTTGCCCAATTTTTTATTTGGATGCATTGTTGTTTCTCTTTATATATCAACTATTGCTAATTTTGATCAGAGTATCAATGATAATAACTTTGTGTCAAGCAGTATATATGGAGTTCATGATGACGCAAAGGACAAAGATTTTGAACTAGAAATGAGCTGGGTATGCGATGAATCAAACCGTCAACATGAAAAGGTATGTTTGGGTGTGCTTTCAGTTACTTCTATACACAGGCAATTTGTTGACAAATATGCCTAGATTGTGACTAGTTGTGGTTTTTACATCTATTTCTTTTGCTATCTCATCTAGTATATTATTTTTTAAGTTATACTTTCTAGCCGAGGATAAAAAAATGCAGAAAAATGTTTTTGGAAGGTAAGTTACCGGAAGTGGAAATATTGGCCTGTCAAGTTGGGGGAAGGGGAGAGCATGAAGAAGTTGCTAGCTTGGGCTGGCCATTTAAATTATATGGTTGTAGGAAGTACAAGTTCAGTTTACATTTCCTATGCTATTTTGAACTCCCATGGTATTGCATTCAGGGTGTTTTTTACTTCTTTAACTATTTGTGTGGGGTAAAAAGATTATCACAGTACAAAGCATCTTTAGTCTAGTATGACTGTTGTTCAGATACTGTGTAGCTTTATGCATGTGTGCATGCGCTACCTTTTACATCTTTTTGGTTTCTGACTCATGAAATTTATCCATGGAATGTTTCTGGACTGTCCCTGTTTCATTGTCGTAATCTTCTATGGCTCAGGACTCCCATAATATAGATTTTTTTTTCTGCACTTTTGGTTTGTTATTTTGACTTCTGTTTGCAATTTCTTCCTCCCTGTGAAGTGGAGCAAGCTAAATCTCTAGCACTTGTCCTTTGGATCCTCTCAGGTGATAACTAAAATATCAGTGGGCAGTTTTTATCCTCTAATAGCTTTTTGTCTCTCTTTTGATGAGGAATTCATCTAATTCGCATAAAATGACCTAAATTTATTTTAATGAGTACCCTTGGAAATCTTTGCCAACTAGGTCCAACACAGTTGATGGATAGTTGAGTTTTATTAGCACGTTGCCTAGGGTTTGATTCCTAGTCATGTAAATGGAGAAAACTTGGGAGAAACTAAACCCAGTGTGGTCTCTACATCTAGAAAGGAATTAGTGTGTTCAGTCATTCTCTCAAAAGGGGCTATCCTTTGAGTTAGAATGTTGATGTTGTTGTTGCTGTGACTTTTTTGGGTTAGAAATTGTTTGCCTGGAATTATAGTTTTTTTCTTTTAGTTTTTGAGATTTGTTATTCATATGGTACTGTATACTGGGCAGGTCCCAGACGAGCTTCTAGAAGAGGCTAAAGCAGCCGCCAAAGCAGCTCTTGAAGAAATGGATGCAGATTAATAGACTATAAATGTTTATTCCAAAGTTGTATGACGTAACTTTGTAATTGAGCATTTGGAACATCTATAGGAAATGCAAAGGCTTCACTAGTTGGATTTTGTATGCTTCCTTAATGCCCTTGATTTCATGTTTCTGGATAATTTGAGAATTGAAGTTCAAAGTGTTGAATTCTATCTATCAAATTCGATTTCTCCACACCATTGACTTTAGTTTTATGTCATCTATCTTCATGTCTCTATGCTTTCGTAGGATTAGAACCACATCTTTATACTGCCGTTAAGCTAATTGTTTTCTATGGGTCTTGTTAATCGTTAAACTCTAGGAAGAGACAAATCATGCAATGAAATCGTGTCTTATTTATATTGAGAAAAGGAAGCCAACATAATAAATAGAGAAGATTTGATGAAGGTGTAATACGGGAATAAATAGAAGGGTCATAATAATATGTAATTTAAATATTCTTGATTCTAGAAGATCTTTTTTTTTTATATATAATTTAAATATTTTTGATTATATAAGATACATTTTTTGATTTTATAATTATATCGCTCTTTTTCAACCTAAAGCATACAAATCATGTTTGCCTGATTTGCTCGAAGTATAATTGATTATTGGTCTTTTTGTTAGTCAATTGTTAATTAGAGTTAACAAATTTAGAGGTGATGTTCTCTCATAACCATTCATTTCAATATAATGCTTCAATCATAATTTTAATCCTAATCCTGATCTTGATATAGACCACACAAATATGTCTTTTTAGGGTTCACTAACAAAAGGATATAAATATTTCTCACATTTTCTTAATTGCTATTTTATACATTATCTTAATTGCTATTTTATCACAAAGGTGCTTCTTTGAAGTGTTTTAGGATCTCAAACGATTGCACCTTCAATAATTTGAAGGAAAAAGTGCATTTTTTTTGGGTCTTCCTAATGATAGAGGATTCAAGAAGTTTTCCCATCATTAACCTAAAGTCACATGTGATGTGATGATTTAATTATGTATGGTTTAGATATTAATTGATTCTCAATTTCCTTTCAATATTTTGATTGTATGATATATTTAGAACATCTATTAGATAAATTATTATGTTTCTAAACTCACCTAGGACAAACTCTTCTACAAACTTTAACTTCGTTATTTCCACCGAAATAATAACTTCGATGGCATTATTTCATGTGCTACCACCATATAAGTTCTAGAGTATTAAATACAAATATTGTAACCCTAAAATGATGGTCATTCAACAGATCGACTTTCACTCAACTTTTTGGCAAAGTATTTGAAATCAACTATTAGTATCTAATTCAGGTAGTAAATCAAAAAAAATAATTCACAACTCAATTAAAATGAAAACTGACACTTGATGGTAAATAAAAATCAAGTGTTGAAAAAAGATACGAGGTCCAAGATTCTAAGTGTTCAATATGAAAAAATATGTAGCAAAATTGAATTGTTTATCTAAATAAAACATTTGTGAAGAGGTTATGACTTAAAATTTTTATAATATTCTAATAATTTTATTAAATATAATATTATTATTACTGAATATATAAATAAATTAAGACATTATTTTATAATACATAATATTAATATATTTAAGTTATTTTTTAAAATAATCTATTATTAATGTATTTTATATGTAAAAATCACTATTTTTTTAGCTGATTTTAGATAATTAAAAAAAGTACATAATAACTTTATTAATAATTCAATTATTGATTTTCTTAATAAAATTTAATTAAATGTTAAAAAGTTGTTCTTTTACTCCTATTATTTAAACTAAAAACCTTAAATAGAAATGAAATAATTAAATTAATTAACATATTTGTATATATTGAAAAATTAATTAGTAATATTAAAATATCTATACGTATTAAATAGAAATTAAATAATTAAATTAATTATAACTACTAAAATATTTGCAGTTATCCAGGGAAAAAAGTATTTAGATTAATATAAAATATTAAGAAAATATTTTTTAAAATTTATTTAAGGGTACGTTGTTTCAGAAAAAAATTAAAAATATGATCTTTAAAAAAATCTAAAATGAAATTAAAATTAAAAAATAATTAATTCTTACCGATTCTAAATCTGCAATTTAGAAAAAAAATGACATTGATGATGCTGAGGAATCGATTTTAAGTAATCCATTTCTCACCTTGAGACTATATGTGTCACTTTTGTAAATTAAAGGTTATTGTCTGCAAATAAAAATAAAATACAAGATATTTTTTCTTAAAAGAATCTCCATTAAAGCATTACTAAATAAACACGATAATTAAGAATTTAAAATGAAAAAATAAACAATAATTAAGAATTTAAAATGAAAAAATAAACGATAATTAATTCTTCTCCACTTAGTTTTAGATATACTTGTTGAGTACTGATATTTTGACACCTCCATTTGTGTTGCTCTAAAATACATTCGTCGTGGGACTTTTCATACTAAACAAATAGTGTGTGGGTCCCAGTTGTTGAGGTGAAAAAATTGAAAAGAAAAATTGCATTTGAAGAGTGTGTTTCTGAAATGAAGAACGTTTGAAAGGTGCGTTTCAAAGGTAGGATTCAGAAGGTGCGTTTCAAAGGGAGATCATTTGCATTTGAGGGTTGTTGGTTGCGAACGAAGATGTGCGATTTTGTGTGTGCCATTCAGCGAAAGCAAGAGCGGGATTTGGAAGGATTAGGGTTTTCGATTGGGACATTTTCGATTGCAGCGACTTTCATTTAAGAGTGTGATTTCCATTAAGGTATGTATTTTGCTTCGTTTGATACGGGGTTATTTGATTATTGCTTTGTTTTCCATTTTTTAGCGTTAAGTGTAGTGTAATTTCGTTTGTTTGTTTGGTGTGTGGTTTAAACAAGCAAGAAAGCATGATATTGATAACCCTTGCCTCCCCCTATAAAAATAGACTAAGAGGGTGGTGGAAGTTATTAAGGGTTCAAAACAATTGGATGGGTGTGAGACACTAATGTAACAAACAACTATAGGGTCGACCATCCAATTTAAATTATCACGGTTTACTGGTTGATGGGGTTATATGACATGCATGTCATTCTGATAATCACGACCACTTAGTTGTAGAAATCTTCAAATTCTTTTTGTCCTCCTTCGTTATAATAGTATAGTACTTTTTCTTAATAGTATCATTTTTCATGTTAGTTATTGAAGAAATTCTCGGACAGTATTCTCTTATCTTCCTCTAAATTCCTTTCTACTTGCTAATGATGTGCCACCTAGTGGTGTGCCATCTAAATTCCTTGTAATAGTTGGAAATACAAACTTCTTTCACTTGGTTTTATTCTTTAAACCTTTCTTCACATTGATATCATTTTATTTATCGTAGGAACTACTTGAATTAGGTGAGATAGTTGGAACTGAGAGTCGTGGTCTCTCCCAAGAACAAATCTCATCGATTTCAGTATCAAAGTACAAGTGTGGCTGCTTCTTCTTCTTTAGGAAGAAGTCACGGGAGGAGAGGTTATTTTCCGTTTCTAGATTTTGTTTCAGTTTTTTGAAGAAGAAATTTACTTCATGTAAGTTTTTCTGTTAAGTAATTTTTTTTTTTCAGAATTATATGCCTTTTTTCTTAAATGAAAGGTAGTCTGGTTAAAAGGATAAATCAAAACCTAAGAAAATATTTCTATTTTGAGAGATGAATTGTGTCAATAATCTGTGTCTCAAAACCTTGTCTATTGGGATTTTTTTATTGGCTTGATTGCTCCCATTTCTAAGTGTATGTTGCCTTATTTGATGAGCTGAAGACAAGTGCCAATTGATGCCACTTTTATGATGATACTGCTTACTAATTGCTTGGAATTAAATTTTAGTGTATACTAATTCTGATCCTTAACTCTTCTTCCATGGCATACCCTGTATTCAATATTTAAAATTGATAAAAACTATCAGGATAAATCTAACACTGCATCTCATAAATACATGATTGATCTGTTGTCCTTCTTGGATTTACCCTTGTTTGTTAGAGATAATTGCAGCATGGATCAGCTGGAGTTTATCCTGTTTTATAGTTCACCGAAAAGATGAAATAAGGATTCAAGAAATAACAAAAAGAATAAAAACTACTAATAATAAAATATTTGATAGCATTTGAAAAGAAGATCAGCAAAGTCCTAAACTATTTATTTTGCATCCATCTCTATAGTATCAGTTTATGGCTTAAATCATTCTGAAGATCCTGGCAGAAGGACGATACCTATTGTTCGTTGAGGTCAATATACAAACTAAAAACATGTTTATTGATGTTTGGTTTGAGGAATAAAAGCTAACATGCATTCTGTAATGTCCTCCTGACAAGCTTTTACAAATAATTTCTTAATAGCGAGATTAAAATAGAGATATGATTGCTCTTTGTATGGAGAAAAATTTATTAGAAGAAGTGTATGTTGGTTTGGTTCTGAAAGGAAACATTCACACAAATTATTTTTTCTTAATTTTAAATCAACGAAGATTAAATAAAAAGGAAGATTTACCTCAAAGTTAGGATTATTATAGTCATTTTTGTGTGTTGTTTGCAAAGTCCTAAAGGGGGAATTGTTTGGGGTATCATATCTACCCACACATAAATGAAGATCTCCTATGAAAGCTACTATATTTCTTTTATTGTGACATGTGTCCGCATCTACAATGATTGTGTTCTCATGATGGGTATAGATTGTTCTAGCTTCCTAACAATCATGTATAAAGCAGAAAGTAAGTCATCTTCAAACACAATTACAATATACTACAAAGGTTACATGGAATAAATATATACACACTTGTGAAAATTTAAGTTTCCCATATGACTTTTACATGTCTTGTGTTTGTGTGTGTTATGAGTTGTTGGCTTTGAATTTAATGTGAATGTTTGCAACGTTGTCTGTCTATGAAGGATTTTTTGCACTGTGATTTTGTCTAACAATGTTGTTCCCAAAATAAAGGTTGTAACCTTGTACACTTTAAATCATTAAAGAAACTTGTTTCAGGATATAATGTCAATTAGCGGATGTTCAGATGAGGAGGTTCTTACGATTGATCGTCATCCTGAAGGTCAAACCAAGGTTTCTTTGAAATGATGTTTTTTTGTTTTAAAGTAGACATGATATTTATATTTATTTATCTTTAATTTTAATTATTATAGTGTATTTGTATTTGATTTGATATTCAGGTGTTTAGGCATAATTTCAAGTCAAAGCGTTTGGCTGTTGTGAACATGGTTTTAAATTTGCATCAAAAGAGTATTATACAGTCCACCCCATTTTGAAGGCTTTTGTTTGTTCGTGAGAACATCAAATTGAGTTGTGGACTTTTAAGTAAGTTATGTAGTTCTTGGGTGGAGAGGAAGCAAATTTTTTCAATTCAGTATCAATTTGTGTCGTTTAGTTTGGTAGATACGTGTTTAGGTGTAGGTCTTAGAGTAGGTGGTAGAAAAAATGATTTAAGGAAAAGTAGTATTATATCTCGCATTAGGAGTTCTTTTTAAGGTGATGTAATTGTGGAAATGATATATTCTGTAATTTTGAAACTTGGGAATGATATTTCCTCAGAGGACTTTTATAAGTTGTATATCTTGTTAGGTTTGTCAGAGTTTATTCTCCCTACTAGATTGGGTTTAGTTCATGATAGGTTGTTTAACCTTGATGCTTTAGACAAACTTGATATGTATAATTGCGGGGGTTTAGTGTATGAGATTTTGGTTGATAGTTTGTGTTCAGCTTCAAAATGGATTACGCAGGGAAATATGTCGTATATCCATGTGGATGGTTGCGTTTACCTCTTGTAGGTAATATAAAACATTTTTCTTATTGATAAATGTTTGTAATAATTGTGCATGTGTTTGACCTTTTAACAAATGATTTTTTTGTATTCATTGTTCAAATATGAGCGATGGAACATTTGTTCTCTTATAAGCGTCAAGTACCTACGAGTGGGAATAAATATCCCCGTATCATGAATTAGATGGATGTTAGAGTTATCATCATGAACTTGAACGTGGTCTGCGTAAGAATAAGGTATTTTTTTTTATTGTAATTTGTATTACATTAAATCATTCTCATAAAATGATATGCAATCCGAACTGGACCATGAATTTTGTCCCCATTGGTGTTCATCTCCTCAATTACACGAGTCTGCAACAACAAACTCTATTATTAATATTAAGAAAAACTTAAAAGAAATAAAAATCAATTTAAATGAACACTAACCGCAAAAAACGAATTGAATGAAAAGCGATTCAACACTCCAAAATGAACAATTTGATTCATATTTAAGAAGCCAGTTACAAATAACATAACCAACAAACACATTCAACACAACTAAGTAAATATTACAAGTAAATAGAAGAAATACTACAATATATAGATTTTTACCATGTTGTCAACTCTTGACCGCGACCTTAATGATTGCAAATCCAGCCTCGTCAAGATATTGTTTTGTATATCCATTATGACACTACAACATTTAACATCAACTCAATAATCAAGCAATAAAAACAAATGAAGTTATGGCTACCATTACTTAAGTATATGTACTTACCGTTTCATGTCAAACTTTAATGCAAAAAAAGTTTTATAAATTTTGGAAATATCCAAACTGCATGAGGTTGGACCAGCACAGGTTGCCCCATGAGAGGTTGGGTTGGCTCCACGCACAAATCCAATTAACCACTTGTTTTCTTTAACAAGCATTTGTCGAACCTCTTTAAGATAAATATCCAAATCATCAATTTTTGTCTCGTTATCTGCAACTTTCTTCTCACAAAGTTTGTGCTGGTAAAGTAAGTCGTCCCACTCACTTTTACCACCACTACCTTCCCCAACACCCTCATCCGAATCTGTTAATGCTTCTTTCAAAATTTGGATTCCTTCCTCTTCAACAGTTACTGACCAATCCCATACAATATGAAAAAAAACAATTAATTTGTAGTTAATCAAAATATGCTACAATAACATGCACAAAAAACTTAACAAAGATAAAAACACTTCATGTAACCTTCCACGATAATTAACACACGACCAGTGCACAAATCGTAGAAAACCAATACACTGAGCACGGTCACCAACACCCACATAGTGGACCGCCCACATCTATTTCCAAAAACATAATTTTAACTAACCTGCAAAACGGCGACACAACCTTCCAAATATATTTTACTAACACTCTTCTCTTCATAGTAAACTTGAGATGCCCTCGTCAAAGTTATAACTAAGACATTATACACTACACCTCCCAATTATATAATTCTAATGCATCTAAATTGTCTAAACATTTAAAAACAAAAGAAGTAAATATTCTAGGATCATAAAAAAAAACACATAACCTAACAAAATTATCAACACTTTTTTTTCTGTTCAAATTATTTTCCTTCAACTTTTTCAAAATTGTTGATAAATTCATTACCTTCGCATCATCAAACAATCTTTTCTCCACACCTCCCCCGTCATTCTCCATTTTCACCTCCTCCCCACAACCGAAAATCGTAATACAAATCACACATCAACAACTGAAAAGAAACTAAGCTTTTTCTAATCCTAAATGCTTCTTTATCGAATGCCCATCTACTTAATAGCTCTCCCATGAGACTGTTAGAAATGTTCAACACTTTGTCCATTTCAACCATCCACTTAAAAGAAGTTTGTTTAATATTATTTTGTTGAAAGCTACTAAGCTTACGGTTGACATGAACAATATATTAAGTCAGCACATTGTGCCTAACTCATACCTACAACATAAAACAATACCACACATATTATTTATTCAACAATGTCAATACACTAAATATTCAACTATTATGAACAAAATGTAAAATTAGTCTCTTCGATTCAATTTTTGCATGAGACAAAATTCTTGAACAATGATCTTTCCATTCTCTAAACCTTCACAAACAATTCATTTAATAAAAAAACAAAACCAAAAAATTACATGCAAAACCAATGATCACCATATCATGCTAAAACCAACCCAATTAACAATCATATCCTCCAACTATGTGTCACTTACACACAACATTCAATTGCAGTTCCAGGAATCCAAAAAAAGAATTGAAGACAATAAGCATGCACAAAGTTATTTATGGGTCCCCACTTACACTAGAAGGGTTCCAATGACCACCACATCATGTTAAAACTCACCCAATTAACATTCATATCATCCAACTATGTCTCAAATACACACAACATTCAGTTCCAATTCCATAAAAACCAAAAAAAAAATTAAGACAATGAGCATACAAAAAGTTATTCATGGGTCCCCACTTATTAACACATGGGTCCAAAATTACACTATAAGGGTTCCAATGACCACCACATCATGATAAAACTCACCCAATTAATATTCATATCATCCAACTATGTCTCAACTACACACAACATTCAGTTCCAATTCCATAAAAACCAAAAAAAATTAAAACAATGCTCATTCACAAAGTTATTCATGGGTCCTCATTTATTAACACATGGGTTCCCACATACACTATAAGGGTTCAAATGATCACCATATCATGCTATAACTCACTTAATTAACATTCATAGGATCCAATTATATCTCAACTACACACAACATTCAGTTTCAGGAATCCAAAAAAAAAAAAAGAATTGAAGACAAACAATGAGCATGCAGAAAGTTATTCATGGGTCCCCACTTTCACTATAAGGGTTCCAATGACCACCACATCATGTTAAAACCCACTCAATTAATATTCATATCATCCAACTATATTTCAACTACACACAACATTCAGTTCCAGTTTTAGGAATAAAAAAATGAAGACAATAAGCATGCAGAAAGTTATTCATTGGTCCCCACTTATTAACTTTTTGCATGCTCATTGTCTTCAATTCTTTTTTTGGATTTCTGGAACTGAAACTGAATGTTGTGTTTAAGTGACACATAGTTGGATGGTATGACTGTTAATTGGGTGGGTTTTAGCATGATGTGGGGGTCATTGGAACCCTTATAGTGTAAGTGGGGACCCATGTGTTAATAAGTGGGGACCCATGAATAACTTTGTGCATGATCATTGTCTTAATTTTTTTTTTGGAATCCTAGAACTGGAACTGAATGTTGTGTGTAGTTAACACATAGTTGAATGGTATGAATGTTAATTGGGTGGTCATTGGAACCCTTATAGTGTAAGTGGAGACCTATGAATAACTTTGTAGATGCTCATTATCTTCATTTTTTTTTTATTTCTGGAACTGGAACTAAATGTTGTGTGTAGTTGACACATAGTTGGATGGTATAAATGTTAATTGTGTGGGTTTTAGTATGATGTGGTGGTCATTGAAACCCTTATAGTGTTAATGGAGACCCATGTCTTAATATGTGGAGACCCATGAATAACTTTTTGCATGCTCATTGTCTTCATTATTTTTTTGAATCCCTAGAATTGGAACTAAATATTGTGTGTAGTTGACACATAGTTGGATGTTATGAATGTTAATTGGGTGGATTTTAGCATGATGTGGTAGTCATTGGAACGCTTATAGTGTAAGTGGGAACCCAAATGTTAATAAGTGGGGACCCATGAATAACTTTGTGCATGTTCAATAAATAAAAACTAAAATGTTAAATAATAAAGTAGCATTTGTTTTTACAATTAAAAGTGAAAATTAGCCTAAAATAGTTTTTTCTGTTTCTAAAAGAAAAGTATTGTGAATATGGTGACTTTGATACTGGGTTGTCATACATATTGGCATTACTTTATTGACTTAAAATCTGCTAGCAACTTGCTATTAATGGAGAAGTGGAGCTTGCACATCATTTGTCTGCATAACTTTCATACCATTCACCAAAAGGTGATTATAAAAATCATGAAATCCCATTCCAACTATTTTCTAATCCAGTCCCACATCTTGTCAGAAACTTTACTACCAACATGGATAATGCCATATGAATAATTTATTTCAACCCAAAAAATATATTATTTAAATGCAAATAAAAATCATAGCACATATTTTAACCAATGGAGATGGAAATTGAGTAAACAGTAGTATAACTATTATCATTCTCATATTAGCAAATATAAGCAAAACATTCACCTTATTATCAAATCCAGATGTTAATTTTGAAAGCCAAAATCAATTCATACATAAATAAATTGGAACTTTTCCGTAGTTTTATAATTTTCTTATACTGGATTTTAAGCCCCTCACATACAAAAAAAAAATGAAAACACATTTTTTTTATCCAAATTAAAATATAATGAATAATTTGAAAATATTTCTCCTGTGGTTATTAATTTTTTATGTGTCAGTTCATAAGTTCATCTTTATAAGTTAATAAAATGGTATAAAACTATTATTAGTTATTACAAATCCCGAACTAAAATAAAAAAAAAATAGTAATCACATATTTGATCCAAAAGTTGGTGTACCAGAGTGCGAGCAATGATGGAAGCTTTGGCCCAAAATTGGCCAAATCAAACGCAATCTCCATGCCTGAATTTCCAGTGCTTACAAAAGCATATCTGCAAAACAATATTTATCTGTTACAAATTTTTTAAACAAATCCAAAGCCCTAAATCAAATTGTAAACAAAAAATCAGAACCCCTAAATTATATTTTTTTTATTAAACTTACCCATAACGCGAAAGTGGTATTGAAGCACTGAAGAACAAAAAAGGGGAGTTCTCCATTCTTATTGGAAGTCGAATCGTATAATCAAGTGGAAATGTGAGTGCAAAATTAAGAATGAACATGAGATCGCGAATGCGAGAGTGATCGTGAGTGAGTGAGTGACAAAATGAGAGGGTTTGGGAAATGGAGAGTCTCAGAAAAGAGAGGGTTAGGGAGTTTGGGAAAGGAAAGTCACTACAAAAAATCAATGAAAGAAAGTTACCTCTCGATGTTGTCTTTGATGTAAGGAATGACGGCAATGAGAAGTGTTAGGTTTTGTGTGAAGGAGAGTTTGCAGTAATGATAGGGTTCTATGTGAAGGGTGAGAGCAAGAGGGTTTGCAGAGCGAGAGGGTTTGCAGAGCGAGAGGGTTTGCGGAGAGTGAGGGTCTGTCTGAATGAGAGTTTGCGTTGAGGGGGTTTTGGTGAAGGGTGGGAGGGTTTGCGGAGAGTGAAAGAGTGAAGGATAGGGTTTGCCGAGAGTGAGAGGGTTTTCAGAGAGTGAGAAGTTTCCAAAGAATCAGAGTGAGGTTTTTGAAAAAAAAATGGGAAAGAGGAATAGTGTTGAGGGAACAGAACGCAGGGATTATATTTTGAAAGAGAATTGTAGTAGTTCAAAATAGTAGTTCAAAATGATACATTCTGCCAGTTATAATACTGACGTATTATATAAATAATTATGACAGTTTTTAATAACTGTCATATTAAAATCGTCACTATATACATGATTTTTTGTATTATTTTTTACGATTTTTGCATTGGCCGTGTGTTAATTATCGTGGAAGAAGGTTACAGGAAGTGTTTTTATCTGCTAAGGTTTATTTGCGATTTGTTAAGTTTTTTGTGCATGTTATTGAAGAATATTTTGATTAACTACAAATTAATTGTTTTTTCAGATTGTATGGGATTGGCCAATAACTGCTGAAGAGGAAGTAATCCAAATTTTGAAAGAATCCTTAGCAGATTTTGATGAGGGTGTTGGGGAAGGTAGTGGTGGTAAAAGTGAGTGGGACGACTTACTTTACAAGCACAAACTTTGTGAGAAGAAAGTTGCAGATAACGAGACAAAAATTGATCATTTGGATAAGCAACTTAAAGAGGTTCGACAAATTCTTGTTAAAGAAAACAAGTGGTTAGATGGATTTGTGCGTGGACCCAACCCAACCTCTCGTGGGGCAACCTGTGCTGGTCCAACCTCATGCAGTTTGGATATTTCCAAAATTTATAAAACATTTTTTGCATTAAAGTTTGACATGAAAAGTACATATACTTAAGTAATTGTAGCCATGACCTCATTTGTTGTTATTGCTTGATTATTGAGTTGGTGTTAAATGTTGTAGTGTCATTGTGGATATACAAAACAATATCTTGACGAGGCTGGATTTGCAATCATTAAGGCTGCGGTCAAGAGTTGACAACATGGTAAAAATCTACATATTGTAGTATTTCTTCTATTTACTTGTAATATTTACTTAATTATGTTGAATGTGTTTGTAGGTTATGTTATTTGTAACTCACTTCTTAAATATGAATCAAATTGTTCATTTTGGAGTGTTGAATCGCTTTTCATTCAATCCGTTTTTTGCGGTTAGTTTTCATTTAAATTTATTTTTATTTCTTTTAAGTTTTTCTTAATACTAATAATAGAGTTTGTTGTTGCAGATTCGTGTAATTGAGGAGATGAACACCAACGGGGGACAAAATTCATGGTCTAGTTCGAATTACATATCATTTTATGAGAATGGTTTAATGTAATACAAATTACAATAAAAAAAAACATACCTTATTCTTACGCAAACCACGTTCAAGTTCATGATCACCAACTCTAACATTCATCCAATGCATGATACGGGGATATTTATTCCCACTCGTAGGTACTTGACGCTTATAAGAGAACAAATGTTCCATCGCCCATATCTGAACAATGAATACAAAAAAATCATTTATTAAAAGGTCAAACACATGCACAATTATTACAAACATTTATCAATAAG
Source organism: Phaseolus vulgaris (assembly GCF_051622355.1). NCBI lineage: Eukaryota > Viridiplantae > Streptophyta > Magnoliopsida > Fabales > Fabaceae > Phaseolus > Phaseolus vulgaris. The sequence goes on from NC_143501.1 coordinate 13,594,350, forward strand.
AAAAATGTTTCATATTACCTACAAGAGGTAAACGCAGCCATCCATGTGGATATACGACATATTTCCCTGCGTAATCTTTCCACCCTAAACCCTAAACCCTAAAGTCCACGGCTCAATTTGATGTCCTCACGAACAAACAAAAGCCATCCAAATGGGGTTGACTGTATAATACTCTTTTGTTGCAAACTTAAAACCATGTTCACAACAACCAAACGCTTTGACCTGCAATTATGCCTAAATATCATGTCTACTTTAAAACAAAAAACATCATTTCAAAGAAACCTTGGCTTGACCCTCAGGATGACGATCAATCGTAAGAACCTCCTCATGTGAACATAATTGACATTATATCCTGAAACAAGTTTCTTTAGTGATTTAAAGTGTACAAGGTTACAACCTTTATTTTTGGAACAACATTGCTAGACAAAATCACAGTGCAAAAACTCCTTCATAGACAGACAACGTTGCAAACATTCACATTAAATTCAAAGTCAACAACTCATAACACACACCAACACAAGACATGTAAAAGTCATATGGGAAACTTAAATGCTCACAAGTGTGTACATATTTATTCCATGTAACCTTTGTAGTATATTGTAATTGTGTTTAAAGATGACTTACTTTTTGCTTTATACTTGATTGTTAAGAAGCTGGAACAATCTATACCCATCATGAGAACACAGTCATTGTAGATGCGGACACATGTCACAATAAAAGAAATATAGTAGCTTTCATAGGAGGTCTTCATTTATGTGTGGGTAGATATGATACCCCAAACAATTCCCCCTTTAGGACTTTGCAAACAACACACAATAACCCTAACTTTGAGGTAAATCTTCCTTTTTATTTAATCTTCGTTGATTTAAAATTAAGAAAAAATAATGTGTGAATGTTTCTTGTTCAAAACCAAACCAACATACACTTCTTCTAATAAAGTTTTCTCCATACAAAGAGCAGTCATATCTCTATTTGAATCTCGCTAGTAAGAAATTATTTGTAAAAGCTTGTCAGGAGGACATTACATAATGCATGTTAGCTTTTATTTCTCAAACCAGACATCAATAAACATGTTTTTAGTTTGTATATTGACCTCAACGAACAATAGGTATCGTCCTTCTGCCAGGATCTTCAGAATGGTTTAAGCCATAAACTGATACTATAGAGATGGATGCAAAACAAATAGTTTAGAACTTCTGTTTATCTTCTTTTCAAATGCTATCAAATATTTTATTAGTAGTAGTTTTCATTCTTTTGATTATTTCTTGAATCCTTATTTCATCTTTTCGATGAACTATAAAACAGGATAAACTCCAGTTGATCCATGTTGCAATTATCTCTAACAAACAAGGGTAAATCCAATAAGGACAGCAGATCAATCATGTATTTTCGAGATGCAGTGTTAGATCTATCCTGATAGTTTTTTATCGATTTTAAATATTGAATACAGGGTATGCCATGAAAGAAGAGTTAAGGATTAGAATTAGTATACACTAGAATTTAATTCCAAGCAATTAGTAAGCAATATCATCATAAAAGTGGCATCAATTGGCACTTATCTTCAGCTCATCAAACAGGGCAACATACACTTAGAAATGGGAGCACCAAGCCAATAAAAAAATCCCAATAGACAAGGTTTTAAGACACGGATTATTGACACAGTTCATCTCTCAAAATAGAAATATTTTCTTAGGTTTTGATCTATCCTTTTAACCAGACTACCTTTCATTTAAGAAAGAAGGCATATAATTCTAAGAAAAAAAATTACTTAACAGAAAAAATTACATGAAGTAAATTTCTTCTTCAAAAAACTAAAACAAAATCTAGAAACGGAAAATAATCTTTCCTCCCGTGACTTCTTCCTAAAGAATAAGAAGCGACCACACTTGTACTTTGATACTGTAATCAATGAGATTTGTTCTTGGGAGAGACCATGACTCTCAGTTCCAACTGTCTCACCTAATTCAAGTAGTTCCTGCGATAAATAAAATTATATCAATGTGAAAAAAGGTTTAAAGAATAAAACCAAGTGAAAGAAGTCTGTTTTTCCAACTATTACAAGGGATTCAGATTTTCATTTAACCAAGCCTTTTCTACCACCAGGCGGCACATCATTAGCAAGTAGAAAGGGATTTAGAGAGAAGATAAAAGAATATTGTCTCAGAATTTCTTCAATAACTAACATGAAAAAGGATACTATTAAGAAAAAGTATTATACTATTATAACGAAGGAGGACAAAAAGAGTTTGAAGACTTCTACAACTAAGTGGTTGTGATTATCAGAACGACACACATGCCATATAACCCTCATCAACCAGTAAACCGTGATAATTTAAATTGGATGGTCGGCCCTATAGTTGTTTGTTACATTAGTGTTTCACACACCCATCCATTGGTTTTGAACCCTTATTAACTTCCACCACCCTGTTAGTCTATTTTTTATAGGGGGAGGCAAGGGTTATCGATATCATGCTTTCTTGCTTGTTTAAACCACACACCAAACAAACAAATGAAATTACACTCACTCAACGCTAAAAGGAAAGCAAAGCAATAAACAAATAACCCCGCATCAAACGATGCAAAATACATACCTCAATGGAAATCGCACTCTTAAACGAAAGTCGCCGCAATCGAAAACGCCCCAATCGAAAACCCTAATCCATCTAAATCCCGCTTCTGCTTTCGCTAAACGGCATTGATAGTTGTCGTTTTGCTGTCAAATTAATATGAATCTAGCGTAGACTTGTCTAATACTAGAGAGATGATAGTATAATTATGGTCATATGACCCCAAGTCGTCTCAAAACGAATCCAATAGTGATTCAGTTAACCGAATTCAAAATCTATCTACAAGCAATGAAACGTTAGTGATAATGATGTGAATGCAACTACAAGAATACATGATTCTTTGACATTCTTAGGAGCAACTTGAGCTGGTCATAAATGGCACTTTACTTAGAATTGGATCAATGTTCTAATTCAAGAACTCACCAAGACTTTGCACCAACCAAAACTCATATGGAGGTCCATATATTGTCAAATGGAATCAAACAACAAAGAATTGGAAGAACACAAATAGAAACCGAACAGAATCATAAAGCTAAGCTACTGGACCGAACATAAACAATTAAACAATGCTGGAAACACAAATTTAAACGGTAGAAAAATGATGGAACACACTAGGAATTAAAAACTGCCGAATGGAAATTGAAGAAAAGGAAGAAGAAACACTTATAGAAGGAGTGTGCTGGATTTTGAGACTTGGAAGAACACTTCACGCCACTTGGTTCCTTGATCCAAGATAAGTGATGGAGTGCCGCCACTTGAAGCTCACCATTGCTCACAAGATAAGGCAAAGGAAGAAGAAGACTCAAGACTCACAATTTCTCTCCAAATTTGAGTATAGTCTCTCTACTATAAAATTCCAATCTGAAAAATACAAAGAGAAGCACCTTATTTATAGCCTATGAGGTGCTGAAAATGCAAGCTAAATAAAACACAAATGCTGATGGAATTCGGCGCCAACTACACAATGAAGGAAGTGTGACTTTCCTTCCTAGTTTGGCACCTCCTAACTCCTATCTACACTCCCCCCTAACCTCCCTTACTACTTACACCTATTTATTACATCCGCACCCCTATTCTATAAAAGAAATAAGAAGAGCCATCTTATTATACTTTTGTCTCAAAGCTCTTGCCATGCTCCTAGTAATTCTTTGGGCTTGGACCCCTTGTTGGGCTTGGGCTTCATGGGCTTGAGCATCCTCTACTTGGTTTCCATCAGATAACAATAATAATAAAAAGGGGGTTAAGATAGTTATGCAAAAAATATAAAAGAGATTGAAATAGAAAATAAAAAGTTGTTGATCCCCAAGTTCTTCCACCATTGAATTCTTCACAGGTTCTCTAAAGATTAATCATTTCTCAATCCTCATTAGAGCTAAACTAGATTGAACATGCGCCAAACCTAATTCAACTGAAGCTCACCAATAAAGCATGCGTCTACCGGTTTAATCAATACCCACTTTGTTCAATGCGTATACTCCATGGGAATGCTTATCTCCTCTCTCTTGAATCATGCACCCAAGAAATTAATTAGAACAATACGAACTAATTAAGAAGCCAAAGTTTAAGATAAGGAAGACTCTCAATCATGCGTTCAAGTACAACCTCTCACAAAAACTAGTTCTCCAAGAGATTAGACAATAAAAACAATTGTTATAGAGAATTAAAAATAGAAACTTTTATTGATGAAAACCTCATAACTCAATGGGGAATCACAAAGGAATCAACCAAAAAGTTTAGTTTTCCATGCGGAGACAAAAAAAATTACAAAGAAGAAAAGAAACTAAGAAAAACCTATGAAGCTCCTCCCCTGTCTACTTAATGTTTGTGTACTTTTATAAGCTTTTCTACTCCAAAAGTTTCCAACTTTCTAGAATTCTTGTATTTTGCAGAAGATTTGCTTCCAATTCTGTTTGAGATATTGTAGATTTTATTTTCTCTTTCTTCTTCTTGGAATTTGTTTCCTGTTTTGGTTCAACAAGCAACTTGAACTTTTGCATATTTGGCCCATTCACAAAGGTAGATGCTTACTCCAGATAATTTACTCTAAAACACAAAATTAACAAAAATAGTTAAGGCCCATATAAACCCAATTATAAGAATATTAATTAAAACAATGGATTTATTTATTATTATAGTCCAATAATCTATGATCAAGACTATTGTGTGTGAATAAATGCTCATTAGGCACACACAAAATCGCACGTCTTCGTTCGCAACCAACAACCCTCAAAAGCAAATGGTCTCCCTTTGAAATGCACCTTCTGAATCCTACCTTTGAAACGCACCTTTCAAACATTCTTCATTTCAGAAACGCACTCTTCAAATGCAATTTTCTTTTCAATTTTTCCACCTCAAAAACTGAGACCCACACACTATTTGTTTAGTATTAAAACATCACGTCAGACGAATGTATTATGGAGCAACGCAAATGGAGGTGTCAAAATATCGGTACTCATACTTGTTTCTACCAAGTGTTCTTTTTGTCTAAGTGTATGCTTGGAGTTTCAGAAATTGCCTACCAAGTTATGTCACTCTTGCCTCTCCATTCACAAATTGTTTGTTCATGCACCTTCATATGTTGTTTTGGCACCCTCATACAAACCTGAAAATACTTTTTTATCCTTCTTGTGTCACCTCCACATTTTGGATTACAAAATCCAGAATAATATTTTGGATTTTATAATCCAGAAGTCTGGATTTGATAATAGCTTCCGGATTATGTATTTCCGACACGCATTTGAAAAAGACTTTTGGATTATATAATTCGGAAGCTAGAAAAGACTTCCAAATTATGTAATTCGAAAGCTAATCATGCATATGAAAAAAAGACTTCCGGATTATGTAATCTAGAATCTAATTAAGAATGTGAAAAATAACTTTCAGATTACATAATCCATAATATTATAAAAAGACATTTTTGAAAATACAAAAATTTATGGAGGTGGAAGAAGAACATATGGAGGTGCAGGAAGAAATAGTCTCGTTCACAACTTTGTTACGATCCAACAAGTTTCCATTGGTCCACTGCAACCAACCACACAAGCATTTACAAAATTAAAGAAAGCAATGACAAATCTTTATCCTACCCCTTTATAGTTTTTTTTTTTTTTAATTTTGTTGTACATGCTTGTGTGGTGGATGAACGCCATGATCTCGAATCATAAGTGATGTTCATGTTTTCTTTTACGAAACCAATCATACATTGTACACCAGAATCATCTCCAATCTTCACACAATTATATGAAGTCCTAAGTTCATTGGCTCTTATTAGACAATGGTAAGTCCAATCAAACACTAAGGTAAATAATTGTGTTTACAAATGTTTAAATCAAGTAAAATCATAAAGTTGTATGTTTTTAATCTGCCTCTTCGAAATTGTTTAGATCATATGCGATTGTACTTTTAATAATTGTAAGGAAGGAATAAGCATTGGTTTAGGTCTTATTAATGATAGAGGATTTAACAAGTTTTATTATCATAATCTAAAATCACACAATTTTCTTTTAATATTTTGATTGAATGGTATGTTACATTTAGAATATTTACTATAATTTTACGTTTCTAAACTTACCTAAAAAAGCTTCTCAACAAACCTTAACCTCATCACTTCCATCATATTAAAAATTTACTTCAAATTAATAGTTTACTTCGATGACCTTATGATATGTGCCACCATTATAAAAGTCCTAATGATTAGAATATTACTTACAAAGTGTTGTAATCCTAGAATGATGGTCATTTAAAAGAGTCTTTCATTCAATTATTTTGTAAGGTTATTAAAATATTAGAATATGAAAGATGCAAAGAAGTTATCGAAATCATAGCAAAATTAAATTGTTTCTCCAAATAAAAAATTACAACTTTAAAAATCCCATAGTAAGATTAAATTGTTTGTCCAAATAATTATTTTGTAAAAGGTCAACACTTGAAGAGATGATTATAAAATATTAATAACTTTATTAAATACAATATTATTATTACTAAATATATAAATAAATTAAGAGATTATTTTATAATACATGATATTAATACATTCAATAACTATTTTTAAAAAATATAATGCATTTTATATGTAAAAATCACTAATTTTTTAGCTGATTTTAGATAATTAAAAAAAGTACATAGTAACTTTATTAATAATTCAATTATTGATTTTCTTAATAACATTTAATTCAATGTCAAAAATTTATTTTTTTTACTTCTATTATTTAAATTAAAAACCTTAAATAGAAATGACGTAATTAAATTAATTGAAATATTTGTATTTATTGAAAAAATAATCAGTAATATTAAAATATATATACGCATTAAATAGAAAATAAAAAATACATTAATTTTAAATATTAAAATATTTGCAGTTATCCAGGAAAAATAAGTATTTAAATTAATATAAATATTAAAAATATTTTTAAATTAATTTAAGGGTAGGTTGTTTCAATGAATAAAAATAAAAATTAAGATACCTTTTTTTAAAAGTCTAAAAATAAACTAAAATAGATTTTTTAAAATAATAATTAATTAATTCAAAATCTGCAATTTAAAAAAAAAATGAGATTAGTGATGTTGAGGAATCAATTTTAGATAATCCATTTCTCACTTTCAGACTATATATCTCTTTGATGTAGTTATGTTACTATATGAGAATGTCTCTCTCTTGTCTTGACAAGTAGAACTAGAAAGATAATAACATTTACATATACATGTACACATACAAGTTATTGTTGTTCTTTCTTAAATAAAATTTTAAAATCTTTTCTTCTTCTAAAACTATTTTCTAAAAGTAAGTTGTTTAACCAATCATACCAAACTCTAGAGTTTATTTAGATAGCCTTTTTAATTTTAAACACATGATTTAGTTTAGAAATACCTTCAAAACCTGGTTTGCCACAATGCAAATAGAAACTTCTTATTGTTTTAAGAAAACTTTTATTATTAGCATAGCCAAATAGATTAATCATATGCATATCTGAAAATTGAAACCAAAAGATTTAGAGCTTTACGGTTTTTAGAAAAAAAATTGAAATTATGCTTATAACATGTTACATTTTTTCAGAATTTTTATTTCGATTACGTCTGATGAAGGAGTATCATTAGCTACAACTTTGTCTTGAGCTCTTCTTTAAATTTTAGTTTCAATTTCAAATATTATTCACATAAATTGTTGCAACGGTTGTAAAGATCCTTTATCAATAAAGAAAAATGTTTAAAGTGCGTCTCTGGTATGTTCATGTGTGTCGAAGTTTAATATGTTTTTCCATATTTTTTTTTTAAGACTTGGTTTTTTTTCAACTTAGATTATTCAATTCGTATGTATTCTATTATGAGACTTCATCCTCTCTTGTTTATATGAGCTTTGTTTTTTTTTAGAAAAATTATTACCTTGTCCTTTACGTTTAAGTAATTTCTTAAAAGATTTAGACATTAGTGATATTTATTAACGAATAAATTGTTCAATTTTACGTCAAATATCTATGTTTTATTTCTTAAATATTTTAGAGCTTTAATCCCCTTTAGTCTAAAGAACATAGCTTTGATATTGGTCTAGATTGATAAGGTGGTGAAAGTTTCTTTCTAGAATCTAAGGTTAGCTCTTATACCAACTAATTCTAGAAAATGGTGTTAAATAAAATCTTAAACTTTTCTCATAAATAACACTACATTGTTTAACAAACAAATAAGCAAAACAAAAATAAAAATTAATTCTATATTAGTTCAACCAAACACAAAGATTCAAAATTTTTCTTGAAATTTTTTTAAAATATTGTGTAACACAGACACTGATACGACACTAACACACATACGAAAATATATAAGATCTCTAAAATGCTGGACATGGAGACACGAATCTATATATTATATAATTATAAATTATATAAATTAACAATAAAGATTATGCATAAGTATGTTCCATATTATTTTTTGAAACAGAAAAATGTTTTTCATATGACTGGTTCATAAGGATTTATTTTTTTATAATCATAATGAAAATTTATACAATAAAGTTTGAATTTTGAAAAAATTAATGTATTTTTTCTTTTTAAAATTGTGTTAGAACGTACTAGAATTGTCAAAAATCTAACATAATTGGACACTTCACATATACGTGCCCTACAGATGTCATTCTCGTATCGGACACCAACATGCCATTTAAAAAGTATATCGAACACCGACACGTCAATTAAGAGGAGTGTACGAGTTTTTATAGTGTTTAATCAGATGATAACAATACACAAATTATTCTGCTTTACAATGAGTATGCAAATTATTAATTAATTTTTCATCAAACTAAAACCTAAAACCTAAATCAAGAAACAAAATTCTTAGAAAGAGAAGTTTAAATCCATAGTGTAATTTCACATTATAAAGAAATACAAAAATTTAGTTTATCCGCATAAAATACTAAAAAACTTGTAAAACAATTAGGCGTTCTTCAATTCCAAAAGATTTTTTTTCAAAATGAATTGCAGTTTTGTAAATTTAAAAATGAATAAGATGCAGGTGAAAATAATCGGTACATCTTTTGAATTATCTTCTTCCTATGATAGGATCTTGATAATCTGAAATTCTAACATCACTTCATAAGAAAACATTTTAAAAACAAAATAATTAAAGCATTACACAAATACACTGTAAATCGTAACATTTTTTTCTATGGTCTAATATGAATGTGTAAAATATAAACTTTGTACATAAAATACTAAAATACTAATGTGTATGTATTTCAATATTTCCAAGCATGATTTATTTTTCTAGAAAATATTTATTAATATGCCTTTGGTTATATTTCACTTTATTTTGGTTTATCTTTAGAAAAATACTAAGAATTCTGTGCACTCTTACAAGTTACAACTTACATAAACACTAAAAACTTCTTGAAACAATAACTAATATATATTGCTAGCTCCTTCAACGTATATTGCAATCAAAAGTCTTTTAATAAGTTATATGAGGAGATTACATAATCTGGTTTCTCAACAAAAATGTTATCCTAGTAATATCTCCTGTTAGTAAGTTATATGAGGGCTTGTTTGGTATCTCAACAAAAATAAATGCTAGTCATTTCTTCGACATATATCCTAACATTCTTACATTAATTACGCAATCTGCATAAATATATTTAATTTAATATTTGCCATATTTAACTTCCTAGACTGATATATAAATAAGACTATGGTAAAATAAATTCATGTTACCAAATTTAACTTCCTATATTGAAATGCAATTGAGAAATACAAAATGAAAAATATAAGTTGCCTTAAATTTAGGGATTTCAAAAATTTACAATGCCTACCAGATTTTCTTCCAGAAATATTTTTCACCTTTCATACTAATTATCAGCTACAAAAGGGAAAAAATGGTTGCTGCTAATGACCAACATGTAAAAATTATAATAGAGAGATGTAAACTTAAACATAAATTTGCCAATCTTAGATTCAACACTACGCTATATTGAACATCTTGCTTTCTCATTTTTGTACCTTTTACATTTCTTAGCGAAATGTTGCACTACGATTCCCAGAAGCAGGAAAGGCTTGACGTCTTTTACCTTGCTGCAATTGTTTAGTCGAATCACTAGCTTGTTCCTGTCCAGTTGTCGAACGTTGCTTGCTATTTGAGTCCTCTACCTCACCAACACAATCCTGGGAAGATGCATGCTTTTTATGTTCTCCAAACTTGACATGTTTCCTTGCAGCTTCATAATCAAATGCCTTCAGCTGCACCAAGCCACTGGACTCTTCAGTTTTCATGTGCGGTCTGGTTTTATTATTTTGATCATTTGAATGAAAGCATTTTTTAAAATTTGATGATAATTCCGAGAGAGACACTGGTTCATCTTTGTCCTCTTTTCCCGAAGTGAACACACCAGATTTTTTCTCCATGTGCACATTGTAATTTTCTAGGTTATTCAGCTCCTTACCCTCTGCACCCGTATCAGATTCTAGCATTATAATCTCATCTAGAGGAGAGGCAGAAACTATATTAGAATCAGGTTTCGGTGGCTCTAACATTTCAGACGCTGCACTAGGAGTTTCTACTGTAGGTTCTGACTTCTCGCTGCTACCCGAAAATGTATGGAAAGGAAGAGTAACGGAAGATCTAATCTGCTCTAACTTGATATCTTCCTTGCCCTAAGAAATAAAAAAAGTGGTATCAAAATAGTAGTGAACAGACATGGAGCTACATGTTTGCATCACATGTAATAGACATTCATTGAGTTTGACAAAAGCATACCTTATCAGGACCAAGCTTCCTCTTTGAAGCTGAATTCCCCAGCAGTGCCCCAAAAGCACCAGGAGGCTTTTTTAGCACCTGAACAGTTGTTCCATTTCCCTATCAACAAATTAACAGATATATTTCAGATCAGTGTTCATCACTAGGTGGATAAAACATTGAACTAATATTGAAAGACAAATTTGTCAACCTTTGCAGTAGAAAGTGCACCAACATTTGCATCCCTATCCAGCTCTGCAACTGTGAGACTGACCCTTGGTGGCTCAGATGTAAGACTACTGGACTTGATTTTTATTTGTGCATTTGTATCTTGATGCGGCGAAGGTTCCTATTTGGGGTCAAAAGAATAATCGTGACTTCTCAAGGATGATAATAATATCACTATATAGCTGGTATTTTCAATTTCAACACTTTGGTTGCATTTCCAACCTTAGAATCTTGTTTATGGGATTGGGGGTCTTCAGTTCCATCAGTAACTGGGACTACATCTGATGCCTGTTCCGCAATCATACAATTTAATCAACAAATAAATAGAAATTAAGACCCAATAAAATTTAAATATTATGCAGGTTTAACAAGCATTAATTCTTTAGAATATTCTCAGTAATTATACACACCGGGTTGCTTAATTTTATCTGTTTTGAAACTCACTCGGCCAGCATTCATAACAGATCCAAAAGACAATGGAGCAATTTACCATAATCCCAGTTAATTAGAGACCTTTTCAAATTTATTTATTTAAAAATACCTTACTATATTACTGTTATATATGCTGAAAATAAACTTGAAATGGCCTATTTATAAATCTACAATTAGTTTAGCCCACAACTCGCATGATGTGTAAACATATTGAGCTAAACAATTATTTTATCAAAGAAAAACTACACAATGGAATGATTTGTACCACGTGTGTATCCACTCAAAATCAACTTGGCATACTCACCAAAGAACTGAATTGCATTAACTTTGAAAGAATCATATCCAAGTTGGGAATGGAGAACACTTTACTTACCAAGAGGGAGAGTCAAAACAGTGTTTATGAAGTTTTTTTATTTTATTCATACCATAATTTTATTCTTTATTATGGTATTATCTTGCAATTATGTATTTATAATCAATCCCATAATTACCAGGATTTGTTTCCTTGGAATAAGCTCTCTATATTTCCCAAAATAACTAGGCTCGTGTATTTATAGGTTCAGTGGCCTCATTATAGTAATACAGAAGAAGTATATTATTCTTTCTAAATTTGAGAATACATACCTACATATATATACATACATACTTATATCACACACATAAAATACATCACTGTAAATATGTTACTTACAGTGGCAGCTTGTGCTTCTTTCAACAGTTGAGAAGCTTCCTCAAATGCAGCAGCATTCTGAATAGAATGTCTAATGATGCTGACAACTGTATCAAGATTGTGTTCAACATAAGGGTGTTTTGACTTCACTAATCGCCTTAGTTTGCTTGTAGTAAGAGGAATCTGCTTAGCTTTTAAAAAAGTAAATCCAAATTAAATTATGAACGTAAAGCCAAATTGTCAACATTAAGATACCTAGAACTTGTACATGTTTCATACCGATTTCAAGAACAGATTTATTTGGCAATACATATCCTGTACTCTCATCCTCTGCACGGGCAACAATGTCCCTCCATTCACACAGTCCCTGCAAGCCAGGGAAACAGAGTTTAAAACCTTCAATGGATGTAATATAGAGAGCAATGAAATCCAAAACAAATGGAAATTATGCAATATGTAACACTCCACAAATTCTTCTATCACAAATTCTTGACATTGTATCAGCCCTTTCAGCACTGGAAGCAATTTTGGATTGTTCCAGAAAAATGTAAAAAACATGAACATATATACTAGAATCATGCTTGGACTGCTATTAGCATTATTTCTTGGTCTCCAACCTAAGCAGTTTCATGATAGAAAACAACATGAAACAACACTATAACTATTCCAGAAATGCCTAATGATGATTGAGATGATAACAGAGTAACTGCACTGTCATTATTTAAGTAACTGAAACAAAGGTGGCAATGAAATTGATGGTGGTAAGAAATGGTATCAATAGCTAAAATAATATTTTGATGATCGCAATGAAATTGGTAATGAGAAAGATTCTGGAGGAGTACATATATATATATAACAGTGTTATCAATATCAGAGACCCTAACAATCATTTATAAAGTTATAACGAAAACTATAACAGGTTATGGCGGAAGCATTCTAATAATAATATTATGTTTAGAATATTAATAAGTTACTGTGTTGTGTATAAAATATTATTAGGTTAACTTATAATATTTTAATTGGGCTGGGTATGACATGGCCCAATTTAATTTAGGGTTTTTCTTCACTTATTAGGACAGCAATTGCTTGCTGTTATTAGGTTAACTTATAATATTTTAATTGGGCCAGGATTTATGTGGCCCAATTCATTTTAGGTCAGATTTGTTGTTAGGGTTCCTCACTCACACAGCATCACTGCTGCCACCACACACACAGTCATAGAAACTGCGCACCGCCGCAGCAAGCCTCATTCTTTCTGCCTTTTTCGCTTTCTCCATTCATCTTTAGCATCCCGTGATGCAAAAAGCGGCCACCATGAAAAACCCGCATTGCCACCGCTTTCTGCCATGGCGACGCCATAACCGTTTATTGATAACACTGATATATATATATATATATGAAGATAGGAGTTCTTTGACAAATGAATAGGGAATAAGTTCACCTAATTTGTGTTAAATTGATATTTAGGGAAATCGTGGCATCTAGATTAAGACGACCAAATTGATCACAATACTTTAAAATGGGATACCAATAAGTAATTAAAAGATTACTTAGTGGAACTGTTGAGAATATTTTTCATGCTCAAAATTGGTGCTATAAATAATTTAAAAATACAAACTCACAGAAACAATGGCAAGCTGCTGTGCATTGAAACCAGCTCCTTGCAACCTATAAAGAAACAGTAACTAAGCTTTACTTTACATTTCTTGGTATGCATTTCATGCAACACAGAACTTAGTAAACACTCCCTTTGTGTATAAGAGTCATTGATGTAATCAAGATATATACAAAAATATATTGGTGAGTAATTGATACTTGTATACAACACAAAATTCATGAAAGGGAAATTATGAAAGTAACAAACCCATATATATGAAGATAGGAGTTCTCTGTCAAAAGTTCTTTCTCATACAGCTGCATGCAGACATCATAACTTCGCTTGTAGACCTGTTTGTAAATGTAAGAGGTCTGTGAATATAAGAGAACTCTATTGTTTGTGGTAATGATTGTTTGATAGTTAGTTCACATGCTCATCTAGTTAGTTTGATATCAGGTATGCAACAATGAAATACAGAAGATAGAAGCAACTAAAGCTACAATATGGTTGTATGGACAAGCTTATTCTGCGATTTAAAAATAAAATCTTTCATGTCAGCTTTCTAAGATGTCTTTGGAACAGAGAAAAAAAAAACTATTACTTCTGTGAGAAAACCTTTCTCAAACATGCATATAACATAACAAATTTCATATAGAAAAAGTAGGAAGAACTGATAAACAGTAATGTCACCTTCCACTATGCAAAATTGGTAAGGTTTAACACATAGCTTGAAGCAATCATAGATTATTAAACCTTGTAAACTTGTTTAAGGTAACAGAATTATCATTAACAACCACATTCTACACTCAGTAAAGCATGCAAGATATTCGACCAAAAATTCATCCATGGAAAGAGATTTCTTTAGTGTAGAAGATGTTACCTCCACCAGAGGAGTGTCTGAAGACTCAGAACTTTCAGACTCCTTAGACAAGGCAAATAACTTAATCCTCATTAAATCATATATATATAACAGATAGTGTGTATCTTCTCTGGCATATCTGTCAACAGAAAACAGTTAATTAGGTTGTAACAATTAGATAGTTCATGACATTATACCAGTAATCATCAAGCTGAAACCAAGATAAAAAAAAGTAAAATATTTTCTTTTTGTGGAAGGGGGAGGGAGGAACTTCTTCAATAATGAAACAGGGAAAATACAGTGTATTCAACTTATACTGTTCTACCTTTTAATGATGTATGTGTGTGTACATATATACATATAAGGTCACAAATAGAGGCAAAACCCTAACCCAAAGCTGGGTACATACAAAGGAAAAATAACAAGAACATTACATTTCAACAGAAAAACACAAGATTTGTCATAATAGCATAAATCAGCATTGCTGGATTTCCTTATTATGTGCAAGTCTAAGGGAGCTTAATTATCCCTTAGCTAATCCATTCATTTATATGGATTCTTACATCAAAAAACTATAAATCTACACATAAGTATCAAATAGGTAATACAAAAGATAAGTTAACATATTCTAACAAGTTAACCCCTTCACATAAGTTAAGCAATTTTGACACTCCCCCCTCAAGGTAAAGCCTCAGTTTGCATGTACCAAGCTTGGAACCTATAAATTGAATTTGAGGTCTTATCATGGACATAGTCAAAATAACTACAAATTGATCACCAGAGTTTACAAAATTCACAAATTTTCTCAGAAAACTTTTAGACAAAATGACAATCAATTTCTATAGATTTGGTTCTCTCTTGGAATACAAGATTGGAATCAATGTGAATAGCTGCCTAGTTCTCACAGTACATGCTCATTAGTTGTATCTCACAAAATTTAAGCTCTTGAAGGAATTGTTTTATCCACGCAAGTTCACAAATGAGTGATATCATTGACCTACATTCAGCTTTGGCAGTTAACTGAGCAACCACATTTTGTTTCTTGATTTTCCAAGAACTAACATTGCCTTTAATAAAAACACAATATTCAATTGGGGAGCACAATCTATAGGAGTATTTCCATTCACAGAACAATTTCTATCCTAGAGCCTTTTTGAGGTATCTAAGGAAGAAAATGACAACACTTCAATGATCGAGACGAACCTTGACAAACCACTTCTATAGCAAAAGGCAAATCAAGTACAATAATAGTTAAATAAAACTAAGTTTCCCAACAAATCCTCTGTATCTTTATAGATCTAAGAATGACTCACTAAGCTCAGCCATTAACTACATATTTTCTCTAAGAATTCTTTTGATTAAGCTACTTTGATACCCAGAACATACATAAGATGGCATAATTTTAAGTACACACCTGTTCATGAGAGGTGCAACAATAAAAAAATAGTTTCACTACATTTCAGCCCAAAAGTTTGTACAATGTGCAATGTGGTTGAACTTGCCAAACCAAGCCCGAGGAGCTATCGGCACAATTTACAAACTAACCCATGCTCCCCAAGCAACAAACCCAGGTGGTTGCTCCATGTACATTTCGACCACAAGATTATCATGAAGAATGACAATTTTGATATCCAGCTGATGAAAAGTTTGGGGGAAGACAATGTTGTTCAAGTTGTGACAGATGTTGCAGCAAACTACATAGTTGATGGTCAAATGTTGATGGCAAAGAGGAAAAGGATATTTTGGATATCTTGTGGCGCACATTATGTTGACTTAATGTTGGAGAACTATGAGAAGATCCCAATTGATGAGACAATTCCAAAAGGTAAAAGAAAATAACAACCTTTAATTTATTCAAGAACTTCTCTAATTTCTCAATTACATTTTACAAAAGAAAGAGATTAGGTGAGGTTGGGTATTAATTGATTTGCTACATCTTACTCAACATTTGGGTGCCTTCATTAGAACAAGGCAGTTTTAATTAGAATGTTTAGTATTAATAAAAGGAAGTCTAGTAGGTTTGCAAAACAAAGGATGAAAAAATAGTTAAAGATGTGGCTTTACAAAAGGATTTCTGGAAGAATATCATAACTGGTTTGAAGGGTGCATTGCCTCTCACTGAAGTGCTTCAATTGGTTGATTCAAATCAAAAGTCAATCATGGGTTCATTTATGAAGCAATAGACCAAGCTAAGGATAAGATACAAAAGGCTTTCAATGCTTGTCAAAAGGTATCTAATCTAACTATCTATGTATTTGTTTATTAAGTTATTCATTTTATAAAATAAAACCAACACAATGTAATATATTTTGGTTAGTTATTTGCCATTATGAAAAATCATTGATGAAAGGTGGGAAAAGCAACTTCAATGGCCTGGATTTAGAGATTTGGAAGTGAAACGAGGTCTAAGGGAATGTCTAACTAGGATGAGGATGAACAAACTCTTGTTCATGTTCAAATTGATGATTTCATTAAACAAGCTAAATGTTTTGGATGACCCTTGGCTACTAGGTCAATTAATTTAAAGACTCCAATAAATGAGTGGGAGTCTTACGATGATGAGCACCCAAAACTCCAAAAAAATTGATATTTGTGTATTGAGCTTGACATTTAGCTCCTCCGAATGTGAGCATGATTGAAGTTCCTTTGATATATAAGTTAATATTAAAATAAATCTCCATAATAGAATTACTAGTCTACTACTTGTTATCATATTTGTCTTTGCATTTGCTCACAGAGAAGAAATAGGTTGATGCAATTCCAATGAATGATTGTGTTTTTGTTATGGCTAACTCAAAACTAGCTAAGAAAAAGCAAACAAGAAAACCAATTCAAATTAATATTGATGATTGTTCATCCAATGATGAGTGTGTTATGGAAAATGTGCACAATGAAGCCTTCAGTTTGGATGAAAACTTGGTTTCAATCCAAGTTGAGGAGGATGAAATTTTACATAAACATGATTTAGACATTACTTATATGAATGGTGAAAGAGATGGAAATGGAGTTGAAGGTCTTTATGGAGATTATGAATTTAACAAGATAACTTTGTTATTAGGATAGAATTCATATTTAAAGTAGGATGGAGCTATTGATTTATTGTTGACTAGAAAAGAAATGTAATTAGGATGAGGTGTTTACTGTTTACACCTATTCATTTATTGTTTTATATATTTATTATAATTTTTTGTTAGTCATGTTGATTTGAATGTTCAATTATAAATTGAGTGAAATATAATGATTTTATGTGTGCATATATGAATTTCATACAATTTGCAGGATCTTGCAATCCATGTAAAGATAGTAAGATGTCGATTTTGACTACCTTGCACCACACAGAAAATGACACTATACCCTCCACTATGGCCAGGCCAACAAGTCACAAAATAAAGCTACAATGCTATTTTGCACATTGTAGCATGCTAATAATTGTGCATACAAATACAAATATGTCATATTTGTGTTTGAGTGACTTATATCTAAACTATAGAAATGAATGGTTGGCTACTACTAGGGTAAGAACTTAAGAGGTGAGAGTATAGATTTTCTTGTAGGAGTACATTTACATTATGCTCAGCCCAATCCTAGTATAAGATAGTCGAGTATGTTAGCCAGGGACATACAAAACATCATCCCAACATACATGGCCTTAACAAATCATATTAGAAAGGGTTAACTCTAAACTTGAACTTTAAGAGACAAAATGGAATTACAATACTTTTGCTTGCACAATAATAAAAGAATTATGCATTGCAATTTTAGCAAGATAGAAGAAAATGACTTAGAGGTAAAAATTGGAAACAATTTTATATAACAAGTTTCCAAGTTTAAGTATCTAGAGTCAATGGCAAAATAAAAATAATGAAATTGGCATTTGCAAGATACATACTAGGTAGTTAAATGGAGAAAACAATGCGTGGAGCAAGATGAGACTATAAATTACCTACCAAGCGCGAAGAGAAGTTATGTTGTACTATACAACTAGGTATACTCTAGTATTGTAAATGTTGATCTTGAACAAAACTAGAAAAAAGTGGGTAGCAAAAATGAGTATGTTGAGATTATATTGATACAAAACAAAGGCTAGGTCATGAAATGATTGTATATGACGAGATTTTAGTGTGACACCTACCAAGGTAAGGATGACAGAAAATGAGTTAAAATGATTTCAACATATGTAAAGGCACCAATAAAGGTAGATACCATGGTTCTTATCCTTGTGAAAAGGAATAGAGACCAAGAAAAACATTGAAGGAATTAATAGATGTAATCTTAACAAAAAATGATATCCAAGAGAATTGGGCTTCTAACTAAGCTAAATGGTAATGTACAATCCATGTATTCAACCTCAGCTAGTAGGACAAGATTATTATCATTGTACTATCAGGTAAGTTGCAAGTAAACCCACCCAAATATAAGGGAAATGGCAAACATCTAACAAAGAATCACCAAATACTATAAATTCCTAGTATCTTGAACAATAACACAACCAAGTTACTTTACTTCCCTCAAGTACCCTTTTGGAAACCAAGCAAATGAATTCAAGCCAAGGAAAAACAAATGAAGAATCAAAGAAGAATTAAACGTGACAAGTTATACCTTAGCATCTCATCAGGAAGTGGGCGTAGTCTCCAGTCTGCATTTTGGTAACTGCAAAGAATTGTTAATGTAAAACTTCCAGAATTTATGCAAGGAAAAAGTTGGAAAAATCAAGCCCATAAGCAAAAGTAAAGCAACTAGGCTCAATGTGTAGATTCAAAATTAAAGGAAAAAACTAAGGACAACATACTCTTTGTTTGCAGTAACTTCACAAAAATGGAGCAAAATATACTCCAAACTATTTCTCTCCAAGCTTAACAACTTTGAAGCCTAAACAATGCAATCAAAATGGATTAGTCTAGGGCTAAATATTCATTAGCTAAAACATTATAAATACATCACCTAGTTACAAAATCACAAAATCTCTTACATGATGACTATTAGAAACCAAAGACATGATGTTGTAGTTTAGAGTCTCATAGTTATAAGGGATCTAATTTCAATGAATAGTTAGAGCATTTAAACAAACCTGATGAGTGTCAAACAAATTACAAACGTAAATTCCAAAGTCTCGTTGAAGCCACACAATATCACGATCCGCACCATGCATGACCTAATTAACAATAAATAATGTCAAACAGAATGAGACAAATGTTAAATTACGAGAAAACCCAGTCACATGCAACTAACCTTTTTCTTGGAAGGGTCCTTGAAAACATCTCTAAGATAGGGTCCTATATGAATGCGAAGCTTCAATGTGTCAACAACAAAATCTTCAGCCCTTGTTGAGATTTGCATAAGGCAAGTCAAACCTTGAAATGACCGATATTGATTATGTTCCAAATCAACCTATATATTTCAACTTCAAGTCATTACAAAAAATAAGTCAAAAGAATGCAATGAATGGAAGTAATAGCGGCGACAAGAAAGGAGAATATTATTCCAAAAATCAAATGCAATATAAAAAAATGAGTGCGTCTAATGATGAGGACACAATAAAGTACAAAGCACTTGAAGGAATTGAAAGGCCCATTACTAGGTTAAGAATTAGGAAAGCAAAGGAAGCTTGTAGCATAAGGTGACACCCCTACTTGATGATGCTTCTAACTAGAAGGTCTTTTGAGCCAAAGAAAATTTCTAAAGCCTAATTGAAGATTCATGAGCCTTAAAGACAAGAAGAAATTTCTCATTAGTTTACATTTTGTTTTGATTAAAATTTGTAATAATGGGCCTTGAACTTTTGGCATTATTTTTCCTTGAATTTTCTTTTTGGATTTGAGAGTTTTATTTGTGAAGTCACCTGCATGTGGTACACTTATGATCTGACCAAAATTTGCTATAAACACTTCAAGGTCCATGATTCTTGCTTGATCCCTACAATCAGACTTATCAAGGGAAAACAACCACCCTTGTGGTGCCCTAAAATTTATCTTCCATCCTTGGAAGTGGCATATATCCTACCCATATCATTTCTTCTGCTTTAAACCATTTTCTCTTAAAAAAGTCCAATTTTGAAAACTGAAACAAAAACACCTTCAAAATCCTAAACCAAAACCAAACTCATCTCTACCCTAATTCTATTTATTTTTTAGAGCATAAATCACCCTAAACCATAGCCAAAAAATTCATCCAACCTCCAGCCCCATTTTCTGCAAAAAAAATTACCCAATTTGGATCCTAATTTCCAACAATTGAAATCAACAAGGCAACCCCACCTAGAAGGTGCACATCATCAAAATGTTAAATAACTGCATCTTATAAACTAGAAAAACAATAATCCTAATATACTAAAGACTATCCACTATTGACAAATACAGAAACCACCTAATAAGTAATGATTATTGTCACAATAGAAACAAAAATCAAAACACAGACCTGAATAACTAAACTCTCTGGTCAAGAGTTAAAACAGAAAAAATGGAATAAAATGAAATTTCATGCGAGACATATTAGAAGATTGAATGGCTAGAACTTAATGGCCCATCCAATTGTGCTCCTTATCATGTTTCATTGTAATTACACCTTTCAGATACGATAATCAAATTATGTAATTGGTCATGAGGTAATTTCAAAGTAAAACTTTATTAATAGTGATCATGTTTACCGAAAATTCATTAACAGAACGCAGCTTAGCAGCCAACTCCTTTAAATCTTTGACTTCCTCCACAAGCTTGAAAGGAGTGCTATCTATTGACGGAGGCTTCACGGGCACAACATCCCCAGGATTTCTATCAACAAAATCCAAAACAGAGAGCATTTCCTGGAATAATAAATTAATGATAGATTAACATGAAAAAGATACAAAAGATGATAAAAAGAAATTGAAAATTTTCCTTTAGTTCACCTAATATACACATGCCCAAGGTTAGAGATTACTAATGCAAAACAAAATACAACTACCAATAGCTACTCTACCGAAATATAAATCCTAGAAAAGCATGATCTAACCGTAAAATGCTATCAGACAACCAAAAGTTGTTTTCAACAAGATTTCAATACCAAAAAGAATTTAACATTTTCAAAGGATTTATTCATCTTGTATCAAAAGACTTTTCAACAAGGCTCATTGAACCTACATCACTGATTCATGCAAATATTAGAAAAGCAAAAGGGTTTGAACATGACCCAGAAAATATCATTCAACACAAGCTATTGCTTTAAAGTACACCATGCCAACATATAAATAGTCAGCATGATTGATCTCAAATATAATATTTAACAACCCTGTGAAACTGGCATTACTATCACTTCTTGATTTAATAAAAATTATTTCTTCCCCCCAAGAGGACCATGTCTTGTTTCTTAACAAGCGAAAAAGAACCAAATTTCTTCTCTTACCTGGCCAAGTTCCATTGGAAATATTCCCTTCATATAAGTTTTGTTAAAAAAATCCAAAACATAAGGGAAAATAACAAAAACAACAAAAGATTTTGCTCATTCTAATAACTCAGGCTAAATTGTTAAAAAAATTCTTCCATGCCACATCCTTTAAAGTCCAAGTGAATTAAACTTCAGTTACAGAAACACACCCATACAAATTATGTAAGCAAAGCATAAACAACAATACTAAATAACTAACCAGCGGATGAATGAACCTTGACCCATCGTCGCTAGTCTGCAACCACACATGCTCAAAAGGCATGTTTGCATTATTAACCACTATACTAAACTCATCCTGCGGTCTCCTTATCGTCGGAATATGAAACGGAATCTTGGGCTTGGGCCCCATCGTCTTCTTATCTTTAGTCGCTACAGTAACTCCAGGTGTCGCCGGACTCGCCTCAGAACCCATCCCTGGAGTGATATTCCCTCTTCCCCCTTTCTTCTTCCTCCCAGAAACCAGCTGAAACCCATCCTCCTCCATCGGGTGCTTCGCCGGATGCCCAGTCTTCTCTTCCTCCTCCCGAACCCTCCGGAACTCGTCCATTGATGCATCAAACCGCTCCAGAACGTCATCGTTCACATTCACAAGCCAGTCATAGGCGTCGTCCACGTCGGCAGGGAACGCAGCGTGCGCCGCGGCGCCTATGGCCTCCAGCATCGACCGCGACTCCCTCGCGATTTCCTCGACGGGGACCTTAAACTCCTCGAAGTTGCGGTAGAAGTGGAAGTCCTTGTCGGAAGGGAGGCAGCGCGAGGACGCAGCGAGCTTTGCCACCGATGAGGAGAGAGGACCCGCTGCTAGGGTCTGCAGCGCCTGGGCCTTCGCCGTCGCGGCGGATGGTTGATCGTGGTCCACGTCCATGGCGTCGCAAAGATTGATCAGTCGAACTTTCGTAAAGAATCACAATTTTTTTCGTTTTTCTTAGGGTTAGGGTTTTAGGATTTTAGAAGCGTCGCCACCATCGTCGAGCACTGCGTTTCGCTTTGAAGTGAGAAAAAAAAAAGTGAGAAAATCAAGAAAGTGCATTCGTATTTATATACGTTCATGTCACGTATTTTGGGTGTAAGAGTCCAAGTGGCGATAAAACTGGTGGGAAAATCACATGCAACAAAACAAGTGTTTTTTATATGTTAAGAAAAAAAAAACTGATTTTATTTACTCGCCCAATTACTATTATTATTGTCTCTAATGAAAATTTCACAACTTTTAAGAGTTTTAAGAAATTTAAATACATCAGAATTCGAATTTATTTAATTTCAAAAAAAAATCTAGTTATTTTATTTTATAAGACTTTAGATTTAGTAAATTATTTCTTTATAATGTATCTTAAATATCATAAAGTGTAAAAATATATTTAAATATTAAATAAATGTTAATAATTTTAAAACATTAATATTGAAAAGTTTGGTCAATCTTAATTAGTGTTATTTTTCAGTTGAAATTTGTCTAGATATTTTAATTGATATTTGTAAAAGAAAATCTATAAACCCTAATTGATATTATTATTATCATTATTATAGATTTCGTCCACATTATTTCTAGTTGATTTAGTTGATGTCGACCATTAGGTTAACATTAATTAAGTTATTAATTAAGTCTTTGAAAATAACATTTGTAATGTTGTAAAAATCAATCATAATTAATATTGGTTAACATTTGTATTAATTTAAATAAATAATCACCGCAGATGTCTAACCAAAAATAATTAAGATAGACTTCAATTGGTAGTTGACATTCGTTAAAAGAATTTGTCTCTCTAATATTAGATGAAAAAACTCTAATATCGTGTAAGAAATAATAGTAGTTTAAAAAAATTAACAATTTAAATTAGAAAAAAAATTCTATCCACATCAATAAACAATCTCAACCGAAAAATAATTCTTAGTCAATCTTAGTCAAGTTATGATGTTACATGCAAAATTGAGTTAAAGATAAAATAAAAAAAATACAAACTTAAAAATATTAAAAATTTCAAATTCTTACTTTTTCAGGTGTAATTTAAATTTTTCTAATTTTAAATAATTTTGTTACTTTAATAAAATTCTATAATTTCAATTTAAAAAAAAAATCTGACCAAAACAACAAGTTTTATCATACTTCATCTCAAATTCTCTATAAATTGTTAAAGAAATATCAATAGTTATTAAAGTCAACTACATCATTTATAATATTGAAACTTATTTTATCAAACAAAACAATTTTTAAATATCGAATAAAACATTAAAGAATAAGGATTTTTTTAAAATAAAAGGAAAAAATTATAAAGCTTTATAGTTTAATATATACATTGTGTAAAATAAATTAATATTTTTTTTACAAAATACGCATATCACCAAAAGACTTTAGCATCCTAATTAAGTTGGCACCGACAACTCAACCATCATATGCAAAATTGTATAATGAATAAATATTTAGTATAGTTAAAAAATTGTATTAAATAAATATTTTTAAATATATAAATTTATAATGAATAAATATTTTTAATCTATAAATTATATTTTGAACAATTTAAAAAATATATATTTAAAGATAAATTGATGGAAACTTGATGAAAATGGTGATCTAATTGGTGTAATGCTCTTTTATTAACCAAAGCTTGAAAGAAGAAAAAGGATATAATGATGGAACGAGGCTTTTATTGGAGTACCTAGAAGCTAAACTAACAAGGAAAGTTTCTTGTGAGAAGGTTGAGTGTAGGAAACAATTATAAGGTAACTCTTCAATAAGTTGAAAGGTAAAATGGACATTAATTTGATCAATACTCATTCAAAAGTGAGAAATGCATGGAGAAAGGATCTTATTTATAGGATGTTGTTCGACCACGAGAAGTAGTAAATGGAGGAAGATTTAAATTTGAATTTGTTGAATTTAAAGAATAAAGTCAAGTATTAGAGAAATGGAATTTGATGATGATGTTTGATGAAGATGACGTTGAAGATATATTGTTTATTATAATTTTTATTACATGTGTTTGTCAGTCTTGCACACAAGGTAAGTTACAAAAACATCAATTTAGTACACAATCTAACCTTAATCTTAACCATAAAATTTATTTTGAAAGGTTCAAATATGTTTAAAAAGGTTTTAATTTTGTTTAATCAATTAAGATTGATTAATATATTCTTAATATGTTTCCAAAACAGGATAATTTAGTAGCAGTTTTGTTAATGGATTAAAACAGCGAACAAATAATTGAGTTATTAGCTAGTTTCAAAGAATAATCTATTAACACACTTAATAATTGATTAATATGTTCTTAAATTTTCCCAAAAATGATGAAGAGCAAAATAACATATTAATTGGTCTAGTAATCGATTAAAACATAATGTTTTTCATTGATATTCACTTTTTTATGAGAATAATGAATTCACAACTTAAGAAAATCAATTAAATGTATCTAATTTGATTTTTAAACGAATTTTTGAAACTTTTATAAATTGAACCTTTGGTTCAGTTTGAGATAACACATGTCATACTTTAGAAAGCGTGATTAAAATCATTTAGAGGGATGAAACAAGATGTCTTCACTTGCTCCAAGAGTGCATTTAGAAGTTTCAAGAAATCTTCCAACCCTCTATTCGTTTTATCAAATAGTTATAAAGGTTTTCTATCAGTACTAGATTTTCTTGCTATTGTTTTGTTGTGCATTTGGTAATCTATTTTCATCATGGTATTGTTAGGATTATCACATTTTTTTTCTCTTAATTGTTCAAGAGTTGAATTATTGTTTTCTTGAAAATATTTCAAAAGTTGTTTATTGTTTCCTCTTTGTGTGTTCCAAAAGTAGGAGATATCCTCCTTGAGTGTGTTCACGAGTTGAACTGGTTATTTTTACCACCGTGTACATGTTTTCTATGTTTTAAGTACTTGTAATAAACATATAAGAATAGTTGATTTCAATTGTTCTAAGGTTGAATAGCTAAGACTATATGTAAAATTTATTGTGATCTGAACATGTCTAGCTCCAAACTATGTTTTTTTTTAACTTTTCTTTTTTCTCTGAAAGACATATTACACCGGTTGGAAGGACCAACCATATAATATGTCTAGCTCCAAAGTATGTCTCTTTAAACCTTTTTTTTTATATTTTTTGTTAAACCTTTTTTACTCTAAAAAGAACATATTACATTGGTTGGTCTTTCCAACCGATGTAATATGTCCCAAATATTTACAAAAATATCATCACTTTTTTTTACATCGGTTCTCCATTAATCGACTTAATATGTTGTTGTAGAATGCGTTATTTGAACTAGTGTTGCCCCGTATAAGAAATACTTTTTTTAAAAATTAATAAAAAATATTTTTTAAATATAAAGTTTGAATTATATTTTTCAATTATATTTTTTTATTTAGATGCATTAGATCAGTATGGTCTCACAATATTATTCTTACGACACATGTGTAATAAGATGTGGTAAAAAATCTAGAATGTGAAATATGAGACCGCATGAGGAAAATATGGGGATGCAAAATGAAACTTCTAGATATTTAATTTATGCAGGTCAGCCCACCCTACCCCGCATTTTTCTCAACAGGCTGCGTCCCGACCTGCACAGCCCACCCCACTTTGTCATCCCTAGGCTATTGCAAAATATTTTGTGCAACCTCTACTGCTTGAGCTTGTAGATGCTGAATGATAAGATTATGAAAGGATTGAAATTGGAAAATCATGTGTCAAATATGCATCTCACTAGTTACTGAATCTACGCTTGGACAATGCTTTATTCTCCTTCACCTATTTTATAGGGCATGGAACTCTGCTACTTCCCTCAACTTAAGATAGAGAATAAAAAAACTTCATTATACATTTTGTACTGCCCATGAGTGCTCGGACCTCAGTCCAAGTGTTTAGGTATTGTCAGCTTGGTTGTGCGAGTTGTGCCTAACTCGGCCAGAGCCGGGTATGAGCCCAAAGTGTGTTACAAGGTCAGAACAGGATTTTTGGTAAGATTACGTAGGAAAGATAATTAAAAATAACAGAAGAAATAATTGAATTGGTTAAGAAATATTATTAAATACAGAAATAACAAAATTGGTTGAAGAATATTATTAAATGCAAGTAAAAGCGGTTAATAATGTTTGTACCCAAAAGTAACAAGTACACGGTGAACAAATTGTTGTTGAATATTTTTGTTGAATATTATACTTTGGATGTTGAGATTATATTCTCGTTGATGAAAATTGTTGAAGGAATGTCTGTAAAAGGGGTTTGAGACCCCGAGTAAAGGTACGTTTTTCTAAATACCCTAAACTGAAACAAAATTTATAGTTTGAATGTTCTGACTGACTTGATCGTCGAATTGTGATCAACAGGTAGAGCCCCCTTTTGTCCCAGTGGAGCAACGTTTCAGAGCACCAAGTGGAGACAAGTCAAAGCTGAGCTCAACTCGGAGACCCACCGAAGTCAACCGACAAGAACACATTTGAACATAACAATTACCATGTATTGAAATAAATAAAAATACTCCAATGTACCATACTTTCATGATTCCATTTATGATGCTTAATATGATAAATAGACATCCCATAGCATTAGAGGACCAATTTCAATCAACTAAGTGTGTTTTCTAGCAATATGACGCTCATAAGATGTCATTTTCCTTCTTTTGATTTTGTTAGCCTCTTTGCTTTTCCTAGTAAAATTCAAATCATTTTCAACATGATGAATCTTATAAAATCAAAGACTCTGATGCTTTTAAGTTGTTTTACTTAATTAAGATTTAAAAAAAAATAGTTTACCAAAACAACCTTAACTCAACCGGTGTCAAGTACATGTGGATCTCACAAATTAGGAACACATTCTACAATACCTCCAAATGAGAAACAAAATCATGGTGGTCTAACCTATCCCAATGCACTAAGCACATAAACTAAAGTTTTGCATTGAATTATTCAATTTATGACCACCATTTCATTTTAAAAAACAATTGTTATTATATGTCATCACCAACAACAAAACCAACAAAAGTTCTACAACAAAAATTTAATGATGCATAAGACAAAAAAAAAATTGACCCAATGTGATTTGGCTCAACAAATTTCATTGCAGCCACAAAGTGCTTCTTGTAGACAATGGTGAATTTTCACGTGAACATTGATGTTGCACCCATACAATTTCAACATCAATTTATTCATGAACCAATGCAAAAACCCAACAACTACCAATTCACCTTGGTGATTGAAATAACTTGTTTATCAAAATTTGTCATGACGTATCAACATAAGCAAGTGGTCTTGAATGTAACATTACCACCTGAGATACGTTCCAACCAAATCACAATTCCAATTTGCTAAAAAAAACTACACCACTTACTATACCAACAAAAAATTTAATCAAACAACATCAAAACAAAAAATTGCACTGTAAACACCAACTCACGCAGCTATGTTTTCAATTTTACCAGTGAAATTCGTTCTAAAAATTTAAACAAAAAAAGTAATGAACATCAATACTGCTTTGAAAAAAATAAATATGCATCGCACTGCTTGTTGAATTAAACTTCAAGTTACAGAGATTTGCACTGCTAGAAACAAGGTTTTTACTAAAATAGCTACTACATTGCACCAATTCAACTAGTAATTCAAACCTGTTTGATAAAACTCGCTGAACAATATTCCAAAGAATCAATCTCTGCATCAAAATTTTTGGTACCAAAAATAGAAACAAGAATTTCTACTTCTCTGAGACAATTAATCAAACACCTTCTCTATAGTTTATTCAAAACGAAATTGCTTGAACAATCAACACTTCAACAAAGAACAAAAACAACCCAATCAATATAAAACAAAATCACAAATGAAAAACGATTTATGAATTGCTAATCAATGTTGAACTTCACCATGTACAACATCAATGAATCATGAACGCAATTGCACTCTTGATGTGATTTTGTTTTCAGATTTGCGCCAAAATAAAGGAGAAACACAAATGAAAATGCACAACAATCTCAACCAAGATTTTTTGAATTGAAAAGGAAAGCGAAAGAGAAATTATTCTGCAAAAATGAAGAATAGTGAACACAAAACGTAGAAAAAAAAATAATGCGAAAACGAATATAACGAAGAAGAACAAGGTAACATTTTTATCAACTATTCAAACTAAGCTTTTTATGTTAGTCCCAACATAGAGTTTCACTTACAATCCTTATATAGTGTCTACACCACCTGAATTTAAACTTGGAAAATCATAAAAATTAATTACGAACTCAAAAACGAACTAGCGGAACCAAATATGAACTCACCTTTAAAATAAATTATATAGGTTCATCTCCAATCAAAGAACCTGATGTGTGTTGATTTTAGATTGCTTCATTTTAGATGTGACACTTTACTTAGATTGAGATTTTTTTTAGCAATTATAAGATGAGAACCCAAAGAAGATCCCCACTGGACACGAACTTAACCAAGTGATTAAGTAAGTGTGAAGATTCACTTCTAGAGGGCAAAGGAAAAATACAAGAATATGGTGATTGATGATGAAGGGCAAAATGTAAAAGAGCATGGAAGGAAAAACAAGAACATAATGAAAACCGAATTGACAAAGGATGAAAACCAGAACATAAGAACACAAAGATTAATGGACTAATGGAAAGAATGGAAGAGATGAAGGAAAGGAAAAGCTTATGTGATGAAAGAAAGGTGGATCAGGCCACTTGGAGTGTGGTTTTCCTCCAAGATAAGTGTTGATGGCCGCCACTTGTGCAGAGTAACTTTTCTCTTCAAATTCAACATGTAAAATACAATGGGTAAGCCTCCTATTTATAGGTGAAGGAGCCTTGGAAAACAAGCAAGAGGGGTAGGATGGGAAAAGGGAAAAAATGGGCAGCCTTACGCTCTGTTTGTTTCTGGGCGTTTACTATTCACGCGAATGGATTTGGAATAACCACTCTCGTTTGGATATACTAATTTGTGATGAAAAGGAAGTGCGGAAAGGTGAAGAAACCTATAAAAGCTTTCTTCACTCCTTAGACATGATTTGCAGGGAAATGCAACAAAAACCCAATTTTATATAGCTAAATTACGTAATTACCCTGTCAAAAAAGTTATAAAATAATTAATTATATTATAAAATATAAATATTAAATATTTATAATAAAAAAATGTATATATATTTATAAAATTATAAAATTAATAATAATCTTATTAATTAAAATAATGATAATAAATATAAATTAAAATATATATAATAATAATTTTATTTTAATCAAATATTTAATAATATAATTAATAATAATAATAAATATAATTATTTACATAAAAACTAAACTTATATAATAGTAATAATATTATTATTATTATAAAAAATAAAAAATTAATTAATTTTTTTTATTATTCAAATATTTTTAAAGATAAGGATAAATTTGTAAATTTACATTTTATACCTTTTAAAAAAAATCACAACTATCACATCATTCACAAATTTCAATAAACTTTCTTCATAAATCCACTCTAATATACCCAAATCCAAACAACCTTACTTTCTTCACACTTTCCTCTCAAATCACTTCATTTCCACTCCCTCAAATCCCCTATTTAATTCAAACACACCCTTAGGGTTTGACTAAGTCAAACCTGCATACTAGGCTTGTCCTTTTAGAAACTATGTCAAATTGCCTTCCTAAAGGGCCAAGAACAAGCTAAAGTGATAATACACCCTCTATTATTCTAAAGGCCCCTTATTCAAGCCTATCTTTGCTATTTGGACCTCTAAAGTGAGCCCAAATTATTTACAACATTTTCTACTTTTTTAAGAAGACCAAAAGGAAGAACTTCTCGTATTCTAGTTTATAGCTTCTTTTTCTTTTGTTGATTCTTTCTCGAGGCTTGGTGGGGCCTGACTTTGTATCTTGAGATGACTGACCCTTTTGGAAAGTGCTTGTTGTGTCCTTAGTCATCTGTCGGTTTTGTATCAGAACCACTACCTATTTGGGCTCCTTCTAAAACCAAGAATGAACTCAATCAATGGAAGATTGGTTTCTTACCTTACTCACCTATGCAACTCCAATAGAAGAACCACTAGTTGTTCAAACTCCTACCATAACCAAAAAATGAAGCTCTCCTTACCACACTCACAACAACAATTAAGAAATGGAGCCAAGAAAAACTTTGGATGAAGAGATGCAAAAATCATCGAACGAAGAGATAGGGATTTGGTTTCAAACGAAGAAAGGGGAAAAGGGGGGAAAATACCTCGAGTGGGTATACTATTTTTATCAACTTTTTGTGTGACTGAAAACGCACATGAACGTGAACGAAGGTGCATCACATTTCATGAAATATCACAAAAAAAAAATGTTTGATCTTATCACCTTTGGATTTTATTTTTGCACCTCTGAAAGTTTTTAGAATTTTTTTAATAATTTTTGAAAAAGATGATAATGGAGACCTAACTTTAAAGAAAATTATTAATCATCTAGTAAAGATTTAAGATTTCAAAAATGAAAATGAAAAGCACTCCAGAGTTCCAATCTATGAAAAAATTTGAAAAATAAATAAATTAACTAATGGAGTTTATGACATTTTAGGACTAAACATGACTCTAAACAAAACATTCATAATCGTAAAATCAAAATGACTCAATTATAAGAAAATTCCACTGAACAATATTGAAGAAAACTCAAGAAAATTCAAAATAACACAAGAACAATGGATTTGAATCAAACAAAATGACAAAAACAGAAAAATAAATCGGTAAACATTTAAGACAATCAAGAAAAAATGAGCAACACGAAATTAGAAAAAAGAAATTCGAAGAAGAAACTACTTATCTCTTAAACCAAAGTTTTGATTACCAAATGATGCAATCCTAACTTGCATTTTCATTTATAAATCTTCTTTTTCATTGTTTTTTATTTGAATTTCTTCAACGGAAGATGAATGATAGTGAAATCTTTAAAAATTATAGAAATTTTTGAAAGAGATGGAAATCATGATGATGATTCTGAGTGTGGTTAGGCCAACACTTAGTTTCTAAAGTGAGGTTGGGTCAATACTACTAGGAGGACTCTAGAAATTTGTCTAGGAAGAAGAGAACTCTGGAGAGAACTTTGAAAAGTATAAGTGTCTCAAAATTTGGACAACATTTCATTACTCAAATCAAAGTTAAAAATCATGTACAAGAAAAGTGACTAATTTCACCACCTCAATGGTGCATGTTCCGGCCGGTTGACCGGATGCGTCTTTGTGCGTGGCTTGTCCTCGCGAGCTAGGGCACCTTCGTTCCGCTCCGTCTGTGAGTACCTGAAAAGAAGTGGACAAAGGGGCACCCTCGCGGCCGTTTGCACTCCGACGATCAAGTCAGCTAGCGAGAAACATCAAAGGGACGCACCTCCGTATCGGAACACCATAACTGGATGTTCTGAAGGTGGTCCAAAAACTGGGTAACTGAACAACTGGTGTTTTCTGCCCTAACTGCCTGTGCGTACAGTGGGTGCGCCAACCAGACAACTAGGGTTTCTCTGTGTGTGTAAAACTGTGAGGATTAGGTCCAAAGCTCGGATCCCCGTCTCAAACGTCTAAAGCCCCTTTTAAACACCTCCAACATTTAAAGCGTCTTAAAGCGTATAAAAACGTTCAACGCGTTTAAAACGTTTAAAGCATTTAAAGTGCTTTAAAGCGTTCGAAACATAAACTAAATTAATGCGTACCTTAGCAAACTTTCAGGGAAACTGATATACCATGATGTTTCAATGCTTTATGCAATGTGTTCTTCTGACTCGATCGCTACTCTTCGTGGAGGGCCTTACAGCATCGTAACCCAACTTAGGGATAATCCATCGTGTAAGTCCTCCTTCTTGGAATGCATCTAGTGCAAAGGGGGTGACTTTCTGGGTGCCAACTCATGCGCTCCAACCTCTAGTCACTCGCCCTCTCATGGGTCGTATCTGTCCCAGGGTCTCCCAGCGGTGGCGTGGGTACTTCACGAGTCAGATTACCCCCTACTGGTACTAGAACTATGGTCTTGAAGTCACCTTTCTCTTCTCTTTGTTACTGTTCTGAGGTACTGAGGCCTCTCACTGTTTCGCTCTCTCCACGGTCTTTCCTTCCCATGGGTATCGGGGGGTGGCACCGTCAATGCCTTAACCTTAGCGCCGCCTACACCTGGCGACGCCTTAAGCGGTCAACCAGTTGAGTTTCTTCCCTTGGGCCCCCTTAAGGGGTCCTAACATACGTTGACTTTGACTTTGGTCAACGCCCAGGGACGGGACGGTACACAAGCCCCATAGTCTTGAGTTGACACTTGTTTCAGCAAAAAGACTAAGGCCTCGCCCTCGCATCCACGTGGTATTCCTGCTGACGTGACATTCCTTTGATCAGTTGACGTGACGCTTTCTGAGCGTCTGACGCGACATTCTCTGCGTTGAGGATGTGACACTTTAAGTTATGCTTTAATCTCTTGACATGTGGCTTGATCGCATGGCCATCACATAGCGCCTCTCGTGCTCCTCAAGTTAACTTTACATCTTTCAAAAACGCGCGCTCCAAACCACTGTTTCATTCACTCTTCGCATTCTCTCCACTGTTCATCTTCCTAAACTCTCTTTGTAACCTTCGTTCTCTCTCGCGCTTTCGATCTTCGAATACACTCAAAAGGTATGATGTTTCTCCTTCAATGGCTCTCCCTTTAACTTTCGTACTGATATAACTGCATGTGCTTGTTTATTTCTTCTGCATTTCTGTGTTCTTCCCCTTTCCTCTGCTCTCTTCATTCTTTTCTCTTTTCTGGATTTCTCGCGTGGGTAAGGTTTTTCTAGGATTTCTCTTCCCCTTTCTGCCTTAACCTCATTCGCTGAACTCTTCCTCTTCTTTATTCTTCAGCTCTTCTCATCAAACTATGGCGCGTACAAAAATGACGTCCAACCCCCCACCCCAAAAATCAACTACAGGGCCCTTTACCCTTGGGCCCCTGACGAGCTGCTCGACGAGTACTCGAGCCTGGTCTCCTCAAAAGCCTAGAGGGATCACGTAGGAGAGTCGAGCACCTACGACCATCACACCTTCGCGAAGAGGCACGACGAAGACATAACAGTGCTCCCTTGTACCCTAGGGGAGCCTGTATGTGGGGACGAACGGGCCAACAATGGAGTCCCTTTCTTTTACTTCTATCAGGTGGTCTTCAAACGCATAGGGATGCGCCTACCCTTCTCTAGGTTTGAAAGAGAACTTCTGACCGAAATCAACGTCGCCCCAGCCCAGCTACACCCTAACGGTTGGGCCTTCATCAAGGCTTTTGACATTTTGTACGGGTTCTTCGGACACGCCCCCTCCGTCGAGATCTTTCTCCATTTCTTTGAGGTGAAGAAGCAGGGGGAAGAGCCTCTGGGTAAGCCTTAGCGACATATTTGGAAGGGTTCTCCTGACTCTATTCCAACAGTCCTTCAAGGGGTGGAAGGGCAAATTCTTCAAGGTGTGTTGTTCTGACTTCGACCCCACCGCCCTTGACGGTTTCCCCCTGTACTGGGTGAAGGAAGTGAAGCACACGAAACCCATATCTCTTGACGAGCTGCCCTCGACTGATTGAGAGGCTTGCCAAA
The DNA here is from genome assembly GCF_051622355.1 of Phaseolus vulgaris. Taxonomy (NCBI): domain Eukaryota; kingdom Viridiplantae; phylum Streptophyta; class Magnoliopsida; order Fabales; family Fabaceae; genus Phaseolus; species Phaseolus vulgaris. Next base: position 13,628,870 of record NC_143501.1, read on the forward strand.
TTCTGGCCACCGCGGGGGCCTTCAACACCTCCACCTTAATAAGTCATGAACACAACGCCGAGGCCCTCACAAAATACATAAGTATGAGAGCTTCCCTCATAGCCGTCTATTCAGTGCCCTTGCTTGTTGATGTGATTCCAATAGCAAAGAAAAGAATGATTCTTGACATTCTTAGGAATCAACTTGAGTTGGACAATAGTTAGGCACTTTTTCTTAGAATTGGATCAATGTTCTAAGTCAAGAATTCACCAAAACTAGCACCAAATCCAAACTCATATGGAAGTTCCTCATATTGTCAAATTGAACCAACAAAAAGAGGTAAAAATCAAAAGCACCGAATAGAATTGAATAAGAACAACTATGAACCGAACAAAATGAATTAAAAGGCAAGAAAACTGAAAAGGAGTGCTGGAAAGTAACAACAGCCGAACCAAAAACTCAAGAACACAAGAACACCGAACAGAATTTCAAGGAAACAAGCTTAAACATGAACAATTGAAAGAGAAGGAAGGAAGGAGAGAAGAAAGCTCATGAAGATGGATGTATGGTTGGATGATCACGCCACTAGAAGGATGGATGCTCCTAGATGAGTGTGCAAGCCGCCACTTGAGGTAACCATGGAACCATCAAGATAAGACTAGAGAAGAAGGCTCAAAGCTCTCCAATGCTCTCTCAAAATTTGAGTATAGTTTCTCTAATTAAAATTCAAATCTGAATTGTACAAGCTAAACACCTTTATTTATAGCCTAGAGGTGCTGAAAAATAGGTGGGAAAATTCAAATAAACTCATTTGAAATTCCCACAAAAAACAAGTCACATGGGAGGTGTGACCTTTTTCTACTATGACACCTCCTAAAAACTACACATACACCACTCTCCTAAGTCACATGGACAATGTGACTTTATTTTACATTTTCACACTCCTTTATTTAATAACCACACCTCCTAAAACTATACAAGAGTATTTCAAAGCTTGGCATTGCCCCTCATGGGATGGACTTGGGCTCTTTGGGCTTTGGCCTTCTTGGGCTTGGGCTTGGACTTTGGGCTTGGGCCTCATCTTTATTTTATGTCTTCTTTTAATTTTGAGAAGACTAGAAGGAAGAACTTCAAATGTGAGGGTGGATGTCCTCTTCCTCCATTAATAAAAGCCTCATTTACTTGATTCTCATCACTTGTTCTTACTTTGTGTATGACTTATCTGCTTTCTTTGTATAGTTCTTAACTTGTGCCTGACCCCTACTACATTATCTTCTTGGTGTAGGTTCAAAAATGGACAAGCAACGCAGGTTGAGGCTTGCTCAAATTCTGAAGTCCAAGGGCGGGGCTTCCTCTCAAAGGGTTGGAGATTCCACACCTCCAACTTCTACGACCGCCCCTGCTTCCCCCATCCCTTGCCTTCAACACCTTCCAACGCCATCAACTCCACCAACACAACTCTCTCCCGATCAACTTCCAAACTCACCTCCTCTCGTCACGGCCATGCCCCTTGCGCTGGTCGAAGCTGCTACTTCATCAGCCCCCCTTGACAAAGGAAATGAGGTAGTGGTGGTGCCCTCCGACGACGATGAAGACTCCGCTGAGGGACAAGTCTTCAAGCGACAAAGGACAACCCAGCATGCCCCTCAGACAGTCGCCTCTGCCACTTCCTTCTCACATGGGGCCGACTCTCTTAGGGAGAACCCTCCAAGTGCCAACTCACTCCCTCAACCAATGACCTTGGAGGGTGGGACTGGGCCCGAGCCCACTTCTGTTCCACCACCTGCCCCAGAGCTCCCCCTCCCAATGCAAGATTCGCTGAGGGGTTTCCTGGATAGGACGTTCCCGCGCGGCCAGGCTGAAGAGCCTCAGAAGGAAAACCTTTACTATGACATGGGCACCTTCATGTCGTGTGCCCACACCTGGCATGCGCAGGCCAGGGCCAAAGCGGTCGAGGCTTCTGCTTTCCAAACGCTGGAGAAAGAGGTCCCCTCTTTGAAAGAGGAGAAGGAGAAGTTGGCCACCCACTAGGGGCGTCAAGAGGATGCCTACAAGACTTCTCTGAGGGTGGCGCAGAAGACGAAGGAGGAGGCCAATAAACGGTTGCATGAGGTGTCGTAAGCCAATGTTGAGCTTCTCAATCAGGTGGTGTCCCTGCGAGTAAAAATCATCAATCTTGAGGAGGCAGCCAAGACCTCTGAGGCGCAGCAGAAGAAACTTGAGAACCAGTGCATTGATCGGGAGCAAACACTGGGGAAAATCGAAGCTGCGCTCGAGGAAAAGACTAGTGAATGCTCCCGGCTAGCCGCCGAGAACGCCACCCTCCAAGCCAAAGTCTAAGAATTGATGGCTGCTTTGACCTCCAAAGAACAAGAGATGACCACTCAGGCAGCAAACTTCAAGGTTGCAGAGGAAAAGCTGAACGAGGAGGCTGCCACTGGATTCGCCGATGGGTTTGCAGAGGCTCTTGTCCAAGCGGTTTGTGCCAACCCTGACATCGACGTCTCTGTGTGCAGCCCTCTGAATGAAGAGGTTGACGGAAAAATTGTGCCTTTGGAGGCCTTTGAGGAATAGCCTCTTTTTGTAATAGCAACAAACATTATTTGTACTTATTTGTAATTATAACTCTTGATTTTGCTTGAATGCTTATTCAAACTTGTCTTTACATACTTGTGTACTTTTAGCTTCTTTTGCTTTTTCATCCGCTCCTGCTTTCTTTACTATCTGGAATGCGTTATCACCCCTACATTTCTTCAACGCTTTGATTATGGCTCTTTAGGTAGCATGCGACCTTCTCTCTTACTCTTCCCTTCTGAGTTGCGATGCATACTCTCCCCCGATCTTTCACTTAGACTCCACTTGGCCTCGTCATTGCCCAAAGGCAAAGGAGGATTTGATCTCTTCTATGGCCTCAACATCGCTCAAAGGCGCAGAGGGCGTATCTGTTCATATGAGGCCTCGACGTCGTTCGAGGGCGAGGGATGACTTTATCTGTTTCTCTCTAGTGCCTCAACGTCGCTCGAGGGCGAGGATGACTTTATCTGTTTATCTCTGGTGCCTCAATGTCGCTCGAGGGCGAGGATGACTTATCTGTTCTATGGCCTCAACATCGCTCAAAGGCGCAGAGGGCTTATCTCACCTGCATTGGGTGTCCACGCTCGAGGAGAGACCTGCTCTGGGTGTCCTCAGCGTGTCTAAACACCTGTGACAAAAGTCACGCTTTGGCGCCCACGTCCATGAAGAAACCTATACAATAGCGTCGTATCATCCATGAGGTGTCTAAAACACCAAGGCAACTTAGCCCTTATCTCTTTGCGCTTGGTGTTCACGCCCGAGGAGAGGCCTGCTGTAGCAGCGCCGTATCGTTCTCAGGGTGTCTGAAAACACCAAGGCGACTTGGTTCTCCACTGCTCCAAAACTTCTTGCTGTCTGATGCCCACGCTCGAAGGAAACGCCCCATGCCCCTTCCTTGCGAGGTGTCTAAACATCAGACACTGGGGCTAGCTATTCATACTTGAGGAGGGGGCGTCTCGAAGGAATCCCTTAACCTCTGCTCAGGGACTAGGCACCCGGATTTCAACTCATGTCTAACATCTGACACCGGGGTTAGCTATTCATACCTGAGGAGGGGGCGTCCCGAAGGAATCCCTTAACCCCTGCTCAAGGACTAGGCGCCCGGATTTCAACTTATATTAAACATACCTGTTATCTCTGATCCCTGCATGCGGGTATGTACTCCCTTTACTTGCTCTGATTTCGACGCTAGCTCTCTTATCTGGCGACGCCTTATCTTGACAACGCCTCTTCTTGGCGGATGCTTGTCTGGGCGACGACTTATTTTGGTGACGCCTCTTCTTGGTGACTCCTTGCCTGGGCGACGCCTTTTCTCGACGATTCCTTGTCTTTGTCTTTTGTTTCTTAATCCTTGCTCTTATAGCGCGTGGGAGGGAAAAACTGAAACAAAGTTTTACTTGATTTTTCTTTTTTACTGGGTGACCTTATTAAAAAACCCCCGAAAGGGAAAAAGAGCGTCCCCTTTACAACTGTGTTTTTCATACTGACTTGTAACTAAAGAGGGCTCTAAACTACACGTGCTTCCCTAGGCATCGCCCTTTGTACTAGAGGGGCGCTCCCATACCCTAAGTACCCCCTCTTCGTCTTTAAACTATTCTCATAGCATCTTCGGGCTTCTTCCTGATCAGACTTGATCACAAACATCTTGTCGCTTAAATCTGACAACTTCATCTTGATATGGTGAGTGGAGGACACTGCCCTTAGCCTATTCAGTGCTGGTCTGCCCAACAAGATGTTGTAGGCTGAATTGGCGTTTACAACTAAGTACCGAATACTCTCGGTACGTGACGCCGCTCCATCGGTAAACGTTGTCCTCAACTCTAGATAGCCACGCACCTCTACTGGGTTGTTTGTGAATCCATACAAGCATCCGGTGTAGGGTCTCAATAAATCAGGGGATAACTGTAGCTTGTTGTAGGTCGACCAAAACATGACATCAGCGGAACTACCCTGGTCGACGAGAGCCCTATGTAATTTCCTTCCAGCTGTGACGACCGAAATGACCACGGGATCATTCTCATGTGGGACGACATCCCGTAGGTCAGCCCTTGTGAAAACGAGGCCTGACTCCCATGGGTTATCCGAAAATTCCTTAGCGCCCAAATTCACTAACCTCACATATCTCTTACGCTGGGAGGCAGTGGACCCTCCTCCAGAAAAGCCACCAGAAAGGGTGTGCACTTCTCCATGGACCGGTATCTCGTGTGCTTGATTTTCCTCAGGCACTGTTAGAGCTGTGGTCTCAACAACATGAAGAGCTTGCTCCTTACGGCATCGGAGCCGCCAACCAGCATCATCTGCGTGTGGAACGCAGTGAGATGTGCCTCAGGGTCCTCCATCCCTGTGAACGTTACCTTGGGCCCCGTGAATGTGTTGGGGATCATTGTCTCCAAAATCGTCTGTGAGAACGACGTCGAGAATTCTCTTTGTGGAGTGACAAGCTCAGGCTCGTCTACATCGCGCCATCCACGGCGCAGCTCCTCGTTTGTGCGGTGGAGCTCATCATTTCTCGTCTGAGATGCCACGAGCTCCACTTGCATGCGCTCTTGCTCCACTCTTAACGCTGTCATTGCCTCTTGCAATCCCTGCATCATACCCATGAGCTGTTGCATGGTCATCTCTTCACTCCTAGCGCGTGCGTGTCTCATTTTTGTGGCTTATGGAAACCTTCCCGACTGTCGTGCAACTTGAGTGCTGGAACTAGTGAACTGTACATTTGATGGGACTGATGTTTTAAATTGGGCCCCACGGTGGGTGCCAAATGTTATGGCCGGTTGATCGGATGCGTCTTTGTGCGTGGCTTGTCCTCGCGAGCTAGGACACCTTCGCTCCGCTCCGTCTGTGAGTACTTGAAAAGAAGTGGACAAAGGGGCGCCCTTGTGGCCGTTTGCACTCCGACGATCAAGTCAGCTAGCGAGAAACATCAAAGGGACGCACCTCCGTATCGGAACATCGTAACTGGATGTTCTGAAGGTGGTCCAAAAACTGGGTAACTGAACAACTGGTGTTTTCTGCCCTAACTGCCTGTGCGTATAGTGGGTGCGCCAACCAGACAACTAGGGTTTCTCTGTGTGTGTAAAACTGTGAGGATTAGGTCCAAAGCTCGGATCCCCGTCTCAAACGTCTAAAGCCCCTTTTAAACACCTCCAGCATTTAAAGCGTCTTAAAGCGCATTTAAAGCGTATAAAAACGTTCAACGCGTTTAAAACGTTTAAAACATTTAAAGTGCTTTAAAGCATTCGAAACATAAACTAAATTAATGCGTACCTTAGCAAACTTTCAAGGAAACTGATATACCATGATGTTTCAATGCTTTATGCTATGTGTTCTTCTGACTCGATCGCTAGCCTTCGTGGAGGGCCTTACAGCATCGTAACCCAACTTAGGGATAATCCATCGTGTAAGTCCTCCTTCTTGGAATGCATCTAGCGTAAAGGGGGTGACTTTCTGGGTGCCAACTCATGCGCCCCAACCTCTAGTCACTCGCCCTGGGAGCGTATCTACCTTTCTCTCGTACCATGCACGTGGTTCTCCCCTGGGCGTGACCCTCTCATGGGTCGTATCTGTCCCAGGGTCTCCCAGCGGTGATGTGGGTACTTCACGAGTCAGGTTACCCCCTACTGGTACTAGAACTATGACCTTGAAGCCACCTTTCTCTTCTCTTTGTTACTGTTCTGAGGTACTGAGGCCTCTCACGGTGTCGCCCCCTCCACGGTCTTTCCTTCCCATGGGTATCGGGGGGTGGCACCGTCAATGCCTTAACCTTGGCGCCGCCTCGTCTTGACGACGCCTTGTCTTGGTGACGCCTACACCTGGCGACGCCTTAAGCGGTCAACCTGTTGACTTTCTTCCCTTGGGCCCCCTTGAGGGGTCGTAACAAACGTTGACTTTGACTTTGACTTTGGTCAACGCCCGGGGACGGGACGGTACAGTGTAAATCCTCTCCATTGAGGAGAGGACATGTGGATCTTCATGCCTTCCTTGCATCACTCTTTTACTATTTTACACCTTTCTTTCTCTTCTATTTACATCCTACTCTACTTTGACCCAAAATACAAGGCCCAATGCCTCCTAACTACTTTACACAATATTTACAAGGCTAAGAAGAAGAAACGACTTTACAATCTCTTTAGTAAGACTCAATTTTCATTTATCTTCTTAGGTGAAAATTTTGAGGCTGGATGATTTTCATAATTGTTGATATGACATAAGCTTCGAGATGAATCCTCTTGTCAAATGTAAGGAATGAACATTCCTTGCAACATAAAATAAACATATAAATATTCATGATGTACGATGTTAGCTTAAAATTATTTGACAATGTAAATGTTTATCAAACATAAAAATAAAACTATGTAGTGATATATTGTCTGATAAATAAAATTATCAAACATAAAAGTATGACTATGTAGTGATATATTGTGTGACAGACAAAATCTCGAGTCTTGCATAATATTTTGTTTTAACAAAACTCACATCTTATATGTTTTGTTATTTTAAGCAATTAATCAAAATAATGATTTTTTTTCAAACAATAATTTTAGTTCAAATTGTTAGTTCAAATTGTTAGTGTGTTTAGAGAAGAAACAACAAAAATGTAGTGTAGGAAAGTGCTTCATTAGCATACGATAAGGGTAAAGTGGGAATTTAAAAATTTACGGGGTCAATGTCATGCAGTTATGATGCGATGGTAGACATTAGTAAAAACATCAGAAAATATCCCCATTTTGTATGTTCTGTCTTCCAACCTCTTCTTCATCTTCTAATCATCCAACGAACCCATCGTCTCATTCCTTTCCATTCCGACTACACACACTAAAGTGGCGGTAGCGTCTGCTTCTGTGTGCTGCTTCTCCGTTTCCCTTTGCGCTTCACTTTGCCACAATGAAGGACTTCCAATCCAATTTATCCTCCGTCGTTCGCCTCAACATCGGTAACCTCTATTTCCCCTTCTCTCTCAACACCCTGCCGTTTTCTCACCCTCTATTTCCCTTCATTTCCTCCGTCGATTTTATTCCCAGGAGGCAAGAAATTCTGCACCACCGTCGACACTCTCACGCGAGAGCCCGATTCAATGCTTGCCGTCATGTTTAGTGGCCGCCACACTCTGACCCAAGATTCTGACAAGGCAATTGCAATTTCTTGTTATTGTTAAGTTAAAATGTGTTTTAGGTTCTCAAGATTTTGTTAAGATTGGTTTTAGTCCCTACGTTTTAAAATTGATGGGTTTGGTCGTCGTGTCAAAATGCAGTGGGTTTCGTCCCTGGTGAACTTTAAATGGAATACAGGATCAGTGGCTGAATCTACCGTATTTTAACATGTAGCGATTCAAATCAATTTTGGCTATAATTTTAAAGGCCCAATGCATTTTACCTCTAGGGTGTTGTTTTACGTGTAATCGGTTATTATTAATACTGAATATTATCAGATCATGTTTTTTGTTTGGATGCTGAAATGTATTTTTAATATAAATAGTTTCGTTTGAATGCAACAAAAAGATAAACTTTTACTTCAGAAAAATAGTATTTTTGCAAATGAAGCAGAAAATGAGAAAACTGTTAGAAAATAATCACAAACTACTAATTTTTCCAATTCGTAAAAACAAGTTTTTTTTTTTGGGAAAGCACTAAATTCCAGCTGAAGTTCCAAACATCCAGTTTATTCTATAACACAATTTATCCAGTTTATTTTACGAATATATCCTTTTTTTTTTTGATAAAATACATCTGAATTCAAGAAGAAAGGTTCCCCAAACATGTCGTGTTTGTCTAATTGTGTATCTGATTTTAGTTATGGATTGATGTGGTATGTGGCGATGGATGCAGGGGTATGTGTTTGTTGACAGGGATGGTAAACACTTTCGGCACATTCTCAATTGGTTAAGGGATGCTGTGGTTCCTACTCTCGAAGAATCTCAGTACTCAGAATTGTTAAGGGAAGCTGAGTACTATCAGCTACTTGTAAGCACTATTCTGTTTTATTAGAATATGATTGCTATCAATTTGCTTTTGAACCTGAAATATATACCCTTTTAGGTTACATGGTTTAAATTAGAGTTGCGCTTTGAAACTGCAATATTCTGATTGCAATTGTGAATTTAAAACCATGCCAAGTTTTTGTTAATAAAAAGGAGAGGGTTAAGGCATCACTATACTGTTTGTTATCCCAATTATGTTGGCACCACATCGAACATCAATTGTATGTAGCACCTCATAATATTATAAGAAAGGAAAATACACAAAAAATAGTGGACGGACCAAACCTGACCCACTAATCTGAAAGCTATCCTTGAAAAACTCAGAACAAATGAAGCTAGAACATTAGCCCACAAAGTATAACCGTGAGATCTAGTTTCAAACTCAACTGGTTTATCAACACATTGATTTTTTTTTCCGAATTCTATTCTTTTACTATCAGAAATTGTTTTGGTCGAATCAATATTTGTCTCTGAAATTACAAGGTCTTCTTTTTCTTTTCTTCTTTTTTCAGTTTTTGTATTTTTTTAATAACTACTTTTCTTTTAGTATTCAGATCCTTTAAAGATTTTTTTTTTCAATGAAAAATTCGACTTTAACGATTGAATTTACCCTTTTGAAAATATTCAAAAAATGAATATACATATTATTACTATTTACAAAACGATTCATCAATATAATACAAAAATCCCAAAAAACAATAGAAGTATTGGACCAAACTTCATATAAAAAGTTGAGAATCACACTCAATCTAGAGATAGTCCAACCTTTGGAGATGGCAACTTACATAGCAAGAATCACACCCATCACCTCTGCCTAAAAGCCATTATGATCACCAAGATATTAAAAGAAACAACCCACATGGGAAGCATGATGATCTCTAAAAGTACACCTAGAACCAAATGTACTTGGAGAACCTTTAGCTGCCCCATTAATATTGCATTCAAACCAATGACAAGGAGGAGCAAGCCGGGTGCATCCTTCATAGGATGTATATCTATGCCAAAACTTTTAAGAATAACGAGCTCTTGCATGTTGTACTTCATACAACTAGTACAACAATTCCCAACCTGATTGACCTCAACATAAATCATGTTTTCAATTTTTTCATAGGATATGGTTGTCCATATAGCTTTCATAACAACAAAGAAAGTCTTGGCTTGACTATTCCATGATCTTTGCAAGAAACAAAGAATGTAATAGATAGAATCAATAGCTATGTGGCACTAGAACGAGGTGCTAAGCTTGACCCAAAGATGCTTTGCAAAGGTGCATTTAAAACACAAGTGTTGTGTAGTTTTAGTAGCACCACAACAAATTTGACAACAAGAAACACTGACCATTCAATGCTTGATCAAGTTATCATCCACATGCAACTTGTTATGAAATTTATGCTAAACAAGAAAAGAAATAGAAGTAGGAATAAATTTGCTCCAAACCTGTCCTAAGCCATTGAGTGTGTTAGGTTGATTTGAAAGAAATTATAACTTGCTCCTAAGCTTTCTTTTTCTCCTTTCTTGATATTCTCTTTTTGACTTTTCCTCTCTTTTGCTATAAATTCTTCCTTATTTTTCTCTTTTTCATCAAATTCTTTCATGTCTTTTCTCTCCTTTCTTTCTCCTTTTCATAGCAAGGAAGAAATAATTTCTTCCTCATGTTAGTCTTCAAAACATTGCATGCATTAATTGGTGGTACCAATTGCAATATCACATTCTTTTTGCTTCCACCAATTAGAAGCATAACCTATAATTTTTGAAAAACACAACTTTTTCATGTTCATAATAATTATCTCAAAATTAAACACAATATGCTTCGTGATCACCTTTTCCTTCAAATGTGGCAATATGTACCTTTTCCCTTACAATGTCTCCCATAACCACTATTTTTATAAGAAAACAAATATGTGAAAATTGGTCAAATACACAAGAAGGAAGGGTTGAATTGTATATCATTGGTATATAGGGCAGCAACCTCACTCTAAATTGATGCACACGTCTCATGGGGATGAAAAATAGGTTTGAGTGAGTTGTGGGTGGTGCATTTAATAATACTAGAGTTGAACATCAATATTTATCCATTGTTCATGGTGCTCTCTAGGAAAAAATTCAGCACTAGTGAGATGGATTTGTAGCCTAACCCACTTAACCATAACCCGATTTCGGAAACCCAAGGGGAATAGTTAGACCCCTTCATCTTCTCAATACTAACAATATGGTTAGAAAAGATGAGAGAATTTGTTTTGGCGGTTGATCTGGTATTGGAAGATCTTTTTTTGGAAAGTTGGGGGTAAAAAAGTAAATAAAAAACTAAAGAAGAGGGCATCAGAACAATGAACGTGAACCTGGGAGAAAGGTTCACAAAATAAAAAAGGCTCCAGAGATATTGGGTCTATTGGGGCCAACATTGTTTTAAAAAAGTCTTGTTGGAGATCCTACATTGACTAAAAAATAAGAATTTTTCATAGTATATAAGTGAGTGTAAACCTCACCTTATGAGCCGGTTTTATAAGGTTGAGTTAGACTTAAAGTTCACTTTTTAATATGGTATCAGAGCCATATAGAGTCTATCATAGCAAAAGTTTGTTGGGTTGATCAGGCCACCCGTTATTAGGCTGTTATCGGACCATCCATTATATAGCCCCACACACGAGTTGGCAGGTCTTGGCGTGAAGTGGGTGTGTTGGAGATCCCTGATCGACTAGAGATAAGAATGTTTCATAGTATACAAGTGAGTGCAAACTTAACATTATGAGCTGGTTTTATAAGATTGAGTTAGGTTTAAATCTACTTCTTAATATTTATATACTATGTTAAACTACGGGGAAGACAAAACATTAAGATGAAACAATATGTTTTTGAGATAACATGAATGCTTTATTTATATTTAGAAGAAGAAACCAATACAAGAAATAGAAAATATATGATATATGATGTGGAAATAAATAATAAAATTTCTAATAATACATATACAATCTAGGTATTCCCGATTGTATAAGATCAAGTCATTATTCTTATATTTATAACAATATTCCTGATTTATATGATTAACTCTTATTTCTATAATTATAACAAATAAAATAATTCTTTATTTTTGCATATACTTTGTGTGTGTGTGTATATATATATGTCAAACTTGAACTCTGTCATATTCCTTCTGCCTAGATTAGTCGCAATTACTTTAGCACTTGGAAAAGGAACTGAAACTTCAGTCTGTTTTAAAACCCTATAACTTGTGATCACATGGTTAACCTCAGGGGCTTATAGAGGAAATACACGCTGTCCTTAATAAAAGGAAGGAAGTTGATGAGTTCCATACAGAGTTGACACGTACAGACATCATCAAGTGTATACAATCTGAGAAAGTAAGGTTTCGAGGGGTTAATCTTTCTGGCCTTGACCTCTCTAAACTGGTAATATCTTGGACCAACAATGTTTTTTAGCAGTATCTTAGTTTACTTATAAAGCTGTCATGTGTTTCTGGATAATATGTCTGGTATCGTGATACCATGTTCTTGATCATTTGATTATGGATTTTCAGGATTTATCATATGTGGATTTCAGCCATGCTTGTCTTAAAAAAGTGTTCTTTCCACGAGCAAACCTTCAATGTGCAAAGTTTCGAGTAAGTATGGTTCTGTGCAGACTCAATACTTGGGATAATAATTTGGAAAGTAGATCTGCGTATTTGGACATTGCAAATTGGACCTGAAATAAAATCCTTATTTAATGACCGGTAAAGTTTTCTTTGATTTGCTTGAGAACAACAAAATCCCACTTTAAATGACCAGACAAATAATATCCATCTTTAACTTCACAATATAAATTATTTATAGTACAAAGTTGGGCAAAATATTGTTTTGTTTTCATAATCACCACATTTTTTCTTGATAACTTTTTAAAAGTCGTGAAATTACATGCTTATCTTGTTTAGTTAGAAAAATGTACATTTCGGCTATTATTAATCACTTCATATAGATTTAATTTTAATTTATAAATTTATCATGTGCCTGTGTAACTTTATAGGATGTTGATGCTGAGGCCTCCATTTTTCTGAATGCAACTTTGCGTGAGTAAGTTACTCAGAACACTACATTCAATTGCACACATACTTTCAGGCCTCTAAATTGCTTACTCTTGCCTAGGGAAGATGTGAATTTACTGGGGCAAACCTTCGTGGTGCTTTATTGGCTGGTGCATGCCTTCAGAGTGCAAATCTACAAGGTCTGGAAGTATTTTATGTTTATATGCTTCTTAGTTTTTATCAATTCTCATATCTGAAATCAATACCTGTGTTATTACCAATACAAACAACAACACAACCAAGCCTTTCTGCACTATGTGGAGTTGGCTACGTTGATCAATCCATGGGCTATATCAAAGCATCACAATATCATTTGAACCACATTATGTTGCAACATTCATTAAGCACTGTCATGTCATAATCTTATTAACTTTCTAGTAGAGTTTTCCTTTATGTTTTTAAGCACACTTTGCCATGACAAATTTTGATACTTTTTTTTATATTCATGAACCTAACTTAAATCCTATTCGAACTGATTCCAAGATACCCCACTGTGCAATTTGTGGTCATATGTAATTCCCTATTTTCTATACCTAAATATTGTTTTCATGTCTACAATATTGCTAACTTTCTTATAAAATCTTGCAATCTTTATATTCCATCTACTCCCACCAAAAGCCCTTTGATTCCACCCTACTTTTCACAACTTAAGTTTAGAATTTATTATGCAGCCCATCAAGACATCCGCTGAAAATCCAATTTTTTCAATAAAGAGAAAATTGATACAGAGAATTTACATATGGTGTCTTGCTGAGCAAGCTATATCTTATATTAAATACTTAGTGGCTTGCTGTCGGTTAACAGATGGGGGGTTAACAGATGGACAGATCAGCAACAGCTGTGAGCTTTGAGACCACAATTTACTGCTATTCTGACAGAGAGCATATGATTCCTTAGCAAAATTAGATGGTTGACACAACAAATATGCCATCTTAATTTTGTAAGAATGACAGAATTGACTTGTCCCCATTCAATATCAATTATAATTTAAAGAAGTTTGATTATGATATTTGGGATGTGAGAATGATGAACTCAAGAAAAAGAGAAGATAAAATATTAATTATATCCAGTTCACTGTGGCAATGTAGTCTGCCTTCATATTAATATTTTTAGTATTTGTGTATTGTGAACAAATAGTAAATAAATCCAGCATGCAAAATACCAAACCAAGTCCAACTTTTTTTTATTAGAATTTGGAGTTAGAGCCTGATAAGGTTCAACTTATGTTTTAGCTTGAATTAGAACTTGTTTTGGATTTTGAATTAGTTTATACAAACAACAAAGAACAAAGATACTTAAGGATAAACACACCACACAAGAAGGAATAGTAGACATACGATTGGCTATTCAGTAGAAGATAGAATGAAAACAAATACACAAGACAAGTAAACAAGATTAAAGAAAGAAAAGGATGGAGATACTTACAGGAATGAAAAAGAGTGCCACTTGAAGATGGAGTAAATTTCATCTTGTTGATAAGCTTCTTGAAGAATCACCACTTTACTTCTAAAAGCTCAAGATAAGATTCCAAGCACATGAATCTAGAGTCTATACTACCTTATTTGTGTCTTGTGCTGCATCTTCATCTCCTAAACTGCTACATGAATGCTTAGGTCATCCTCACTTGTCAAAATTAAAGAGAGGATGGCTCCAAAACCTAGTAGACTTCAAGCTTTAGAGTGTGAATAATGTCAAAGTAGGAAAACATATTAGATCTTCATTTCCTAGACATTTTGAATTTAGATGTAACTCTGCTTTTTCTATCATCCATTCTAAAATTTGGGGTCAAGCTTTGTCTCATCTTTTGGTTTTAGATATTTTGTTACTTTCATTGATGAGTTTTCTAGATGTACTTTGATTTATCTAATGAAAGATTGTTCTAAACTTTTGTCTATCTTTGTTTTTCCTTAATGAAATAAAAGATCAGGTTGGGAAAGTAATAAAAATTTTATGAAGCGAAAATGCTAAAAATACTTTTCCTCTGATTCCTCTACTCTTAAGCTCACATGAAATGTTACATCAGTCTACTTGTCATAACACACCATAGCAAAATGTATAATAGAAAGAAAAAGTACACACTTGGTTGAAATTGCTTGTACCTTATTGCTTAGTGCAAATATGCCTATTCATCATTAGGGTGATGCAATCCTAACTACTTGTTTTCTTACTAACAAAATGCCTTTTTCTTCACTTGATAATAAAGTTCCTTACTCCATTCTATTTCCAGAAAGAATATCGACGTTTTTCCTGAAACCAAGAGGTATTAATATGTTTGCTAGGGCCACTTTGTTTGAACCAACTCCTTTCTTCCCACCTTTTACACAAGATATTAGTTCTCTCCAACATGTCCTATACTTGTGCCTTTAGTTGAGTTTTTGTTCCTCATGCTCTTGAGACCCAAAATTCCATACAAAATCCACCTGAAACATCGTCACCACCTCTTATTACCTATCAATGTAGAAACCAAATGACTAGTCTAATGCCCAAAGTGAATCCTCTTTCACAAGTCCTTCTTAATCATTACTTAATACCACGACTCTCGATAATGATGACTCGAGTTGGCCCATTGCCATTTGTAAAGATACCCACTCTACTTGTAATCCACATCCTATTTACAATTTTGTTATCTACTAGAAATTGTCTCCTTCCTATTTTGTTTTATTTCTTCTGTATCTTCTATTACTATTCTTATTAATGTGACAAAAAGCATTTCATCATCCTGGATGAGACAAGCCATGATTTCTGAAAGGTAGACCCTTTAACATAACAGTACATGAGAGTTAGTTCCTCTTCCATATGGGAAGAAAACAATTGGCTATTGTTGGGTCTATGCCATTAAAGTTGGACCTAATGGTGAAGTTGATTGCCTTAAAGCTCGATTGGTGGTCAAAAGATACACTTAGATTAATGGGTAGATTATAGTGATACTTTCTCTTTGATAGCCAAAATGATTACTCTCAGACTTTTCCTTGCCATGGCAACCATTTGTTATTAGCCTCTTCATCAATTGGATATTAAAAAAGCCATTCGACATGGTGATCTAGAAGAAGAGGTCTACATGGAGAAACCTCGTAGGTTTGTTCTTTCGGGGGAGTCGGGTCTAGTTGTCAAATTGCATCACTTTCTATGGTCTCAAACAATCTCCTCGTGCATGGTTTGGAAGGTTCAGCCATATTGTTCAAACCTTTGGGCTGAACTGGAGTGAGACAAATTATTCTGTTTTCTATTCTCATACCTCCCATGGAAAATGAGTACTTAATAATGTATGTTGATGATATAGTCATGACAGGGAATGATGTTGCTAGAAAATCTCACTTAAAGGAACACCTATGCACTCATGTTTAGAGAAAGGATATTCAAAGTTTCAAATATTTTTTAAACATTGAAGTAGCCCAATGAAAGGAAGGTTTTCTGTAATTTCTAAAAGAAAATATGCTCTACACATCCTAAAAGAGATAGGTATGGTTGATTGTGAACTAGTGGATAGTCCTATGAATCCAAATCATAAATTAATGGCGGAACTGGGAGAAGCTTTTCCTGATCTAGAAAGATATAGAAGATTGGTTGGAAAACTTTTTCTATCTTACCATTACTAGACCAAATTTGTCTTCTGTAGTTGGTGTTGCGTCAGTTCATGAAGAATCCTTGTATTGATCATTGGAATGCTATCATTTGTATTCTAAGATACCTTGAAAAGGCTCCTGGACAAGGTCTACTTTTATTCAAATAAAGGGAATACTCAAATTTTTGGGTATTGTGATGCTGATTGGGCAAGTTTTCCTATGGACAAACACTCTACAAGACACCGTGTTTTCGTTGGAGGAAATATTATCTCTTGGAAAGGCAAGAAACAAAATGTAGTTGTCTGATCAACTGCTGAAGCTAAGTATAGGACAATGACATTTCCACTTGTTTGCTTGTATGGGTAAAACAATCCCTCCAAGAGTTATATTTTTTTGAGATTCACTAGATGAAGATGTATTGTGATAACAAGCTGCTTTCCACATTGCTCCCAATCTAGTGTTCCATGAGAGGACTAAACACATAAATTGACTGTCATTTTATTCTGGAAAATTTGTTGTCCAAGGAAATTGTATTGAGTTTGTTAGATCCAATGCTCAACTTACAGATTCGTTAATAAAATCCTTGAGAGGACCTCAGATTGAATGTATTTGTTCCAAGCTTGACACATACAATTTGTATGCTCTAGCTTGAAGGGGAGTGTTAGAATTGATCTTAAATAGGCTTTAATGAAAAACTGCTATGTGCTGTACATAGGACTCTAAATATGACCTTATTATTTTCCTTCCTTTTCTATTAAGTGTTACCAAAAAATTTATGCAAGCTATTTGGGCTTGAAACGACCCATTTAAACCTAATTACTAATTACACTTTAACAAAAGAAATAAAAGCTTACAAATTATTAGTCTTAAGAAATACAAAATAAGGAAGAAAGAGAAAATATTTTGTTGATCAAGAACAACTTGTCTTAACATGCTTCTTGTAACTCATCTAGGTATGATGTGTTCTTGCCCATTTTCGTCTTTATCATTTATGCACTCATAAGAGCCTAAGTCAATCCCACAAAACCATTTTATAATCTTTGTTTAAGTTGTATCTTTAGTCCATATGGGACTAAACCACCACTATCCTTGAGGCTACAATTAAGGAAGCATCAACTAAGGTAAGCTAGGGTTGATGCAATTTAAATAGTTTTCCAACACTCTCCGTCACACATATCGGCCAAGAGCATAACAAATGTAGGTGGCCAGTAATAGATCAAAGAGTTTATCATCATATAATTCAGGTTAAGAATCAAACTCAATCCCTTAAAATCAACTTAGAAGGTGAGGACTGCCCAAACATTATAAACTATATTTAAGTTATATCTCTAGTTGATATGGAACCAAACCACCACCTAAGGCTGCAATTAAGGCATCCTCCAAAGAGGCCTTCAATAAGGGGAGTTAGATTTAACACAATTTAGGTGACTTTCCAACATATATTGCTTTATAGTTTTTAGGCTTCATCATATTTCAATTTGGATTACTTTATGCTCTTGGTTACATAAAAATGTAATGAGAAGTTCATGCATTTGCTTATATTGATATATCAGAAAATATACTTGGAAATGAAGTTAGTTTGTTTGAAACTGCTATTTTGCAGATGCTTGCTTAGTAGATTCTAGCTTTTGTGGTGCAGATCTGCGTACAGCACATCTACAGGTTCACAAACTTTAATTTTTTACTTGTCTAATCAATTATTAATTTTGTTTATATAATCAATTTTGGTCTTATATGTGAGTTTCATCTGAGTTTACCATTTTTTAAATAATAAACATATTTCTTATATGTCTTGTTTTGTCATTTTATCTAGAAGAGGAACGACTGCAATGACTTTGTTGAGATATATTGTGGAAGAAACAAAAATAATCTCTCTCTATATCTATTACAACAAAGGAGCATGTATATATGTGTCTCAAATACAAAGAAGATATAAAGAAATGGGCCAAGGCCCATATATTTACATTTAAAACTCCCTCTCAAGTTGGTGCATATAAATCATATGAACCAAGATTGTTATAAATATAATCAATTCTTGGACCCTATAATGATTAAGGGAAGATATATGCCTATTGGTAATTAAGAGTTAACAAATTGTGGTGATGTCTTCAAATGCAATCTTTCTTGGATAAAGTGACAATCTAGGGACATAATGAACATTGTCAATGTAAAGAGAGAAGTGAAAAGATGAACAATATCAACACTATGAGATAGGGCCCGAGAACCATTAGCCATGGTAACAAATGGTAAAAAATCGGAAGTGGAAAGGGAAGAGATAAAACACTTATTACCAGGGATATTATTTGTGGCTGCAAAGTCGAGGGCCCAAGGGTCGAGAGAGCAGGACTGAGTAAGACCAACAAACAAAGGGCATTCGTACGCAATAGAAGCAGTTGAACTAGATGTTTGATTTTCCTCATACCATTTCATGAACTCATGGAAGGTAGTTAGTGAATCCAAACTATCAAATGGAGTGGGGCCTAAAGCACGGGATGGAGATGGAGCAGTTTGGGCAAAAAAACAAATTTGGTAGGATGACTATGCAATGCATGACACGGGTCAATTGTATGGTGTATTTGTGCAAATGATGACATTTGGGATGACTCAAGTTTGCAAGAGCGGCGGTGATAAAAAAAAGGCATTTCAATGGATGACTTGCATGGTACTCACAAGAGGATGCATTAAGCAGAGGTCAAAGTGGACACATTTGGGGATCCCAAAATCTGATCATGAACAATTGAATACTCTTTGAGAAGTCCATATAGAGCCATCAACATGAAGAAAGGTTGGTGCTGCTCTAATTATTGAGCAGGAGTGGAAGTGGGAGGCAAAAATTCATTAAAAGTGGAAGAATTAGACCGAGCACCACTAGGAGAACTCATTGCACACTATAGGAGAAAGAAAGCAACTTCAGGAGACAGAAAACATCCCCAAATAGGGTGAGAAACATCAATCGGGATTTGATCACAAAAGCAAGATCAGAGGGAAAGAGGACACAACGAGACCGACATTGGACATAGCAACTGGAAAGGAGGCCACACGTGCCACCACGCATGGTGGCTTGCGAATTTGTGAGAAGAACGTGTCCAACATGCCTCTTGTGTGTGAGGGATCAAATGGTGGTGTTGTGAGGAAGAACGGTGGTGGTGACTTCGACGGCGGATGATGGTAGAAGGAGCAAAGAGAGCGACAAAGGAGTGGTGAAGGAGGCATAAAATTGGAATGAAACACAATTTTTGAAAAACTTTTGCACTAAGAACAATGGGTCCATCGGGAAGGCACAATCTAGTTTAGGCTCTAAATATCATATTGAGATATATGAAGTGACAAAAAAATCTCTCTTAATGTCTATTACAAACAAAATACAAGATAGGCCAAGGCCAATATATTAGTTACATTCAACAAAATTCAATGTTGTCTCTTCTACTTATGTTCTATCAAAATCTAGAAATAATAGAGAAGTCACTTAAATTTCTATTTTTCTGCTACCCCACTCAGCCTAGTCAATTTTCTCTTGTCAAGCAGAATTTGTGCAAGGAAGGACCATCAATATTTTTTTAAAACAAAATCCATTATCATGAAGTTGTATTCCAAGTTTCTACTACCTCTTAGTCTCCAATTTCTATTAATGTTGAATACTGGTGTGACTTTTTATCATCTCTAATGCTTTGATGAATTAAGTTTCGAGGGATGAACTGCGAGAGAAGTTGACCCTTAGTATAATTTTATTTGGTAAATAGTCGATTTAGTACTATATGTATTGTTATATATTGTTTTTAGTACAATAAGAAAAAAAGAAAGTACAATCTTAGTACAAAAACTTTAATTTATTAGTTTTGTTTAAACTCCATTAATGGTTGAGGTAATTGAACACGTGTTTGATCTTTAGTAATTGTTATGTGTGTTTATTAAAAAGAAAAATAATGTTAATATACAATTAATCTTGAAGGAGTCACCAAGAATTTTAAATTTACAAAGCAAAATGAAAAGTGTAAAAGACTCCCTTCAAGGTTAGTTGCATATTAATGTTAATTTTCCATCTAATAAACATGTGTTACAATTATTAAAGACCAAACACGTGTTCAATTATCTCAACCATTAATAAAATTCAAACAAAACTAACAGGATTAAAAAAATTGCGCTTAGACTTTAGTTTTTTTCTCTCATTATACTAAAAACGAAATATGTCAATATTTATTGTACCGAACCAACTATTTACCCAATTTATTAGTTTGAAAAGAATTGTTATCATGATGGGGTTTGATTAGGGATTTAAAAGAAGATTAGGTCAATATAAGAGATGCAAATCATTACATTTTTGGCTTGTTTGATTGAGTTGAAGGAGAGAATTAATGTGGTATGTTTGGTGAGAAGCTAAAAGAGAAGAATTAATTTAAAATTTTTTTAGTACCCACTTGTACTATTTCTCGCTTGATTCTACTAATCTCTATATTTCTCATTGTCTCCTATCAAATCAACCAAATTACACAACTTTCAAAAAACTCTACCAATTTCTACTCTACTAGACTAAATATTCAGTTTTATTTCTTACTAATTTTTTTTTTTGTTTCACTTTGTTTATTCTCTCTTTCCATTCCCTCTATTTCTCTCTTCATAATCAGAAGGGCATTTATGAAAAATGCATCGTATTTGTAGAAACTATGGATTGAAATGAATCTGTAACTGCATATCCTATTACTGTCATGCGTGCCCAAAAGCCAAAATGTATGAATTATTATTTATACCCACATAGACAATTGTATTCAAGGATGGTTAATATAAGGCAGCTTTAGGATTTCTGAGTTATGAAAAAAATTGGAATTGTTTATAAATCAAGCAAGTGATGGACTAAGCTTAATTATATTTAAATCTGTTGTGTATGTGCTCTCTTTAGTTGTCAAGGTTTTAGTGGCAAATGGTAGTTTTCGTTATAATATATTTTAACAGATGGATATTTTTTATTTTTAGAGATGGGTTTTATCTTGAATCTTGATAAAAGCAGCTTTAATGTCGTGTCTTGATTAAAAGTATGTGATAATAATTAATCAGTGTCTTTTTTAACTTAACAGAATGCAGATCTTACCAATGCCAATCTAGAGGGAGCCGTTTTGGAAGGAGCTAACTTGAAGGTAAAATGCTCTGGACCTGTATTATGAACATATATAATAGGCTCAAAGATGGTTTTACACTACATAAGAAAAAAGGTGTAGGTGATTTATCCACTATTTTCTCAAAAGCATGAGGGTAGCCTAACCAATGCTAATCTAGAGTGTATCACCCTATAGATTGGCCTTTCTACGCCCAAATAGATGCCTTTTAACTTCCTATCAATACTCAAAGTCATCACTCAAACCCTCCAATAATAATCCCCCTTTCATTTGGTTAAGCTCTCTCCATTTATACCCATTTTCTCTCACCCCCTTTTGTCCCCAACTGCATGATTCTTGCATAACCTTGGTCCTAACATCAAAGATACACAGAGCCCTTATAAAATACATGAATTAGTTAAGATATGAATCAATCTCTTAAGCATTCTTTATCATATTTTCATTCTCAAGTGTTTGTGGAGTATTTAAATTTAGAAATAAAATGTAATTTTATTAAACATAAGGGTCTGTGTTAGGCCCATAAATCATGTTGTCAGTGGTTGTGTAGTAAGAGAGTTTGCTTTCTTTTTTGTTTTACTTGCGTAGTGGATATTTCCTATTTGTAAGGAGATTGTTTCAGTCTAGTCATTTTATCTGTCTGTTGGATTTTCTCATATCCCTCTCTGATAAGATACAAATATCAATACCAGTTTAGTCATTTCCCACATTTGATACCTTGCTTCCTATAAGTTTGTCAGTTTAATTTACTAAATTATTACTGATTTTCAGTTCATTTTCTTTTTTCAAATAAGTTCATGGCTGGGTGAAATGAAATGTTAAATCTTATTTTGGTCTACTTTAATATCAATTCCCTTTTTTTTTTCTAGGGGGCAAAACTGTACAACGCTAACTTGAAGGGTGCAAACCTTCAACGAGCTTATCTCAGTCATCTAAATCTTCGACATACGGTATGTTAATTAGCTGCATTTTTCGTAATTCTTATGAGTTTCTTTGCTATTTATGATATTGTAGATTGGCTAATCAATATTTTCCATTTAACTAATTCATCTGTTATGGTCCTGACATTGCTCCTTTGAAAATTCTAATGTCCAAGTCCAATGATATGAATTGGAGTGGGGAATGTTTGTACTATATTTTGTTGTGCTGCTGTTGCCAATAACTGATGGATGCCTCTAAAATGTAAACAACTGATTTTGAAAATGTAATTTAAATGAAACTGAACTGAACATATAAGCATTTCAGTTCAAGGTGGCTGGCTGCTATGTTATTCAAGTGTGTTCCACACTAACCATTCTTGTTGATCAGTGGACACTTGGCTGAACCAGAGTTTATTTACCAAGTATGGGAAACTGAATCACACATCATGGAGAACTTCTATATGATCTGTTGTTTCCAACATAAAACTAATAACTGTAGTCAAAATGACAAATTTTAGGCAATGGAATAAATACCTTGCTAGATCAGATTTGTGGTTTTCAAATTCCCATTGTTTTAATGCTTCTTTTGTTAGCTCCGTATGGTTAGAGTGGGTGGAAAATTATGGCGAGTATATTTTTCTGTTCAAAAGTACATAAGTTAAACACATTTTCTTCTTCCTTTTTATGTTACTCAGCAATTGGAAGGTGCGAGGCTTGATGGTGCCAATTTGCTTGGAGCAATCAGATAATATTTGTGCAGAAAATTAAAAAAAAGGGAATTTGGAATATGGCTATAAAATGTCAATACTAGATGAGTGAACTTGGGAATTTGAAAGTTATCTGGTAAATATGCGTAAGTATTAGTGCTGCTTTGTGAGGTTGATATTTGTGTTCTGTGTGCTGATATTGTGAGATGAAGCCGTTTAGGCTGTTGTTCATATTTTGTATTGATTCTGGTTTTTGGCTTTTCCTAAGTACCCAGAATATTACTATTTATATTATGTGAACTATCTTGTGTACAGCGCATGGCTGATAAAAAGCTCGTATTTATGAAATTGTGATTGCCTTGCATGGTCATGTATGAATGAAGTTTTTGGCTAATTTTTTGGATTTGTACACATCATTAGAGATTTGAACTTAAATATATTGTTGATCTTTGAAATATACTTCTATTTTGTTTTTAGTTTTTTAAAAACTATTAATTTGCTAGTCTTTTTGATATATTATTTTGAAAAATATCTCATAGATTAAAACAAAATCTTTGATAGCGGAAAGGAACTCTATAGAGATTAAAAGTTGCATCCGATTATATTTTAGAAATAAATAGATATTTAAATCATAGATTTATTGTTTACAATTTTTTTGTAAATTTTTATTCTTTTAAATCTTCGATCTTTCACAAATGAATTAATAAATACTTTCTCTCAAATGAAAATCTCATTATATAAAATACTTCTCATTGTAGTATATTATAGGTTATATGTTATTTTCTCTAAATCTAATTAGTACTTATTTTCAAATTCATCATTAATCTCTAGTTAGAAGTATGGATTGAGTAAGAGGGGATGCATTCAACTTTTAAAGATTTTAATATTTTTTACAAATAAATTAAAACTAACCTTAAATCAACTAGTACTTCAAAAGGTTTAGTTGAAAAAAATGTTATTTGTAATGTTCTTCGATCTTTGGTATCCATGCAATATAAATTCACTTGAAATATAGGTTCTAAGAGATGAGTGAAAATAATATGAATTATACTAGTTTTTCTTTGGAAACAAGTTATGTTCAATCCTATAATCACTAACAATTCTATCACACTTATTGATGGAGGACAATTCTCACTTTCCAAGCCATCATCCTTAAAATTAAGAGCAGAGAACAATTTTAAGATGTACAAAATAAATGTCTTGTATAAAACATGTAAAAAGTATAGTAGACAACACTTATTGATGGAGGATCATCCTCACATTCCAAGCTATCATATAATAGTCCCAAGATAAATATATGTTTTAACTTGTATAAAACATGTAAAAAGTAGAGTAAATATTTTCTTAGATCTTGTATTTCTAGGTCATTTATAGAGTAGGTTTTTAAATAATTCAAAGACACTCTAGAAATCCTCACTTGTCATGCAAGAAAGGATTTCTAGAGCATCTTAGGAGGCTTGGGCGATACCTCTTTAAGCTACTAGAGCTCACCATGGTTAAGCTTGCTTAACTAGAGTTATGGTAGCTAAAGAAGCAATCTAACTTCATCCTTTTTCACCTATAAATAGGTGACTTCTATTTGTATTCAAATTTGGAATTAACTGAATGAAACCTCAGACCATATTCACCATAAGGCAAATACTTCATACACCAGATCATTTTTAACCTGCATCCTTAATTATGGAAATAAAAATCTGGAATTGAAAATAATATATTCTGGAAAAATAAATCCGGAAGTGATTATTGAGTTTCAGAAATAAAAATCTGGAAACAAAAATTAAAATTCTATTTTGGACAAAAAAATCCAGAATTAAAAATAATACATTTCGGAAAAAAAATCTGGAAAAGAGATTATTGTGTTTTGGAAATGAAAATCCAAAAACAAAAATGAAAAATTCATTCTGGAAAAAAAAGTCCGAAACACATATTTCGGAAATTTTTTTTAAAGACAGTTTCGTCTTTTCCGCTGAAATCGGGTGCAGTGATATGGTGCAGGAAGCAATTGCCCCACCATAATTCTCTCTTTTGCTAGAGAGTCTAAAGGCCCAGTGAAACCCAAAACCCTAGGGAGTTGGCCAAAACTCTGCTTAATTTCAGCACCAAAACCACCTTAATTCTTCACCAATTCTTCATTATATTTGGTGCATCTTTCACAATCTTCCGCAGCTCATCAATTCTAACTCCTCCACGGTTGAAGTGGGATTACATCAGGTAGAGCATCAAGATCCAAGGCAATTGCTTCATGCACCATATCACTGCACCCGATTCCAGCGGAAAAGACAAAACTATCCTTAAAAAAAATTTCCGAAATATGTGTTCTGGATTTTTTTTTCCGGAACGAAATTTTATATTATGAATTTTTTTATCTGGAATGAGTTTTTCATTTTTGTTTCCGGATTTTTATTTCCAAAACACAATAATCTCTTTTCCGGATTTTTTTTTCCAGAATGTATTATTTATCAATTCCGAATTTTTTTGTCCAGAATAGAATTTTAAATTTTGTTTCCGGATTTTTATTTTCGAAACTCAATTCCGGATATATTTTTCCGGAATATATTATTTTCAATTCCGGATTTGTATTTCTAGAATAAAGGGCATTTTTGAAATTTTTAAAATTGTGTTGGGTGCAGGTTAAAAAGTGTTGGGTGCAGGGAGCATTTGCCAAGATCCAAAGGACACCGTTTCAAGCTAAGCCATTTTCTTTAAAAAATTTGGTCCAACACTTGTTTTTCAATTTTAACCATTCATAACCCTTTCCCACCATTTAATTTGTCTTTTCCACCATTTAAAATCACATACAAACAATTTAATTGGTAAAAAATGTCTTAAATCACAAAACAACTCCATCAAACACTTGTTCTTCCCTTCTATGACATAACCTCACTATTTGTAAGTGTTCTTGTAGTTTTTCAATTTTAATCGGTTCTTTTGTTGTTTTCTTCCATAAATCACCGTTTATAATTAGTATTCTTCCATTTAATCGGTTTAGTTTCCATTTTAATCGGGCAAACATGCTTCAATCTGTTCATTCATCAATCCGCATGAAAACCTGCAAAAAAGTAGTTTAGGATTTCGTTGTTTTCATTTGTTCTTGCTTAATTCTTGTTGTTTTCCATGTTTAATTCCTTTCTTATGTTTGTTTGAGTTTTCTTCATTGTTTCCAAGCTTTGCATGTTACTTATTACGTCTGTTGAATGTAACGGGCTTAGCCCATAGTTTATATTATTATGTTATTGATTTTTTTTATTATTTTCATATATAAATAAACACCTATGTGTATTTTACATAAGGAATATCAATCATATATTTATTTTCTTTATTTTTAATATGGTATCTAGAGCCTAGGGTTAGGATTCAATTGTTTTTTGGGTGAACACACTGTTCACTAGGCGTCGCCCTACCGCCACCCTCTGCCGTCGGAGCCACCATCGTCAGAATCTCGTCGAAGTTATCATCGTCGGAATCTCACTAGAGTCCTCATCATTGGAATCTTGTCAGAATATCGTCAGATCCGCTACTGCTGTCGCTGTTGTCACCAATTGGATGACAACTAGATCTATGGATTCATCTCCTACCACTATGCCGCCGACAATTGGATCTATGGCTTCTTCAGTTGCCACTATTCCCAATCCATAAATCGATACTAATTATGTGAATGTTGATCTTTCTATTGACAAATTGGATGGAACTAATGAAAATTGAGCCTCAAATATTAAATTATGGTTGAAGAGTTAAGATTATGTTGATCATGTTACCCAATGTGTTCGCAATGTTGTTGCAAATGGGGCTTCCCGTTGGTTGAAAATTGATGTTCAATTATGCATTGTTATTAAATCTACTATTCACTCATCTTTAAAATATTTTTTTCGTGTTTTTGAGACGTGTTCATAATTTGGGAACATGCAAAATTATTATACACCAATGATACTTAATGTCTTTATGGTGTGTGTCAAAATCTCCTTACCATTGTTGCTTCCAAACGTCTTGATTACAATGAAAAAATATTTGGGTAAACTACATGCTCTTCTTCATGATTTTAATGAATTATTGCCTCTTGCCTCCTACCTCTACTCCTTCTCAAGAACAAGAGAAACGATTCAAGTTCTTCTTCTTATTTGGCTTACATGGCCTTCTTGATGTTATTCTCATATCCGTGATCAAATTTTGGGATCTCTTGTTGTTCCCAATTTTACTTCCACTTGTTCTACCCTTCTGCGTGTGCCACCTTTTCCAGTTCTCTTCTGCTTTAATCTCTCAGCGTTATGATTGCACTCGCTCTTACAAGCCTGGCAAAGGGCACAAGTGTGACCATTGTGGTGAACTTGGCCCCAAAACTGATCGGTGTTATGCCTTACATGGTCTTTCTCCTAAATTTGTTGCGGTTGCCCAAACTGTTCCAGTGCAACCTTCTACTATGAACCTTACTTCATATGATATCTCAGGCCAACCTGCAATTTTTAATGAATTTTTTAAATGGTATAAGGATCGTCATAACTCTGGTTCCACTGCTTTTGTTGCACATTCAACTACACCTTTTCCTGGCCTTACGCATTCCAATTCTCTTGGTCCTTGGTTTCTCAACTCAGGTGCCACATATCATATTATTGGTAATAAATTATTTTTTTTTCTCTTCTTTGTCTATGTCCAGTTATTTACCATCCTTTACCATGACCAATGGCTCTAGGGTTTCATCCCACGGTGTTGGTACTATTCATCTTCTTCCTTCTTTATCTATTGATAATGTTCTTTATGTTCCTAGGTATCCCTTTAACTTATTATCCATTAGTTGTCTAACCCGTTTCCTTGATTGTGTTATTTCTTTTACCAAAGATTCTATTTGTTTATAGGATCGAAGTTCAGGACGGATGATTGACATCAGATATGAGTCTCATGGTCTTTACCACCTATGAACATCTGCACATGTTGACACGGTTATGGATACTCCATCTCTTATTTATGTTCAGCTAGGTAATCGTAGTCTTGCTAAGATGCAACACCTTGTTCCAAGTTTGTCCAAAGTGTATAGTTTTTCTTGTGAGTCGTGTCATTTAGGTAAACAAAGTCACAGTTCTTTTCCTAGTAGTGTCTCACAACGTGCTTCATCCCCTTTTGCATTAGTTGACTCTGACATTTGGGGACCAAGTCGTGTGAAGTCTAATTTATGATATAAGTATTTTGTTACTTTTATTGATGATTATTCAATATGTAGTTGGTTATTTTTAATGAAATCTCGTTTTTAGCTGTTTTCTATATTTTAAACTTTTTATAACAAAATTAAAAATCAATTTGGAGTTTCAATTTGAACCTTACACAATGATAATGGTCGTGAATATCTTTCTCATTATTTTACCACTTTTATGAAATCTCATGACATTCTTCAGCAAACCTCATGTGCTTATACCCTTTAACAAATTGGGGTGGTTGAGCGCAATAATAGATACCTTGCTAAAACTACTTGTACAATGTTACTTTCATTGTGATGTTCCTCAACATTTTTTAGGTGATGTTGTTCTTAGTGCATGTTATCTAATTAATTGTATGTCATCTTCGGTTTTAGAGAATAAAATTATACATTCTATTTATTTTCTCATGAACCTCTTCATCCTTTACCACCTAAAGTTTTTAGGTCTACATGCTATGTTCACAACTTTTGTCCTAGTCTAGATAAATTATCCACTAGGTCACACAAATGTGTATTTTTAGGGTTTACTAGATCTTAAAAAGGATATAAATGTTTTTCACTCTCTTTTAACCATTATTTCATTTTTTTGCAGATGTCACCTTCACTAAGTCTTTTTTAATTTATTTATTTTAAGCCTTTATCTTCTCCTGTGTCTCCATTTGAACAAGTACATATTCTAGTTGTCTTTGATCCTCTTTTTATCTCTAGTAATTATCTTCCTCCACCATGTCTTCAAGTTTACAATCGTCATTAGTCTTCCCATCGTCCACAGGATGACTCTCTTCTAGTTCCAGATCCTCCGTCCCTTCTGACTCCAATAGTTGAACCTGATACTCCCATTTCCATCCTTAAAGGTATAAATTCTACTCTTAATCCCTATCCACATTATAATGCTTTAAGCTAGCACCAACTATCTAAACCTTTCTATACCTGCATTTCGTCTATTTTTTTGTGTCCATTCCAAAGTCTGTAGATGATGCCTTAGCTCATCTTGGTCGGCGTGAGACCATGCTTGATGAAATGAGTGTGCTTCAGAACAATGGAACTTGGGACCTCGTTCCTTTACCTTTTGGGAAATCTGTTGTTGGTTGCAGGTGGGGTTTTGTTATCAAAATTGGTCTTAATGGTACTATTGATCGTCTCAAGCTCGTCTTGTGGCCTAGGGTTATACCCAAATTTTTGGTTTAGTCGATGGTGATAATTTTTTTTTCCAATAGCAAAGATGACTTCAGTTCGCTTATTTATAGCCATGGTGCTCTTCAACAATGGCCTCTTTATCAACAGGATGAAAAAATGCCTTTCTTAATGGGGATTTGTAGGAAGGAATTTATATGGAGTAACCTCCTGGCTTTTTTATTCAAGGGGAGTCTTCTGGATTGGTATGTCGTCTCCGCAAATCCTTATATGGTCTTAAGAAGTCTCCTAGCTTGGTTTGAAAAATTTAGCAAAGTTGTTCAATAGTTTGGTATGACTCGTAGTGAAGTAGATCATTCAAGTTTTTTATCGTCACTCGAGTGTTGGGTGTATCTATCTTGTAGCATATGTTGATTACATTGTGCTTACAAACAATGATCACCATGCCATATTACAGGTAAAACAACACCTTTGTCAACACTTTCAGACCAAAGATGTTGGCAAACCCAAATATTTTTGGGATTGAGGTAGCATAATCAAACAATGGTATTATTATTTCTCAGAGGAAGTACACATTGGATATTTTGGAGGAAACTGTTGAGACACCTATGGATCCTAATGTCAAAATCCCATCTAGTCAAGGAAAGCCTAACTCAGATCCTAAGAAGTACAAAAGATTAGTTGGAAAATCGAACTATCTTACGGTCACTCGTCTAGATCATTGGATTGCAATCATTCGTATATGAGTTGTTAGTGTGGTGAGTCAATTCTTTAATTCAACATGTGTTGATCATTGGATTGCAATCATTCGTATATTGAAATACATTAAAGGTTCTCCTGGAAAAGGCTTGTTATATGGTCACAATAATCATACTAAAGTTGTATGTTATTCAGATGCTGATTAGGCTAGGTCTATGTTTGATAGAAGATCTACTTTCAGATATTGTGTTTCTATTGGTAATAATTTAATTTCTTGGAAGAGCAAGAAACAAAATGTTGTGGCAAGATCAAGTGCTAAAGCGGAATAAATAGTTATGGGTTCAACTACTTGTGAGCTTATTTGGCTTAAACAATTACTCAAAGAATTGCAATTTGGAGAAGTCAATCAAATGACATTCATTTGTGACAATCAAGCTGCTCTTTATATTAGCTCAAATCCTGTGTTCCATGAAAGGACTAAACATATTGAGATTGATTGTCATTTCATTCGAGAAAATATTGTGTCTAGAGACATCAAGATTGAATTTGTCAATTAGCTGATATTTTCACTAGATCTTTATGGGGACCTAGAATTGATTATATTTGTAACACATTTGGTACATATGATTTATATGGACCAACTTGAGGGGGAGTGTTGAATGTAATGGGCTTAGCCCGTAGTCTATATTATTATGTTATTATGTTATTGATTTCGTTATTATTCATCTATAAATAATCACCCCTAAGTGTGTATTTTACACAAGGGATATCAATCCTATATTTATTTTCTTCATTCTTAATAACGTCGTACTTTTGCTTAATTTGTCACTTACATTAAGTATTTCAACCATAATCCAAATTGTTTGATAATTGTTCATAGATGTACTCCAACTATTTAAGAAAATTCCTTTGCATGTTTCAATAGTATAAGCTTTGGTGCTTCTTTGTTTTTCAGATTTTGAGTCTTTAAACTTACTATTTGTTCCTTCATAATTTCCTATATGTCTTGTAGTATTATTCCTTAATTCATTAGATTCCTTCCATTTCCATAATTGTAGTACTTTGACCTAAAAGTGAAAATTTATTCTGAATTCATTTTATGTCCAAACCTTGTAAAAAAATTAATATGAGAGCTTTAACATATCTAGTTAAAAAGGCATGTCCAAATATCAAATACAAAAACATAAACAAATCACAAAAGTCAGGACGTTGATTGCGTTTGACTAAGCATTCTAATGTGTAGTTTGCTCTTTGTTTGAAAATTATTGCACCTAATTCCTTTGGTGTTTCACACTAAAAATTTTACCATTATTACTTATTGTGTTACCTTGTTCTGGTTAAAATTTGAGTTTCAAATTCGTAGTCTAAAAATTGCAATAAATGTTTAGAACAACCCTTGCTAACATTGACCTTAAACTTTCTCAGTGGTGACT
The DNA here is from genome assembly GCF_051622355.1 of Phaseolus vulgaris. Lineage (NCBI taxonomy): Eukaryota > Viridiplantae > Streptophyta > Magnoliopsida > Fabales > Fabaceae > Phaseolus > Phaseolus vulgaris. The sequence continues at coordinate 13,660,221 of NC_143501.1, forward strand.
AAAGCCTTACTATACATCAAATTGTTTTATTTGTTTCTCATTGAATAAACATCCATTTAACTTCAAATTTGTTGCGCTTTGTCACTTGTTAAGTTGAGATTCTACAATAAAATTTTCACCACCAAAAATGCTATGGAAAAATTATTACAAATTCTTGAATAGTTTGTGTCAACCTATTATATCACAAAATTTTAAGTAATATATTTTTTAGAATTAATGGCTTAAATAAGCAATCAAGGAAGTCAATCAAACAATGTAAAAGAAACTGTTTGCAGAATTTCAATCGGTTGAAACTTCGTTTTAACTGGTTGTTTATAGGAAATAACAAATACAAGAATCATGAAAGGAACATAATACACATGAGTTTACAGGAAACACAAAGCTCCTAAGATCAGGCCTTGAACCAGAGTAAAGCTATTCAACAATCTTGCAAAAAACTCTTGAAAAACTTTTCAAAATCAATCTCAATCTCATTGTATTTGACATCTTGTTGTTGTATTTTGTTTTGAAAGTAAAACCATTTTATAGCTCTCAAAACTAGCCATTCAAGGCAACAACCATGAGCCAAAACAATTAAGATTTGATTACAAAACAGATTATCAGGTTATCAAAAAGTTGTTATGAAAATGTGACAATCAACCGGTTGAAAAGTCGTTTTAACGGGTTGAATTGATTAGTTAGTTATTTAACCAAGTCAAAAACACTTTTATAATCTTCAAACAAGCCAAGTGACAAACAACCCATTATTTCGAGGTTTCAACCGATTGTTTTTCTCTTTGCTTAGAAAAACACTTTTCCCTTTTTAAATAGATTGAGCAAGCTTGTGCAAGAGACAATGAATGATTTGTACAAGAATTCTAAACAACTTAAACTAAGCCCAAATCAAAAGCAACACAACTTCAACCTTCATCATAGATTTGAAACATCAAAACTCCCATGCTCTACATTTTTTTTCTTTGTATTTCTTTTTATAAGTCAATTGTCTGGGAAAATTCTCCAAAAGACAATCTCAATAAAACTTTGTAATAATAACACGTGCATTAGTGTCACAGTCTGTTAGTGGGCTCTATGTAATTGCACTATCATTATAAGATTCGTTTATTTTTTTTCCACTTGCATTTATTTCCTTGTTTTATTTTCAATATTATATTCTTTCCTTTATTTTCTTGATTTTACGCCTCTGTGATACGTAGGTTTTTCTGTTCTTTGCTTATAGACCTTCCATTGGTTTTAGGTGTTCATTTGCGCATTCACACACATACTTAGGCTTCAAAATTGTTTTGAAGTCCTATATGAGATAAACTCTGACTAAAAAAAATCCTGATACTAAAGTAGTCCATTGAGACTAACGTCACTTTCATATTCTTTGATTAAATCCACTAAAAATAAGAATATGTGTATTAGACTTTGAGGTATTTCGTATTTAACAACTTTACAGTTATTAAAACTGATTTTAATAAGATGAAGTAAAATCGCATGAAGTTGCGTTACTTATTAGTCAACTAAAATAAATTAAAAGTGAACTTTTAGTCATTTTATTGAATTAAAATAATTTTAGTAAGCTAAAATATACATAAATTCATTTCTGAATTGGTTAAGTAATTTTAGTTAATTAAAAAAATTAATAACTAAACTGCTAAAACACTTTTTAATTTACTAAAAAGGATCTAAACATTTTAATAGACTATTAACACTTCTATAAGCCATTTTATTCAAATCTTACCAAGGTCAATGAATGAAAACTTACTTGCTACACTTAAAACAACAAAGTTATAACTCAAACACTAGATTAGTTCTAAGATAAAACTTTTATCAAATTCAAGTGGTTAGCATATTAAACCAACTAACTCATGCTTGATCTTTAATATTAAATTCTCTTCGTGTATGTGTACATGTGTATATAATAACAACAAGAAGAGTTTAGATGAAAGAAAATTAATAATATTAAGTTTACTTAAATTTCAGAAGTAATATGTGATTGAACCAAAAGTATAATTGAATCAATCTTTTTATAAGATTTAAGACAATTGTCACTAGTTTAGAAAAAAGATTTTAAAATATTTTTAGAAGACTTGTGAAAAGATAAGATGAGCTGGTACATGTGCAATAGCTCAGGCAAGAGACACTTATTTTTTTTTTTTTAATAATGGTTCAATCTAACTGGATTACATCACTTCTCCTTTAAGAATATAATCAAACTAATTACACAACTATTCTCAATTACATCTATTATATATCATGTAAATAATGTAACTCCTAACTACCTCCTTTATCTTTCTCTAAGAGAAGGAATATATTTTACTTTAAATCAATTCTAGCTTTCACGACTATTTTATATTTTTCACTCCTGGATATAACAAGAAATGTTGTTTGAAGATTACATGTATAATGTTAACAAGTTAGATGATTCAGTAACCATTAGACGGTCCAGTAGTTGCTAGACAGTCTATCACCCATTAGACAGTCTCGTGATATGAGAGTCTATAAGTTTTGATGATAACAAAAACTATAAGATGTGTTAATTATTCTAACAAAGTTCATTAGTGTGCATAACAAGTCAAACACATCTCAAACCGTCTATAAAGGTGTAACCTATTAGAAGGTCCTGCAGTATTAAAATGGTTAGACAAACAATCTTTGATTTAATGAAAGAATAATCAAAGTAGAAAACATTGGCCAATTAGACAATTCACATGTGAATAAGCGCTCCAAACAATCCTATAAAAGATATGAAGGTCACACTAGAAAATATTGTAAGTTGATCTCAATAAGCAAGATGAGCAAGACTCACTAGATGATCTCACTGAAGTAAACATACCAGATTGATCTAATAGTAGAAGATCACACCAGATGGTTTAGTTAGACATTCCCTAAAGGCATATCAACACAGACGACTCAAAAGCCCAAGGAAAGTATATCAATACAATTTTTATTGACATACTAGACGATATTTGGAGCTTATAAATGACAAACAACCATTTTGTCTTCTACGCGTTAGACAATCTAACGTATCAAGGAGTGTCTATACTTGACTTTTACATTTTGAGAATGTTTTTTTGACACCGCGTTAATGTTCTCAAACCTTATTTGATGATTTGAATTCATATAAAACAAATTTTTCAAATAAGATAATTGATTGAATTAGTTTGGAAAGTTTTGGCAGTTCTAAATGTAAAATAAAGTATATCGAAAACTCTAAATATTGAGTGTCTTAATGATTTGTGAATGAAATACACTTTCTATATTGATTATAAACCATTTCAAGTAAAATTATGCCTTAAGGATTAAGTTTAAGACTATTTTAGAAAGTTTTCGAATGAATAATGTATTACTAGAAAGATTTCGAAAAGTAGAGACACACATATTCACTACTTTAAAGAGTTTTTCAAAAATATATTATGGAAATATATCCAAGGTAAAATATGATTATCTATCAACATTTAAATCTTGTATTAACTTGGAAACAATTTGAAAATGCATTTACAATGGAAATTCTAGAAATAGAAGGTCTTGATAATTCAAAACTATAAAAGATATTGCTTTAGTGATACTCGTGCTTTATTATGATACTCATAATGTTGCTGAAAATGTTTTAGGAGCAATTGGCTCCAAAAATTTGTAGGTACAATTGGATAAAAAATGGAGGGTTGAATGGAGTATAAACTCAATTAAATTTTATCAAAACACGATCAAGCACAAATGATAAAAGATAAAGAGAAGGGAAACGTATGCACAAAGATTTATACTAGTTCACCCTAAACACCAGGGCTACGTCCAATCCACTCAAGCAACCCGCTTAAAAACCTTTACTAATTATTATCCACCTTTCCAGGTAACAAGTATTCTCCACCTCTCCAGGTAACAAGTATTATCCATCTCTCCAGATAACCAATATTTTCCACCTCTCCAGGTGACAAGTATTATCCACCTCTCCAAGTAATAAGTATTAAACACTTTTCTAAGAAAACAATCTTAATCTCCTTCTAAGACCAAGACCTCTCAACAAGTGAGAAACACTATCAAACATAGAGTAAACGTGAAAACTCACAAGGTAATATTCAAAAGTGAAAGATTTACAATACAAGGCTCACTCTAGAAACAATTTGTGGTCTAAACAACAAATATGAAAATTATCTCTCAAGTACTAAACACACTAAAAAAAAAAACGCTTGATCGCTTGTAGTAATCTTGGATGCTTGTATTTGTGTGTTCTTCTTCACCTTCAAGGTCTTTATATAACACTTCATATTTTGACCTTTGAGACTTTGATTCTTCTCTTTGTTCACAGAGTTGTTAGACGCTGGATATGGAAATTTTTGCTCTTGATTGATTCTTCTACATCTTGGACTTGAATTGTATTTGAATTGCTTCTTCTTTCAGTCCCGATGTGAACTATGAGTCTTCATTACTTTGATATTCAAAATCTTTATCAATACTTTTTATTTAATTTCATTGTTTATCATCTATATTTGCATTGGGCTGGATATAGAAACTTTAGCTTTGGTTGTTTTCTGTGCGTTTTTGAGCATGTCAAACATTTTGAATTGTTTCCTTTTGTTCCTTTGATATGAACGTTGATCCTTCATATATTTGTGACTTGATATTAAGTTGAATAATCATATTGATATTCAACTTCTATGCAATAGATGCTTGATATGGAAACATTTTTTGTGTTGATATCTTCCCATCTTTGCCATTTGTAGTTTTGTTCAATGTTCTTTGAGATGTATTTGAATGTTGGATGTTGGATGTAATTTTGGATTTGATTTGAATCTTGTTATCCACTTTGAGCTCTATTGCATTTGAAGTTAATTATGAAAGTTTTAGCTTGCATTTTTAATGCCTTTTCTCTTTGTTATTTGTATTAGCTTTGAATGTCTTCAATTTCCTCCCAAGAATCTCATTATGCAATAACTCCATTATGCATTATACGCTCAATAAGGAAACTTGTTCACGTTCTCCTCTGCTTCTTGATGGTTCACTTGATCGTCTAGCACATGATCATCGTATGATACATTCATTTGGTCATCGTCAGGTCCATGTAACGCTCATGCTTCATATGTTATTCTCAGAGTATTGTCCAACACCTGCCTTGATAGCATCATTTGCCTTTCATTTTTTACACGTTCTTCCTTAACAACACAGTCTATTGAGTTCCCTTTTGTAGACATTGTCTACTAATTTGATGAGACCTTTTGATATAGCTCTTGTATGTTATGACCATCGTTTGTCACTTCCATTTGATGCTAAGTTTGTACCATCATCTGGTGCTTTCATTTTCAGTCCCTTATGTGTTAGATTGTCTGACATGTTTGTTTTGTGTGACACTTGCTTGTATGGACATTCAACGTGTGTAGGCCTTTTCAAACACTTTGCACATACCGTCTGGTGTAGGCTTTTTCGTAAATGCATTTTATTACGAGCCTTGTGACGTTTGATTGTACATGTCATTTGTACACATCGTCTGACATGTTCTCCTAACAAGTTCTTGTGTTGATAAACCGTCTATTGTCTTTCTAAGAACTATTGTCACTACAAGAAAATCATGAAATAGAAACAAATTTTTAGAGACCAAAATAATTAGTTGCAATAGTAACTAAATTGAAGACCATTTTAGAAACTAATTTTTTTTTTTGGTTTCTAAATTAGTTTCTATTATTGTTAAATAGTTTTTAAATTGGTATCTAATTAGCAACTAAGGTTTTAGAGACCAAATTTAGAAACTAAATAATTGGTAGTTAAAACTTTGGTTGCTAATTAGATACCAATTTAGAAACTATTTAACAATAATAGAAACAAATTTAGAAACCAATTTTTTATTTAGTTTCTAAAATGGTCTCTAATTTAGTTACTATTACAACTAATTATTTTGGTATCTAAAAATTAGTTTCTATTTCATGATTTTCTTGTAGTGGGCACACTTAATAATTATTTGTTTAGAATACTTAACATACCTTATAGTGTTTGTTAATATATAAACATTTTCTCTTAAAAGATGTCTTATGGAATGGAAGATCATCTAATGCCTCAACAATCTCCCATTTTCGATGATGACAAAACCTTTTAAGGGTCATGCATATAATTTTTTAAGGGTCATGCATATAATTTTGACAACTATGTGCGAACCAACACACAAATAAAGTCTTTATTCGTTAAATGAATTTATTACACCCGAAAAGGAATATGAGGGAAATTAAAAAACAAAGAAATTATTATCTTTCTAGGAAGGAAAGAAGTTATCTGTGGTGCGAGGTGAAGGGGTTTAGAAGAGTCTAAGCTGTGGAGCGCTTAAGGGACTTAGGTTGGGTACACCATTATGAGGTCTAGGCAATTTTATTTATAACATGGATCAAATTCTGGAAATGGGTACCAGAATAAGGCCAATTAATTTTCAATCTACTATAAATATAAATACAGAATTTCCTCAATTTAAATATTTTATTATAGAAGAAAAATTAAAATAGTTGGGAAGATGAAATAATAATAAAAGTAATTTTAAAAGGTTATTAAACTTAACAAATGTTCATAAAATCCACTAGTTGAATGTGTTCGTGGCCAGTGTTAATTTAAAAATTAAATATAAATAATGATAACAATATATATATATATATATATATATATATATATTAAAACATAAATATATATATATATATATAATTTAATAAATATAAATATACAATCTTAATATATTTTAAATATGTAATATAGTAGATGGAAATAACATAACATTATAAATATTAATTTAATATAAAATAAATATTATTTTAATATATAATTATATTTGTATATTATATAAATACATATCAATATTAATATTTTCACATATAACATTAAAATATATTAAGAATAATATTAATATGATTTTTAAATAAAATTTATATATAATGATGTAAAATCTATATATTAAAATGTGATGAGTAAAAATATTAAAAATAATTTTTTTTAAGTAAAAGTAAAAACATTGATATTGTGCACTGAGTTAGTTTTATCTATAATAAAATTTACTTAAAAAATGTTACTGTAAGGTGTGAAATTTACTTAGAGTAACGTTTCTTAATAAATGTAAGTAATAAAATGTTATTAAAAATATTAAATGGGGTAGTGTAGCAACAAATACTAAAAGAACATTATCAAACCCACACCACATTCAATATGAGATGCGTCAATTCATAATAACATTATGCCATTTATGTTTGGTAAATCGAAGAAAAAAACTAAAATTAAATTCTATTCCTAATAAAATAAATAAGATACAAAAAATAGTGTAGTTGAAAGCTTAGAAGCCCGTTTCCACCGTTAGACCCTATTCATGCGCTATCTTCTTCCATTCCTTTCTTAGTCTACACATAATGACATAAACTACATACTTTTTTTTTCCCTTATCAATAACCACAACTACCAAAAACACTCACATCTTTTCTTTTTTTTTCTTTGTTTTTATTGTTCCTAGTCGATGCCATCTCTACATATTTGGGACAATGTTTATCTATGCATATAGTAATCACTCATCATATTTATGGTTGATAATTTCGATGAATGGTGAATTGAGCTATGAATGTCATCTTTAAAACTATTCACTTGTTGAGGTTCATATTGAATTGATGTGTATGATCATACCCTTCTTTTGCCTTTTGTAGTTTGCACAATCTCCCTCTAGCCATTGCAAAGTTAACAATGGTTATGATTGTGTTAAACATGTGAAGTGTTAAAACAGTGGTTGGGTAATATAATAATAATGGGTGAGAGAAAAGGGGCTTCTTCTTCCAAAGTTGTTTTTAGAAAGTTATTGCTTTTCTTTTTCACAATGACATCGGTTCTGTTTGTCTTGTCCTGGTTCTATGTTATGCGATCCACGTATCGTCCTCATTTCATTGAGTACAGTCTGTTACCCAATTCAAAACATTTATCTACATTAGACGGTTCAAAGTATGACATGCAAAAGCAGAATGTTGATTCCTCATTTGGGAACCGAGCAATCCTTGTAGATAGTGAAGACTTGAAGGAGGGTGATAGGAGAAAAGGTCCTAATGGAAAAGAAAAAGTAGTGAAGCATAGAGGGAAATGCCACCAAAATGATGAACTTGTTATCAAGGTTTACATGTATGATTTACCAGCAGAGTTCCATTTTGGACTCTTGGATTGGAAACCAAATGGGAAAAGTGTTTGGCCAGATGTTAGAAATAACATACCTGGTTACCCTGGGGGCTTGAATTTGCAACATAGTATTGAGTTTTGGCTTACATTGGATGTTCTTGCATCAGAATTTCCTGAAGCCCCTAAGGCAAGGACTGTAATTCGAGTCCAAAACTCTAGTGAAGCTGATATTATATATGTACCATTCTTTTCATCTTTGAGCTATAATCGCTACTCAAAACGTAGACCAAATGAAATGAAGAATGGGAACATGATATTGCAGGAAAAGTTAGTGAAACACTTGACAGCTCAAGAGGAGTGGAAAAGATCAGGGGGAAAAGACCATTTGATTTTGGCACACCATCCCAACAGTATGTTAGATGCAAGGATGAAGCTGTGGCCAGCTACATTTATTCTATCAGACTTTGGGAGATATCCTCCAAATATAGCCAATGTTGAAAAGGATGTGATAGCCCCTTATAAACATTTAATCCCTTCCTATTTAAATGACAACTCCACCTTTGATACTCGTCCAACATTACTCTACTTCCAAGGAGCAATATATAGAAAAGATGTATGTTCTTCTTCCTCTCTAATGCATTGGTTTCTCTTGCTTTTCAGAGAAGATAATTTTGCATTGACATCAATAATTCATGTATGTTAGAAAACACTTTGCTTTTCAATTATAATTAAACAATGTTTAAAAGGGATAATAGAATGCCTCTTTTAGTCGTCTTTGATGTTTTTTTGATCCTTTTAGAAGAAGGGTCTACTACATCTGATAAGTCATCTAAATAATGAAGAGATTGGCTAAAATAGAGCCTTTTTAGGTCCCATGATTATGAAGTTGGTGGAATTTGAACCCTTGTGTTGTTTTGTGCATTGGTTGGTTCAGTATTTGTGCTTAACTAAGTTTACTACAATATAGTTGAACTTTTCTTAAGAATGCCCCTCTCCATTGGAATAATGGTGAATTTAATGTATTTATATTGGTCAAAGGCAATACCAATTTCAAGAGGAGCAAATTAATTTGTCTTCATAAAAAAGTGATTTCTTAATCATGTTAGTTACATAATGTTATGCAATTTCTTGATCAAGTGAACTCTGTCTTAGAATTATAAGAAGGATAATGGTGAAACATGCTTTATATTGACACAAATGGAGAATCTAAATTCCAACTTCTCGAGTTCCTTAAATGGAATGATCATCACTTTCACTACAAAAAAAAATCATAAAATAGAAATCAATTTTAGAAAAAATAATAATTTGTTGTTATAGTGACTAAATTAGAGACCATTTTAGGAATTAAATAAATTGTTGGTTTCTAAATTAGTTTCTATTATTCTTAAATGGTTTCTAAATTGGTAGTTAAAACTTTGGTAGCTAATTAGATACCAATTTAGAAACTATTTAACAATAATAGAAACTAATTTAGAAAACATTTTTTTTAGTTTCTATAATGGTCTCTACTTTAATTACTATTGTAACTAATTATTTTGGTCTCTAAAAATTGTTTTTTATTTAATGATTTTCTTGTAGTGTTTTATAACCATGTCTGATAAAAAGAAGTTGAACATTTTGCTAAATCACCTATTTCTCATAAGCAGTAAATTCAAACCGCTATTAGTTTGGTTTTCTTGAATGATTAATAATTATTACTTTTAATTCTAGTATTGAATGTGATTTATAATATTGTTTTAAATGCAATTTATAATTTAGCTGTTCTAAGAGAACATATGAATTAAAAAGTCTAATGTGAGACTCTGTAGTAATATTATATTCTCCAATTCAAAATGCAGCAGAAAAAAATAAAAATATATTCTCTGTTCACAGTTTACTTGTTATTGAATTATAAATACATTTTTCTTCTAAATTAATACTGGCTATTTTGAATATATATTTTCTGTATGATCAGGGAGGTTTAGCACGACAAGAGCTATTCTATCTTCTGAAAAATGAAAAGGATGTGCATTTTTCCTTTGGAAGTATTGGAAAAGATGGAATTAAGAAAGCAACAGAAGGCATGCGTGCATCCAAGTTTTGCCTCAACATAGCTGGTGACACTCCTTCATCAAACCGATTGTTTGATGCCATTGCTAGTCACTGTGTCCCTGTCATAATCAGTGATGCAATTGAGCTACCATATGAAGACGTTATTGACTACTCTGAGTTCTGCATATTTGTTCGTACTACTGATGCCATAAAAGAAAATTTTCTGATAAACTTTATCCGAGGTATTAGCAAAAAAGAGTGGACCCGAATGTGGAACATGTTGAAAGAGATCGAACATTTATTTGAGTTTCACTTCCCTTCTAAGGAAAATGATGCCGTTCAAATGATTTGGCAGGCTGTGGCACGCAAGGTTCCTGCCATGAGGTTAAAGTTAAATCGACATGGAAGGTTTTCTAGGTCACCTCCTAGTGCAGACAAAGAACTAAAATCAATACCATTACCAAGGAATTTTTGGTGATAAAATTACTATTGAACAGGATATGAAACATGTGGTAGTTATATTTACCTTCAGAATTATCACAACATTTTCTGGTTGTATTGCTCAGTATTTCTTCGGTTTGTCTCGCTACCAGGTTTTTTTTGCCATTTTCCTCCAATGATGTATAGACAAAATTCAATTGATGTTGTCTCTCCTTTTGGAAGTCTCCACAGTTGGGTGGGTGACATTGTAGTACAAATTAATTGGTAGAAAAATTTATCAGGTTTTTTTAGCTGGCATGATATAATTTTTGTCTCTTATTATCGAAATGCAGGTGTTTTTCAACATATTAGGAAGTTTGAAAAGTTGTGTCACCATTTTTGTTATGTTAAAGTAAAATTGTGCTTTGGTACGATTTTAGTTTAAGATGATTACATATAAATCGTGACACATTGACTAGACTTCACTTTTTCACAATAAAGACGTGCCAACGTGACGACTTTCCAACCTTGTAAAAGCGCGTCATTTTGGTGAAAGAAAAAAAGGAAAAAATGGTCTCATACTAATAGAAAAAACTAGTTTATCATGACATTAAACAATTGTATGGGCTTCTTTACTATGAATGTTAACTATAAGTACGGAATATGTTTGGTAAATTCTCCCTGCACCTCCATACATTCTTCCTAAACCTCCATGTATTTTTTTAATTCTAACCCTATCCTTCTCAGTATATGGTAAGGTTTTTCACTCGCTTATTTCTTTTTTCATTTTTTTTTTGTATACCGGATTGTAAAATCCCAACACCCCTTACTATAATATGTATTATGGATTGTACAATCCAAAAGGTATTTCTAGATCAAAAAATAACTTCTAAATTATATAATTCAGAATGTATTTTAAAAATGTATTATGCATTGTACAATCTGAAAGGTATTTTCGAATCCAGAAATACTTTATGGATTGTACAATCCATAATACACATAATAGTTGGGGTGTTATGAATTGTAAAACTTATAAGGTGTTACTGGATTGGGAATACCTTTTGAATTCTGTAATCTATAATGGTTTCTTTCTTTTAAAAATGTATTATAAATTCTACAATTTGAGAAGTGTAAATAGAAAAAATAACATTTCCTAAAAAATATATTTTTTAAAGACAAAATGGTCTTTACGTATGGACCTATAGGAGGTGTAAGAAGAAACAACCAATATGTTTTGACCAATTGAAGTGATGGACAATTGAATTCAACAGAGAGAAATACAAAAAAAATATTTAAGTGTGCATCATAAATTAATTATATGAGAAAAATTGGCATTACATTCAACTAAAAACATTGACATTCCCCTCCCATTCCGGACAAAAGCTAAAGTAGTAAAATGAAAAGAATATGGGAATATCTTGGTTAATTGTTGATAATTTGGAAAGTTGAAAGTGAAGAAAAAAAATAAAAATGAAATGACCCACTATTAGAAGATTACACTTCAAACAAGATATAACAACTGAAAACAAAACACCTATTATAAACTAATCAGTTACTTGATAAAATATTGTGGCTCGCTTGTGCAACCTACTTTACCAGTTAAATTTAAATAACTATCACTTAAAATTGTTGGAAATAGTTTCTTATATTTTGTTGGTTGTGAATATATTTTTAGTTAACTTAAAATCTAAATTTATTTGCAATATAATTATAATTAAGAAATTAAATGTTCATAAATAGAGAATATTATAAAGAAAAAAAAACATACAAACAAGCTTTTTGGTCACTCCTTGCCTTTTTACATTTTTCAATTTCATCTACGTCCATCAGTATGTTATCACTTTAGAATAAAAAAGTTGTGAAGAATGGTTTTGTAAAATATTGTTTTTAAGGTTCTTAGATTGTCTGATATCGTTGGACTCTCTCAATAGACTTTTTAGTCTCAGTCTTTACGAGACCTGGACTGCTTGATGAAACTATCTAGTGGTTGCTCTATTATGAAATGAGAAACATTTCACATATCTTCTTCATTAGTTTTAAGCACGTTTCATGTGTCAGTTATATTGGTATTTGTACTATAAGTAGAACCTTGTACCTCGCATTTTATGGTAACTTTTCAAGTTGAACTTTAAGTTGAAATATGAGGTTTTGAGGCAAGTCTTGAAGGAGTTCGCTATTAGAGAAGTTTCAGAGCTTGTACATGACTAAGTCCTTAGTGGATCGTCTTATCTGAAGTAGGCACTTGACTATTATAAGATGAGTAGTATAAAGGAAATAAACGAACAACTAAATGAATCAACAAGAGTTGATAATTGATCTGGAGAACATTGATGTGCAGATTGATGATGAGGTTCATGCATTATTGTTGTTGTGTTCATTGCTTAAGACACATGATCACTTCAAGGAAAATTTGACATCAAGAGACTCTCTCTCTTGAGGAGGTTCAGGTGATTTGAACTCTAATAAGATGAACAAGAAGCTTTAAGTTAAGGCGTCTAATACTAGAGATGACCTTGTAGCAAGGGGTAGGGTGTCTACCAATGATAACAAAAGAGGTAGAAGAAGGTCAAAGTTGAGGACAAATAATGATTTAAATACATCTGCTTTAAGATGCTACCATTGGAAAAAGGAAGGACACAATAGAAGGTTTTTTTCCAAAGAGGCAAAAGAAGGCTACCAACCTTAACAAACCATTTGGGTTTGACAATGGTCTATGGATCTTCTATGTCTAGTGAAACAACTTTGGTGGAAGAAGATTATGAATCATTAGAGGTCCTTATGGTGTTAAGAAGTGTCGATGATTGTGAGTGGATAATGAACTCTGGATGTTCATTCCATATGACACTAACTGTTTGTGGTTTCAAAAGTTTATAGAACTTGAAGGATGTTTAGTTCTCCTTAGTGACAACAAGTATTGTAAGATAAATGGAGTTGGAACCATCAAGTTTCTTCTGCATGATGGAATTGAGAGAGTTCTTGAGGAAGTTAGGTTTGTCCTAGCTTGAAGTGCAATCTGATATCCCTTGGTGACCTAAAGAAGAAGGGATATGTATTTAGAGGTGAGAGGGGAATGTTGAAGGTGCTGAAGGGATCCATGGTAGTTATGAAATGTTCAAGAAAGAATGGCTCGTATGCCTTGGAAGGTGTTATAGTTTCTAGCTCAACATGAGTAGACCATCTAATCCAAGACTGAAATATCTCAGAGAATGTTAGGTCATGTACGCGAAAAAGACATAGAGGAGTTGAAGAAGTAAGGCTTGTTTTGCAGTAACAAAATTGAGCAATTGAGATTTTGTGAAGATTGTGTCCAAGAAAAATCTTGTAGAATTCTTTTTAATGTAGGACAACAAAGGACAAGGGGAATCCTTGATTATGTTCATGCTGGCTTATGGGGACCTTCTACAACTATATCACACTCTAGTGCTAGATACTTTTTTGTCAATAATAGATGATTACTCAAGGATGTTATGGATTTATCCTCAAAATATGAAGGACTATGCCATTGAGAATTTCAAGAGTTGGAAGTGTCTAATGGAGAACCAAGTCAGTAACAAAATTAAGCGATTTAGAACTAATAATGGTTTGGAATTTTGTTCAGAATTGTTCAAGACCTTTTGGAAGGAGAAGGACATTGCAAGGAATCATCAAATGGTAGCAAAGACTCATTATTAGCCTAACTGAGAGATTTAATAGGTCCATTTTGGAAAAAATAAAATGCTTATAGTTAAGTGTTGGATTTCCAAAGGTATTTTGGGATGAAGATGTTGCTACTACTACCTACTTGATCAATAGACGTCCCTCAATAGTGTTGGAGATGAAGACTCCTGAGGAAATCTGGTGAGGAAATTCCCCAACAATGATCACTTGATAATCTTTAGTTGTGTTGCCTATGCTCACACGAGGCAAGGAAAATTGGATGCATGTGTTGTTAAGTGCTTGTTTTTAAGTTATTCAGAAGGTGTGAAAGGATATTGTCTATAGTGTATTGAGCTAGGATTCGAAAGGTGTACCATCATTTGGGATGTCATTTGATGAAAACCCATCCAGCCTCGAAACATTCGTCTAAGGAGATTGGAAGCAGGAAAAGGATCTCAGAAGACTCTCATCTCAAAGAGAATTAATGTTGTCTGCTCTTCCATTTTTATCTAGTTTTATAAACATTGTACAAAGTAGTATAGGTTTTTTTTGGGCTTGTATTTGGGTCATTTTCTTGAGCCATGTTTTGGGCCAATTTTCATGGGCCATGTATTGGGCCAATTAGAGTAGGGTGTAAATAGAAAAAAGAAAGAGTCTAGATAGAGTTACAATTGGGCCTCTTTGGACCCAATGAAACTCTAAACCATCTAGGGTGCACAAATAAATTACTAGAGTGCAAACAAAAAGCATGGAGTAGCAAGGAAGGCATGAAGGTCCACATGTTATCTCCTTAATGGAGAGGATTCCCACCAATGCCGAAAGGACATTTGTCTTCATGGAAATCGGGAGGATTCTCTCCAATTAGAGGAGGACACTTGTCAACCTCTAATTTGAGAGGATTTGCTCCAATCAGAGAGAGTCACTTGTTCTTCTATGAGTGGATAGTTTTTAGGGTTAAAGCTTGCACCTTGGCTGCCCATAACATTATAAATACAAGTGCTACCCCCTTGTAAATTATATTTGAATAGACTATTGAATTGCTGAAAAAAATTCAGCCTCAACTAGTCTGTTAGCTCACTCTTTGTTAGCCTTATTTCTAAGTGTTTTAGAAAGGAACCTCTTAGGAGTTGGCCTTATTTCTTTCACTCATTTTAGCCACCAAATTCTGCACCCCAAAATACAAAACAAAATACTCATAGCAATGCAAGCTAGGATTGCATCAAGTGGTATCTAGAGCATTAGGTTCACGGTTCTTCAAGAGATAAGTTCTCAAAAAAATTTGTTCTTCATTTTTCCATATTGTTTACATGTTATTTTTCATGTCTTGATTCTGTTTTTGTTTTAGTTATACCATTTTGTTTGTTGTTTGTTTGGCTTAATTGGTTTAATCGGAGTTCTTTTTGAATTTATCTCGTGTGCTTTTGAATTTTGTCGAGTATTATTTCATTTTCTTTAGGTAAAAAAAATTATGTGGGTTTCATTTTTATTTTATGATCTATTTCTATTTGTCTAAAGTCATGTTGTTTTCATATATGTCATAAAATCAAGCAGTCCTTTGTTTGAGTTTTGTTTCTTATTTTTACAATGAATATCCATGTGGTTTGAGTCATTTTGTGCCTTTATGTGCTCTTCTATTTATTTTTTTTTGTCTCTTATCTTGTTATTAAATCATTAACAAGTTCATTAGAGTTAAGTTTCTATTATGTCTTGAGTTTCAATTCTTTTTTTTTCAAATCCCTTAGGTTTCTTCTTTTCCAGTTTTTGTGAAGTTTTGTCTTTGTTGTGAGAATTTATTGTGGATTTGTATTTTGGTAAAAACATTTGAAAAAATTCACATAACCCTATTGAGATGTTATTGGTATTGAGATAAAACAGAACGTCCAAAAACAAAATAGGAAAAAAGTTATAAACAGTAAAAGTTGGAACATTTTCAATCTAGAAAAAACAATTTCAGTGTGGTGTTGCTCTCAATATAAAATTTACTGCACCTTATTCCTTGGGTTTTTTTACCTGAAATTTTTACCACACATTTCTTGATGTGTTGTGGAGTTGGGATAAAAGTTTGAGATTCAAATTCATTATAATATTTCCCCAGTAAAGTTCTGAATCATCTATGTCAGTGTTGGAATACAGTTTCAATCTCTGAATACTGGTACTGCAGTGTTTGATTTATTTCTCTCAAAATACACATCCGTTTCACCTAAAATTTGTTTCATTTGATCAAATACTGTGTTAAAATTCTCACACAAAAACTTCATACACAAAATGTTTCTGGATGAAGTTTCACAAATTTGGGAAGTTTCAGTGTCTGTTTCATTCTAGAATTTTTGTTTTGAAATCTATTATAATTCCATTCTTAGGTTTCCTATTTGAGTGCTCACTGTTTTTGTTATCTTTAATTGTTGATTTGTGTCTTAAAATACCCCTTGTAGTTGTCAAATAAATCCATTTCATTTTAGCAATTTTAATTGAGTTTTTCTTGATTTTTTACTTGTTTGCCTCATAAGGTGAAATTCATATTGAGTGGAAGTTTGGTTTTGAAGTTGTGAAGCTAATTTCTACTAGATGATTCAAAGCTAAAGGCTAAAAACAGTAATTATTTGGAGAGGGAAGCAATTGATGACAAGAATCAAGTTCATATAAAGAGAAGGAAGATTTGACAACTTGAAGTAAAGAAATTGATACAAAAAAAATTATTGTATTTTTAGCTTTGTATCACGGAACCTTTGTGTACAAGTTTAATTTCTTTCTTACTTTTGTTTGGTTTGGGAAAATGATTTCAAAACAATCTCATTAAGAACATTGTAATAGTAAAGCGTTTATTCTTGTGGAAATGTGCAAGGGATTCAAAGTGTCACTTGCATTTTCACCTAGGTTTTCTGTCTAGATTTTCTTGCTTTATTTTACTTTCTTATTGTTAATTTCTTGCTTTCTTTTGTTTTTTTTCAAGTCTCCGTGATACTTAGGTTTTGTTTTCCATTTCTTGTAGTTGATATTCCTCTGATCACTAGGACACCTTGTATACATCACATTTAGGGAAAATTTGTTTTGAAGTTTCTTTTGAGGAAAAACTTTGTTAAGACTATCCGAGGTAAGCTTTGGTTAAGGGAGGATTTGCTATTTAATAAGTCCTAATGATTCACCTCTCTTTACTGGGAGTGAACTTGGAGACAATTTGATTTGTTGACCTTGATTGAAACTTCACCAACTCTAAAACCTATTTATGAAAATATTTTATCACTCATTTAAAATAAAATAAAAAATTGAAAAAATCATTTCTTTTTAATTTCAAAATGAGTGATCATTTACACGCATCAAGTGTAAAAGGAAGTAATAGGGAACAAGAAGATGCCTATGGGTGGAGAGAGGAGAATAGAATTTTGAGAGAAGATAAAGATAGAAAATGGGATGAGATAAAGGAAAAGTTTGGCAAAATGGTTCTCAACAAAAATAAGGACAAAAAGTTTGAAGAAGAAAGACCTATTCATAGAAGAAAGATTTATAACTCCCATTATCAAAGCAAGGAAGTGGTGTATTTTGAGCCTAGAAGTTTATATTATTCTACAGAGCCTGAAGTATACATTCCCTACTTTGATGGAAACAAAAATGTTGAATAATATTTAGAATGGGGACAAATCTTGATCAAATTTTTAAGAAATACAAAGTGGATGAATATACTGGATTTTTCTTGGCTACCCTATTTTTCATGAATTTGCTAGGTCTTGGTGGCAACAAAGGTAACTTAATGTTAGAATTGGTACAACATCAAAAGTAGAGTACTGTAGTGATTTAAAGGCGTGTATAAGAAGAAAATTTGTTCTGCCTTCATATGATAGAAAAAGAAAGCTTAGAGAAGAAATGAAAGAGCTTGTTAAAATATGAAGAAAATTTGTAGACGGAGAAAAAGAATATGCTAGAAGAGAGAAAGTGTTTAAAGAAAAATTACAAACTCTTGTCAGAAAGAAAGAAAGGAAATACAAAAGAGAAAGAGAGGTGAACGAAAGGAAAATAGAGAAGAGAAAAAAAAGAGAGAAAAGTGATGATGGTAAAGGAAAGTACAAAAAAACTCTTTTTCTGGATTTAAATCAGATATCGATAACATTTTATCTTCTCTAGAAAACCCTTGTGAGGATGTCCTTGAAGAAAAACTATGTCTGGAGCTGAACCGATATAGATATAAATGTTTCCTCCATAGAAAATACAGAAGAATGTTTGATTAAAAAGGAAGAAGAGGAAACCAATAAAGAAGAAAAGTCTTTTATGACACCCACTGCAAGCATAGTTAAAAAAAAATCCTCAAAGGGGGATTACAATACTTTGATCTCTTCTTTTCAATTATATAATGCTCATTCTTCTTCACAAAAATCTCAAAAATAACACTTTGTGATGTTATTGCCTAGCTTGGGCAATAAACAACACAAAGTGAACAAAATTATTTTTGAAAAAGGTCCTATGTTTTTCTTTCAAAATTTTTATAAAAATAAAGACCTTATTTTTTTTTTCTTTTCTTTCGTTTTAATTTTTTTTAATAAAGAAAATTATCTCATATTTGTTTGATGTCTATTGTAGATTGACATTCAATCTAGGAGGAAAATAACAAATAAATAAGAGGCTGTTGTCATTGAACATCATTCAGGATTTGAGGACAGATCCTTCTCAAGAGGGAGAGAATGATGAAAACCCTTCCAGCCTCTAAACATTCGGCTAAGAAGATTGGAACCAGGAAAAGGATCTTAGAAGACTCTCATCTCAGGGAGAATTAAGGTTGTCTGCTATTTCATTTTTATAAAAATTGTACAGAGTAGTATAAGATTTATTTTGGGCTTGTATTTGGGCCATTTTCTTGGGTCATGTTTTGGGCCAATTTTCATGGGCCAATTAAAGTAGGGTGTAAATAGAAAAAGAAAGAGTCTACCTGGGTGCACTAATAAATTACTAGAGTGCAAATAGAAAGCATGGAGTGACAAAGAAGGCATGAAGGTCTACATGTCATCTCCTTAATGGAGAGGATTCCCACCAATGCCAAAAGAACATTTGTCTTCATGGGAATTGAGAGGATTCTCTCCAATTAGAGGAGGGCACTAGTGCACCTCTAATTTGAGAGAATTGGCTCCAATTAGAGAGACTTACTTGTCCTTTTATGAGTAGATAGTTTTCAGGGTAAAAGCTTGCACCTTGGTTGCCCATAGAATTATAAATACAAGTGCTAGCTCCCTTGTAAATTAGCTTTGAATTGTAAATTGAATTGCTGCCAAAAATTTCAGCCTCAACTAGTCTCTTATCTCACTCTTTGCTAGCCTTATCTCTAAGTGTTTTAGCAAGGAACCTCTTAGGAGTTGGCCTAACCTCTCTTAAGCTTCATTATCATTCTCCATACACCAATACTTCACAATTTCTTTCACTCATTTTAGCCACCCAATCCCACCAAATTTCGCACCCCAAAATACAATACAAAAGACTCATAGCAATGCAATCTAGGACTGCATCAAGTGGTATCTAGAGCATTAGGTTCACGGTTCTTCAAGAGATAAGTTCTCAAAAAAGTTTGTTCTTAATTTTTCCATATTGTTTACATGTTGTTTTTCATGTCTAGATTTGTTTTAGTTTTAGTTATACCATTTTGTTTGTTATTTGTTTGGTTGAATCAGTTCAAATAGCTTGTTCTTTCTTGAACTATTTATATTGGTGTTTAGGAGTTTTTTTTTTAGTTTTTTTTTTGTACTTTTGAATTTTGTTGAGTTTTCTTTCATTTTCTTTTGGTAAAAACTGTTTATGTGGGTTTCATTTTTATTTTATGATCTATTTCTAGTTGTCTAAAGTCATGTTGTTTCCTTGTATGTGAAAGGATATTTTCCTATTTTTCATCTCCCCATTATTAGTTTTAAGTATTTTAATTTTTTTATTGCTTTTTGTTTCAAATTAATGTTACTTTATTTAATCATTTTTTCTATAAACAAATGTGTGTTGAAAAACCATTTTTCTTTTCTTCCAACACTTAGTAGAATCTCTACTAGAGTTTTTACTCACTTTTCACGACCAAATTAGGTTTTTTGACCATGATGGGGTTATTTTTTTTGGTTTTTACCAAAATGGGGTTCGTTTAAAAAAAATTACAAATCTAGGCAAGTCGTGCCAATTCGGCACAACTTCATATGCAGAAGTCGTCCCAATTAGGCACGACTTCTGCCATGTCATACTAAAGTCGTGCCAACTTGGCACGACTTCTGCCCTGTCATACTGAAGTCGTGCCAACTTGGCACGATTTCTGTCCTGTCCTATTGAAGTCGTGCCAACTTGGCACGACTTCTGCCCTGTTATACTGAAGCCGTGCCAACTTGACACGACTTCTGCCACGTCATAATTTTTATTTTAATTTTATTATTTATATATTGGGTAGTAAGTTATGTAATGTTAAAAATTAATTTGATACATAATTTTCTAATAGTGTTAGTTTTAAGGAACAAAAAATTGGATAATTGTGTATGGATCATGTTTGAATTGAATGAATAAATACATAGATAAAGAAAATGAATGTTCTAAGAGTGTTATGAATGAATAAATACATAGATAAAGAAAATGAGGAAATTAATAATCAAACTTGAATTGAATTTTATTATTAAGCTAGTCTGTGCGGACAATTATGACGTGGCAGAAGTCGTGTCAAGTTAGCACGACTTCTGTATGACGGGGCAGAAGTCGTGCCAAGTTGACACGACTTCAGTATAACAGGGTAGAAGTCGTGCCAAGTTGGCACGACTTTAATATGACATGGCAGAAGTCGTGCCTAATTGGGACGACTTCTGCATATGAAGTCGTACCGAATTGACATGATTTGTCTAAATTTGTAATTTTTTTTAAACAGACCCCATTTGGTAAAAACAAAAAAAAATAACCCCATCATGGTCAAAAAACCATCAAATTAAGTTGTCTAAAACTAGTACTCATACCATTTGTACAATATTAAAAATAAAAATACATATTGAAAGGAGTAGAGTATTATATATACTAGTTGTCGATTTACACAATACACTCCTACTTATATTGCATTATTTGAGTTTATGAACTTCCGTTGTCTTCTTACAGAATTACATGTATTTTTTTTAACACGTTTAAAGCAATAAAAGGTGTAAAACGTTTACACTAATCATAAATTAAAAGCTGACAAAAATTATAGACAGATATAACTATTATACAGTAGAAAATATTATATAACATTCATTCAATGTTTATCATCACAACACTGCATGACTCAAAATAATCACTCCATCATTCAATAAATACTGGAATAATCTCCATCAATCATGAACCAGATAAAAAAAAGTTGGGATGTTTAGCTTTGATCATTCACCATGGTCTACATTAACAAGATCTGAGATTGTATGAAAATAAAACTTTTTAACCAATTCAAACTAGAGAGTTCAAAAGAAAAATACCCCAGAAGTTCAACAACTATTCATTTTCAGAAAGAAAAGAAAGCAATATAAACATTAACAGTGATGAACAACATATGATTCTATTTGAATCGGATGTAATCTTTCAGATACTTGGGTTCTGAAACCCTTCTCTTGGGCCTTTCTCTACGTGCAACTTGCTCATGTACCAAATCTTCACCCAAGGGTATTTCACCACGTTCTCCATTTTCGTTGACAGATACATCATGCTTCCCTACTGATGAAGGAGCGATTATTATCTTCCCAAACAGTTTGAAAACAACAGCATCTGTGGCTGCTGTTTCTGAAGGCTCATCACTTTGTTCAATGCTTTGAGGCAACCCAGTTGCTGCTGAACTGCTGCTGCATTTCACTTCTCTGACAACCGGATCCTTCAATGAAATCCCAGGATTGTGAAGTTCATCATTGCCACCATTATCGTTGCCATCTTGAGGTTGGAGAGTTGTTATCTCTTGTTGAACCCAAGTATCAATGGTGTTTTGCTGCAGTGTGTTTTCAGAAACCAATAGATCCTCCTCAGCAGCAGCAGAATGAGTTTGGCATGACACAATGATCCTAGAAGTAGATTCCACTTCTGCAACTATACCTCTCACTTCATCATTTCTGACTTCCATCATATTCGGCATAATTGTAGCTCTTTCATCACTTACTGTACTACACTTGTCAGAATTGTACAAGACAACCCCATAGCCATCAGTGACCAGATTAGAATCATCATATTCACATTTACCATCCAGACATGTGGGCAACTCCGCCAATTTCTCAGAAACTAGTCCATCCCCAGCAACAGAATGAGTCTGGCATGGTTCTCCCGTTTCAGAAGCAGGCACCAACTCTGTGACCTCATCTTCCAAATCCATTATATCTTGCATAATTATACATTCATTACAAAACATGTTTATAGTTTCTGTAGTTTCTGACACATTCCCGCCTTCCATAGGTTGAGATTCATCATGGTTCAGATTAGTTTGATCTTCATTTTCATTGGTGTCTGACTTTGCATCCACAAAATTTACCTCATCCCTGTCAACAGTTACCTCATTCACTGGAGATTCTACTATCTCAGAAGCAGGTACAACCCTGTCAACAGTTACATCCTTCAATGGAGATTCTACTATCTCAGAAGCAGGTACAAGCTCACTAACCTTATCATTCTCTTCCATGATATTCTGCATAAATATATCACTAGAAACAATGCTTATTATTTCAGATGATTCTGACACATTCCTGTCTTCCACATGTTGGCATTCATCACGGTTTAAATTCCTTTGATCCTCCTTTTTATTGGTGTCTGATTTTGCCTCCACAACATTTATCTCGTCACTGGGATCATTTACTTCCCCATTTACAGGAGATTCTACTATCACAGAAACAGGTACAAACTCAGTGACCTTATCTTCCCCTTCCATGATATTCTGCATAACTATATCACAAGAAACAATGCTTATTATTTCTGTTGATTCTGACACATTCCTGTCTTCCATAGGTTGGAATTCATCATGGTTCAGATTCATTTTATCCTCCTTTTTATTAGTTTCTGACTTTGCCTCCACAACATTTAGCTCATCACTGGGATCATTAACCTCATTCACTGGAGATTCTACTATCACAGAAGTAGGCATAAACTCAGTGACCTTATCTTCCTCTTCTATGATGTTTTGCACAAGTATATCACTAGAAACAATGCTTATTATTTCTGTTGATTCTGACATATTCATGTCTTCCACAGGTTGGAATTCATCATGGTTCAGATTACTTTGATCTTCCTTTTTATTGGTTTCTGACTTTGCCTCCACAACATGTACCTCATAACTAGGATCATTTATCTCATTCACTGGAGATTCTATCAGAAAAACAGACTCAAACTCAGTGACCTTATCTCCCTCTTCCATGATATTTTGCATAACTATATCACTAGAAACAATGTATGTTGATTCTGACACATTAATCCTGTCTTCCATGGATTGGAATTCATCATTGTTCAGATTTCTTTGATCATCCTTTTTATTGGTGTCTGACTTTTCCTCCAAACCATTTACCTCATCCTGAGGATCATTTACCTCATTCAGTGGAAATTCTACTATCATAGAAGAAGACACAAACTTAGTGACCTCATCTCCCTCCTTCATTGTATTCTGCATAATTATATCAGTAGAAACAATATCTGTTGATTCTGACTCATTCCTGTCTTCCGTAGATTGGAATTCATCATGTTTCAGATTCCTTTGATCATCCTTTTTATTGTTGTACGACTTTTCTTCCATAACATTTACCTCATTCACTGGAGATTCTACTATCACAGAAGCAGACACAAACTCAGAGACCTCTTCCATGATATTCTGCATAATTATATCACTAGAAACAATGCTTATTATTTTTGTTGATTCTGACACATTCTCGTCTTCCACATGTTGGAATTCATCACGGTTCAGATTCCTTTGATCCTCCTTTTTATTGGAGTCTGACTTTTCCTCCACAAAATTTACCTCATCCCTATTATCATTTACCTCATTCCCTGGAGATTCTACTATCACATCAGTAGGCACGAACTCAGTGACATTATCTTCCTCTTCCATGATATTCTGCATAACTATATCACTAGAAACAATGCTTATTATTTTTGTTGAATCTGGCACATTCATGTCTTCCACAGGTTGGAATTCATCATGGTTCAGATTCCTTTGATCTTCCTTTTTATTTGTTTCTGAATTTGCCTCCACAACATTTACCTCATTCACTGGAGATTCTACTATCACAGAAGTAGGCATAAACTCAGTGACCTTATCTTCCTCTTCTATAATGTTCTGCACAAGTATATCATTAGAAACAATGCTTGTTATTTCTGTTGATTCTGGCATATTCATGTCTTCCACAAGTTGGAATTCATCATGGTTCAGATTCCTTTGATCTTCCTTTTCATTGGTTTCTGACTTTGCCTCCACAACATTTACCACATCACTAGGATCATTGACCTCATTCACTGGAGATTCTACTATCACAGCAACAGGCACAAACTCAGGGACCGCATCTCCATCTTCCATGATATTCTGCATAACTATATCACTAGAAACAGTGCATATTATTTCTATTGATTCTAACCCATTCCCGTCTTCCACATGTTGGAATTCATCACGATTTAGATTCCTCTGATCCTCCTTTTTATTGCTGTCTGACTTTTCCTCCGCAAATTTGACCTCATCACTAGGATCATTTACCTCATTCACTGGAGATTCTACTATCACAAAAGCAGGCTCAAACTCAGTGACCTTATCTTCCTCTTCCATGATATTCTGCATAACTATATCACTAGAAACAATGCTTATTATTTTTGTTGATTCTGAAACATTCATGTCTTCCACAGGTTGGAATTCCTCATGGTTCAGATTCTTTTGATCCTCCTTTTTATTGCTGTCTGACTTTTCCTCCACAAAATTGACCTCATCACTAGGATCATTTACCTCATTCACTGGAGATTCTACTATCACAAAAGCAGGCTCAAACTCAGTGACCTTATCTTCCTCTTCCATGATATTCTGCATAACTATATCACTAGAAACAATGCTTATTATTTTTGTTGATTCTGAAACATTCATGTCTTCCACAGGTCGGAATTCCTCATGGTTCAGATTCTTTTGATCCTCTTTTGTATTGGTATCTGACTTTGTCTCCACAACATTTATCTCATCACTAGGGTCATTTACCTCATTCACTGGAGATTCTACTATAACAAAAGAAGGCTTAAACTCAGTGACCTTATCTCCCTCTTCCATGATATTCTGCATAGCTATATCACTAGAAACAATATTTGTTGATTCTGACATATTCCTGTCTTCCACAGATTGGAATTCATCATTGTTCATATTTCTTTGATCATCATTTTTATTGGTGTCTGGCTTTTCCTCCACAATATTTACCTCATCATTAGGATCATTTACCCCATTCACTGGAGATTCTACTGTCACAGATGCAGGCACAAACTCAATGACCTTATCTCCCTCTTCCATGGTATTCTGCATAACTATATCACTAGAAACAATGTTTATTATTTCTGTTGATTCTGACACATTCCTGTCCTCCAGAGGTTGGAATTCATCATGGTTCAGATTCCTTTGATCCGCCTTTTTATCGGTGTCCGACTTTGCCTCATCATTTACTTCCTCCCTATGATCATTTATCTCATTCACTCGAGATTCTACTATCACACAAGCAGGCACAAGCATAGTGACCTTATCTTCCTCTGCCATGATATTCTGCATATTTGTACAATCACTAGAAACAAAACTTATTATTTCTTTTGATTCTGACACATTCTCATCTTCCTCAAGTTGGAATTCATCACGGTTCAGATTCCTTTGATCATCCTTTTTATGAGTGTCTGACTTTGCCTCCACAACATTTATCTCATTCACTGTAGATTCTACCATCACAGAACTAGGCAGAAACTTTGAAACCTCTTGCCCCTCATCCATGGTATCCAGCATAATTATACATTTATTACTAACCATGCTTACAATTTCCACAGGTTCTGAAACATCGCCTTCTTCATTAAGTTGGGATTCATCAAGGTTCAAATGCCTTTGATCCCCTCTTGGTTTGGTGTCTGACTTTGCCTCCACAACAGTTACTGCATCCCTGGAACCATTTACCTCATGCACTAGAGATTCCGCCATCTCAAACGTAGGCCCAAACTGTATAACCTCACCTCCCACTTCCACGATATTTTGCGTAATGATACAATCACTAGAAACCATGCTTGCTTCCTTTGATTCTGACACAATTCCATCTTCCACTAGTTGAGATTCATCATGGCTCAGATTCCTTTCATCCTCAACTTTATTGGTGTCTGATTTCTGCTCCACTATATTTACCTCAATCCCTGGAGACTCCACTACCTCAGAAGCTGGCACAAACTCTGTGTCTTCATCTCCGTCTTCCATGATATCTTGTATAATAATACATTCATTAGAAACCATGCTCATAATTTTTGTTGATTCTGACACATTCCTATCTTCCACAGGTTGAGATTCGTCATAGTTCAAATTCCCATGATCCTCATTTTTACTGGTGTCTGCCTTTGCCTCCCCAGCATTTATCTCATCCTTGATGCCATTTACCTCAATCATTGGAGATTCGACTATTTCACAAGCAGACGCAAATTCTCTTACCTCATCTCCCATTTCCATGATTTCCTTCACAGTTACACATTCGTTAGAAACCATATTCATTATTTCCACTGTTTCTGAAACATTCCCATCTTCCACAGGTTGAAATTCATCACGGTTCAGATTCCTTTCATCATCATTTTTATTGGTGTCTAACTTTGCCTCCACAACACTTACCTCGGCCCTTGCACCATTTACCTCATTCACAAGAGATTCTACAACTTTAAAAGCAGGCACAAACTTCATGGTCTCATCTCCCTCTTCCACGATACCCTCCACAATTATACTTTCATTAGAAACCATGCTTATGATTTTGGTTGGTTCTGACACATCGCTGTCTTCCACATGTTGGGGCTCATCCTGGTTTAGATTCCTCCTATCCCCAGTTTTGTTGGTGTCTGACTTTGTCTTCAAAACATTTACCTCATCACAGCTAGCCTCCACAGGATCAGTTGGAAGAGAATCACACAAGTCAACCAACACATCAGTTGAAGCCCTCTCTCTTTCATGTGCAACAATGCCAACTCTATTCGACTTTGATCTACATGTGATGATATCATCACCTGTTGATATTTTTGTATCCTCATGTGTTCTCCAAAGGAAATGTCTTCCTGAACGTGTTCTTCGATTGCATGCAATGACACGTTTCTTCAGTGGAGTTTCATTCAGCTTCTTTTGTGAATCAACATTCAGTTTTGAATTCCTTTTTCTACCAGATGCCGTGAAGCCAGTTTTGGTTGCGGTCAACTTCTCACTCTTACTACTCTTTCGTTTCTTATCTTTCTCCAAGCAATCAAGCTTATGACTTCTGTAGTAGAATTCAACACAATCAGCAGTTGTCTTGTGGTCAAGGAAAGAAGCAACTTTTCTAAAATCTTTTCCAAATTCTTGAAATTTCTCCAAGTAAATCTTTCTCTCCTCTGATGTCCAAGGGTTGATCATAGCCCGTTCCTTCTCAACGGCCACTGGATCTTCAACCACCCCATTTCTAGATTTAAACATTGAAACCATTTTATCCTTTTCATCCAAAATCAATGGTGGCATCTTCAAGATACTTTTCTTAGCTTCATTTTGGGATTCTGAAAGCAGTTTGCTTGTAAAATTTATCATTTCGGATGTTGGAACCAAGCTTAGCTTCTTTCCTGCTATAAAAACAGAAGGAAACCAGTAAAAAAATGGAAGTATAATTATTATTACAACAAAACCCTAATTTAGAATAAAACAGCTATCCAATATAAATGTCACGGATCCATAATAAAAACAAGTAGTTTATACAAATTTATAGAATGTTGTAGCTACACGTGGAGAAAACTAGGTGAAATTTTTACCTTAAAAGTTAAGAAATGTAACTATTAGTTTAGAAATAGAAAAATGTAAACACTTAAATACTCCCCCTTTCTTTTTAGATCGATATTATTTAATTTTTTTATCAATCCAAAAATAAGAATAATTAATATTTTTAACTTAAAAAAAAATTAAATAAAACAAAAAAAATACGAAGCTTGATAAGGAACTAAAGATATATATTAATCTACTTGTATTCAAACATATATTTCTATTTAACCTTTCTTCTAAATCCACCTTTCACTATCCAACAAGTAATTAATTCATCTTTTTTTTATAGTATTTTAACAATTTTTATAACTTCATATCTATCATCTAGCTGCTCTCATTCACGCGATTACAACAATTTATTATCATTATGATCAATAACAAGATACATCAATAATTTTGGATAACTTTTCACTTTTAAGATTTTCACTTTAAGAATTTTTGTGTATATAAATCATAAATGATTTATTTCATATCTATAATCTTCAATAGCAAAGTGTCTATGACAATATGGGAAATTTTTATTAAAATGGTGTAATTTTATATAGAATATATGAGAATTGATAGTTTTGAAAATACTATGACAAAAATATCATTGAAATATAACATGACTTCATTCTTCTAAAGTTATCATCCAACTAGACAATTTCTAAGGGAGCATTAACAATAAAGTCGTCACGTAGTAATGACTTTCGTTCAATAAATTTTTTAAGGAAGTTGTGTTTACTAAACACGACTTTAATTAACAAAAAAACATTAATTAACTAAAGTTGTTCTAAAGGGTAACAACTTCACCAAGGATTGAAGGAGAAAGTAGTATGTATGTATAACGACTTCAATACAAATTCAAAGTCATTTGTTGTTCGATGACTTCTTTTTAGGATTATAATCCAATTATCCAACCAAAGAAGAAAAAAGATATACAAATAAAGAGGACTTTTCTATCAGAGTCGCTTTTTGTGTCTCTGAATACCTTCAGAAAATGGCTAATAAGTTCAGGACATCCATTATAAGTAATTGGGGGTAATGAAATTATCATCCACCATTATTGTTGTCGTGGTGTCAGATTCAACCCAATAAGCACCACAGGGAACTTTTTCCGCTCTTGATGGACATGGGAAGTTTCGTCGTTGGTGTGCCACCTATGCCTC
This sequence comes from Phaseolus vulgaris, assembly GCF_051622355.1. Taxonomy (NCBI): domain Eukaryota; kingdom Viridiplantae; phylum Streptophyta; class Magnoliopsida; order Fabales; family Fabaceae; genus Phaseolus; species Phaseolus vulgaris. Next base: position 13,689,498 of record NC_143501.1, read on the forward strand.
AGATCAAGGCAACGGTGGAGATTGAAGACCACCATGGCCAAAAAAAATAATCCACACATAAGCTAGTGCATGCATGGTGACCATGAAAGCTGCCAACCTCCAAGCAAACCAATACATGTTCAAGCTTTGAATTCAAAGAATTGGTATGAGTCTTTGAATCATGATGATCTACCAATGTAATTCCTAACCACTTATAACGCATTACCCAAACATTCCAAGTAGTTTTACACTTAAAGAACAAATGACTCATGGATTCCTCATCCTCTAACCCCTTAACCTCCAAATTCACTCTAGTTACTATCCTATTTACTAAAACCCTCAAAGTCGAGACTTTTGTTGAGGGTAGAGCCTTTATTTTCCAAAATATTTCGAACATTGAGTTACTTTCCCCACCTACCTCATCCTTTACAATCATATAAGCCGATCTAATCGAGAATAATCTCATCCCTCCCCCTCCAAACCCACCTATTGTGCATCTCCTTAACCAATTTCTTGTTTTCCAATAATCTCTCCAACTGTTCCACTTGACTCTCACTCAAACAAACTCCTTCTCCATACCAAGATCCATTTCCATACTTTGTTATTCCACTCCATTGCTTGATTCATCTTTAACCCTTTATCCTTAGCCAAAGAAGCAGTCTTGAAAATTTACTTTTTAAGTCCTCATTTTCTAACCATGCTTCCAATTTCTCATTTGACATTGTCATCAAATTCGGCTTTCCACTTCCCTAATTTTCATATCGCTTTCATATCCCTCCATAACAGAAAATTCTTATTGTTATTATCTTGAACCATAAGATTCATCCAACCTCTCCATACTTTGATTATAATATGTCTTCCATAACCCCGCTTCATATAAGTTTATTCTTCATATCTATTTTTCAATGAGAGTGACGTTAAACAGTCTTATATCTATAATTCCTAACCCTCATAATTCCCTTAATTCACCTACTTCCTCACATGACACCCATGCTATTTTCCTCTTCTTAGTAGAATACCTTTAATTGATTAACAACATTTCTTAGTTAATCAAAGTCGTTCTTAATAAACACGATTTTCTTATATTTTTTTTGAATAAACATAATGAAATTATATGATGACTTCAAAATTAGTCATTTACTCCCATGAAAATCATTTTCTTGGATGACAGACTTCAGAAGTAAAGTCGTGTCATTGAAATACGACTTACTAATTTTTATAATATTTTTTAAAGTTATCCATTCTAATAAATTGTAAAATTACTATTTTTAGGTAATTGGGTGAAGCAATAAACAACAAATACATAGTTCGATCATTGGAGTAACTAATATAGGTAAGGAAACAAATTGCAAAAGTAATGTCATATTTTTAGCAAAAGGGAAGTGAGAAAGAATGTCTTACCAGGGAAAGGAAAACGATGACGAGTAGAGGATCGATTCCTGTGGCAATCACTAGTGATAGTTCGCAGGCTCGACTCAAAATTGCTATAAGATGTTGGCGAATTTTTTCTGAGAGATCGTAAGAGCATGTCCTTTTTCCATAGGTGATCCAAGGCTTTATATTTATTTATTAAAACTTTTTCCTTAAATCTACCAAACCATGCTTTCTCCGCAAACTTTTCCTTTATGACTGCATTTTCATGGGAAAGTGAGCTACTGCACATGACCTTGTGACATTTTGTTGGCCAAAAATTATCAAATGCTGCACTTGATCTTTCCACTATTTCTCTATTGCAAGAAATAATTGTCTTACACAAAGTATCTTCTCCACTATCATGCAAGTGATCAAGAGAAAGAGGCCTTTTCTCTATATTAGAGGGTGCAATTGGCAATGCCTCTGGAATTTGACCAGATTGAAATTCAGATTGCATTGTCTTCAATTCATTTTCAAGTGAACTGATTTTTGTCTGAGTCTCCTCCAATACTTTAGAAATGATAGTTTTCCATATCAGCACCTTTGTCACTGCATTGGATCCTCCTAAACCAGAGCTCAAATCCGAAGACTCTAGCAACTTAATAACAGAAGCAGATAAAATATCAACCTTATTATGGTCCCCAGTTGCAGTTTTTGCATGTAAAATATCACCCACACCTGCTGCAAAGCAAAACCTGGATTACTACAAACAACTAATACATATATAGAAGGACAAAAAATGTGAATTTCCATACATAATATACATTCCAACTCTTGAATAAATCTGTCTCACCAGATATCAAAGTTCTATTTATTAAAATTCTATATATGATAAGGTAAACCTCCACAAATCAGATGACATTACATTATTAATAATAATAATAAACACTTCTACTTGTTAAGTTTTCTTTCTATATACAACTTTCTTTCAAACACTAATATTTTCATTTTCTTTCATCTTTGCATATCTAGTATAAGTACATGAGATATAGGAACATGTATAATACAGAAATGAACATTTTCCTCTTTCATGATTATTTCAAGAAATGAATTAAATCCATATTATTCCTAGTCTTTGCATATTTATTAACTTTTGTAAACTTTTTATATCTATATATACATCTATTCAAAAACTGATCTAAGGTCTACTAGAAAAAGCACCAAAGAGAGCAATATACCTGATAAGGAACTGCATGAAACAGAAGTTGGAGTAGAATCAACAGCAGATGTTGAACTTACACCTTCAACATCTCTTTTCTTTTTCTCAAACTTAGCAAGTCCATCACCCCAATTCAACCTAGGCCTCTTCCTAGTCTCTTCAATCTCATCACTACCTTCCCCTAATACATTCATGTTCTTGTCCTTTTCCTTTCCAGTGTCTCCATGATAGAATCCTTTAGAACGACTCCATCTCTTGACCATATTCAACTGCTCAGAACTCTCCTCCTCATTGTTCTTATTGTGATCATTATGGTAATGTTGTTTTGCATACTGAAACATTCTCCCGGTGTTTACAGGATCTATATGTGAGGGAGGGTTTAGCACGTTATCAAAGTGTTTCTGTGTAACATTTTCCCAGAACTGGGGTCTAGGGTCCCTGGGGGCTCTAGTTTTTCTGCCATTGGACTCAGAGCCAGAGGCATCAACACCAGTCAGTGTTTTGAGACCTATACAGAAAAAAAAAATGTTGATCACAATGGTAAATAGAAGAAGAAATAGAAAAAAATCTATACACAACAACAGAGGTGTGTGTATTTTTGTATTCATAGATGAAGAAAAAGGTATGTGTGATAACATATAGTATATTGAATCACTGTAAATATAAGATTTAATACTATACAATTCACTATTTTAAAATCAAATTTTCGACATATTAGAGTGGAATATGCTTTGTTTAAGTATGTTTAAAGTTTATTTATATTTTATGTATATGATTGAAATAAATTAAATATAATATTGATCACAAATAAATACTCATATTTACCTATGTATATACTTGGGACAGCAACAATAATCCATGTATACCTATGCATCCTTACCCTTAATAATTACTTGTACTTTATTTATATAAAACTTATAAACATAAAATAAATATTACAGCAATTGTTTATAGAAACCTGAACTTTACAATAAAACTTCGGTCTAATCAAATTTAAAGGTCTTAATTTAATAAAAAATAATAAATTTCTTACATTATACATTTACAATGCATGTCAATGTAGCGCTTAATATTATAAAATGTTTTTTATAAATATTTTTATTTAAAGGGCATCAAATAAATATAATAAATTTATATTTTTAATAACTAAATATATTTTTATTTAATGTATATTTTTGCTAGAATTTGTAAACATTTAAATTTTGTAGCATAACAATAAAATTACTAAAGTTAGGGGTGTTCGTGTGTTGGATTAAGAGAAACTTATTATTCAACCTACTAAAAACATCATATTAAGTTTTATATCTTTTTTATGTTAAACTCAATCCAACTCAACCACTAAGAGAGTTCTGGGAGGTCCTGTGAATGCCTTGGCAGCATCTGTCAACACAGACTTCCTGCTGGAATTTTGCATTCTATATGGGTGATGCAAGCTGGTGGAGGTGCTGCAACCACAGTTTGGACTAAGGCAACACTGATGTTAATACTTCGGCTTTTTGGTGCAGGTGTTTTGGTGCTGCCAAGGGGTGTATTACTGCACACAGTTTTTGTTTCTTTCTTAATGCAGGTTATCATGTTATACAGGAAGCAAGTGAAGGGTGATGTGAGTAAAGGTAGCCAAATGGCCATGGAAGTGGATTGGCAGCAGGTCCAGGCATCACTTTGGCATTACAATTGCTGTTTAAGTTGTGCTGGTCCTAAGCAATGGGAAGGGAGGGAGTTTTTATACATCTTGCTGTTAGTTTTATAAATTTTCAGCACCTACCTTGCTATCAGGTTTATGTCTCTGCTGGTGTTTTGCAGAACTGGTTTAAGATTTTTGAGTTAAAAGGGGTGTATCACTTAATTTTGTTTTGCTTGATGAATACTTAAATTATGAGTGTTTTTTTTTTTTTATAAAGGTTGGAACACTAAAAAAAATTGGTTGGATAAAAATTTTAAAAAACTATTATTTTTGTTAAAAATTATAATTTTCAAGTATTTACTTTAATTGAAAAATAATGTAATCTTTATAAAAATTATCTTTTAATTATATATTTTTAAGTAATTTAATAAATCAAGTCATAATAAGTTTATCTGTGGATTATTCATACTAATATCATCACTTGACTCGTAAAAGGATTTAAGTTTTTGACCTAAACCATCTTCATATGAAAAACAATCTCGTTTGGAAAAAGAATATAATAAGTAGGTATGGTTTGGACGCTAAGGAAACAAAGAAATCATGTAGTTTTCAATAATGACAATCTGGATGCAACTGATATTTTTTACATAACTCAAAGAAATGTCTCATCTACTCAGATTGGTGTTTCCATTCATCTTATGTGCAAAAATGTTGGAATAGGTTAGTTTAAAGGATTGGTTACATGTTATGTTTTGCTTGCTCTGTATGGTGCTACTGCCTTTTTCATGTTATACATGTTAGAAGTTTGTCCCTGGAGCATATTACCTTGCTTTTGTAGGGAGAAACAGTCCTCCATAGGAAGGAACGAATTGTAAACTTCTACAACATAGCAAAACCCACAACATGCTATACTTGTTAATGATAGTTAACATAAATATAGGATGTGTTGTTTATTTTAGTACCACATTGAATTTTTGTTTTTTACAAGGATGGAAGTATCCTCAAGTACTTCATTATTAATTTTTTTTTAAAATTTGATCAAAATTGATTTAATTATAAATAAAACTTAATCTAATTTAATTGGATTAGATTATTTAAGATTGGTCATTGATAACCCACCCAATAAAAATCTTAATTACAATATTGTAATGTAAGTATCTATCAATTATACGCATTTTGTAATCATTTCATAGATCCATCTTAAAGAGCATGTTACAAATACCATATTGCTAAACATTTTGAATGCACTTTATCAAAATTGTATGCATTTATACAGTTTTGATAGGCACTTCAAATAGTGTAGTAGTCAAGATTTGTATGCAGCTAATATATCTCTATCTAATTAAATACTAACTAATGTGACTGATTGATTTATAATTAAATTTTACAATTCTGCTATGGATGGAATCTAATTGATAAATTTAATTAACCTAGTTATACTTTTTAAAATTATTTGACTATATTGTTCCTCTATTACAATCACATAAACTGTCCAAAGATCCTAATACAATTTTTCTTCTTATTTTCAATTTTGTAAGTGTCTATGAATTGATAAATGTACAAAAGCAATGCTACAAACAGTTTCAAAGAGAATGAGTGGATGTACCTGACAAGGAACTGTGACCAACAGAAACTGGAGTAGCAACAGAAGCTACACTTTCACCATCATCACTCTCAGTTTTCTTTTTCTGAAGCTTAGAAAGTTCCTCACCCCAAGTCAACCTGGGCCTCTTCCTTGTTCCTTCACTCTCACTCACCCCTCTTCCAGAATAGAACCTTCCATAACACTTCCATTTATTAAAGGGCTTCAACCCCATAGAACCCTCCCTCTCATACTTCTTATTATGATCATTATCAACATAAAGTTGTTCTGTACAGTGAAGTCTTTCTGGAGTATTCATAGAATGTGCTTGAGAGGGAGATTCTAGCAGGTGATTAGAATGTCTATTGCTAGCATTTTCACAGAACTGGGGTTTGGAGTCTCTAGAGTGTTTAGTGGTTCTGACATAGGAGCCAGATCCAGAGTTATGGCTAGGATCCTCCAGAAATTGGTTCCTAGCATCACCACCACCACCAGGTGATTTGGAACCTATATAGAAAAAACAAATGAACATGTCACCCATGGGTACAAAGAGAAAGAGAAAAGAGAAATATATGCAAACAAAGTATGAATTAATTATCATACCTAGAGAAGAAAAAAAAAAAATCTGATAATACTCACTTCTGCAAATTAATATATATATAAATATGTATATATAATATGTTGTGTATATGAATGACTAAAATAAATACCATTTAATTATCCTATTTTCATATATAATAGTTTCTTAAATTTCTTTTATTTAAATAAAGAAAATATTTAGTTCTTTATTTTTAATACAATTTTAAATAAATTATCTATTATATTCATTAAAAAATTTCTCACCAACCAGTTTTTAGGTCATAATAAAAATAAGGGTATAAATTTTTTATAATATTTTTAAATTTTAAAAACACAAATAAAAACAATATTTTCTTTATAAAAAAGCATGAATACTTATAATATTAATATTAAAAAAACATTTTTAATAATTTTCATTAAATACACCTTTGACTTGACGATAAGATATATGAGTTGTATACTGTGTTATAGTATCATCTCCTTGTTCATATTTGGAAAAAAATGTACATATTTGTTCTACAATATTCCAATTTAACTACATTATAAGTTATCCAAAAACTAAATTTGGTTCATAGTTTGGAAAATAATTGAACCCTTTTTTGTTCTTGTCAAAGGAAGAGATAGAGATAGAGAATGGTGTGTTTACGTTTATTTTTTAATTAAAAATTTGAATATTGAACATTAAACAAAGCATAGACTTTATAATAATTATACAATTTGATACTTATATAATTTTGACATTAGTATTTATAAAATCTAATTAAATTTAACCAAATACATTTTTTATCCACTCAGAATTAACAAATTTCGTTATATTAAATTATTTTTAAATATTAAAACAAATAATGAAACTAGTTTTTGATACATAGTTAAAATGAAAACTAGCATACCCTTATTACTCATTAAATATATTTAAAAAAATATTTGTTTAGTTATTGTTGTTCATAAAATAATTAGAAAGTAATATAATTAAAACAATAGAATAAAGTTAATAAAAAATTTAATGCAGTTAATAATTCTCAATAATATAATACTTTCGCATGTATAACTTTTTCTCTAATATTAATTATTAAATATGTTTATTAAGTACAATGAATAATTATTAATTATATATCAATGACTAGTTTTGAAACAAAAGAAGGTTTCTTTATGTTTATTATTTAATTTTATTCACAACTTAATAATACAAATAATATACTATTGTTTTTTTTTCAAATAAAAATGTTTGTAATATAATAAAATGTTAAGAATTTTATGGATTTTGTAATAGTATTTTTTTATCCTAAATTTTAATATTTAAAGCAAATGGTGATATGATAATTTCAAACCTCCTTAAGTATATTATAGATAGAGAACTCACCACCACCATGAGCTTGTTGAAACCTATAAAATCCATGGTGTCTTGGAGGAAATTCATTCCTCTGGTGCTTCTTTTCCTGTAGAAACCTTTTTGTTTCCATGTGGGTTTTTGAGGCATAGAAGATCAATGATAGTATAACTCAGCAGTCCACGAGAAATCTAAACACACAATTAAATCAAAATAGAATTTAATTAACACAAAATTTCTTGGTATTAACACAAACTTTTATATTACTAACACCAATACCTTTAAATCTTGTACAAATCTCTTGAAAATTTTGATTGAAATTAAAATAATTAGAAAGTGGAGAATGATGGTAAAGAAAAAATTAGTCATGAAAGGGAAATAAGAAACACATAACTAACTTTGAAAAAAAGAGGGATAAATAAAAGATTAGAACTCACCTTGAGAGAGACAGAAATAAGAGACACATATCTAACAAAGAGAAAATGAGAAATGAAAGAAAAAGAATGTTCATCTTATAAGAGAGAGAAAAGATGAAAAAAAAAAACACACGTTTTGAGAGAAAAAGACAAAAACATATATTATAAAAAAATATGAATCATAGTATGGGCCACCTTTACAGGTAGTCTATGATGTATCACACTTTTAAGAAAAAAATACTTTTTCAACGGTAGATGCATTTGAGTCTCATGATAAGATCTTATTGCAAACCATACTAGATTATATGCAACACTCAAACAATTTGTTTGAGTCAAACATTAAATTGCAAACTAAAGGAAAATCTTCAAATTGAAAAAGTTAAAGCTTGAAATCCTTAGAGTTCTCAGAGTTTATTTTTCTAATCTATATTATGATTATTTTCCTCTGAAAATTGAGATCTGTATCTATGTTTCTCATAAAATTTTGATTGTAATTAAGATAATTAAAAAGTGGAGAATGGGATGACACAAGGCAAAGTGTTAATCGAGAAAGAAAAACAAGAGAAAAAAAAACTAGTAGATGGAAAAAGGAAAACAAGATATAAAGATCTCACCTTTAAAGAAAAAACAAGAGACACAAACATAACAAAGAGAAATGAGATAGAAATAAAAGGAAAAAATTTAGTTTAAGAGGGAGAAAATGAACAAAAGATAGAGAACTTTGAGAGAGGAATATACAAAACAAAAAGGGATACTAAAAAAAATGAATCTTATAACTTTATAATTGTCCTACAATGCACCACCTTTTTCACCATCTATCAATGTTACTCTTGTGACATCTTAAACAATATTATGTTTGGCTTAATTCTTGAATTATGAACTTGTGCTTGAAATCTTAGAGTGCTCTAGATTTGAATTTGTGTTTTTCAGAAAATTTTGCTTGCAATTAAGATAACTAGAGAGAATGGTAGATGGGATAATAAAAGGAGAAAGTGTTCTAATGGAGAAAGAGAAATGAATGCAAAGAGAGTTAAGTTGAGAGAGAGGAAGAGGGATACAGATCTCACCTTGAGAGAGAAGAATAAGAAACACAAACCTAAGGAGAAAAAGAAGAGAAATAAAACTCACTCTAGGAGAGAAAGAAACTCAAATAAGTATAAAAAAAAGGGGTGAATGTTATTGTGAACCACCTTTTATAGGTGTCTATGATGCACTACTCTCTTCTCACATTGAATCTCATTATGATATGTTATGCAAACCACACCAAATTGTAAACAAAATTTGCTTGACTCAAACCTTGAATTACAAACTAAAGTTATAATCTTAAACATTGAACTTAAGCTTGAAATCCTTAAAAGTGTTGAAAGTTTGTTTATTTGATTTTTTTTTTGTTTTAGCTCAAGAATGTTTAATAATTAATATAACTAAAGAGATAACTTGAGAGAATGGAAACATATGCCTAACACAAAGAGAGGTAAAAAGAGAATTAGGAAAAAAATGTTATGAAATAAAGATAGAGATAATAAGACACAAACATGCACTAAAATGAGGGTAAAGTTATTTTGGACCACCTTCAATCAATGCCATTCTTGCTCCTAAGCCACATGGATAATTGAGTCATTAAAGCCATTTAGCAAATTTCATCAGTTTTGTCAATCTTTCTTATGTAACCCCTTTTTCCTTCACCTGCCTCCTCCTTTCACATGCCAAGTCTCATCACTCCCTCTTGTTGCTACTTGCTACTCTTCTTTTGCATGAATGTTACTTTAATATCAAGGTTGTGAATCCCTATGATAATTTATTTTGTTTTTGTTATTTTTACTTTTTTAAAATTAAACTCTGCTATTGAAGTTATGGAAAAGATAAGATTTCGTTTTGTTTCAGATTTGAGTTGGCTACAGATAAACATGTAGAAGGATGAAATGAGTAGGATTAATGATGTGTTGAAAGGGATGAAAGAGCATACAAGAGTCATTAATAAAAATCATAAATTTAAGACTTGAGTCTCATAAAATTTACTAAAATATATACACATAAAATAAATTAAATTTAAGGCAATAAAATGTTAAATAAAACCATAAATTATAGAAATAAAAAATTATTATTTTTACATTCAAAGAAATTCTAATGTAAGAGAAATATCTCATATATACAAAAATCATTTCCATTAAATAATAATAAAAATAAAATTTAAATTAAATATTTTATCAAAAAAAGAATAACTAATAATTTATAACAAGATTTGAAATATTTTATTATCATTAAATGAATGATGATGATTTTAGAATTGTATTTTTGTATAAATATTATCATTGTGTTTAAAATATATAAATTAAAATTTAATAATATTAATTAATTAATCAATTTTATAATATTTTTTTATTTAATTATACTATTATTTTTGTGATTAATACAATATTAAATATTTTTAAGTGAAAATGTAACATACCATTATAAATTATATTTTATTAAATATATCTTAGAACCCCTTCCAGTAATAATTTTAGATGTGGGGTGACAATAGATAGAAGAGAAAGATGGTGCATGCATATTATTTATGAAGGTGATCCTGAGCATTATTTAAAAAAATAAAGTTAACTATGAGAGACAATAGGTGAATCAAGTTTATTTAGAGTTTAACAAAATAAGTTTTTTTTAAAAAAAAATTCTATCCTTTAATAAGATTATTTTCCATTTAACTAATATTTTTCCCTTTCGAGATGAAACTGACAACACAGCTAAACAATGAGTTTTTTTGATTGAATTAAAGCAAATTGCATTGATTTTCAATTTACCAAACGTCTATGTAGCAAGTCATGTTTCTTATGTATAACGGTACTTGTTAATTATTTTAAATTTAAATAATGTAAGTTATAATTGAAAAATAAGAGCTTGTATATTTGAATATTAGTATTAATCAAGTCGTTACTCTGGTGTGTTACATGTATATATGCAAAGTCTGTCACTGCAAGTCTGATTTTATTTTATTTCAAAACAAAATGAAAATCTTCACTCCCCATATTGGATTTACGTTTTGTATAGTCCTTAACTACTACATACCATTATCAACAACAAATTTCAGTCCACTTATTAAGAACACCATGCAATATAATTAGAAAAAGAATAGATGGAATGTGAAAGGGCTATGGTATTCAAGATCATAAAATATTACTCACTTTAGTTGTGTTTAATCTCTTCAGATCATATAGATCATGAAATCATAAAAGCAACTGAATTCTGAGAATCGTTAGATTTCATCTCCTGAATATCATTAGTAATAAAGTGTTTGAGAATAGTTGTCAACAGTATACCAAAATGGGAGGGTTTACATTAATTTTTTTTATCGGCAAGAAAATATAAATTAATATGAATTACTTTAGAAGTGACTTAACCTTCTTTATACATAATTATAACACAATAATTTCTCAAAACCTCTTCTAACCTACCTAATCCTTATAATCTTAAAACAATAAACACCCCAACCAAAAGAATAAACCTTGCATAAACTCACTTAATTGAAAACATACAAGCCATAGGATCAATGCACCACTCATAATAAGTAAAACAAGCAAAATCAGATTTAGATGTTACTCAAGACCAAACTTTTAATTGAGTCAAGGTAAACATTTCTGAATGGTCGATCACTCCACCTTGGAAAATATGCTTATTCCTGTGCTTCCAGATTTCATTTACTATTGCAATCCAAACACTACTCCAAACAACTTTAACCTGGGCAGATGCATTTAACAAATTAAACTACAAGAAGTGAGAAACTGGATCAACATGATCAACCGACAAAATCCCCAACCATGTAAAACACTGTTTCCAGACAAGTCCAACAATCCTGCATTCAAAAAACAAATGATTTGTCGACTCCACTCCCATCCTGCAAAAGCTACAGAGGTTGCTATCAACCAAAAGCCCACGCCTTTCCAAGTTAACTTTTGTAGCAACCGAATTAAACAACACCCTCCAAGCAGTAAACTGGGTTGAAGGCAAAGCATAAGACTTCCAGAGGGATACAAACAAACTATCTCCCTCGCAGGGGCCTCTTAATTTAGCATTAACAGACTTTACCGAAAACCCACTATCCTTACCTACCTTCCAAACCCGGCTATCTTCAATACTCAAGACCGGGGCCTTTCCATGCACCTCTTGTAACAGTTGGGCTTCATGACTATTTTCCCGATCAAATAGACCTCTCCTCTAGACTAACTTCCACTCCCAACTATCATTAACCCACTCCTCGCAAGACTCTAAATTACCTTCCTTGCCCATCCAAACATCTTTCCAGAACAAGATATCCTTCCCGTTTCCCACTCTCCACTCACAACAGTTCTCAAAGGTTCTATCCCACTCCTTCATCCCCCAAACCCCCTTCAAATCCCTCCACCAGTTGGAATCCTTAGCATTACTCCTTTGATCTTACAAGATTTTCCAACCTCCGTATTTAGAGTCGAGAATTTCCTTCCACAAACCACCATTCTCAGTCTCCAGATGTCAAATCCACTTTCCCAATAAAGCCACATTGAAAATCCATAAGTTCAAAATACCAAGACCGCCAGCTTCTCTAGGCTCGCAAGCCTTTTTCCACGAAACCCACACTATTTTCCTTCCTTTTGAACCCCAACCCCACAAAAACCTTCTCTAAATATTTTCAATCTCCTTTAGCATAGCAGAAGGCAACTTATACATAGATAAATAGAAAAGCGGGATAGAAGAAAGAACCGACTTAATGAGACAAACTCTCCCGGCCAACGAAAGAAATCTACCTTTCCATCTCAACCTACTTTTAACTCTTTCCAGCACTCCGTCCCAAAACGAGACTCGCTTGTGGCTCCCCCAACAAGCAACCCCAAGTATTTGAAAGGGGTTTTCATCACATCACAATTAAGGATTGTAGCAAACTGCTGAATCACAGTGTGGTCAACCCCCACCCCTCCAATTCTACTCTTCGAAAAATTGACCTTCAAACCAAAGACTAATTCAAAACAGTGCAAAAATTGACTTTCAAATTGCAAACAAATTTAAAGTTAGCTTCACAAAGAAATAGAGTATCATCCGCATATTGAAGCATATTTACCTTAACCTTTTGTACCCCAACCTCTAGACTCTCCACCAGATTCTTCTCTACAACTTTCCTTACAACACCTGTCAATCCTTGATATGATTCCACTAACATGATAGAGATATTTCAAGGACATGTTATGGATTCAACTTGAGTTGGAATATGATTAGGCACTTTTCTAGAATTGGATCAATTTTCTTTCATTCAAGAACTCACCAAATCATAAGCAACCAAGCCAAAACTCATATGGAAACCCATTTTATGTCAAAGGAACCGATTAGAATAAGCAAGAAAGCAAATGAACCGATTAAAACTACCTAGGAATCAAATGAACCAAACAAAAACAAGATAGGAAGCAAATGAACCGATTAAAACATCCTAGAAATCAAATGAACCGAACAAAAGTAAGAAAAGATGCAAATGAACCGATTACAATGACTAGAAATACCTAAGACATGTTTTAGAGTTTATTTGGGAATGGAAATGGATGAATAAGATGGAAAGGAGAAGATAACTTATGTGGTTGGAGTCCTTAGAGAGGAACACGCCACTTGAAGGATGCAAAGCTTCAAGATGAGTGTAGATGCCGCCACTTGAGGTTCCAATAGTGCTCTCAAGATGAGACTAGAATAAGAGAAGACACAAGTCTCTCAATCACTCACCAATTTGGGAGAATTTCTGTACTCAAAATATCAAATCTGTATTAGAAAGACTCAAACCCTCCTTTTATAGGAGAAGGACCGATCATGAGTGTACAAGAAGCTTACAAAAGAAGCTAACCAAGGTTACCTTGTAACTCTTCCACTTCTAGCGCCTAAAGTGGAGGAGGAAGGAGTACCTTTCTAGATTTTTCTAAAGCTAATATCTAAAGATGCTTTACACAAGAGGTATCTTTAGGTTTCCCTCTTAGCACCTACCTAAACACTATCTTAAGCTTTTTTAAATTTTATACAAAAGATACTACAAAAAGAGAAAACATTTGACCACTACTTCCTAATTCTTTAAATTTGCTCCTTGTAATCCTTTGAGGTAAAAAGGATGATGAGCTAATAATCCTCTGAGCATCTCCATCTTCGACCTCTTTTTCTTTTTCATCTTGATCTCCATCAATCCTTCTGCCACAATAAGAAACAGAAAAGGCGCAAGAGGGTCGCCTTGACGTAAACCCCTCTTAGGGTAAAACTCTGAAGTAGGACTCTCATTTACAAGCACTAACATAGAGGAAGACTCTAGACAGGATTTAATCCATCTGATCCATTTTTCGCAGAAGCCTAACCTTCCAAGCATATAATATAAAAACTCCCAACTTACAGAGTCATATGCCTTTTCGTAGTCCACTTTAAAGTAAACACAACTCTTCTTCCTCCGCTTCACCTCCTTTAAAACCTCATTAGCCACGAGAACACTATCCAATAAGCCCCTTCCTTTCAGGAAGGCAGATTGCCTAATATCAATCAACTTACTTATTACCTTCTTCAGCCTAAGAGACAAAACCTTTGAAACGATTTTGTATAAACAACCTACCAGACAGATATGTCTGAAGTCACTTAGCTGCCGCGAATTGTCAATCTTGGGCACCAAACAGATGAAAGACGCATTTGACCCTCTGGGTCAACTGCCTCTATCTGCAAACTCGTTCACAGCCTTCAGAATATCCTCTTTTAAAATCTCCCAACAAAACTTTAAAAAGCCAAAGTTAAATCCGTCGGGACCAGGACTCTTCGAGCTTTCACAACTCCATACTACAAATTTAACTTCTTCTTCAGATATATCTTCAACCAGCATTCTATTCTCCTCCCCAGAAACTGAGTTAAACTGGACATTATCCAACCTTATAGGAACCCTGTCAACTCCATCAAACTGAGATTTAAAAAAACTTCTAACCTTATCCTTTACCACCTCTTTATCATCACACCATAGATTGTCCACGGAAACTCCATTTAAACCATTCCTCGCCCTCATCCACTTAACAACTGAATGGAAAAAGCTTGTATTAAGGTCTCCATGTTCCAACCACTGATGTCGGGCTTTCTGCCTCAAAATGGATTCTTGCTTAAAGAGAAACCGACTATGATCTGCAACCAGCAACCGCCTCTCCTCCCTTCCATGCTCATCGAGATCACTTTCATCGTCTCTTTCATCCAACTCTTGTAATTTCTTAAGCATTTTGTCCCTTGCAAGGTTAACAAACCCAAAGACCTCCCTATTCCCGATTTTTAAATCAATCTTCAACTTCTTCAATTTTTCTTTAAAAACAAACATACCTCCCCCTTGAACCTTGTAGCTATGCCACTTGCTCCAGACAAAATCTTTAAACCTACCATCACCCTGCCACGCATCCAAGCTTCTAAACAATTTCGGTCCCCAATCCACTATCGAGTTTTTAAACACTAAGGCACAATGATCAGAAACAGTTCTACTTAAGACGAATTGTTTGCAATCCGGCCATGCATCCAACCATTCCCTAGACACCAAGACCCTGTCTATTCTACTTTTAACTGACCCGTTCGGCTTGTACCAAGTAAACTTTCTACCTACCATTAGTACATCCACAAGTTCAGACTCTTCAATAAAATCATTAAACCCTATGATATCTCTGCTATAGTCAGACACTGAGAACAAACTCATTCTCTCTTCCTGTCTTCAAGCAGAATTAAAGTCTCCAAGTACACACCACAACCTATTGTTCTGACGCCGTCTGAACTCACTAATTTCTTCCCCAAGAATCTTCTTTTCCCTCAACGAATTAGGACTGTAGACATTCACTATCATAATCTGAACCCCTCCATCACCTTTCTACACCCCTTCAACAACAGAAAAATGGTTGCCTCTAAAGGAATTGACGAGTTGAAACCGACTATTTCTCCACATAGTAATGATCCCTCCTGCGTTATTACTAGCACCAACCTCAATCCAACCAATATCATTATATCCCCACAGCAGGAAACCATTCTCCTTACTAATCTCAGAACATTTAGTCTCTTGTAAGCAAATCATGTTCACCTGTTCTTTGCTAATCAAGTCTGTCATATATTTTCGTTTAATACTCCCTCCTAACCCCCTTATGTTCAGACTAACAATCTTCATCATCTGAAACACTGTTCTCCCTCCTAACAACCTTATGCTTGCCACTGTCTCAATTTTCCAAGTACTTTAACTTGCTGATAACAATTTCCTCCTTTCCACTAAAGGAAAACCCAAGTTCCTTTCCTATGCTTCACATTCTAATAGCTTCTAAGTTTTCATTTTTCAACCAATTAAGCTTAGAGCCATTTTTATCAACACTGTCGGCGCTTCGACTGAGAGGGACAATGGTCTCACGGCTAGCTTTAGCATCTGATTCCGAAAATAGGGTTTGAGAAACCTTCCCTATTACCAATTTTCCATCAACTTGTGAACCTGTTCCTCCAAAGCTTACCAAAGGTGCACAGTTAAAGACGTAACTAGTGTGTCTACCATCAACCTTATGGACACCATCGCTGTTTGACGAACTAGGAATCAAAACCGCGTTGTCGCTCCCACTTAAACTCCTTCGTTCGTCCACCACTGCGCCACCATTCTGCAAAATTGCTCTGTCTTCCCTCCCATTAACCAACCCCGCACCCTCGCAACCACTCACGTCGCCGCTCCGCCCCGATCTACCATCACCAGCGGTGGCAACGACACCCAGCGCCGAAGTTGGCGTAGATAGAAGGTCAACACCTGCCGCCACACACAAGTCCACGAATAAGACTCCGCCACTGGTTATTGCTGCTTCGAAAACGCCCCTGGAAGACGACGAGAACCCACCGCTTTGTTGAGTAAACCAGTCGTCGGAGCCGCCGCAGACTACCGCTTGCCGCGTCGCCTCTTGACCTGCGACCTCCCTTGAGAAGACACACATGGTAGCCGTCGTCGCCCTTGGTGAAGTGCCAACCCTACTTGCGTCTCTTTCTTAGGCTAGAATAGGCCTAACACAAATTAGGTCATCAGACCACTCCTGAGCAATTAATGCGTCATTAAGACCTAACTTCCTTTTTCCATAACAACCTGACTGGGCCCCACTACCTTTATTGCTCTCTTCTAACTTTTTAAATAAAATTGTTGGATTACCAGAATAGGAAAATTTTGCCCCCAGGCTGGACAAATTTACCCCACAATTATTAGGGTTGCATGCGGCTCCTACTCCACCTAAACTAGGTTTTTTTCCGCAATGATTATTTTTGCATGCGCCACCTTCACCACCAAAAAGACTACCCTTCACCTCCGCAGGAAAATGAATCGTTTTATCTTCTCCTTCCTTTGATTCAAACCCTTCACCAAGCTCCGAGTAGAAACAGTTGACAGACCCAACTCCTCCAAATTCGTCCAAGCTTGCCTCAGAACCCTTCTCACGAGCCACTCCCCAATGATGATCATAGAACCGCTGCATTGCTAACGGAATCTCAAACTCTTCTTCAAAAGAGACGGTGCATAAAGTACCGTTAATTTGCACTTGCTTCACCATCTTTGCATCTCTTCCGACCGGGATTTTGACGCGCAGCCGAGCGAACTCAACAACCTCCCTTGTTATCGTGGCATCGTCAACCTCAACTAGCGAACCGACTAGAGACCCAATAAATTCGAAACACCGGCTACTCCACAACGTCAACAGGATACCTCTGCAGCGAACCCAAACAAATTTTTCACCTACCACAAAGCTATCGTCCCAAGGGACAAAAGACTAAAATAACCCATCTAACCATTCTTTACTTTCGACAACTAACTTCTCTAAAAATCCCGCTTCTTTACAGGACAACAAGACAAACTTCTCCCCTAAAGATCTTAGCTTCACAAAATTAGCTCCACTTAAAATAAAACTTTCCTTAATAGACTTCACATTTTTTAACTCAATAAGTCTCCCTACAAAGCAATCCTCCAGCCACTTTGTAGAATCCACCATGACTTGAACGCAGACCGTGTGGCGTCCAAGACCTTCTGAGAAGCAAACTCGTGACCGTCACTAACCACCTGAGCAAAGGATCTTTGTTGAGCCTTCTGCCTCCAAACCTTCCTTGCAAGTTCATATTTCCTAACGTCACCCAACTCGGGTCTGTATGGTTCCTTCCTGCTAAACTTAGGTATATTTACCCGCAGCTTCCAAAGACCTATCCAAATAGCGTCTAACTTCCTTTCTAAAATGTGAGCATCCAACACGCCTTGAAATCTCACGAACCCAAAGCGCCGTTTACCATAATCTAACCTTCTTGAAATGAATACGTCGATTACTCTTCCCTACCTCTGAAAAATCTTCCACATGTCCCTCTCCACGTACTCATGAGGAAAGTTTGTGAAAAAGAAATTCACTTCCGCCATGCTTCACCGAAGACTCTCTCTCTGAAAGGAAGAACCAATGGCAGTATCGTATCATGCCTATACTAACATTAATATGTTTCCACTTTTCTATTAGTGTAGGAACGCTATCACATAATTTACTTCCATCGCTGTTATCACATTATTCTTCTGAAACTTTTCCAATAGTTATGGAGAATACGATATGTTTGAAATATTTTAGAGATGGAAAATGGTGGAAGCATTGGTGTAGAAAGGCTAAACAATGGTTGCTATTTTAAATTTACAAGGGTGGCTATAGAGCCACATTTGATCAGCACGCATTCGTAAATCAAAGAGATACAAATGCGGCTATATAGCCGCATTTGTAAATACTATTTATAAGGGAGACTATTTGTGGTAGCTGCACTTGTATATGCTTTTGAATCAGGTTAGAGGGTTTAGGGGTTTAGCATTTACAAATGCGGCTATTACCATAGCCGCATTCGTAAATGTGATTTACAATGGCGGCTTTGGTAAATAGCCGCATTTGTAAATCGCATTTACGAATGCGGCTATGGTAAATAGCCGCCCTTGTAAATAATGGTTTTTTTTAGTGCAATCTGTTTTAGTGCTAATTCCCATATAAATTAACCTGTTCAATTATATATACCTAGCCAGACAAATACATAAATTTACAAAAATTCAGAGAATCAAATATATATTGATCAAAATGTACATTACAAACACTAATCAAATTACATATAATCCCTACACTATTGATCAACTATCCTAGAGTTATAAAAATTTATGAAATATGTGGACCAAGAATGTCTCACATATGTTATGGCATCCGAATTCATTGGTGTTTCATCCGTGAAGAACTGCATTTCAAAATATGGTTGACATAAATTAGTTTTAAGATACATATATGTTCAAGAATTGTAAAAATAATTTAACATATCATGTTACCTCTTTCCAATCACTTTTAAGGCCTAGTCTTACAATGGTAATCATCCATTGCATAACGTAATAGCCACACTTATAGCTTCATGGTTGTTTATTACACTATAATCCAACAAAAAGTAAAAGTTAGTATATTGATAAACAATGATAAGAGAAAGAAAAAAAAATTACAAACCTTTATTCTTATCCAATTCAAATTATTTGAACTGGATCGACCTTTTAGGATGTTATATCCACGCCATGAACTAGTTAATACAAAAAATCTCGTTAGTAGATGGTTAATTAGTAACTTACAGAGTTAAGTTTATAGTGTACTTACGTATCATTGATATTCTTAAGATTTTTGGGTATCTTCTTGTGTAGGGAACAAAACCACACAAGAGTCTTATCAACCATTGATAAGACAAGTAACTGGCAATGACGCCTATATCATCCATGAAAAGAGTTAGTAAATATTTAAAACATGAAATAGTAATAATTGACGACATATAATTAAACTTATTCATTAATATAAGGGCATAAATAAATTTTTTTCCCTCTTTCCCCAAGGTGTTAGTGATGTATGCTTGGGTCTCATATGCCTTTGGTCCAATGAGATTAGTATATACAGGATCTAAGAATCCATACACATTTTCCTTCTCCTCAGTGAGACAGACTCCATGCAAAAACCTACAAGTTATTAGTTAAAACATAATCAATAATAATTTAACATAAAGTAAATAGAAATATAGGTAAAGATACTTACATCATAAAAAATTGAATTATATTTATATTGAGCTCCTGATCCCCAGCTACAAATTCTAATAATATGTGTTGTACATGAATAGTGGCAGTTCAATGATTATTTGAAAAAGGATCTCGACCAATCTGTCTAGCAACTACAGCTAAGGAAGCTATAGGATTGTCAACCGGAACCTCATGCTTCTTTTTCGGACTTGGTTTCTGATGAGGTTTCTACAAAATAAAGAACATTTGTATTAAATTATATGTAATATATAAATATAAATATAAATTAATATAATGAAATGAAATTATTACATGAGGTTCTAGCATAATTCGAATGAGGTGTCTGGGCCAGGCAACGAATGCCTGAAATGTATCGACCACAGTGGTTACCTCATCTGAAGGTAGTGGAACACGAGCATCAGATACTCGTACTTTTTCAACTGTTACCTTCGCCACATCAGGGGAGAGAGGAACGTTATGTAAGGTGGTGACCTCTTCATAGACTTTTCCAAGGGCCACCACCTGAGGAAGCTTGTTGCCCGCTACCAGTAGCTTACATTCCCTCGTCTTCCCAATGATATCATCCCCTGATGTCGTAGGAGCCGCACAACTCCCCTTTGTGCTCTTGGGAGTGGGACTGACAAGGGGTTGAATCGGCTCAACACAAAGTTGTTGCGATAGAAACACTTGTCGCATTCGATCATTCTCCTTTCTCATCTCTAGCCGCATCCGACCAGTCTCCTTTCTCATCTCCTCCATTAATTCTTCACGTATCTTAGTCTTCATTTGAGTTTCACTCTCTTTGGGGGAGGAGGATGACTTTCATTGTGAAACTCCAAAATATAGTTTAATTCCAACCCCTTGTCCAGCTGCACGAACACGACCACAGTGCTCAGGTCGTCCAATTGTTTCAACCGAGATATCGTGATCACCTTCAGGAACAAAATTACCTTGGGATTCCAAGGAATCCTGCAAGAGACAAAAATCATATCGGTTTTTAATATAATTAATGTTTTAAAATAAATGAAAAAAAAACTAAAAAAAACTTACAATTTTTTCGATGATAACCCCGGATTGCTCAGAACTTGGTGCACCCGACTTTTTAATTCGGGTCCTCTTCCATTTTACATGGTGAAAAGGTGGTGATGGAGGAGAAGTGACCCCTATTTCCACATTCTCAGATGAGGTCCCCTGTCTAGATTTCTCCTTTTTCACCATCAGTGATTGCTCAAGTTTTTGATACCCCGAACAAGAGAGTCGTGCGGGGTAACATTCTTTAAAGCTATTTCTTGAGCTTTCTTCCGACGATCCTGCCATAATTGAAATAAACAAAGTGAGTTAAATAAGATAAACTTATTAATGTTATATAAATAAAAATAGTTAAGTTACTTCACTTACCATCCCAAGCCTCATTTTCACGGTTTTCTTTAAAAAGACGTCATGTCTCTTCATCAATATGTTTGTACTTTAAACATGGATTTTTGTCTTTAAGGTCACCAAAAACATATCTCGAAGTCAGTCTTGACTTAAAGTGACGAAATTTAAGTCCGATATTGGATATAATCTTTGATCGAAGCGGTTCCACATAAGGAATTTCAAAGTTTGCCTAGAAAATAACATCACCAAATTAAAATTAATCAATGAATATTAAAAAGCATTATATGGTAACAATAATAATGTAAAGCTTACTAGAACATCCTCCCAGATCATGTTCTGATCGACCTCTGACACCTCATCCCATGAATTAATCAAAATGGAGAGCCTCTCACGAGAAACAACTCCAAGATAGCTCATAAACTCATCTGCTTTAGGACCAAAGCCACTCTAGTGTTGACGTCAATGTCAACAACACGTGTTTTATCACCAACAACACGTATCAATGCAAGACGTTTCAATCTAGTAGGTCCTCTGCTGCCTCATCCGGATCGAGGTCTGATTGGAGTTTGATCGTCATCCATATCTTTGTTAAAAAAAATTAGGTAACAAACATTAGTTAATCTACATCAAATTAAAATCATATAAAAAAATACATAAAATTCTAAATGCGTATTTACGGGTTGCATGTGGGTTGAATGTTCATATGTAAATTCCTTCATTGTGGTCTTTACGGGTTGCATGTACATCATCAAGTACATCGTCATCTTTATTAATTATCAATGGTGTGAATGAACGAGGGTCACTATTTTCAATATCATCTATGGCCTCCCCTTGTTTTTTCCTGTGTAAAACGACATACCAATGTTCTGACATAGGATCTTTCACGTAGAAAACCTGAGATGCTTGTTGAACCATTATAAATGGCTCATCTCGATACCCTATCTTTCGAAAGTCCACTAGTGTGAATCCTGATTCATCAATTTTAACCCCATTTTTATTGTCAACCCATTTACACTTGAAAACTGGAACGAAAAACTTAGTGTAGTCAACCTCCCATTTCTCTTCTATAAACCCATAGTATGCCACTGAATTTGTGTCTTTCGAAGTCGAAAACTACATTGACTCGGCTTCAAGAGTAACACCAGAATTTTGAACTATACTCTTTTCATCCATAGACTTCGTGTAAAATATACAATTATTCACTTCGTACGCTTTACCTAAAATGACATCAAACTTCAATCCAGCAGCCAACTAGGTCAAGGTCCCTGATGCCATTGAATTCTTTAACACCTTCGTCTTTAAACCAAGGCATGAAAGTTCTATTATGTTCCATCAAGACCCATTTCTCTGCTTGTCTTGGGTTATTTGCCTTCACAATGGCTTTATGAGTTTCTATGTAAGGTATAACTTCATCTGTGTTATTCAATATATACATATGTGCTTGCAAGACATTTGATCGACATTTGCTTACAATATTCACACCACATAAACATTTACTTGTAGAACTCCTTGTGGTGCCATGAATTAGCTGGAAGACCTATTCGATTTGCTTTTGACATGTACTCTGAACAAAATTCAATACTTTCTTCAGCTATGTACCTTTCAATCATTGAAGCTTCTGGACGATAATGATTTTTCATATAACCTTTCAAAATTTTCATATACCGCTCAACAAGATACATCCATCTTAAGTACACTGGTCCACACAATCTAACTTCTCTTACCATATGCACCACTAGATGAACCATGATGTCAAAAAAAGATGGAGGAAAAAACATCTCCAATTCACACAAGATGACAAAATTTCATTTTGAAGTTCATCTAGTTTTGATGGATCAATGACTTTATAACATATGGAAGAGAAGAATGAGCACAAATGGGTTATGGTGTGTCTAACATTTTTTGGTAAGATCCCACAAATAACTTCCAACAACTGTTGCATCAAGATGTGGCAATCATGAGACTTCAACCCAATTAACTTCAAATCTTGCATTGACACTAGGCTCTTCACATTTGAGGAATGTCCTTGTAACACTTTCACACCCTTTAGACATTGACAAAAACTAATTTTTTTCATCTTTTGACATGGTGTAACAGGCTGGGGGCAAATATGTACGCTTACCCATTTCTATGGGTGCCAACTCGCCTCGTATGTTCATCTCAATCAAATCTAAACGAGCATTTAGACCATCTTCTGTCTTCCCGTTAATGTTAAGAAGTGTACCAATTAAGTTATCAAACACATTCTTCTCAACATGCATTACATCTATACAATGTCTGACTTCTAACCTCGACCAGTACGAGAGATCAAAGAAGATTGATTTCTTCTTCCAAATGTTTTTCACAAATGACTTTTTTTTTACTTACCGAAGGTGTGGTCCATGTTATTTACCTTTTCGTAAACCTCAACACCAGTTAATGAAGTTGGTGGACCACTAGTCTCTTGGTGTCCATTAAAGGCTTTTTTCAACCTCTGGTAAGGATGATGACTCCTAAGAAACCTTTGATGTCGAAGATATACTGTCTTCCTTCCATGTTTCAATTGTTGAGAAGCAGTGTCTTCTTCGCATATTGGACATGCTTTATGACCCTTAACACTATAACCTGATAAGTTACCATATGTCGGAAAGTCATTGATGGTGCAAAGTAACATGACATGAACCTTGGAAGTTTCATTAGCAAATCTGTTAAATACTTCAACACCCTGGTTCCACATTAACTTCAAATCTTCAATTAGGGATCTTAGATAAACATCTATGTCATTCCATGACTGTTTCAGACCGAATATCATCATAGACAACATAATCTATTTTTGCTTCATGCACAATCGAGAAGGTAATTTGTAAATAACTAGTAAAACAGGCCATGAATTGTGATTTGTACTCATATTACCAAACAAATTCATTCCGTCTGTAGCTAAACCAAAGCAGATATTTCTTGATTCTTTACCAAACTCTGGAAACTCATCATCAAATTTCTTCCACTGAATAGAATCAGTTGGATGTCAGTACATGCCATCACATTTCCTCTCATCTACATGCCATCTAAGATTCTTAGCATCGTTTGGGTATGCAAACAAACGCTTCATCCTTGGAATGATGGGAAGATACCACATAACCTTCATTGGGGGTCCATGCTTTTCTATATCTTCAATAGTATCATCATCTTTTTGTTTCAACTTATAGCGTGATAACCCACATTTCGGACAACTTTTCAACAATTCAAAATCTTTTTGGTATGATATACAATCATTAGGACATGCATGTATCTTTTTATACTCCATACCCATTGGACAAAGAATCTTTTTGGCCTCATAATTATGATTAGGTAGAGTATTTCCCTCTGGAAGCATATCCTTCAACAACTGAAGCAATTCCGTGAAGCTTTTATCAGTTCATCCGTTTATTTCCTTCAAATTCATCAATCTTAACATCGCCGACAACCGTGTGAAGTTAGTTGGTCCAGGATACAATGGAGTCTCTGCATCGCTTGACATACTTCCATATCCATGCGCTTTTGCAAAAGAATCAACTCCCACATCACGAATCATGTCCTCCAATTGATCATCATCTACATCATCATGTATTGCATCATCCATTATGGACCCCACATATTCTTCAGTTACGGAACACGTGGTAAATTTAACAATTCACCATGCCATGTCCAAGTTTTATAAGATCGAAGAAACCCATCACATAGAAGGTGTTCCCTCATTATCTTAACATCCAGTATCCTTCCATTTAAACAGTTAATGCACGAACACCTGATCTTTTCTCCATCATGACCACTATTAATCGCGTTACGTTTTGAAAATTGTATAAATTCTTCTACTCCTCTTTCGTACTCATCACTTATGCGAAGAGAATTAATCCAATTTCGATCCATTCTATTCTAAAATAGTCATGCAGGTGATTTTTAATCAGTGTTCTACCTAACGCATTTGCCGAGGGTCGAACACCCCCAGACTCAATACCAACACGTATCAATTGCCGAGGGTCGAACACCCTCGGACTCAATACCAGCCTGTATCAATTGCCGAGGGTGTTCCACCCTCGGACTCAATACAAACACGATAATTCTATTCTATACAAACAACTAACATAATATAAATTAAAATTAAAATAAACACTAAATAATATAAATTTTAAAAAATAAAAGTTATAATACATAAAAAAAATTCATAACATTAAAACAAAATTAAAAAAGTACAACCAACCTTGTGTGTGAAGGCAACGTTCCCAAGGTGGCAGGGCGACGACAACGAATGAGGCGGCGGTAGCGGACTTGGCGATGGAGCACACAAGCAAGAAGAGAAGAACCTACAAAGGCAATGTAACAATATCAATGAAGGCAATGCAACAATATGAACAGTATAATAATGCTGTATGAACGAAGGCACAAATGCACGAAGAAGAAAAAGAGCTCACAAACTTACCACGAAGGCACGAAAGCTTCAAGAACAGAGGAACGCGAAGCGCAAATGAGAGCACAGTCAATGGCGAAACGCTTATGGAGAAAGAAAGAGTAGTGAATGGCGCACTTCTGAAGTGAGTTAGGGTAAAAAAAGATTTACAAATGCCGCATTGTAAATCAAAGCGCTTGATATACTAATGCGGCTGTTACAAATAGCTGCATTTGTAAGTCAAAGCGCTTGATTTACGAATGCGGCTGTTACAAATAGCCGCATTTGTAAATGAACTTAATTTCAAAAATGCCACTACGTTTTTTACGAGTGCGTCTGTTCGTAAAATCGCACTTAATAAAGAGCCCTTGTTTTGCCTTTCTGCACTAGTGAAAGAGGTGTTCATATCCATGAAGGTCAATAGGTGAGGAAAAAGATTTGGATTTTTCAGGTTCTTTGATGTTAGGAATCCAAGAAGAATAGAGAAGAAGCTTGACAATAATAGAATCAGGAATTTTAAGTTACATGTCAATTTCTAAGGTAAAAGAGGGATAAAAAAAAGTCAACAACCCCGAAACAACAATGGAAAGCTAAAAAAGAGTACAACACAAAGGAAGCACCTGGTTTGGAAGGAAAAGAAAAAGAATGTCTGTTATGCAAATGCTAAGAGGAGAGGGGTTTCAACACTATTTACACAGGACATTTGAAAAGGTCCAAAAAGCTAAGAAGGGGAATTTGTCATGGTTGGAGACTAGCTATGTTGGTTGTATGCAACCTGAAATGTCCTTTAGCTAGCTCAGTCAATAATTTATTAAAGGGAACATGCATTTGATAAGAGTAAAGTGTTGATCAAGAGTGATCAAGTGCTTTGTAGAATCCAAATCCAAGATGTTTCATGGAAGGCTGGTGTTGTTGTTGTGTTTGGGTGGGATCTGGGTAGAATAAAGTGTGATCCACTCCCTCGTTGAATCTAAAACTAATGTGAATTAAAACCTTTTTGAAATTAAGTGTTTTTCCAACTAAGTGAAAAATAACCTGTTGTTTTGTCGAATCAACTAGTTGTTTTACTATTAAGAGTTTTTGAAGAAGGTTGAAAGGTGTTTGGTTTGGTTGACTTAACTATCAAACCAAAACAATCGGTTGTTTCGTGGTTTCAATCAATTGTTTATGTGAAAATCCTAACACAATTCAGTTTTGAATGGTGAATTTGTTTTAAATGATTTCCAACTGAATATGCTCCTTCATTAAATGCTTTGACCAATCTTTGGAAAATATAAATGGTTTGTTTATGTTTTCAAATAAGTAAGAAATAGATTTGAGAAATTTAGTTTGACATATTTGTTTTTCAGATTTCAAGATTCACATCAAGCTTTGGATTTTCAAGTGAGAGTGGAATAGGATTGCAATTGTATTCAATTAAGATTGTACTGTGATCAGGTGTAATTGATGTGAGTTGAATCAATCATAGACACTTTAATACAATTGAACACAACATTATATTTGAAAGAAGACAACAATTCAAGAACAAATGAATGCTAAACAATGAAAAAAAAATTAACAACACCAAAACAAAATGCTAAAACAGAAATGGACTCAAGGAAGCTTAAGGAATCATCAATGGAGACAAAACCTTCCAAAATGATGATCCAAACTCAATAAGAGTGCTAACTCCTTGTGAACATCCATGGAACAAGATTACCGAACAAAATTAAATGAAGAACACAATCAACCGAACAAAATTGAATTTCTAGGAAGAACAACCGAATGAATGAAAAGGCAAAGTGAAGGAAGATGAACTTATGTGGTTGTAGCTTGGTTTGGGAATGGCACGCCACTTGGAGGTGATGATCCAAGATATGTGTTGGTAAGCTGCCACTTGAATGCTCCCAATGCATCACAAGATGAGACCAAGAAGAGGAGAACAAATCTCACACCAAACACTCACAAATTGAGTATAGTTTCTTTACTTCAAATTTCAACTTATGTTTACAATGACCAAGCACCTCTATTTATAGCTTTAGAGGACTGAAATGAAAGTGAAACAAATTCAGAATTCCCTCCTAATTCAAATCAAGTTTTGGTGCCTAAACTAGAGTCGTGAGGAAGGTGTGACATATTTTCTATTTTGGCACCTCCTAAAGTACTCCTACACCATCTCCTTAAGTCACATGAAAGATGTGACTTTGTTTTGTACATTAATACTCCTTATTTAATACCTACACCTCCCTAAAAACTATACAAGAGTAATTACAAGAAGAGTCATCAAATGATGCTCATCACCCAAAGCTTTAGCCATGCTCCTAGTGATCCTTTGAGGCAAGAAGGATGTTGAGCTGATAGGTTGGGCTTGGGCCCCCTCTTGGGCTAGGGCTTCTTGGGCTTGGGCCTCAAACGCCTCTTCTACTTGGTTTTCATCAGTAATCCTTTCTAAACCTATTGTATTTCTGGTGTTATGTTGCCAAGGTGTGTTGTGTGTTCTTGAGGTGTTCAAGATCAATACTCTTGGTGTGGTTTGCCAAAGGTAGTGTGTTTCTTGAGGGGTTCAAGGTCACTACTTTCGTATGTTGTGCTTTTCTAATTTGGTTTAATGTTCTAAGCCAACTTGATTCTTATGATGGATTTATATACATAATTTCATTGAACCAGAAAAAGCTTTCAAAAACCTCCTTTAAATAATTCACCCCCCTTTTGTTTAAGGTCATATATTCTGACATAAGGTACATGGGGGACAATCTAGTCCTTTTAACTTAGGAAAAGGAAGAAAGTATGGAGAAAATGGTTGAACTTAATAAGGATTGGTTTGAAAGATTCTTCAAGTCCATTGTGCCCTGGTTATAACAAGAAATGGCAGGTTATAAAGTAGTCCGAGTGAGATGTTGGGGAGTTCCTTTGTCATTATGGAACAAAGATGCTTTAGTATGGTTGTAAAGCAGGTTGCCACTCTGGTTTAATTAGATGAAGCAACTGAAACATTAGAAAATATAGAATATGCTAGAATAAAGGTTAGAGTACCGGTGGGTTTTTCTGCTTCACTTAATCATAATATGAAGATTAATGACCAAATCATAATATGCAAGAACATCATAACCTCTACTTTGAACTTTGATGAATTTTTTAGGATCTCACAATGTGCATCTGCTAAGGAAATGTGGGATACTCTAGAGGTCACCCATGAAGGGACAAATGATGTGAAGAGAGCGAGGAAACATACTCTAATACAAGAGTATGAGATGTTCAGAATGCTCAAAGGAGAATCAATTGCTGAAGTACAAAAGAGATTCACTCACATTGTCAATCATCTAATGAGCCTTGGAAAATCTTTGACAAAGAGGAGTTGAACATCAAGATTCTCATGTGTCTTGATAGATCTTGGCAACCTAAAGTCACGACTATCTCAGAATCAAAGGACTTGACATCTCTGACTACAACCTCCTTGTTCTGAAATCTTAGAGAACATGAGTTGGAGATGAATAGACTCAATGTTCAAGAAAGTGAAGACAAGCATGTAAGGAACATTGCCTTGAAAGTTGCCAAGCACAAGAATAAGTAAGACTCAAGTGATGAAGAAACTCTTAGTTTGTTGTCTAAAAAGTTCAGCAAATTCTTGAAGAAAAACCGCAACAAGGAATCCAACAAAGAAAGGTATGGAAACAAGAAAACTAGTGATTTTAATCCTAACAATTATACTTACTTTGGTTGTGGAGAACAGGGCATATAAAAGCCGATTGCCCAAATAAAGAAGGCAAGGAAAATAAGTCAAGCAATAAAGAAAAGAAAGGGAATCAATTGCTTGGGATGAAAATGAAGTCTCTTCATCAAGTGATGAAAAAGCCAATCTGTGTTTGATGGTTGAAGGAGATGATGATTCAAGAAGTTCAAGCAGCGTAAGTTCTTCTGCCTCTTTAAATGATGAAAACTATAGTCAATTGCTTCAAGCTTTTAAAGAAGCTCATGAAAAAACTAACATATTGGCTCTCTTGAATAACCGGTTGAAAAGGGTTAAATAACTGGCTTGAAAACAGAGTCAAGACATTTGAAGAAGAATTGGAAAATTCTAAAACTGATCTTGAAAATCTTGAAATGCATTGCGAAAAGTCTTCTTGTTTGTGTCACTCAAAAGCTTGTGAAAATTGTAAAACTCTTGAGAGTAAAGTCCACTATCTTGTAAGAATTATTGATAAACTTTCAAAAGGTAAATCCAACTTTGAAACTGTCTTGGCATCCCAAAAATGTGTTTTTGGAAAATCTGATTTGGGGTTTAATCCTCAAAACAAGAAAAATGGGATTTCAAAGCCTTTTTCAAAAGTGCCAGAAAAAGAACCGATTGAAAGATCGAAACAACCGGTTGTTACATGTTTTTACTACATGAAGAGAGGCCACTTAGTTAGATTTTGTAAAATTAGGAAATATTATGTTCCTAAAGGTATTGTGAGATGGAATCCCAAAGGTTCTGAAGTTTCCAGTGATAAGGTGAATCAAAAGGACCCACATTTGTAAGGGGACCAAATCTTGTTGCTTGAATTTATTGTGGTACAGGGATACTAAAAGAAACATGGGCTCTTGAGTTATCAGATCAAGCTTTTGGAAGAAAAGGATTTTATCTTGAATTGAATTAAGGTTATGTACCAGCTTAAGTCCTCTTGAAAGCCAAAAGAAGCTTTCTTGATCATAAATAATGACTCATTGAAGGGAATGCATGACAAAAGGATAAGACTTTCTTTGTCTTTGTTTTTTTTTTTGTTATTAATCCATGCTAAAATCTTCGTCTATTTGTGTTATATGTGTACAATTACATTTTGATTCTTCTCTGTTTTTAAATTCAAACTTGTTGCTACTTCAGAAAAACAGCCGATTGTTTCTTCTCTGACAGCATTGCATAAAATTGATTTAATTTCTTTATGCATTCTATCTTTTACAGATTCAATCTTAAAGGAATTATGAGTCAATAAAGCAGTCATAAGAGTCTGATTTGGTTCAGGAGGAGGTTACTTCTTGTCATAAAAGGAAGATATTTCATATCTTCGAAATTCAAGTGCCTTTATGACTAGTCAAATCCACATGTGCTGACCATATGTTTTTCTGGTATGGGCTGACGTGGTTACTGTGCAAGTTTGACCTGATTCCTCTTCTTGAAGACTAGAAACCACTGCAACCAAAGGATCAAAGAGGATTTTTATTTTGCAATAAAACCCTCTGCAGCTGTTTTTCTACACAAAAACAACCCATTCGCACATCTCTTGCTGCATCTCATATTCTTCTATGTTTTCCTTTTCTCTCATTCTGTTATCATGGATTCCACTCCTCCATCATAAAAAAGGATTAAAACCAGGGCTGTAAGAACAGGAGGGCGTCTTGAAGGCTGGTTTTCAAGAGATAATGAGTTGATTGAAAAATATCGCTTTGAAACAAGTAGAAAAGTGATAAACAATCCTAAAGTTGTCTCTTTCAGCTGGTTGAAAAGTCAAAAGCTGGATGATGCGAGGAATCTTCTCAAAGGAAAATTGTTAAAGAGGTTCTTGGAGATGAAAGGGAACATTTATCCTAATCTTATTCGGGTTTTCTACACCAACTGGAAATTTGATGGAAACAACCTTGTTTCTCATGTTAAAGGTGTGGATATGGAGATTACTCATGAGGTTTGGACTATTGTAATTGGTTTAAAGTATGCTGGACTGAGAATCAACAAAGGGAATATTGGTGTGGTGGAAGATTTCAACAAGATTCGGTATTATAAAAGTTGTTTGAAGAATCCTCAAACATAAGTAAGAACTTGTTCTGTTGGAGGGTTGAAGTTGAATGAAAGGTTGCTAGCTCTCATTGTAACTTGGATTCTAACACCAAGAGGGAGCAATCATTTTGTTCTCACTGAGGAAGATCTTGTCTACATATACTGCATTATGAGCAAAGTCAAGATAAATTGGATCCATATCATCAAGGAACACATGCAGAAATCTATGAGGTTAAGTGACTATCATTATCCTTATGCTATCTTGATTTCTAATTTCTTAAACTATTTTGAAGTAGATCTTGAGGAAGAAACATCTGAATTGGTGAAATCAACACAAAAAGTGAACAATGGTTCACTAAGCAAGATGGGTTTTACCAAGATTGGTGAAAGATGGGTAAGCAAGGATGGTGAACATGGTGGTTCCTCAAGTGGTGCACATGGTGAACAGGATGAAGAAGATCAAGAAGCTGCTGACGGGTCTGATGATGCTCAAGATGAAGATCAACCTGCTGCTGACATAAGTGCTGAAACAATTGCTGGAAATCAAGGAAATAGATTTCTCTCAATGTCTTCTTTTGAGATATTCATGGTTAGGTTGGACAGCTTTGCTGAAAATCAAAGGAATCTTTATGATCTTTGAGCTACAAACTTCCAGAACTTTGACAACAAATTTCAAAGCATGGATACACGTTTTTAGACCCTTTATGAACAGATTGAAGTTGTTCAAAACCAACTTTTTGAGCTGCAGTATGGGAAAGAAGATTGAAGCCAAGTTTTGTTATTCTTTCTATGCTTGTATTGCCTTATTTTGAACTACTTTGTTTTTATCTCTTGCTAATTCTATTTGTGAAGACAAATAGGGGAAGAATATAGTTTATGTGTTGTCTTAAAAACTGCTATAACCTGCTACAACTCTGATTTAATTTTCTGCTGCACAATAGCTTGTGTTGGTGCTGCAGTTTGGTGTACATTCACATAGTTTTTGGCTGTTTTTTTTTGCTTTAGTGTTTATGCAGCAAAGTAGTTGATGTGTAACCATAACCTGCTATTAGAGATGCTCTGGATTGCATAGTTTTTTGTTTTGCAGGTGATGTTTCAGATTCATCAAGATCAACACAAGCAACCAGGGATTTGTCTTCATCAAATAGGGGGAGATTGTTGATCAAGTGCTTTGTAGAATCCAAATCCAAGATGTTTGATGGAAGGCTGGTGTTGTTGTTGTTGTGTTTGGCTGGGATTTGGGTAGAATAAAGTGTGATCCACTTTACTGTTGAATCTAAAACTAATTGAAATTAAGTGTTTTTCCAACTAAGTGAAAAACAACTTGTTGTTTTGTCGAATCAACCGGTTGTTTTACTCTTAGGAGTTTTTGAAAAAGGTTGAAAGGTGTTTGGTTTGGTTGACTTAACTGTCAAACCAAAACAATCGATTGTTTCGTGGTTTCAACCGATTGTTTCTTTGAAACTCCTAACAGAATTCAATTTTGAATGGTGAATCTGTTTTAAATGATTTCTAACTGAATACGCTCCTTCATTAAATTCTTTGACCAATCTTTGGAAAATATAAATGGTTTGTTTATGTTTTCAAATAAGTAAGAAATAGCTTTGAGAAATCCAGTTTGACAAATTTGTTTTTGAGATTTCAAGATTCACATCAAGCTTTGAATTTTCAAGTGAGAGTGGAATAGGATTGCAATTGTATTCAATTAAGATTGTACTGTGATCAGGTGTAATCCTTTCTAAACCTACTGTATTTCTGTTGTTGTGTTTCCAATGAGTGTTGTGTGTTCTTGAGGTGTTCAAGATCAATACTCTTTGTGTGGTTTGCTAAAGGTAGTGTGTTGCTTAAGGGGTTCAAGGTCACTACTTTGGTGTGTTGTGCTTTTATAATTTGGTTTGATTACATAGTGGTTTTCCCAGTGGTTTCTGGGGACTGGATTTAGCTCTTGGCTTAAGAGTGAACCAGTATAAACGGTTTGAGTGATTCTCTCTTACTCTGAACTCCTTTAAATTTTGTTTTAAGCTGTTTGTGTTTTTAACTAGTATAAACAACTGATTGTTTTTCTGTTGCTTTGCTGTATAATTGTTGATCTTGTAAGCCAACTTGATTCTTGTTCTGGATTCATACATAGAATTTAATTGAACCTGAAAAAGCTTTCAAAAACCTCCTTTAAATAATTCACCCCCTCTTGTTTAAGGCTATATATTCTAACATAAGGTACATGGGGGACAATCTAGTTCTTTTAACTCAGGAAAAGGAAGAAAGTGTGGAGGAAATAGTTGAACTTAATAAGGATTGGTTTAAAAGCTTATTCAAGTCCATTGTGCCCTGATCATAACAAGAAATTGCAGGTTATAGAGTAGTTCGAGTGAGATGTTGGGGAGTTCCTTTGTCATTATGGAACAAAGAGGCTTTAGTATGGTTGTAAAGCAGGTTGCCACTCTGGTTGAATTAGATGAAGCAACTGAAACATTAGAAAATATAGAATATGCTAGAATAAAGGTTAGAGTATCGGTGGGTTTTACTGCTTCACTTAATCATAATATTGAGATTATTGACCAAATATATTCAGTGGTTGTGGAAGAGGAAATGTCACTTAGTGTAAGTAACCATTGCCATTACAACTAGGTGTATTTGGTT
Source organism: Phaseolus vulgaris (assembly GCF_051622355.1). Lineage (NCBI taxonomy): Eukaryota > Viridiplantae > Streptophyta > Magnoliopsida > Fabales > Fabaceae > Phaseolus > Phaseolus vulgaris. The sequence goes on from NC_143501.1 coordinate 13,723,773, forward strand.
TCGTCTGATAATATTTCTTTCTTGGATTCCATGATAGAAGGGACCGTATTCTCAGAAAAGTTATTAGAAGATTAAGATAATTAGAATATTGAGGGGGATGGAGAGAAAAAATTGTGTTATCAACCAATCTAGAGCTGCAAAAATTGCAATAGGTATCATTATCCACAATCACTGAACTAATATTTTCAAAAACCTTACAACAAGTATGGAATAGGTTTTCCCATTGAGATTGTTCCAACTCCACAAATTGGTTGCCAATTAACCTCTTCACCATTAAGAGAAGAATATTAAAACATTTTTCTTCTTTTTAGTCTTATAAAAATGTAGGATTTTTGTTGTCTAAAAAAATAGATACATAAGTGGGCTTAATTTGGACCAATTTGGGCTTGAATAGGCCTTTATTTAGAGAGTCTTAGACCCAAATGGAAGTCAAGGTGAAACCCTCTCCATTAGGGAAGTCAAAACCCTAATTGGAGAGGCAAGAAGAGAGTCTACATGTTTACCTACAAGGCCTTTGAAATTATTCCAACACCATAGGTTGGCTGCCAAGTAACCTCCTCACCATTAAGAGATTACCTTCACAAGGTTGGATATCCTCTTCAGATTCCAAAATTTCATCCTCACTAGGTGGGGATATAGAGCCACTAGGACCATCATTGTCATAGTCCTTTAAAACCATATTTATTTTTTTGGGACACTTAGAACCATAATGTCCTTGGAAGAGTCTCTTCTATATTTTTATTTTTTTTCTATATCCTTTCCCCTAGACCCATCATACCCAAATTTGGAGGGGTAACCCTCTGATGGAGGACCATCCTTGCTAACGCCATCTTTTTCTCTCAAGTAAGAGCAGGGGATCAACTTGAAGATTACAGTAGAAACATCTGTTGAAGATGGTTGCTGCCCCCTTCAAGATTGTGTTTGATGAAGACTTATATGTAGTGTTTGATGAAGACTTGTATGTAATTCTCATGTATTTTTGCTTTGCTTTAAGTATGTCTTAGCTAGTGCTTAGAGGTTGTCTAAGAGTGGGCTTTTTGCTGAGTAACTCACCTCATAACCACTGGCCATGTGTTAAGAACAAGCATAAGTTTTCTTAAACTGTTTTTCACATGTTTTACACAAAAACACGTTTACTGCATAAAAATAAATCTGTTCTTTTCTAAATAAACAGATTCATTTTTTCACTGATGCCTTGGCTAAAGTCTTGTAAAAATTAGATTTTGTGCATCAGGTATTTTGACTAAGTCTTCTTCTTTTCAAAACGACTGAGTTTTAAATTGTTAAACTTTCTCTGTTTTTGTTTTGAAAAATAAATCTGTTCATCTGTAAATGAATAGATTCTTTTTGCCTCTGGTGCCATGTCAAGCTTAAACGTTTTTTAGTTTTATCTCAGCACCAGAATGGTTGACTAAGTCTCCTCAATTAACAGATTCTCTAACTGCTTTTGAAAATAAATCAGTTTATTTTATTTTCAATCTGTTCATTTTATAACAGCTTTAACTGTTTTTCAAAATTCTGTTATAAGCTGGCTTTCTATAAAATGCAAACTTGTTTATGAGCTTAACAACGATTCAAACAATTTATACATTTGATAAAAACAAGTTTTGACAGCAGAGAGTTAAGTGTTTTCAAAGGATTAGCATTTGTTCTTCAAAGATTTCAAAAATCACAAAGTGCTTGTTCTTGGTTTGGCTCCAAAAGCTTGGTGTGAGGTGCAGCTACTGTTCTAGCAATCTTGCCTACTGGTTTAAGGCAGATCTGTGTATCCTCAATCAGGTGTAGTCGTTTCACATCTCTTTCTTGTAATAGTTTGGTTGAACACTCTTCTTGATAGGTGTTCTTGAAGAGTGGGTGTGTGTGTATGCTGAAATAGGTTTTTTCAGCAAGAGTACCTAAGTTCTTGTAGGTTTCAAGAACAGTGGGAATTGTACTTGGTTGTACTGTGTGTTAGTGATTTCCACCTGTTGTTGGTGAAGACTGGATGTAGCTCAGGTTGAGTGAACCAGTATAATTGCTTGTGTCCATTCTCTCTCTCTCTCTGCAATTTCGTTTCTGCATAATTGATAAAACAACAAAGAAATAAATCTGTTCAATTGAAAATAAATCTGTTCCTTCTGGGCACTGTGCATACTGTTCTTGATTTCTGAAAAAGGTGTTTGAATCTGATAAGAACATATATAATCTGCTAAAAACCATTGGAACAGATTGACTGTGATAGGCTGCTCAAGAAACTGTAAATGCTATTAATTGAACCTTAAACAATTGCTTAAAGTTGAAGCTTGCTGTTTTGTGATTCATTGTTCTTAATTTCTGGAAAATTTCTTGACATCAAGAAGAACACTCATAGTCTGTTAAAAGTCACTGGAACAGCTTGTTTGCAAAGGTCACTCAATTAACTAGCATGCTATCAATTGAACCTTAATCACGTGCTTGAAATTGAAGCTTGCTGTTTTGTGTTTCACTGTTTTTCAAATCTGATATTTGTGTGTGTGCTGCTGGAAATTCTCACTGCATAATCTTGTGATTAACCTTGCTGAATTAAAAGCTTTTCAAACAAAAACAGTGCTGAAATAAATATGTTCATTTTCACATAAATCGATTTATTTTGCTGTAAAACTGTGTTAAACTCTGTTTCTGCGAGAAAGTTTTGAAAGGTCAATTCACCCCCCCTCTTGAACTTTGGCACTATTAAAGAGCTAGGACTTGTATTTTAATCAAGTTTGTTTGTAATAATGTCTGAGTTTAATGTGCTTTTTGCTGAGGGTTCTGCTGTTAATAGACCACCTATGTTCAATGGAATGAATTATGCATTTTGGAAAGTTAGAATGAGAATTTTCATGGAATCCATTGATGCATTAATTTGGGAAGTTGTGGTCAATGGACCTTATGTGCCAATGCAGGTTGTCAAGGATGAACAAGTGGAAAAGCCAAGATCAGAATGGAATGAGACCGAAAGGAGGAAGGCTCAACATGATCTTGTGGCCAAGAACATCATAACCTCTGCATTGACAATGGATGAGTTCTTCAGGATATCTCAATGTAAGTCAGCTAAGGAGATGTGGGAAGTCTTAGAAGTGACTCATGAAGGTACTGAAGATGTGAAAAGGTTAAGGAAACATGCACTCATCCAAGAATATGAGCTGTTCAGAATGCAACCCGAGGAGAGCATTGCTGATGTGCAGAAGAGATTCACCCACATTGTGAATCACCTCACTGGCTTGGGAAAAGAATTTAACAGAGAGGAGCTCAACATAAAGATATTGAAGTGCCTCGACAGAAGCTGGCAACCAAAGGTGACATCTATCTCTGAAAGCCGTGATCTATCAAAATTAGGAACTGCTGCACTGTTTGGAAAGCTGATGGAGCATGAGCTAGAGCTTAAAAGACTTAAAGAGCAGGAAACAACAGAGAGAAAACCCAAAGGACTTGCACTGAAAGCAATTGAATTGGATGAGATCAAGGAGGAAAAAGAAGATGCTGAAGATGATGACACAATCAGCCTTCTTACAAAAAGATTCAGCAAATTCCTGAGGAAGAAAAGCAAAAATAGGAACCAGCAGAAAAGAAGGTATCCTAAACTCAATGATTTAAATTCCTCTAAATATACTTGCTTTGGATGTGGCAAAACAGGGCATATCAAAACAGATTGTCCAGACAATCAAACTAAGGACAAATCTGCTAGCAAGAAATTTGAAAGGAACAAAGGAAGAAGAGCCTACATCTCATGGGAGGAAAATGAAGTATCCTCAACTAGCAGCTCTTCAACAGAAGATGAGGAGAACAATCTGTGTTTCATGATGAAGGATGAGGAGTCAAGCTCTGAATCAGTAAGTAATTTTTCTGCTGATTCTGATAACTATGATGATTTGCTTGCTGCCTTCAAGGAAACACATGATGAAGCTAATAGGCTAGCTGTAATATGCAATAAGCTGCAAAAGGTAAATAATGTGCTTGCACCTAAAGTAAAAACACTTGAGGAAGAATTGCATAAGGCCAAAACAGATTTGGTAAGCCTTGAACTGACTTGCTTGCATGCCTCTATTAAAAACTGTGAAAACTGCAAAAGATTGGAAAAACAAGTGGAATATTTGCTGAAAACCCTTTCCAATTTCACCAAGGGAAGAGAAAACCTTGAGTCTCTCCTTGGATCACAGAATGCTGTTTTCAATAAGAATGGACTTGGTTATACCCCTGGAAATACAACCAATGTCAAAAAGCTTTCAAGTTTTTTTGTTCCAGCAAAATCAGTTTTTTCAGCTTTTAACAGTGGCAAAAAGGCATCTCATGTAACCTGTTTTTACTGCATGAAATCTGGTCATACATCTAGGTCTTGCATTGCTAGAAAGCATCTTGTTCCTAAGAACTTAGCTAAATGGCTGCCAAAGAGAAGGTGTTAATCTGTGCTGGACCCTATACTAAAAAGGGTACCATTTGTATATTTTTTATTCTGTTTTGCAGATTGGAAGCAAGAAGAACCAGTGGTACTTGGACAGTGGCTGTTCCAAGCATATGACTGGAGATCTTACAAAGTTCACCAGCTTAAAGCTCAAAGCTCAAAGCAGAAGGACATGTGACCTATGGTGACAATAACCGAGGGAGGATTTTGGGCAGAGGAACTGTTGGAACAGGGAACTCAACAACCATTGAGAATGTGCTGTATGTAGAAGGACTTAAGCATAGTCTTCTCAGCATAAGTCAGCTTTGTGACAAAGGATACAAATTGAATTTTGGGTCTAATGGCTGCACAATCTCAAGTAATTCATCTAGTAAGGTACTGTTTACTGGTAAGAGAGTGAATAACATTTATCTGTTGAATATCATGGAATCTAACTCTTCAAATGAGTGTTTGCTGTCCAGAAGTGATGAGTCTTGGTTGTGGCACAGGAGGTTAGCTCACATACACACAAATCACTTGAATAAATTGAAATCTAAAGATTTAGTTTCTAGTTTACCTAACATTAAATTTCAGGACAACAGGCTTTGTGATGCTTGTGTGAAAGGTAAACAAATCAAATCCTCTTTCAAGTTAAAGGATATTGTCTCTACAAAAAATCCATTGGATGTGTTACATATGGACTTATTTGGTCCATCTAGAGTTGCTAGCTTGGCTGGAAATTTGTATGCTTTAGTTGTTGTGGATGATTACTCTAGATTTAAATGGACTCTATTTCTTGCACATAAACATGATGCTTATTCTGCCTTTAAGAGATTAGCAAAAATTCTGGAAAATGAAAATGGTTGCTGCATTAAATCAATTCGAAGTGATCATGGGGGAGAGTTTCAAAATGCTAAGTTTGAGAGGTTCTGTGAGAAGCATGGGATAGCTCATACCTTTTCAGCTCCTAGGACACCCCAACAAAATGGTGTAGTTGAAAGGAAAAATAGATCACTAGAAGAACTTGCTAGAACTATGTTAAATGAATCTAAGCTACCTAAGTATTTTTGGGCTGATGCTGTTTATACTGCAGGTTATGTCTTAAATAGGACCTTAATAAGACCAATTCTTAAGAAAACCCCATATGAATTGTATAAGGGCAGAAAACCTAGTGTAAGCCACCTTAGAGTATTTGGATGTAAATGTTTTGTATTGAATAATGGCAAAGAAAATCTTGGTAAGTTTGATGCTAAATCTGATGAAGGTGTGCACATTGGTTATGCTTTGAATTGTCATGCATATAGAGTCTTTAATAAAAGGCTGCTTATAGTAGAAGAATCAATGCATGTTGTTTTTGATGAAACTGATCATAGTGTATCTAAAACTGCTGCTGATGAACCTGACAGTAATGAATTTAAATCTGTTTTAAATCAAAATGAATCGATTCATTTTGATACTGCGATACACATGCTATACAAGAATCTACTATAGCTGCAGGTTTGCCAAAAGAGTGGAAAACCCCAAGAGACTTAACCCTTGATAATGTCATTGGGAACATTGAGAAAGGAGTGTCAACTAGAAAATCCTTGAACAATTTCTGTGAAGCAATGGCTTTTGTATTTCAAGTTGAACCCAAGAATTTGAAGGAAGCTCTCGAGGACAGCAACTGGATTTTAGCTATGCAAGAGGAACTGAATCAGTTTGCTCTTAATGAGGTCTGGACTCTTGTTCCTAGAATACCTGAGATGAATGTTATTGGAACAAAATGGGTATTTAGAAACAAAATGGATGAGCATGGAGTGATCACCAGAAACAAGGCTAGGCTTGTAGCTAAAGGGTACAATCAAGAAGAAGGAATAGACTATGATGAGACATATGCACCAGTGGCTCGGTTAGAAGCTGTTAGACTGCTGCTTGCCTTTTCATGCATCAAAGGGTTCTAGCTATTTCAAATGGACGTGTAGAGTGCCTTTCTAAATGGCTATATAAATGAAGAAGTATTTGTCTCACAACCACCAGGTTTTGAAGACCATCAACATCCAGAATATGTGTTCAAACTCCAAAAGGCTCTCTATGGACTCAAGCAAGCTCCTAGGCAATGGTATGAGAGGCTAAGTGATTTTCTCACCTCTCAAGGCTATGACAGAGGCACATCAGATAAGACCTTGTTCATTAAGAAGAAAGGAGATGACTCAATTCTAGTCCAAGTATATGTGGATGACATCATTTTTGGATCAAATAATGGAGAATTGTGTGAAGCTTTCGTGAAAGTCATGAAAAGTGAGTTTGAAATGTCAATGATGGGTGAGTTGAACTATTTTCTAGGCTTGCAGGTCAAACAACTCAAGGATGGCATTTTCTTAAGTCAAGCTAAGTATTGCAAGGATTTGCTGAAGAAATTTGAAATGGACAAGTGTAAACCAATCAGCACACCCTTCTCAACAAGCTGTCATTTGGATCATGATGAAGCTGGAATTTCTATTGATGAAACCAAATACAGAGGACTCATAGGATCACTACTGTATCTCACTGCCAGCAGGCCAGATATAATGTTTGCAGTGTGCATGTGTGCAAGGTTTCAGTCTGCTCCTAAAGAATCACACTACAATGCTGTCAAAAGGATTTTGAAGTATTTGCAAGGAACTAAAGAAGATGGCTTGTGGTATCCAGGTAACATTTCATTAAGCTTAATTGGGTATTCTGATTCAGATTTTGCAGGTTGCAAAATTGATAGGAAGAGCACAAGTGGAACCTGTCATTTGCTTGGATCAAGCTTGATCTCATGGCAATGCAAAAAGCAGGCTTGTGTAGCTCTTTCCACTGCTGAAGCAGAATACATTGCAGCAGGGAGTTGTTGTGCTCAAACTATATGGCTAAGACAACAATTGAATGATTTTGGTATCTTACTTAACCATATACCTCTGCTGTGTGATAATACAAGTGCAATCAACTTAACCAAAAATCCTGTCATGCATTCAAGAACCAAACACATTGAAATAAGGCATCATTTTCTAAGGGAACACATATCTAATGGAACATGTGATATTAAGTTCATTGGTACTGATTTACAACTTGCTGATTTGTTCACAAAACCATTAGCCAAAGATAGGTTTAATTTTCTGCTTAATGAATTGGGTATTATAAATGTCAATTATACCTAGCAGTGAAAAATTAAATCTGTTTATTCGCAATTGAATGTGTTTATTTTCTGCACTGATATGAATTGATGACTAGGAAAGAGAAATTCTGATCTTTGACTGCTTGACTGACTTAGTGGGCATTAACCTCTGTACCCTTGACGGTTTTGGTCATGGTTATGTAACCGATTTGATGGTTTGGGTGCTCAATAAGAATTTGAGTGTATGCATCGTGACCCTAAATATTTGGTGCATATTTTCAAAGATTCTCTGCACAAATTCAGAGCATAATATCTTCATGCATATCCACTCATAACTGCCATATCAATCCATTTATTCTGCTATAAATCTGTGTGAATACTTGCTACCCACATTGGCCATTCTCTTTCTATTCTCACCATTTGAAATCAAGAAAAGAATTCAGGTTCAAACATGGCTTCGTCTTCAAGACAAAAACAGAAAAGCAAGGGAAAGCAAACCACTTCTCAAGGTGTGTTAGAAGGATGGTTCGCTGGAAATGAAGAAGGCATCAATGCCTACATTCATGAAACAAGCAGGAAGCAGATCAACATACCCAAGGTGCTGGATTTCAATTGGCTGAAATCTGAAAAACTGGTAGAAACAAGGGCTGTGTTGAAGCACCAGAAACTGAAAAAGATGCTGGAATTGACGGGTAATGTTTATCCTGACTTGGTTAAAGTGTTTTATACTAACCTCACATTGGATGGGAAGAATGTTGTCTCTTATGTGAAAGGAATCAAGATGAAGATCACAAGTGATGTGTGGAATTCTGTGGCTGGAATAAAATATGCTGGACTGAAAGTTGGGAAAGGAAATACCAGTGGAATTTCAGAATTCAACAAGCTGCAATATTATAAGAGTTGCATGAGGAATCCTACAGAAAGTATAAACAGGTTTCATGCAGGGCATTTGAACCTCACTCCACGTCTAGTTGCATACATCATAGCATGGCAACTGATTCCAAGAGGGACAAACCATGCTGTCTTACATGAAGAGGATCTCATTCTCCTATATTGCATCATGAACCAAATTAAGGTAAACTGGGTGTTCATTGTCAATGAACACATGCTCAAGTCAAAAAGGTTGGCTGATTACAGATTTCCCTATGCTATTCTTGTTTCCAAATTAATTGATTACTTTGGTATTGATGTTACAAATGAGAGAAATGACCCTATCAAAGCTGTAAGTGAGATTGATACTTCAACTCTCACCAAAATGGGTTTTCACAAAATTGAAAACAAGTGGGTGGTTCTCAAGGAGAAGGACACTCAAGCAGAACATGAGGATGAGGATGAAGCTGTTCCTATGGATGATGACTCACCTGCTGCCCAATCTGAACATGAGGAAGTTGTTGCAAATGCCATAGTTGCCTATCAAAGTCCAGAATACCGTGGAGAACCAATGTCTATGTTTGAGAGGCAAGTGCTGTACCGTCTTGATGTCATGTCTGCAGAACAAAGGGCACACTTTGAGACTACTCATGCAAGGTTCCAACACCTTGATCATCAGATTGAAGGAGTTCAGGCACAGCTTGCAGAGCTTTACTACAAGGATCAGTAGTTTTTTCTTCTTTTAATGCTTTCCTTATCAGTTTTCAAGTTTATGTAATGTTGAACAATTTGGTTTTCTGGTTCTGAACTATTATGGTTATAATTTCTGCTTTATACCCCTGTATTCCCTATGCTTATATGCTGTTTGATGAATCCAAAGGGGGAGAAAAATAGCTCACCATGCTAGGTGATGCTAGCTGAAACAGGGAGTTAACTCTGCACCTTTACACAAATTCTGCATGTTATGCAATATTGCTGTTTTCTGGTGTAAAGTCTGGTGCAGTGCAGGTACTTAAAGCAACAAAGCTATGAGGTTAGCTATGGGGATTTGTCTCCATCAAACAGGGGGAGATTGTTGAAGATGGTTGCTGCCCCCTTCAAGATTGTGTTTGATGAAGACATATATGTAGTGTTTGATGAAGACTTGTATGTAATTCTCATGTATTTTTGCTTTGCTTTAAGTATGTCTTAGCTAGTGCTTAGAGGTTGTCTAAGAGTGGGCTTTTTGCTGAGTAACTCACCTCATAACCACTGGCCATGTGTTAAGAACAAGCATAAGTTTTCTTAAACTGTTTTTCACATGTTTTACACAAAAACACGTTTACTGCATAAAAATAAATCTGTTCTTTTCTAAATAAACAGATTCATTTTTTCACTGATGCCTTGGCTAAAGTCTTGTAAAAATTAGATTTTGTGCATCAGGTATTTTGACTAAGTCTTCTTCTTTTCAAAACGACTGAGTTTTAAATTGTTAAACTTTCTCTGTTTTCGTTTTGAAAAATAAATCTGTTCATCTGTAAATGAATAGATTCTTTTTGCCTCTGGTGCCATGTCAAGCTTAAACGTTTTTTAGTTTTATCTCAGCACCAGAATGGTTGACTAAGTCTCCTCAATTAACAGATTCTCTAACTGCTTTTGAAAATAAATCAGTTTATTTTATTTTCAATCTGTTCATTTTATAACAGCTTTAACTGTTTTTCAAAATTCTGTTATAAGCTGGCTTTCTATAAAATGCAAACTTGTTTCTGAGCTTAACAACGATTCAAACAATTTATACATTTGATAAAAACAAGTTTTGACAGCAGAGAGTTAAGTGTTTTCAAAGGATTAGCATTTGTTCTTCAAAGATTTCAAAAATCACAAAGTGCTTGTTCTTGGTTTGGCTCCAAAAGCTTGGTGTGAGGTGCAGCTACTGTTCTAGCAATCTTGCCTACTGGTTTAAGGCAGATCTGTGTATCCTCAATCAGGTGTAGTCGTTTCACATCTCTTTCTTGTAATAGTTTGGTTGAACACTCTTCTTGATAGGTGTTCTTGAAGAGTGGGTGTGTGTGTATGCTGAAATAGGTTTTTTCAGCAAGAGTACCTAAGTTCTTGTAGGTTTCAAGAACAGTGGGAATTGTACTTGGTTGTACTGTGTGTTAGTGATTTCCACCTGTTGTTGGTGAAGACTGGATGTAGCTCAGGTTGAGTGAACCAGTATAATTGCTTGTGTCCATTCTCTCTCTCTCTCTGCAATTTCGTTTCTGCATAATTGATAAAACAACAAAGAAATAAATCTGTTCAATTGAAAATAAATCTGTTCCTTCTGGGCACTGTGCATACTGTTCTTGATTTCTGAAAAAGGTGTTTGAATCTGATAAGAACATATATAATCTGCTAAAAACCATTGGAACAGATTGACTGTGATAGGCTGCTCAAGAAACTGTAAATGCTATTAATTGAACCTTAAACAATTGCTTAAAGTTGAAGCTTGCTGTTTTGTGATTCATTGTTCTTAATTTCTGGAAAATTTCTTGACATCAAGAAGAACACTCATAGTCTGTTAAAAGTCACTGGAACAGCTTGTTTGCAAAGGTCACTCAATTAACTAGCATGCTATCAATTGAACCTTAATCACGTGCTTGAAATTGAAGCTTGCTGTTTTGTGTTTCACTGTTTTTCAAATCTGATATTTGTGTGTGTGCTGCTGGAAATTCTCACTGCATAATCTTGTGATTAACCTTGCTGAATTAAAAGCTTTTCAAACAAAAACAGTGCTGAAATAAATCTGTTCATTTTCACATAAATCGATTTATTTTCTGTAAAACTGTGTTAAACTCTGTTTCTGCGAGAAAGTTTTAAAAGGTCAATTCACCCCCCCTCTTGAACTTTGGCACTATTAAACCCAACAACATCTGCCTTAGTTTTGTATAAATTTTGTAAATAATAGAATAGTACTTTTGGGCCTTGTATTCTGGGCAAAGTTAGTGTAGGATTTTTGGCCTTAAAAGACCAAGAAGAAGGCAACAACATGGCCCCACTTCAAGGCTTCCAAGAAGAAGCCATGTGTCTCTCATCCAAAGTCACTCTTCATGCTTCTCCACTTCCTTAGGTGCCACATACCAATGCCGCTTCAACCTCCTAGTGTCACTTGTCTTGATGCCATTGGAGAGTTACTTAATGTCTTGGATTGCCACATGGTAACCCACCAATGGAGAGGATTATAAGGTGTCAGATGTCATGTTGTGAATGAAGAGTTTTGTAGAACTTGGACAATCATCTTAGGAGCTTTCTTAGTCTATAAATAAGAAGATCCTCTCTTTTAAATTCTAGACTTGAATGATATATGAAATTATGTTTATGAAATTATTAGCACACTTCTCCAAGTCTCTCCCTCTATGATGCTCTTTTGCATTCTAGAAACTCAAGGAAGTTGTCCTAACCTCTTCCTTGGCCCTTGCACCTAAAACCTCATGCCTAAACCACTTCTCCTCCATGACCATTCGGTGTTTTACTCCATGGATTTATACAAGTTTTTCGCTTCCTTCCATCAGATCTTCCCAAAACTCAAGGACAATTGCATCACTCTCCCTGTTATGCTCTCTCCTAGAATAGGATGTGTTAGGATAGTCTCTCGTATAAGTAGACCTTCTCTTCACTTGTTGTTATACCTTAACACATAGTTGAACCAAATCATTTAAATCATTAAAAGGAAATATTTCAACCCTATCCTGAATTTATAGGTTAAGCCCACTCTAAAATCTAGCAATGATAACCCTAGGGTCTTCCTCAATACCAACCCTCAAAATCAGTAATTCCATTTTTTTCCTAGGATTCTCCTAAGGGAATTTTTTTCAATTTATTTCAGTTTCTAATTTGAATAAGAGGGTGTTTCATTAAACCGGTCCACCAATACATTGTTGGTCCCTAAAAGCTAAGTGTAGCCATGGAAAAATTTCTTTTTTCATCAACATGGTTACTGGCAAACAAGTTGTTTTACTTTCATCTCTTAATCTAAAAATTCTTCTACATTATCTTTTTCATAAAAAGGAGGAAGGTCTATCCTTGGTTCTCTAGGAAAAGGTTCATATATAGGCCTATGATAGTTTTTTGGGTGTGGTACATAATAATCTTCATTATATTGTGGACTACACCACCCCTCAGTTTGCCCTGTTGGAGCCAAACTCCTTCTTCTATGCCTAGGTTCCTCTTCTTCATATCCATTGCCCTTATTTTGATTAAGGGTCATTTGTGTAAACATAGGTATCAAATTTCTTATTTATATTTTCCATGCTTTCTTGTTATTTTTCTAAATTTTCTTTTAAAAGTATGGTCTCCTCTCTCCCCCCATACTCCCCCTTTGGTTCCCTATTACTTCCTTGTACACTAGATACATGATTATGATCACTCATTTTGAATTAAGAAAAAATATTTTCACACAGATTTTGATTCAATAATGAGTGATAAAAAAATTTCACAAATAGGTTTTGAGGTTGGAAGTTTCTATGAAGGTCAAATAGTCAGGTTTTCTCTAAGTTCACTCCTAAAAAATAGCGGTGAGTTACTTGGATCGCTTAATTACCAAAGTATTTCCTAGCTAGAGATTCCTCAAATAGACTTAGCCAATTTTCCTCAAAAGAAACTTCAAAACAATTTTCCCTAAATGTGTGTGTGCAAGGTTTCCTAGTGAATAAAGCAAGATAAATTATAAATTGAGAGAAAATACCCTAAGTATCATGAAGAATTAGAAAATAAAAGAAAGCAAGAAATTAAACAAGAAAGAAGCAAAGAAAACAAGAAAATATAAAGAAAGTAAACTAGACGTGTCGTGAAAGTGCAAGTGACACTTTGAGTCCCTTGACATACTTTCACTTACTAATGCATGATTTTACTATTACTGATGGCAGAGCCCCTAGCAAAGAACCAACCATTAAGACAATGAGTAGAAGAATACAAGAAGAGTGAGACTAGGCTACCCCAAGCAAATACATACTTTTATACATGTTTAAAGAGTCATGAGTTAGTTGTAAAAATTAGAATAGGATTTTACTTTTACTTGCAAAATAATTAGGTCAAGTAGTGTAGATTATGGACTTGTATTTTTTCCTTGAGTAGACTAGGGTTAGGATTAGAGTTTCTAAACCTACCTAGGGTATAATTGATCTCAATCTTGGCCCATCTTAAACCATAGGTCGGTCACATATTAACTTTACACGCCTAAGATAAACTCCTTGTTCACATTGTCATCCCACTTGCCATGTGCCTAGAATTAGTGCTATCTTTTGAATTAAAATTCCCCTCCAAATTCCCTTGTAATTGGTCGGCCTCCTCACCTATAAATGAAGGTCCAAGGCTTGGTATTTTTCAAATCAATAATATTAGAGTTATATTGCTAATAGACCTCACAACACTACAAGTTCCATGAGAACTCTTTGAGTTCTTCATTGGCTTCACTCCTTCATTGCTTCTGCTTCCACCTACAAGCCAATTGGTGCTAGTTTTCACATCATGAAAAAGGAACTCCATTATTTGGTATCTAGAGCTATGGTTCAAACAAAGGTGTAGTGAGTTATTCTTCTTTTCTAGTATTTCTTTGATATTTTTTTGTTGTCTACATTTCATTTTAATTGTCTTGAGTTGTTTTTAATATTGTTTTACCATTTATTTTGTGCCTATTTGAGGTTTAACGAGTTCAAATTTTAAATTCTATCTTGAACCATCCATATCATGTGTTTAGGGCTCCAATTATGCAATCCATGTATGTACTTTTATTTTGATTAAGTCTTATTTCAGTATTTGATGTTTTAATTGCGATAACCGTGTGTTTTGAGTGATTCTTTTTTAATCTAATTCTAGTCATGTCAAGTCATGTTAGTTCATAATTGTCAACAATTCTTAGTAGTAGTTTTGTTGAATTGATGTTTCTTGCTTTGACCTAATGGTTCTAATTGTGTTAAAAATATATGTCTTTGAATGCTTTTTAATTTTTGAATTTGAGTTCATTACTTGTTAATTAATTCAATAACAAGTTATTAGAGTTACAATTTCCATTAAGTGTTCTTGGTGCCTAATTTTCATCATCCAACTTGAGGTCAAAGGTTATTCAAAATGTTGTTGAGAATTGGGAGATCCCTTTGAGTTTCTTGGTTCATAGTTAAGGTTATTCCGTTCCTTTTCATTATTGTGTTATAATTTTTTGTTTGTAAGTGCCACGATAGGATTTCTTGTTGGGCATCATAACTGTGACAGAGTGTTCCAGTGTGTGGTTTGGTTCTTGTAGTGTTCAAGAATTGTTTTTTTATATTCTTTTGTAAAAAGAATTTGTTAATCTAGCGAGTTTCATCTTTGTGTGAGGTGGGACTTGATGTAACTCTTTTGTGAGTGAATGAGTATAAATCTTGGTGTGCTTTAAGCTCTCTTTATCATTGCACTTTATTTTTCTACATAATTGTTCTTACTGCTTAAAACTCAATCAGTTGTTTTTAAAATCAATTGGTTGTTTTATCTGCAGATCTCATTGGCTTTCTGAATTGAACAAAACTAATGTTCTAAGCAATTATGTGTGGAACTCTGTACGTTGATTTTGTTTGTATACATTTACATTGTTTGAATCAATAAGTTTCTTGAAAACTTTGTTTGATTTTGTTGGATTCTGCATTAGTTCTTGAAAGCTGAAATATCTCTCGTTTATTACTTTAGCTAGAAAAAGAATCAGTTATTTTCATGTTTAATCTGTTAGTTCTTGCTCTATTACTAAAACTAGAAAAATAATTAGTTGTTTTTAAAAATAATCTCTTGCAATTAATTATGAAATTTCTTTCTTTAAAATAGATTCAAGTGTTTTCTAAGTGAAATTGATTTATAGATTTGTGCCTTAAGAATTGTGTGCCTGAGATTTTTTAATCAATTGTTTTTAATAATAACAAGTTTTTTTTTAATCCGTATTCTTTTAGAAAATTTCAATATGTTATTTTGAAAAACAATCAATTGAAATTTTGTCAATTGACTAAACTACCTTTTGCGAAAATCAATCTAAATACAATTCACCCTTCTCTTGAACGTAAGCACACAAATTGGAAACCTAAGAATAACACTATAGTAGATTACCAAACAAAATTTTTGAAAGGTTCTTGGCTGATCTATAATTTTTTTTCCAGAAATGATTCGGCCTTAAAAAAATAACCGGTACAAGATGAATCTCAGCCCCCACCTCCGGCATTGTGTTCTTAACACCAAACCATTAGAAAAGCCACCACAAAGTTGTTGTCTGTTGTCTCAAGCTCTTGCTCAGTTGCATGTGTGGATAGCCTCAAGCTGCAGCAGACAGAAACATCACAGCAGACATAAACATTTTATAAACTTCAAATAACTTAGATTTTCTACATTTATATGTAAAAGGATTTATTTAAAGATATAAATTTGTTCGTTATTTATATATTCATTCGGCATGATTGATACCTAATTATTAAATAATAACTCATGTATTATTTAAAAAACAATGTTTATATAAAATTTCTAAAGTTGTTTTGGTTTTCACAATTGAAATTTCACTTTAGAATTCAAAAGAATTGGCACCATTCAGATCTTGACACGAAGAAAAATGTGGTGCAGTGAGCGCAAAGGGTTGATGCTACAAACACAAAAGAAGCATGTACTCTTGTTCCAAACAGAAAATTTTTACTTCTATTCACGCCCACAAAGACCAATCCAAGCCTACCCTAGCCAAACTTAAGTAACAAATTCATGAACGCAATTGCTTCCTGCACCCGATCAATTATGATTGGCACCGGACGGATTTTTAAAATTTCCATTGAGTTATTCTCTTCTTCACTTTGAAAAATAGTGTATGGTGAGGTGCAGAGGAGAGGAAGTTCATTATTGTGGTAAAGCTTTGCTTAACATTCAATCCAACATATATAAAAAATTATAACATAGATAGTATAAAAGAACAAATAAAAAATTCTTTAGAAGCCAAGTGCCCTAACTACCTAACACTAATACGGATATTAATATCCGCAGAACAACAACAAATTCTGGATAAAAATATCCGCAAGTCAAAAATCAATTATGGATAAAAATATCCGGAAGGCAATAATCAACTACAGATAAAAATATCCGAAAAGCAATATCCAACTACGGATAAAAATATCTGAAAGGCAATAATCAATTACGGATAAAAATATCCGGAATACACAACTCAATTACAAATATAAACATCCGGAAGTCATGTGAGTGTACCTTGACTTCTTCGACGATGGTTCCTTCTCCGACTTACGCTGCCTCAGAGGATAAGTGCGATGTCGAAGCTGACCGTGGCGACTGTTGCTCTGCCTACGAAATCGAACGAAGACGAAGGTGGCTGACGGTGATGACTACGCCTGCGGCTACTGGTTCACGCACAAACGAAGAAGAAGAATAGGGTTGGGTGCATGACATTGGGTGCAGATCTCACTTAAGGTATTTTCAAATTTATTAAGGGTAGTTTAGTCTTTTCCTACCTGCGATTTGGTGCGAGTTCAAAAATGATGGAGAATCAGTCATTCCTGAAACTTATTGTTCTTTAGCAGTTAATTTCTGAATGTTCACCCTGCACTCTGCACCCTGCATTACAGCTATCATCCACATTACTTAATTTTGCCTTCAAACAATGCCCCCAACTATCACACAATTTAACACCTTTCATCATTAAACGCAAATTCAAATTCATTGCCACTTTCATTCTACATTACACCACCTCTTCACTTCAGATATTCCTATCGAATATTTTATCTATGTTTATACTTTTCTTCACTCTATTCATAAACCGTCTCATTATTCATATTCAATTAGGCATCACACCAACAAATTCTATCATAGTTGAAACCAGCAGAACAGAAAAAAAAGGTTCGCACCAAACAACTTCGAACAAATAATGCAAAATTTATCTCTTCAACTAAATTGCATTTGCATATAACCACCACGATAGAGAAGGCCTCGGTGAACAGAACCACCCCAGAAGATGCACTATTCCGATCAAGTTTTGCAGACTGACTCGTGTTTTCACCATTTCAAGATGAAGAAATCTCCCCACTGTTCATTGTTTACTGTTTTCTATTCGTCGGAAATCGTAAAATCCTACGTTCGCAATTTTTCCAAAATCGCACCGCTTCAATGTTCCGCAATCGAAGAATTTCAATAAAGCTCACAGAAAATGAAGAAGATTTGATGAATGAAGCACAAAACGCGGATAAAAAGGCACAACAAATTCAAGTAAATTTGAAACACGTTTTAAATTCTTATTTGAACCTCCACGTCAAATGTTCGCACCACAAATCCAATGGAAAAAACAACAAATGTTGTTTGATATTCTGCACCACGAAAACTTTTCCAAAAATTTTCGAAAATGAAATTTTTAGAAGATCATAATGGAAACCTAACTTTAAAAAATTTGCTAAGGACGTAGTAGTAATTTAAGAACTTAAAAATGAAAATTAAAAACACTCGAGAGCTCTAATCTATGAAGAATTTGAAACAAAATCAAAAAGTTCAACTAATGGAGTTTATGGCGAACTAAATATGACTCTACACAAAACATGTATGATCAAAATTCGCGTTTTAGAATAAACCTTTGAAACTTAACGAAGATTAAAAACCTCCATAATTTTGTAGATGTTTTAAAATAAACCTATGAAATTTAACGAAAGTTAAAAAAACCTCAATTATTTTGCTGAGGTATTAGAATAAATTTTTGGTATTTAGCAAAGGTTAAAATAACTTTCGTTATTTCACTACAAAAAATTAGCAATTTAGTTATCAAATAGTCACCAATTGTTCTCAATATCGAATTTGCGAATGAAATAGCGACTGAATAAAGTGTTAATGATTTTAGTTAGTTTTGCAACCGAAACTGCGACCAAAAGTGAAAGTAGCAAAAAATGTGTTGATGATTGAATTGAATAAATTAAAAATAGTTAAATCCACGATCGAATTAGACCAAGTCTGTGTATTTTTTGGCGACCAAAATAAATCTAGTGACTAAATGGAAGTGTTAATTTTTTTCACCAAATTAGCGATCAAAATTGATTTATTTTTCACAGACCAAATTCATTTTGGTGGTTTCTGTCACTAAATTAGTAACTAAATATGTTTATTTTCAAGCAACCAAATTCATTTTGTTGTTTAAATGAAAGTGTTAATTTTTGTCGCTTATTTAACGACTAAATATATTTTTGAATTTTATAAATGTTGAAGGATACAAACGACACTCAAAATGGTAATTTACCTACGGATACTAAGCCTGTGGGTAACGAAAACAACATTACACATCAACAGCGAGTCCGTAGCTAATGTATAATGTTAATATACTTTATTTTTAAAATTTTAATTATTATTTGAATCTTTTTTTTTATTTTCAATTACTATTGATAATTATTATATATGCTATTACAATTATAATTAATGTTAGAACTAAACTGCAGCAGGTGGGACTCGAAGCCAATATTATTAAATATTATTAAATATTATTAATATTATTAAATATTATTAATATTATTAAATATTATTAATATTATTAATATTATTTAATTTTATTAATATTATTATATATTATTATATATTATTAAATATTATTAATATTATTAAATATTATTAATATTATTAATATTATTAATATTATTAAATATTATTAATATTATTAAATATTATTAATATTATTAAATATTAATAATATTATTATATATTATTAATATTATTAAATATTATTAATATTATTAATATTATTTAATATTATTAATATTATTAAATACTATTATATATTATTAAATATTATTAATATTATTAAATACTATTATATATTATTAAATATTATTAATATTATTAAATACTATTATATATTATTAAATATTATTAATATTATTAAATATTAATAATATTATTATATATTATTAATATTATTAAATATTATTAATATTATTAAATATTATTAATATTATTAAATATTATTAATATTACTAAATATTACTAATATTATTATTAAATATTATTAATATTATTATTATTAAATATTATTAATATTATTATTATTAAATATTATTAATATTATTATTATTAAATATTATTAATATTATTATTATTAAATATTAATAATATTATTAAATAATATTAATATTATTAATATTATTAAATATTATTAATATTAATATTAATATTTAATATTAAATATTATTAATATTATTAAATATTATTAATATTAATATTAATATTTAATATTAAATATTATTAATATTAATATTAATATTTAATATTAAATATTATTAATATTAATATTAATATTTAATATTAAATATTATTAATATTATTAAATATTATTGATATTATTAAATATTATTGATATTATTAATATTATTGATATTATTAAATATTTTATAAAATAATATTAATATTATTAAATATTATTAAGATTGTTAAATATTATTAATATTATTAAATATTATTAAGATTGTTAAATATTATTAATATTATTAAATATTATTAAGATTGTTAAATATTATTAATATTATTAAATATTATTAAGATTGTTAAATATTATTAATATTATTAAATATTATTAAGATTGTTAAATATTATTAATATTATTAAATATTATTAAGATTGTTAAATATTATTAATATTATTAAATATTATTAAGATTGTTAAATATTATTAATATTATTAAATATTATTAAGATTGTTAAATATTATTAATATTATTAAATATTATTAATATTATTAAATATTATTAATATTATTAAATATTATTAATATTATTAAATATTATTTAATATTATTAAAATTATTAAATATTATTAATATTATTAAATATTATTAATATTATTAAATAATATTAATATTATTAATATTATTAAATAATATTAATATTATTAATATTATTATTAATATTATTAAATAATATTAATATTATTAATATTATTAAATAATATTAATATTATTAATATTATTAAATAATATTAATATTATTAAATATTATTAATATTATTAAATATTATTAATATTATTAAATATTATTAATATTATTAAATATTATTAAATAATATTAATATTATTAAATATTATTAATATTATTAAATAATAATATTATTATTAAATATTATTAATATTATTAAATAATATTAATATTATTAAATATTATTAATATTATTAAATATTATTAATATTATTAAATATTATTAATATTATTAAATAATATTAATATTATTAAATATTATTAATATTATTAAATAATATTAATATTATTAAATAATATTAATATTATTAAATAATATTAATATTATTAAATAATATTAATATTATTAAATAATATTAATATTATTAAATAATATTAATATTATTAAATATTATTAATATTATTAAATATTATTAATATTATTAATATTAAATATTATTAATATTATTAAATAATATTAATATTATTAATATTATTAAATATTATTAATATTATTAATATTATTAAATATTATTGATATTATTAAATATTATTGATATTATTAATATTATTGATATTATTAAATATTTTATTAAATAATATTAATATTATTAAATATTATAAATAATATTAATATTATTAAATATTATAAATAATATTAATATTATTAAATATTATAAATAATATTAATATTATTAAATATTATTAATATTATTAAATATTATTAATATTATTAAATATTATTAATATTATTAATATTATTAAATATTATTAATATTATTAATATTATTAAATATTATTAATATTATTAAATATTATTTATATTATTAAATAATATTAATATTATTAATATTATTAACTATTATTAATATTATTAAATATTATTAATATTATTTAATATGATTAATATTATAGATATTTATTAATATGATTAAATATTTATTAATATTAATAAATATTATAAATAGTGTTAATATTATTAATATTATAAATAATGTTAATTTTATATATTTTTTTATTAATAGTATTTATATTATTAATGTTATTATTACTGATATTATTAATTTTATTATATTACTAATATCATTAATACTATTATTATTATTATTAATATTATTTATATTATTAATATAATACTATTTATATTGTTAAAATTATTATATTAATATTAATAATATGTATAAATTAGTTATGATTATTATTATTATTTATGAATATGAATTATGTTTTCATAATTTTTCATATGATATTAATATTTTTAATATATATAATTATTATGATAATAGTTGGTAGGTAATAGAGATCAGTTGGTGATAGTTCGTAGGTAATAGAGATTCGTGAGTAATAGTTGGTAAGTAATAGGGATCCGTAGGTAAAAGTTAGTTGGTAATAAGATCCGTAGGTAATAGTTGGTAGGTAATGCTGAATTTACCTACGAATTCAGAATTCGTGGGTAATAGTTGGTAGGTAATGCTGAATTTACCTACGGATTCTGAATTTGTAGGTAATGTCCGTAGGTAACGTTGTTCGTAGGTAATATCCATAGGTAATGCGGAATTTACCTACGAACTCAGATTCGTGGGTAAAAATCCGTAGATAATACTGATTTTTTTTTTAGTGATTCTGATTTTTAACATTGAAAAACTATATCTATTAAATACAATAAATTTATATATAAAATAAAAAAACATAATTATTTAAAGTGTTTTTTATTTTTAACAATGATATTACATTAAACATTTTTAACTCCGTATTATATTTGACTTGTAACATTTGTTGGGTGGAAAGAGATTTACTGCAGCAGCTTTGGTTTTGATCCTTCTGAATCCCTAAACCCTTCACAGTGATGTATTCGCTCATTCACCTCAGCATGCAGGTACTTCTTTTCTCCTCTCATTTCTCCATTTTTTAGGATCATAACTCACAATTTGTTAGGTTCAACTTTTTGTTAATAACTTACTCACTTCAATCACAATTTCAACGCTTTTCAAACTCTGTCATATATTTTAAAATGAAAAGAGCTTGGTTCTCTTTCTTGATTATAAAGGTCTAACTAAAAAACGTTAACCTAAATATAAATATTAAAACTATCTAAGATATATATAAAAGACTAAAAAAAATAAAAGAATCAACTTTGATTTATCTATTTAATATAATAATTAATAGATAAATTAAAATTGACTCTTTATTTAAATTTAAATTTATATATATTATAGTAAAATTAAATAATAATATCAGACTAGTATTTCTATTTTTTTTTCAAATTTAATCTAGCATACCTGAATAAATCAAATTAGTTTAATTTTGGATTAAATTGGTTTAGATCAAGTAATAAGTTGGATTACGTATTTTTTATAAATTTTAAAGTGATAAACAACGGTTTGAGTCAGCTTAGAAATTATATATTAAAAGGGACTTTAATATTGAACTAAAAATGCAAAATAAATTATTATTTTAGAGATCTAAATTTTTTAAATGTTCGATTAACCGAAAAACTTTTGATATCATTTATTTAGCGTTGAATTAAATAAAAATTCAAAATAGATTTAAAGTTTGTTTAATAGATAATTTCTAAGTATGCTAACCTCTTTGTCTGTTTAGAGATTATAAAAAAAATTACACAATTCACTTAAACTAAAACAATTTAATCCAAAAAGAATTAAAATAACCAAACAATTATTTTATTTTAAAATAAAAATAAATAAATTAGTCAATATTATTATTGTTTTATATAATTAAAATTATATAATCATGTAAACATTTTATTCTTAAGTGTAAAAAAATACTGATTTTTTAAATTAATAAAATTAAAAAAAAACTTCTAATATAAAATAAATATCTAAACTAATTATATATTTTTCAAATTTATTTTTTGTCACTAAATGAATAATATAATTAATTAAAAAATTATTATTATTTGTTTTTATTTCAAATTCTTTCACTTTGTTCTTCTTCAAGCTTCAAAGCTATTGTTAACTTTTAGGTAATGGAGTGGGTAAGTTTTCATAAATCACCTTAATACACAGAGCCATTGGAAGAAGAGGAGCAAGTTGCAACATTGAGAGGAGGAGGAGGAGCAAGCGGCGACAGTAGAATAGGAACAAGTGGCAACACTAGAGGAGGAGCAAGTGGCGATGGTGGTGTAGGAGGTGGTGGTTGCATTGGAGGGGAGTAGGTGGTGGTCGTGGACTTGGTCGTGGTGATGGTGGAGGCATTAGCAGTGTAGGAGTAGAAGGTAGTGCGAGCAAAGGTGAAATGGAGGTGTGAGCAGAAGTGCGAATGGAAGTGCGAGCGAAGGTATTTTAATTGCTTGCATTAATTTTACGCTCAATACTGTTTGTGAAGAAAATTGAGTAGCCAAATAATACTATGTTATTGTCATAATCACTATGGGGGAGGTAGGAAGATGGGAAGAGGATAGATGGCGTTGGGGATTGAACTGGAGAAGGGAGAGGTTTGAATGGGAGTCTAATTTGGAGTCAGAGCTCATATCTGTATTGAGTATGACGTCTATGAGCAAGGAGGCCCAGGACCATCTTATTTGGAGAGGGGACCCAAAAGGTATGTTTACGGTTAAATCAGCCTACTCTATTTTGACCAACTATGTTGATACAAGTGGAGGTGTGTTTAGTAATTTATGGCAAGCAAGAGCCAAGCCTAAAGTACTTACCACCGCTTGGAGAATCCTTCTGGACAGAGTTCCAACTAGAGTTAATCTTGTAAGAAGGGGAGTGATTGTGAATTCGACTTTATGCCTGTTATGCAACCTATCCGAAGAAACATCTCAACATCTCTTCCTTGATTGTGTATTTGCACAACGTGTCTGGTCAAGATGCTACCGTTGGATCAGTGTTTTGGGGGTCCAAAACAAGGATATTCAGAATCACCTGATGAACTTCCACTTAATTCACCTTTCTAATAAACAAAACCAGGTGTCGCTTGGCTTGTGGGCGGACAATTGTTAGCTGTATCTGGGACCAAAGGAACTTGGTAGTTTATAAGGAAGGGGTCCCTGATGATGATGAGATTTTTCAGAATACTCAACTACAGTCATGGTCGTGGTTAAAACACATGGTAGCAGGTTACTCTTATGCTTTTTCTGACTGGCTTTTGAACCCTAACCAGTGTCTTCTAGCAGTGTTTTGAGTATGCTTTTTCCTGGGCAGCGAATGTATAATATCACGGGGTACTTGGAATTATGGTCTGCATATTGTGGTATGGTTTCTGTCAAGGGTGTTGCTGCATTGCTGCAGAAACAAAGCGGAGCATATCTGGGAAATAGGCCGATGCTAGCTGAAGTTGTAAAAGATAGGGGGGCAGCGGTTTATCATTGATAGTTAATTTTATGTGTAAAGTTGCAGTAGTGAGTAATGCAGCTCGAAGCAGATGGGTTAGCAGGGTGTTAGGAAATAAGCATTAGGTTGCTGGAGAGTGCTCTTAATAATAGTGAAAAGTGGAGATGGTACAAGGTTTCTGGAGCTGGTAATAGAAGCTGTAAAGGTAGACGATTAATCTGTCATTTGGTTATTGAACTAGTGTGAGCAGGGGTTTATTCTGTAGCATTCTTTTGAGTATAAGCTGGACGGTGCTCCCGGAAGAGCCAACCACATGTAAATGCAATTCACATATGTGTAGTAACCATTTGTGTTGTGCCAGATTTGAATGGATGAAATATATGCAGCTGGGACGGGCATGTGTGGCAGGTGTCTTAAGCCAATGGTGAAGCCAAATGTCAACTTGAAGCATCTGGAGATGTTACTGGAAGTTAAAAAGATGATGGAGATAGCTAATTCGCTTGGTGTACTATGGAGGAGTTGCTGCAGTAGACTGTTTATCTTATTGCAGTCCAATATAGATAGGGTGATTGCTGGTGCAGGGGTTTTAGCTCCTACAGCAAATGGCATATGTTTCTTTTCTGTGAAGGTTTTTCTCTTGTACTTGATAACACCTTAAGTGATTTGTTTTGTGTAAATGGGTTGAGATACCCCTTTTGTATCTCTTTTAATTTAATTTTCATTCTTTGCTGATAAAAAAAAAAAAATTGTCATAATCACTACCTTTTGCTCTCTTATTTTCGAATTTGTTAAAAGTTTGATAAAGTTTCAGTCAACAGATAAAAAATTATACTGTGTGCCTCATGAATATGCACGCTTTCTTAGGCCAATCTATGCCTCATTGTCATTTTGTATAGTTGAATTGTCTTGTTTTGGTATTGTTGGACTCATCTTGAGGGAGGCCAAACCAATCTTGCATTTTCCTTAAATTATTATGGTGTTTCAGCCCATGGTTTCTTAGAAGATGGGACAAGTGAATGAATCTCTCAGATCTGTTATTATATATCTTTTTATAAAAGCTCGTGAAGTCCTTGTTCAGATATCTAACAAATGCTTAATTATATTTTTGTAGCTTATATATTTATTTAACTTTTACTTATAAAGTAAATATTTAAGGGTGAAGTAGAAAATATAACTGCAAATGATCCAAACCACACACATTTATACATCTTTAGTATGAAGATGTTCCTTTTATTTTAAAGGTTAAATTATGTTGTAACTTTGTCTGGTGGGTTTGGACAATTTATTCCTATATTTCTTAAGTTATTGATTTAGGCAAAATGCTTTCCAATAAAGTGGAAACAACTATTTGACAAGAGAATAATAATAAGTATAACAAGTGTGTGATGTAGAATAATAACAAGTATAACATAAACATGCTCTAACAAAATAACAGAATGCCATATTAGCCTAATAGAATCCGATATGCAAATCTAACAACAATCTTCTAGATTCCTTATTTGTAATAAACAAGTTCTGCTTTCAAAATTTGTTTGCAGTCACATTGCGCTCTTCTACACTTTATTTCACAACATTATCACTTTCTAGTTTTTGTTTATTGTCTGAAGAGTATTATTTAGTTTATTGCCTTGTAGGAGCGTTATTTAGGATAAGCTTGAAATTATTCTGAGCACTTTGATTGAGTGTGGATATGTGTCATCCCCTGTAGAGGTGAGCGATAAAGGAGTTAATCTTCTGGGAGTTAAAGGTGATACGTCAGACTCTTCTATTTTGTTTAATATTGTTCAAGTTGTATTCTTTAGTAGTGTCCAAGTTGTGTTCTTAAGTAGTGTGCTTACACTCAAGTAATACAATTTGTTAGTATTACTAATGAGGATTATTACTTTGTATGCATAGAGTTCTTCAAAGGATTAAAAAGAACTAGAAAGGTGAGTGGCTGTGAGTTTTATTATGAGGGTATAAAATTTTATGAAGTAGTGTTTTCTAACTGTTCTTATTTTGCTTGTTTCTTTGGGTGCTAAACCTTCTAGCACATTCTTGTTTTTGTTTGTGAATGAGCCAAAGTAGTACATATAATCATGGGTTTATGGTAGGTAACATGACTATTCTTGTTAATGTTTTTTCAACTGCTAGCTTATTTCTTAGATCTTCTCTTGTCAAGAGGAAAACACAAACAATTACAGTTTGATTGGTCCTTAAACTTGTTTTTTTTTTTGCATCTTTTCCTTTCTTAACACAAAGAATGCTAGCAATACAATCATTCAAACACAACCTCTAATATTGACCGAAATTGATTAGAAATCACAAAATTGTGAGTCTCACTTATTTGATGAGTTTCACTGTGATTTTGTAATTTTTATTAAGTTTTAACTAAGTTTTGACCCTAAAATAATGTTGACTTCTCTCCTCTGAAGTCAGCTGAGACTCAGTCTTCTTGTGTTCTTCTAACCAATATTTTAGTTGATATTGGGATGGCTTGGAGGTCTTGGATATGTTTTATTTCTTTTTTCATCCTAGATTTTTCCTGATGGAGAACCATCCATCAATACCCATGTAGGACCACTCACACGTGCCATGGGTAGAAGAATAGAGAAAGGAGAAGATATTCAGAAGACTCCCCTCACATGCACAATCAAAATCTTCTAGTCTTAAATATGTAAATTATATAATAGTATTTTTTGTATTTGTATTTCTGAGCCAACTTTAGAGTGGGAATATCTTTCTCTCTAAACAAAATATCCTTTAGGTGCCTCTTCTTTACATGGAGTGACTCTTCAAGCTCTTCTCAAGAGTCAAAACAAGGCGCCTCTTCCAGGACTCTTTAATCCTTTTGTGCCACATGTCAAGTCATGAGTGGAAATTTTCTTGCACATAGGATTTACACATGACATGCTAGGAATGAAGAGTATTTTAGAACACTAATAGTAATCTTAGGAGCTTCCTTATTTTGTAATACTTTAGACTTGAATGATATATTGAATTTATGTTTCTAAAACTCTCAGCACATATCTCTCAAGTCTCTATCTATGATGCTCTCTTGCATTCTAGAACTCAAGGAAGTTGGCCTAACCTCTTACTTGGCCATTTGCACCTAGAGAAAACCACCCTTTCACTCTCCAAAACTCATATCATTCGGTGCTTCCTCCACAACTCTACAAGTTTTCTGCTGCCTCCATTGAATCCATGGCCCAACTCAAGGCACCATTGCATCATGTCCTCTTTAGTAGACCTACAAAAGATAAACAAAAGCCCAATTAGGCCTATACGTGCAAGTAGATGCTTAGACAAACTCTAGTTCTTAATTTTCCTTCTTATGTAGGTGTTTGTGGCTAGACTATATCCAACAGAATCCCTGGTAGATCATTGAATCTGAGAATACTAAGAAGCCCAAGAACTAGGCTTGAAGCCCAAAAATTACTTCAGCTTGAAGAAGGCCAATATGTGGAGTAGATTGGCCTTTACTAAGCGAACCACCAATCTCATGAATCCCTTAGAGCTCCACTCTAAAATTCTATAAATAGAGACCTCGTGGCAGTATTCCAAACCATCAAGGAGGAAAGCCATTGATAGGTAGAGTCATTAAGAGTAATAGATGCACTGAGAGGTATAAGAGATTGATCATAAGAAAGTCTCAAGGCTGAAGTCTAGCCAAGACTCTGGAGAAAAGGATCAAAAGCCTAAGTTGGCCAACAACATTCAAAGGATCCATGTTTGTTGTTCTCTTGCTTATCATCTTGAATATTCATTATAAGATTTTATTATGAGTTGCTAAACATACCCTAGTGGGATTGAAAAGCAATGTGATATTTCTTAAGTTATTGTAGTTTATGAATGCTTGTTTTTTATATTGAGATTCAAATTCCTTGGGTTTAGTAGTATGCTTAATTTTTAATGGTGAGGAATGTACCGATCAGGTCATCGGGTGTGACGACGTGTTTAGCAAATGACTACGTGGGACGTGCTCAGCAGGACATGTGGACAAGAGAAAGATGAATGGTCCAGGAGTGAGCATAGTCGCCGTTTGTGGAAGTGGCGTTCTGCAGTGTACATAGTCGGTTATCGCCAGGTCTTTGTGTCATCGCCGTGTTAGATAATGGAAGATCAGGTGGTCTGACATCGCCACAAGAAGCACATCGCCGGGTTTCCCAGTAAACTTAGTTGAAGTTGTTGAAGGTTCAAGCGGGTAAGTTCAAGCGTGTAAGTTCAGTAAAGATGATTGTTACGTCAGCATGGAGTGTGAAGGTCGAGTGAGTTGGAGGAAACAGCTTGCCCATCGACGACGGGATTCCCAGAGTGGACATTCGCCGACGGCGAGGTTTCCTCAGCTGGAACATGCATGGCGTAGCAATGAGGAGGGTGGCACTTGCGACGAGCGATATCACAGAGACGATGTACTTTGTTGCATCCGATACTCGCCTTGTCGGGTGGCGTTCCAGAGCGTGTTACGTGCTAGATTACTCCTTGAATAGGAGGCTTGGTCGCGCGACTGGTTACTACATAGAAATGACGCTCAAGTTACCCCAGCCCAGATGATGACACGTGTAGGGTTGGGTACTACCAGTTACCCCAACCCAGATGACGACACGTGTAGGGTTGGATGCTACATAAAAATGACGCTGAAGTTATCCTAGCTCAGATGATGACACGTGTAGGGCTGGGTACTACCTGTTACCCCATCCTAGATGATGACACGTGCAGGGTTGGATGCGAGCCACGCGTCCAAAGCGTAACTGCCTGGAGAGAGAAAAAACCTAGGTATAAAGGTAAACTTAACAGAATTTGCAGAGGTACGTTCATTACGGCTTATTGTTTTTGGGTTGAGTGCACTTTAGTAAGGTTCTACAGAACATAGTTTTCTCTCAGTTTTTGGGTGTTCTTGTTACTGACTTGAGCGTCGGAGTGCCACCGGCGGCAAAGGCGCCATCTTGTGTTTTCAGGTTCTCGGAGAGACAATCTGTAGTGCGGACTTGAAGGGCACGTGGTGTCAAAGCTGGTGAGGAAAGATCGTGACGAGGCATCGTTCCTGAGCTTAGTCAACCGGCAGGATCATCTGGCGCCCACCGTGGGGCCGTATAAAAGGTGATTCCCAACCACAGTTCGAGTTTGTTGAAGTTTTGGTGATTTCTGTTCGACTGCTTGCTGTCGCAGTCGGTTTTCATGAGATTTCACCTGTCGTTTGGAGTTTCTTTGAGTTGTTGAGTTTGCTGAGAAAGAATGAGGACAACACGATCTAGTTCAGTCGCGCCGTCAACCGAAGAGGACGTTGTGTCTATGACGCAGGTGATGGAGATGATGAGGACGTTGCAGGAGAACGTAGCTGCATCACGTTTTGAACAAGAGAGAATGCACGAGGCACTAGTGGCCTCACAATTTAGGAATGAAGAGCTCAACAAAGTTAACGAAGAGCTACGTAAAGCCCTTCAGGGACGGGAGGAGCGTGCGATTGGGGACAGATCTGCACCCCCGTCCCTACCGTGTAGTTTTCCCATGCCGTTTTCTCAGGAGATCATGGACACGGTGGTCCCTGCAAACGCGGTAGTGGTGAAAGCATCTTTCACCGGGGTGGAAGATCCTGAGGCTCATCTCACGGCATTTCACACGCAGATGATGCTCTCAGGAGGTTCAGACGCGGTCTACTGCAAGGTGTTCATGAGCACTCTCAGTGGAACAGCGCTGGACTGGTTCGTCAGTCTACCTACTGGCCACATTACTACGTTCCAGCAGTTCTCCAAGATGTTCGTTGAGTAGTACATAGTGAACAAGGCACCGCCGTTGGAGTCTTACGATCTGTTCGACGTGAGGCAGTATCAATGGGAGTCTTTGAAGGATTTTTTGAACAGATTCGGAGCTCAGATTGTCCGCTTGCCAGGTAAGGATGAAGAAATGTTTGTGCATGCCTTCAAAAAGGGCGTGTTGCCTGGACCTTTTAGTGAATCGCTGATCAGGAGCCACCCCGCCACGTTCGCTGAAATCCGGCGACGTGTCGTGGCTCACATCGCCGCTGAGAGAGAAGTCTCCGAGAAAAGGGGAAATGTGGCCCCAACTAAGCCACGCGCTCAAAGGAGGATTCAGCTGCAGAGGGTGATGGAGGCGGCGGCAGGGAAGAAGGATCAAAGGATGCATCATCCTTATGATCCAAAGAAGAGCAAGGGGAAGGGGCCAGGGCGGCCTAAAGAGTCTAATCGCCCGCCGAGGTACGAGTTTGTGATGGGATTGGCTGACCTGCTCGCCATTCCGAACATTGCTGCCAGGCTCAAGGTACCTGAGAAGACGACGGATAAGGTGTTGGGGCCAAAACCAGACGCGTGGTGTGAGTTCCACAAGAGCTTTGGCCACTCCATCAATTCGTGTTTGGCTTTGGGATACCAACTCGCCGAGTTGGTCAAGTGTGGGTTCTTGAAAGACTATTTGCTGGAGAAGCAAACGGGGCAATTGTCAGGTTCACAACCAGCGAGCGGTGAGGGACAGCAACATGAAGTACCCATTCACGACGAGATCCACACTATAGCTGGTGGATTCTCGGGTGGCGAGTGTACTGCATCACAGCGGAAGAAATATGCAAGGTCCGTGATGTCAGTAGAGGCTTTTGAGGATCACTTGCCCGACGTGGACATCACGTTCACCAAAGAAGATCTTAGGGATGTTGTGCCTCATGACAACAATCCCATTGTGGTGTTGCTTGTTACGGCGGGGAGGATGGTTCATCGGGTGTTGGTCGATCAAGGAAGCTCGACAGATGTGATGTTCTGGCCGACTTTCGAAAAGTTACAGTTATCCCCTGACTAGCTGAGGCCATATGGGGGTTGCTTGTACGGTTTCGCTGGTGATCAAGTGGAGGTCAGGGGGTACATTGAGTTAAGGACGACGTTCACAGATGGGTTGGCCTCGCGCACATAAAAGATCAGGTACCTTGTTGTGAACGCTCCTTCGGCATATAATATCCTATTGGGAAGGCCAACACTCAACAGGTTAGGAGTTGTGCCTTCAACGAGGCACATGAAGGTCAAGTTACCTGCAATGGAGGGGATGGTCATCACTATCCGTTCTGATCAAAAGGAGGCTAAGAAGTGCTATGAAAACAGTCTCAAGAGCAAGAGATCAGTATGCCATGTAACCACAACGTCGCCCCCTGGTGTGGAGCCTGAACAGGTAAATCGGCTAGTTGTGGATACAACATTTGAGGTGGCCGCCGAAAGGGACGGGGTGACGGTGGATGTTGAGGCGGTGTCAGAGAACGCCGCTCGGGTGGAGGAAGAGAAAAACTGCTCGGAGGTCGCCAGGGAGTCAGGAGTTGCGAGAGCGCTGATCGCCCATGAGAAGAGGCCTCAGCCGGTCGAGGAGTGGCTTGAGAAGAAGATTGGCGGCAAAACGTTTAAGCTGGGGAAAATCTTAGATGGCGAGACACAAGACCAGATCGCCAAGGTAATAAGTAGACACCTGGACGCGTTTGCATGGTCTGCTTCAGACATGCCGGGGATTGACCCCGATTTTTTGTGTCATCGTTTAGCAATGGATCCCCAAGTCAGGCCAATCCGCCAGAGAAGGAGAAAGTTCAACGAGGAAAAGAGACAGGCGATCAGGGACGAAACGCAGAAACTCCTCGTGGCAGGCCATATCAGGGAAATTCAATATCCAGAATGGCTCGCCAACGTCGTTCCGGTCAAGAAGAGCAGTGGGAAGTGGCGGATGTGTGTTGATTTTACGGATCTGAATAATGCCTGTCCAAAGGATTCTTATCCTTTGCCAAGTATAGATGCCCTGGTAGACAGTGCGTCAGGGTGTAAATTGCTTAGCTTCTTGGACGCCTTCTCGGGATATAATCAGATTAAGATGCATCCCATGGATGAGGAAAAGACTGCTTTCATGACGGAAAGGTCGTGCTATTGCTACAAGGTGATGCCCTTTGGGCTGAAGAACGCGGGAGCCACGTACCAGAGGCTAATGGATAAGGTGCTTGCGCCTATGCTTGGGCGGAACGTGCAAGCGTATGTTGACGATATGGTCGTGACATCTCTGGAAAAGAGCAGGCACGTTACTGATATGGAGGAGTTGTTCATTACAATAACCAAGTACAAGCTGAAATTGAATCCCGAGAAGTGCATTTTCGACGTGGAGGCAGGGAAGTTTCTGGCATTTCTCTTGACTGAGAGGGGAATCGAGGCGAATCCCGACAAGTGTGCTGCCATTCTGGCTATGAGGAGTCCTGCCACTGTAAAGGAGGTGCAGCAGCTCATAGGCCGGATGGCCGCCCTGTCTCGGTTCGTATCTGCCAGTGGAGAAAAAGGCCACCCGTAGTTCCAATGTCTGAAGAGGAATAAAAGGTTTGTCTTGACGAGGGAGTGTGAAGAAGCTTTTGTGAAGCTCAAAGCGTATTTGGCGAGCCCGCCGGTTCTGTGCAAACCTCAAATGGGAACGCCCCTCAGGTTATATTTTGCCATAACTGAGAAGGCGATAAGTGCGGTGCTCGTCCAGGATCAAGATCAAGTCCAGAAGCCTATCTATTTTGTTAGCAAGGTGTTGTAGGGCCCAGAAGTGAGATATCAGGCCTTAGAGAAAGCAACGCTGGCGGTTGTGTTTTCGGCGAAGAGGCTGGGTCATTACTTCCAGAGCTTTACAGTGTTGGTAATGACTGACTTACCCATCCAGAAGGTTTTGAAGAAACCGAATGTAGTTGGGAGGATGGTAAAATGGGCGGTGGAGTTGTCAGAATTCGACATCAAGTATGAGCCCCGAGGACCGATCAAGGGGCAAATCTTTGCTGACTTTGTGGTCGAGCTATCTTCTGAAACAGTGCAGAGTGCCGGGGATGATTTTCGTTGGGTGCTCTCGGTGGACGGGTCGTCTAACCAGCAGGGTAGCGGGGCTGGAGTTATTTTGGAAGGACCCAACGGTGTGTTGATAGAACAATCTCTGAGGTTTGCCTTCAAAGCCAGCAATAACCAAACGGAGTATGAGGCTTTGATCGCCGGTATTTTGTTGGCAAAGGAGATGGGAGCAAAGGAGCTGATGACCAAGAGTGATTCGTTGTTGGTCACTGGGCAGGTAATTGGCGAGTTTCAAGCCAAAGATCCGCAGATGGCGGTTTACCTGGAGTATGTGAAAGAGTTGAAGAGGTCCTTTGTTTTGTTTGAAGTGGTGCACGTGCCAAGGGAGCAGAATGCCCGAGCTGACTTCCTAGCCAAGCTCGCCAGTTCGGGCAAGGGGGGCAGGCAGAGGACCGTTATACAAGAAACTTTGAAGACACCTCGAGCATTCGTGGCAGATCACCAGGTTCTTCAATTTTGCAAGTCAATGGAAGGGACGGCGAGGAGTCATAGATCTTTGACTCAGGAGACTTTGAGGACGCCGAGAGTCAGAGCACATCCAGTGGGAGAGACGAAGATGACGCAAGTTTGCGCTATCCACGAGCCAGATACATGGATAACGCCATACCAGCGCTACATGGAGGATGGCGTGCTCCCAAAGGACCCGACGGAGGCTAGAAAGATAAAGAAGAACTCCAGCAGGTTCACCCTCATCGATGGCGAGTTGTACAGGTTTGGGTTCACACATCCTCTTTTAGTATGTGTACATGGAGAGAAGTGCATGAGAATTATGGCTGAGCTCCATGAGGGGATTTGTGGGAGTCACATCGAGGGCCGAGCTTTGGCAACAAGAACTCTCCGTGCAGGTTATTACTGGCCCACAATGAGGGAAGATTGCAAGAAATATGCCCAGTGTTGCAAGCAATGCCTGCAGAAGAGCTCATGACTACGTGGGGCGTGCTCAGCAGGACATGTGGACAAGAGAAAGATGAATGGTCCAGGAGTGAGCATAGTCGCCGTTTGTGGAAGTGGCGTTCTGCAGTGTACATAGTCGGTTGTCGCCAGGTCTTTGTGTCATCGCCGTGTTAGATAATGGAAGATCAGGTGGTCTGACATCGCCACAAGAAGCACATCGCCGGGTTTCCCAGTAAACTTAGTTGAAGTTGTTGAAGGTTCAAGCGGGTAAGTTCAAGCGTGTAAGTTCAGTAAAGATGATTGTTACGTCAGCATGGAGTGTGAAGGTCGAGTGAGTTGGAGGAAACAGCTTGCCCATCGACGACGGGATTCCCAGAGTGGACATTCGCCGACGGCGAGGTTTCCTCAGCTGGAACATGCATGGCGTAGCAATGAGGAGGGTGGCACTTGCGACGAGCGATATCACAGAGACGATGTACTTTGTTGCATCCGATACTCGCCTTGTCGGGTGGCGTTCCAGAGCGTGTTACGTGCTAGATTACTCCTTGAATAGGAGGCTTGGTCGCGCGACTGGTTACTACATAGAAATGACGCTCAAGTTACCCCAGCCCAGATGATGACACGTGTAGGGTTGGGTACTACCAGTTACCCCAACCCAGATGACGACACGTGTAGGGTTGGATGCTACATAAAAATGACGCTGAAGTTATCCTAGCTCAGATGATGACACGTGTAGGGCTGGGTACTACCTGTTACCCCATCCTAGATGATGACACGTGCAGGGTTGGATGCGAGCCACGCGTCCAAAGCGTAACTGCCTGGAGAGAGAAAAAACCTAGGTATAAAGGTAAACTTAACAGAATTTGCAGAGGTACGTTCATTACGGCTTATTGTTTTTGGGTTGAGTGCACTTTAGTACGGTTCTACAGAACATAGTTTTTTCTCAGTTTTTATGTGTTCTTGTTATTGACTTGAGCGTCGGAGCGCCACCGGCCGCAGAGGCCCCATCTTGTGTTTTCAGGTTCTCGGAGAGACAATCTGTAGTGCGAACTTGAAGGGCACGTGGTGTCAAAGCTGGTGAGGAAAGATCGTGACGAGGCATCGTTCCTGAGCTTAGTCAACCAGCAGGATCAAAGAATGACCATTGATTGTCCTTGGAATGACGTCAGAAGGCAAGTTCATCTATTTGAACCCTAACCAACCGACCATAGTTCTCAATGGTCATAAAGCGCAGAGCTGAGACTATGGTGAACGGTTCCATCTTAATGCAGAAATAAGTTATAACAATGCAAGGAATTAATTGGGATAGTTTGTTGTTCTAGATAAACTTGTGTGGGGAATCAACTTGGTTTGGCCATAAGGAACATGGAGTTTAAATAAAGACAACATTTATAAATAACAATAACAAGGGAGATTCACAAAGCTCTTTTAATCCCAACATTTGTGCTATATTGTTATTCATTTACTTTAGTGTTTTGTCATTGCTTCACCTCTCGATCTAAATATTATAGTGGCTTTATTATAGTTAGCTCTTTATAAACATATGACATCAATCCTTATTTTCACATAATTTCATCTTGAAAGATATATCTACTCTGATATACATTAATTCCTTGTGGATACGATAACCCTCAATTGTACTACAGTTGACTCGGTTCGCTTGCCGAGAAAAGGATTTTAAATCCATCTTAAATCAAAAGTCTAGTAGGAGAGGCATTACCATAGTCACCCCACTTGGATAAACTAAGTAACTATGAAGATGACGAAGGAAGAAAAAGACAAAGCACATGGCGACCAATCATCTCAGCAAACAATTCAAGACCCCACCAAGGATGTCATGGACTCGACCAGAGGAGATAGGCATAAACCAGAACACCAATTGTTCTTCCTTTTGGTCTTCTTAAGAGATAGAATATGTTGTAAATAATTTTGGGCTCACTTTAGGGGTCCAAATAGCAAAGTTAGGATAGAATAAGGTGCCTTTAGCATAATAGGGGGTGTAGGTATCATTTTAGCTTATTCATAGCCCTTTAGGAAGACAATTTGACCTAGTTTCTAGAAGGACAAGCCTAGGATGCGGGTTTGACTTAGTCAAACCCTAAGTGATGTGATTCCAATAGCAAAGAAGAGAATGATTCTTGACATTCTTAGGAATCAACTTGAGTTGGACAATAGTTAGGCACTTTTTCTTAGAATTGGATCAATGTTCTAAGTCAAGAACTCACCAAAACTAGCACCAAATCCAAACTCATATGGAAGTTCCTCATATTGTCAAATTGAACCAACAAAAAGAGGTAAAAAACAAAAGCACCGAATAGAAATGGCTAAGAACAGAATTGAACCGATTAAAATGAATTAAAAGGCAAGAAAGCTGAAAAAGAGTGTTGGAAAATAAAATGCACCGAACCAAACACAAAGAAGAAGAAGAAGAACAGTTGCTGGAAAAACTAAAAGCCGAACCAAAAACTCAAGAACACAAACTCAAAACATGAACAACAAAAGAGAAGAAAGGAAGGAGAGGAGAAAGCTCATGAAGATGGATGTATGGTTGGATGATCACGCCACTAGAAGGATGGATGCTCCTAGATGAGTGTGCAAGCCGCCACTTGAGGAAACCATGGATCCATCAAGATAAGACTAGAGAAGAAGGCTCAAAGCTCTCCAATGCTCTCTCAAAATTTGAGTATAGTTTCTCTAATTAAAATTCAAATATGAAAAGTACAAGGGCAGCACCTATATTTATAGCTTAAAGGTGCTGAAATGCAAGCTAAATAAATTTAAAAAACTCCCCCCAAATTCAAATGAAAGTGGCGCCTAAACAAGTCATGAGGAAGGTGTGATCCCTTCTCTCACTTTGGCACCTCCTTATTTACTCCTACACCTATCTACTAACGCACCCCCCCTAATACTCCTAACTAAGGACCTAAAGATGCTTTAACAAAAGAGGTTTCTTATGTTTTCCTCTAAGCACCTTCAAACAATATTCTTTATTATTTAAAACTTGGCCTTGCCCTTCATAGGATGGACTTGGGCTTGGGCTTGGGCTTGTGCTTTGGGCTTGGGCTTTGGGCTTGGGCCTCTCTTTATTTTATGTCTTCTTTTAATTTTGAGAGGACTAGAAGGAAGAACTTCAAGTGTGATGGTGAATGGCCTCTTCCTTCATCAATAAAAACCTCCTTTTCTTGATTCTCATCATACTCCCGAGTTGGAGAGAATTCGTCCACGAATTCTGAATCCCTGCATATAACAAAGTCAGTTTAGTTTTACAATAAAAAAATGTAAGAAAAATGAGTACATGACTTAGCAGATGAAACCAAAGGGATTGCAGAAAAGGGGGTCCTATAAATCGACCAAGTTGGAAAAATTTGTTTGGGAATGATGACATTTTTTGGAAAAAGACCTCTTAAATGGTGAAACCCATTATGAGGTATGAAAAAATCATCCCTAACATATTTTAACCAAGGTGGTGTTGAAATAGGAACCTTGGGTAATGAAAAAGATAAAGAAGAAGAAGACCTTGGAGGGTCCATTTGAGGCATAGCACGAGTCAACATGATAGATTTAGAGGAGAAAATGGTGTGACTCGGTGTAGTACTTACTTCTTTTTCTTTCTCATTTTCTCTTTTAGTTTTCATTTTTATTTGGTCCTCATGAACCTCTTTGGGTGAGAGGGGTTTTAATATAACCTTGCGCCCTAGGAAGGAAAAAGACATTGTATTGGATAAGCCATTATGTAAAACATGTCTATCATATTGCCAAGGCCTTCCTAAAAGAAGATGAGATGCTTCCATGGGCACAACATCACATAAAACCTCATCTTTATACTTTCCTATTGCAAAGTTAATGAGGACTTTTTATTCACCATGATTTCTCCTACTTCACTAAGCCATTGCAATTTGTAGGGCTTGGTATGAGAGATAGTGGGTAAGGCTAACTTCTCCACAACTCTTGTACTAGCCACATTAGTGCAACTTCCCCCATCAATAATCAAAGAACATAACTTGTTGTTGATAAGACAGCGGATGTGAAAAATATTTTCTCTTTGAGTATCATTCAAAGATTTTGGAATTGTGCCCAACATACGTCTTACCATCAATAAGTCACCTTCACAAGGACTTTCACTTGATGGTCTAGAAGGTGAAGAATGCCTAGGTGAATTGGAATCATGCTCACTAACTACAATGCCTTCATGCATGTACATACTTCGTTTAGAAGGGCAATTAGCAGCAATGTGACCATATCCCAAACATTTAAAACACTTTTGACTAGACGAATTAATTGGGGATTTAGGCCTAGAAGTAGATGGCTTAGGATCCTTGGGTTTGAAAGAAGAATCTTTGGAAGGAAATTTTGAAAAAGACTTTTTGTTCTTCCAAGAATTGTTGTAGTAGTCATCTTTGGGAATATTTTTAAAAATATTTTTCTTCGCAAGTTGTGCTTCCACCTTCATTGCAAGATGAACTAAAGAACCCAATGATGAATACTCTTGTAATTCAACAACATCTTGAATATCCTTCCTTAGACCACTCACAATCCTAGCAATCATAGCTTCCTCACTTTCTTCTAATTCAATTTTAAGCACAAACGTCTCTAGCTCCTTATAATATTCATCCACATTTAGCGTGCCTTGTTGAAACCGTTGGAGTCTCAACATGAGGTCTTTTCTAAAATGTGGGGGTACAAATCTAGCGCGCATGTGATCCTTTAAAGAGTTCCAAGAGTCCACGGGAGGACCCTTGTGATAGATAATGTCCTTTACAACACCATGCCACCATTTCATGGCATAATCACTAAACTTTAAGGTGGCTAGCTTAAGCTTATGCTCATCTTGGATCTCATGGATCTCAAAAATTTGTTCACACTTAGCCTCCCAATCTAAATATACATTAGGATCACACAAAAACAGTGCGCCAATTAATTGTGATAAATTTTTCAAAATCACTGCCACTTCACTGTTTTTTCTGCGCCAGAATTGCACTCTGTACGTATTTAATTTATCATATTTTTTGTACTTTGAATTTTGATACACTTCTTTTTTTCACTCTTTTATAACACTTAAAACTACTAAAATCCAGAGTTTAATAATTTTTATCCCATAGAATTAATTTTCATAATAAATTTCAGTCAGCATAAAAACTGGAAAACAGAGAAACCTATGCTGGAATTAAAAAACAGAATTAAGAAACTTTAAAAGACACAAAAGAATAGATGTATAGAACTAATACACAAGCATGAACTCAAAACTAAAATTAAAATGTACCAAAGGATCCAAAAACAGAAAAAGAAAACTGCACTCAAGGAAAAATCAAGCAACCAAAATTAGCTAAAAAAAGTACTACAAAGAAGTGATGACATTATAGGAGAAACAAGACATGATAAAACATATATGGATTCAAAAAGAAAAATGACTCAAACACAATGAATTGTACCAATTAAAAACAGCAAGAAAGACTTAAAGAAAGAAAAAACAGAATAGCTAACACAAAAAACAGAATTAAAGTGTCAATCAACTCAAAAAAAATTTGAACACAACCATAGCTCTAGATACCTTATGATGTGAGTCGAATCAAGCATAGACACTTTTTAGCATATGAACACAACAATATATGTGAAGAAAGACAACGATTAAGAGCTGAAAATAAGGACAAACAATTAGGAACAAGTGGAGGAACTTAAGGAATCATCATTGAAGTACAAAACTTTCTAATAGATGAACCAAACTCAAGATTGAGTGTCATTCCACAATGAACCGAAACAACACAAGGATTTGGAGATACAAATACATTATCAAATTAAGCTATAAGTGCATAATTGAAAGTAGAACACAAGATGAACAAGAATAATCAGTGGAAATTGAAGAACAACACCTAAAAAAACAATACTACCGATTGGAATTTGATAAAACATGGAAATGGAGATGGAAGGAAGAAAGAACTTAATTGGATGAAGACTTGAAGGAGATGGACACGCCACTTGGAGATGATGATCCAAGATGAGTGTTAGTGGCCGCCACTTGAAGCCCTCCAAAGCTCACAAGATAAGACTTAGTGAAGGAGATCAAATCTCTCACAATTCTCTCTCAATTTGAGTAGAGTTTCCTTTCTTCAATTTCTAAATTCTGAATTTACAAGAGCATGGCCTCTCTATTTATAGTAGAAGAGGGCTGAAAATGAAAAGGCACAATTCAAAAACTAGACTTGATGGCAAATTCATGAAGCTCTTCTTAGAATCATGTGAAAGATGGTGCGGAAGCCATGGATGTGTATGTGCAAGATCCTCATAAGAGCTATGGTGATCTTGAAGGTGCATGGTGTGTATGGAAGTTGGGAGGTTCGGCCAGCCCAATGAGAAGTGAAGGATGTGAAGATTAGAGCCTAGAAACTAGGTAGAAGCAAAGCTTGGCACAAAGTTGGCAACATAACTTTGTTGGGTCTATTAGTGTCTAAGTTCAAGAGGGGAGGGGTGAATTGAGCTTATAAAATTTTCGCAAGAACACACAATTTTTCAGTATTCCAGAGGCAAAAAGAACATATTGTTTTTACATGAAACAGATTGATTCTTCAGAGCAGTATTGGCACAATTTGAATTTTGTTCACTGTAAAATTGTGATCAACAGAGAATCAGAACAGAACCAGATCAGCTTAATATTGTGAGGATGAAGGATATAGCTATGCTTAGAGATCAACCAAAATTACACAACACAAGATTTCAAGAAGGATGATCCTTTCACAGGTTTTAATGAATGGTCAGTTTGTTCACAATTCACTTAAGCCATTATATGCAGCAACCTTGTTTATGATCAGAAAACTTTAACAAGACAGGAAGAACAGTTTTCACTTAACCCAGAATTAACAGATTCAATTTAAAAAGAACAGATTTAGTTCTTGACAGAATTAAGCAAAAGATCAGAAAAGAGTGCAGGGATGAGAATGCAAGATAGACACGTTTTTATACTGGTTCACTCATACAGAGCTACATCCAGTCTCACCTTACCCCAAGGTGGAATTCACTAAAAACAGTGCCAATCACTTACAAAACCAGCAGTTCTTGAACACTACAAGAACAACACACACAATGCTGAAAAACCCTATTTCAGCACACCTTGCACTCCAAGAAACCCTATCAAGGAGTGACTAACACTTACACCTTTACAAAACAGAATAAAGGAAAGATTACACCTGAAAAGAAGATGCAAGAACTCAAAACCAGTAGTTCAATTTGCTGCAGAAACTGCACCAGCACCTTCACCAAGATTCAAGGTTTCCTAGAACAAGCACACTTGAAAATCTCTTTGGAAAACCTTTCAAAAACTCTTTCAATCCTTCTTCTCACATGGAAGTTGTTTGATCTCTGTCAAAAGCGTAATTCCTCAGCACTTGTTCATGTGAGAGAGACATTGTTTATATAGAAAACAGTTTCTAACTTCTTTTCAAAAAACAGTTGAAAAGCAGTTAAGAAAACAACATATTCAGTTTTGAACTTTAACAAATTTATTTTATGAAAACTGCCAACTCAGCTTAACAGAAATAACTGTCTGAGTGGTACCTTTGGTGCCCTAACTAACTTGCAAAAAACCTTTCAGCACACCAAAGAATAAACCTGTTCTTTCACAGTAAAACAGATTAAAGTATAACACACAAGCCAGCTCATCTTAACTGAAATAACGAACTGAGCTTTCCCTTGGTGCCTTAACAGAAATTTAGAAAAGCCTTTTTAACAGAGAAGAAATAAACAGATTCTTTCTCCATAAAACATATTTATTTGTGTACTGTTTTAAAACTGTTAAAACCATTTTAAAAAGCTTTTCAAAAACCATTAAACGAAAGCCTTTTTAACAGAGAAGAAATAAACAGATTCTTTCTCCATAAAACAGATTTATTTGTGTACTGTTTTAAAACTGTTAAAACATTTTAAAAAGCTTTTCAAAAACCATTTAACCACTTCATGTGCTTGATCTAGACTTGGTTAGGCATCTAGGCTAGGTTATACAGCAAAAGGCAATCATACACACTTACAAGCCTAA
Source organism: Phaseolus vulgaris (assembly GCF_051622355.1). Classification (NCBI taxonomy): domain Eukaryota; kingdom Viridiplantae; phylum Streptophyta; class Magnoliopsida; order Fabales; family Fabaceae; genus Phaseolus; species Phaseolus vulgaris. The sequence continues at coordinate 13,766,114 of NC_143501.1, forward strand.
TTACAAATGAATCTAAAGACCTATTACAATCTTCAAAGCACTCAAGCCATTTTCTTCATCAAACACACATCAAGCCTTGGTAGGGAAGAAGCTTCCTCCAGCTTCAACAATCTCCCCCTGTTTGATGGAGACAAATTCCCTTTGCTTTGCACAGCTTTGAAGAAAGATCATGACCAAATCTGTACAGAACCATATACACAGAAAACAGGTGTTAAAGCAGAACAACAGATTGAGAAATGATATACCTGCAGATTTAACATTTGAATCATATCAGCAGCCACTGTGAAAAACATCTGCAGAACCTGTACCAGGCTATTCTTAGGCTGTTCTCTAGGTTATTCTTCTCCCCATTTGGATTCATCAAACAGAATGGGAGCACAAAATACCACAGAAACAATAATAGCCATACATAACAGTTCAAATAAAACCAATAAACCATAGAGGTTCATTACAACACACAAAACAACTAAAAACCAGTGCAGAAACGAAACAGTACAGATTAATTCCAAATTGCTCAACAATCATATAAAAGATAAAGACTTAGAAATAGGATCACTTGTTGTTGTAATAAAGCTCAGCTAGCTGCACTTGAACTCCTTCAAGTTGGTCATCCAAGTGTTGAAACCTGGCGTAGGTCATTTCATAGTGTGCTTTTTGCTCATATGTGAGTGTGTCCAGCCTGCTTAGCACTTGTCTTTCAAACATAGACAGAGGTTCACCTCTGTATTCAGGTGCCTCATATGCAACCATTGCATTTTGGCTTGTAGCAGCAATATCCTCATGTCCAGCAGAGTGTACTGGTGATGCATCCATGTTCTGCACTCCATCAGCATTTTCTTCTTCATTTTCTGGATCAGCAGCTTCATTTTCAGCTCTGTTTGCAGCATTCCTTCTGAATATCCAGCTATCATCTTCCTTTTGAAATCCCATCTTGAGGAAAGTGGAGTTGCCTATCTCACTTGCTACCTTAATTGTGTCATTTCTTTCATTTGTAGTGTCAACTTCAAAGTAATCAATTAGCTTTGACACAAAAATTGCATATGGAAAGCGATAGTCTGGTAACCTTGTGGATTTGAGCATATGTTCAACCATAGTACTTACCCAATTTACCTTGAGTTGATTCATGATGCAGTATAGCAAAATCAAGTCCTCTTCATGGAGAGTTGCATGATTACTTCCTCTTGGAGTAAGCTGCCAAGCAATGATGTAGGCAAGGAGTCTTGGAATGATTGTGAGATTTCCAGCATGAAATCTAGCCACTGGTTCAGCAGGATTCCTCACACAACTTCTGTAAAACTGCATCTTGTTGAATCCCTGGATTCCAACAGTGTTCCCTTTGCTTACCTTCATTTCAGAATATTTGATTCCTCCCACATTGCTCCATATTTCCCTTGTAATCTTCAGCTTCACACCTTTCACATGGGAGACCAGATTTTTGCCATCTTGAACCAAGTTGCTGTAGAAAACTTTCACTAAATCTGGATATACATTTCCAGTCATCTCTAGAAAGTTCTTCAGTTTTTGATGCTTGAGCAAGGTTTTTGCTTCAGTCAGATTTTCTTCTCTCAGCCAAGAAAATTCCAGCACTTTGGGTGCATTGACTTGCTTCCTGCTTGTCTCATGGATGTACCTTGTCATTGCTTCAGAATCTCCAGCAAACCATTTCTCCAGAATGCCTTGGTTGCTGCTGGATTGCTCTTTGGATTTCTTCCTTCTGTGTGATGAGGATGCCATGCTCAATCTGTGTTTTCCTGCACCAGTTTATTAACAAACAATTCTAGAGAAAAACAGCACAGATTATCACTCAGAACATAAATGAAACCTGTGGTGAAGCAAGTGTGAATCTGGACAGCTTATAGCACAAATGAGAAAGTGTGAGAAAGAACTGATTTGAGCTAGGTTTTTATAGAGCTTAAATCAGATTTTAGAAATCACCAATTGTAAAAGAAAATCACTTAAATCAGATTTCAGCAATTATGGATTAAAAGGAAAATCAATTTGATATGCTTCAGTTTTATTCCTGTGGTGCAGCAGATTCAGATATTGATTTGCACAAGAATATATTGGAACCAGATTTTAATTTGATAAATCAAATCTGTTGCACTTACACACAATCCAATCAGTTGGGATACCCACAAGCTAATTGGCATAGGCCTGCTGGTTAATAACCGTAAAAGCAGTCAACAATAAAGTGAGAGAGAGAAAAAATAAATCTTTCTCTTTCCTAGTCACAGCTGTGATTTCTGAAACAGAGAACGAAACATGTTAAAACATAAAACAACAGATTGAAATTTTCACTGCAGAGGACAATTCAAGCTAATTATACCCAATTCATTTAAAAGAAAGTGAAACCTGTCTTTAGCAAGTGGCTTAGTGAATAGATCAGCTAGTTGAAATTCAGTACCAATGAATTGTATATCACATGTTCCATTAGCTATATGTTCTCTTAGAAAGTGATGTCTAATTTCAATATGTTTAGTCCTTGAGTGCATGACAGGATTCTTAGACAGATTTATGGCACTTGTATTATCACAATTTATAGGTATGTTATTTAACAGAATACCAAAATCACTTAGCTGCTGCCTTAGCCATAAGGTTTGAGCACAACAACTTCCAGCAGCTATGTATTCTGCTTCTGCTGTGGAGAGAGCAACACAAGCTTGCTTCTTGCAATGCCAAGAGATTAGACTTGATCCAAGCATGTGACAAGTCCCACTTGTGCTCTTCCTATCAACTTTGCAACCTGCAAAATCAGAATCTGAAAAACCAATCAAATTCAGAGATACCTTGTTAGGATACCACAATCCAACATCCTTGGATCCTTGCAAATATTTCAGAATTCTCTTTGCTGCATTGTAGTGTGATTCCTTTGGATCAGATTGATATCTAGCACATAGACATACAGCAAACATAATGTCAGGCCTGCTGGCAGTTAGATATAATAGGGAACCAATTAAACCCCTATATTTTGTTTGATCCACTGATTTTCCTGCAGAATCTTGATCCAGCTGACAATTTGTTGAAATAGGAGTGCTGATTGCTTTGCATTGGTTCATATCAAACTTCTTGAGCAGTTCCTTGCAGTATTTTTCTTGACTTATGAAAATCCCATCCTTGAGTTGCTTAACTTGTAGACCAAGGAAGAAATTCATTTCTCCTAACATTGACATCTCAAACTCACTTTTCATGGTTTTCACAAAGTCTTCACACATCTCTTCATTTGTGGATCCAAAGATAATATCATCTACATAGACTTGCACAAGTATGATATCTTCACTTTTCTTCTTTAGAAAGAGAGTTTTATCTGAATTGCCACGGCTATAACCTTGAGACAGCAAAAATTCACTTAGCCTTTCATACCATTGCCTAGGTGCTTGCTTTAATCCATATAAGGCTTTCTTAAGCCTAAACACATGTTCTGGATTCTTGTGATCTTCAAATCCTGGAGGCTGAGATACAAACACCTCTTCATTGATGTAGCCATTTAGAAATGCACTCTTGACATCCATTTGAAATAGCTTGAAGCCTTGTATGCTGGAAAATGCTAGAAGAAGTCTGACAGCTTCAAGACGTGCTACTGGTGCATAGGTTTCACCAAAGTCAATACCTTCTTCTTGGTTATACCCTTTAGCAACTAGTCTTGCTTTATTTCTAGTGATAGCTCCATGTTCATCCATCTTGTTCCTGTATACCCACTTGGTTCCTATGATGTTCATCTCATGCTTCCTTGGAACCAAGGTCCATACTTCATTGTATTCAAACTGATTCAGCTCTTCCTGCATTGCTGTTATCCAATTGCTATCTTGCAGTGCTTCTTCCAGGCTTTTAGGTTCAATCTGTGACACAAAAGCTACTGTTCTGCAGAAGTTATTGAGTGAATTCCTTGTTGAGACTCCTTTCTCAATTTTACCAATTACATTGTCAAGAGTGAGATCCCTTGGAGTCTTCCATTCTTTAGGCAGTCCTGCATTCACAGTAGATTCTTTGACAGAATTTGGATTAGTAGCATCAAGCTCACTAGATTGATTCTGTTGCATAATTGTTCTTAAATCATCCATACCAGATTCATCCACAACAGATTTGGGCACAGAAAAATCTGTTTCATCAAACACAACATGTATAGATTCTTCAACAGCAAGCAATCTTTTGTTATATACTCTATAAGCATGACCATTTATAGCATAACCAATATGTATTCCTTCATCTGATTTAGGATCAAACTTCCCCAGATTATCTTTACCATTATTTAAAACAAAGCATTTGCAACCAAACACCCTAAGATGACTAATGCTAGGCTTCCTACCTTTATACAATTCATAGGGAGTTTTCTTAAGAATTGGTCTAATCAATGTTCTGTTAAGCACATAAGAAGCAGTATATACAGCATCAGCCCAAAAATATTTAGGTAAACCAGATTCATTTAGCATAGTCCTAGCTAACTCTTCTAGTGATCTATTCTTTCTTTCAACAACACCATTTTGTTGGGGTGTCCTAGGAGCAGAATAACTATGTATGATCCCATGTTTTTCACAATATTTATCAAACTTTGCATTTTGAAATTCTCCCCCATGATCACTACGAATCTGTTTTATCCTATTTTCATTCTCATTATGCAGAACCTTAGCAAGTTTCTTAAAGGCTTTATATGCATCATTTTTAGAAGCAAGAAACAAAGTCCATGTATATCTTGAAAAGTCATCAACAATCACCAAAGCATAGTAATTTCCAGCTAAGCTAGCAGTCCTAGATGGTCCAAACAAATCCATATGCAAAACATCCAAAGCTTTATTTGAAGAAACCATATCTTTTGATTTAAAAGAAGTTCTAATCTGTTTTCCCTTTACACAGGCATCACACAATCTGTTATTTTGAAACTTTATGTTTGGTAAACCAGAAACAAGTTCCTTAGATTTTAGCTTATTCAAGTGATTTGTGTGAATGTGAGCTAGTCTCCTATGCCACAGCCATGACTCATCATTTTTAGATAGCAAACACTCATTTTCAGAACAGCTCTTAATAATGTCTAGGAGATAAATGTTGTTTACCCTTTTTCCAGTGAACAGCACCTTACCAGAATTTTCATTTGAAATTGTACAAGTATTTGCTTCGAAATTGACCTTGTATCCCTTGTCACACAGCTGGCTAATGCTTAGAAGACTATGTCTTAGCCCTTCAACATATAGGACATTCTCAATTGTAGTTGAGTCTTTAGTACCAACATCTCCTCTTCCAAGAATTTTTCCTCTATTGTTATCTCCATATGTGACATGCCCTTCAGCTTTGAGTTTCAGATTTATGAACTGAGTCACATCACCTGTCATGTGCTTTGAGCAGCCACTGTCTAGGTACCACTGGTTTCTCCTGCTGTTTTTCTGCAACAAAACAGATTCAGCACATATGGTACCCCTTTAGTCTAGGGTCCAGCATGATTAACACCTTTCCTTAGGAAGCCATTTGGCCAATCCTTTAGGAACAAGATATCTCCTAGCCTTACATGTTCTAGATACATGACCAGATTTCATACAATAAAAACATGTTGCAGTATGCATTGTTTTTTAATTACTAAAGGAGGAAAAACCTGTTTTGGAAGGAACAAAGAAACTGGACAGCTTTTTCACATTACCTTTCATTTCAGGATTATATCCTAAACCATTTTTATTGAAAACAGCATTCTGTGAACCTAATAATGTTTCAAGATTTTCTCTTCCCTTAGTGAAATTTGAAAGTGTTTTTAACAAATACTCAACCTGTTTTTCCAGCTTTTTGCAATTATCACAAGTTTTAATTGATGCATGCAAACATGTCAATTCAAGACTAATTAATTCAGTTTTAGCTTTGTGCAGTTCTTCTTCAAGAGTTTTAACCTTTGGTTCAAGTACCCTATTTACTCTATTCAATCTGTTGCACATTACAGCCAACCTGTTTGCTTCATCATGTGTTTCCCTAAAGGCTAATAGCAGTTGATCATAGTTTTCAGAATCAGTGGAGAAATTACTTACTGAGTCAGAGTTGGATCCCTCATCATTCACCATGAAGCAAAGATTTGCTTTTTCACTTTCAGTTGAAGAATTACTAGATGAGGATACATCATTTTCTTCCCATGAGATATATGCTCTTCTACCTTTCCCTTTGTCACTCCTCTTGCTTGCTGATTTTTCTTTACTTTGATTGTTTGGACAATCAGCTTTTATATGACCTGGTTTACCACATCCAAAGCACGTGTAATTGGAAGAATTTGAATCAATAGGTTGTTTGGAATACCTCTTTCTCTACTGAGTTCTGTCACGGTTTTTCTTTCTAAGAAATCTGCTGAATTTCCTGGTGAGCAGACTCACAGTCTCATCATGTTCTGGATCACCTTCTTCCTCACTTGTATCATGTTCTATGGTAGTTTTCAGAGCAATTCCTTTGGTCTTCTTTTCCACTGTTTCTTGTTCTTTCAATCTTTTCAGCTCAATTTCATGTTCTATCAGCTTTCCAAAAAGTGCAGCAGTGGACATCTTGGATAAATCTCTGGATTCTGAGATTGCTGTTACCTTAGGCTGCCAGCTCCTATCAAGACATTTCAATACCTTAATGTTAAGCTCTTCCTTGTCAAAGACTTTACCAAGGCCAGTGAGGTGATTTACAATGTGCGTAAATCGTTTCTGCACATCTGCAATACTTTCTTCAGATTGCATTCTGAACAGCTCATACTCCTGAATGAGTGAGTGCTTCCTTGCCCGTTTCACATCATCAGTTCCTTCATGAGTCACCTCTAGTACATCCCACATCTCCTTTGCTGAGTTACATTGAGAGACTCTAAAGAACTCATCCATATTCAGTGCAGAGGTGATGATATTCTTGGCTAAGGAGTCATATTGGGCCTTTTTCTTCTCAGTTTCACTCCATTCAGACCAAGGCTTCTTTATTGTTTCATCTTTGACAACCTGCATAGGTATAAAAGGTCCACTGACCACTGCATCCCAGATTCCCATGTCAATAGATTCCATAAAGATCTTCATCCTGATTTTCCAGAAAGCATAGTTAACACCACCAAACATAGGAGGTCTATTAATAGATGCACCTTCAGCAAAAGGCATTTTAAACTCAGACATCATACACACACTTGAGCAAAATACAAGCCCTAGCTCTTGATACCAATTGTTGGGTCTATTAGTGTCTAAGTTCAAGAGGGGAGGGGTGAATTGAGCTTATAAAATTTTCGCAAGAACACACAATTTTTCAGTATTCCAGAGGCAAAAAGAACAGATTGTTTTTACATGAAACAGATTGATTCTTCAGAGCAGTATTGGCACAATTTGAATTTTGTTCACTGTAAAATTGTGATCAACAGAGAATCAGAACAGAACCAGATCAGCTTAATATTGTGAGGATGAAGGATATAGCTATGCTTAGAGATCAACCAAAATTACACAACACAAGATTTCAAGAAGGATGATCCTTTCACAGGTTTTAATGAATGGTCAGTTTGTTCACAATTCACTTAAGCCATTATATGCAGCAACCTTGTTTATGATCAGAAAACTTTAACAAGACAGGAAGAACAGTTTTCACTTAACCCAGAATTAACAGATTCAATTTAAAAAGAACAGATTTAGTTCTTGACAGAATTAAGCAAAAGATCAGAAAAGAGTGCAGGGATGAGAATGCAAGATACACACGTTTTTATACTGGTTCACTCATACAGAGCTACATCCAGTCTCACCTTACCCCAAGGTGGAATTCACTAAAAACAGTGCCAATCACTTACAAAACCAGCAGTTCTTGAACACTACAAGAACAACACACACAATGCTGAAAAACCCTATTTCAGCACACCTTGCACTCCAAGAAACCCTATCAAGGAGTGACTAACACTTACACCTTTACAAAACAGAATAAAGGAAAGATTACACCTGAAAAGAAGATGCAAGAACTCAAAACCAGTAGTTCAATTTGCTGTAGAAACTGCACCAGCACCTTCACCAAGATTCAAGGTTTCCTAGAACAAGCACACTTGTAAATCTCTTTGGAAAACCTTTCAAAAACTCTTTCAATCCTTCTTCTCACATGGAAGTTGTTTGATCTCTGTCAAAAGCGTAATTCCTCAGCACTTGTTCATGTGAGAGAGACATTGTTTATATAGAAAACAGTTTCTAACTTCTTTTCAAAAAACAGTTGAAAAGCAGTTAAGAAAACAACATATTCAGTTTTGAACTTTAACAAATTTATTTTATGAAAACTGCCAACTCAGCTTAACAGAAATAACTGTCTGAGTGGTACCTTTGGTGCCCTAACTAACTTGCAAAAAACCTTTCAGCACACCAAAGAATAAACCTGTTCTTTCACAGTAAAACAGATTAAAGTATAACACACAAGCCAGCTCATCTTAACTGAAATAACGAATTGAGCTTTCCCTTGGTGCCTTAACAGAAATTTAGAAAAGCCTTTTTAACAGAGAAGAAATAAACAGATTCTTTCTCCATAAAACATATTTATTTGTGTACTGTTTTAAAACTGTTAAAACCATTTTAAAAAGCTTTTCAAAAACCATTAAACGAAAGCCTTTTTAACAGAGAAGAAATAAACAGATTCTTTCTCCATAAAACAGATTTATTTGTGTACTGTTTTAAAACTGTTAAAACATTTTAAAAAGCTTTTCAAAAACCATTTAACCACTTCATGTGCTTGATCTAGACTTGGTTAGGCATCTAGGCTAGGTTATACAGCAAAAGGCAATCATACACACTTACAAGCCTAATTACAAATGAATCTAAAGACCTATTACAATCTTCAAAGCACTCAAGCCATTTTCTTCATCAAACACACATCAAGCCTTGGTAGGGAAGAAGCTTCCTTCAGCTTCAACAAACTTTACTATCAATAATCTTGGAAAATACAAGACATGCCCTTCCTATTTATAGGCTATAGGGCCGTGAAAGCTAAGCTAATTCCTAATGAAATGAGAGCCACATGAAATGCAAAATGACAAGGCACATGGCACATGTGCTCATGACTGGCCAAGTAAACAAGTTTCTAGAATGTTCACTCATTTATGCTTTCTAACACTACTCTAATTACTAAGCACCCCTAATGGGCCTCCATGTAACATGTACAAGGCTTTCTCTCTTCCATCCGTGGCTTCATCCAATTGGGCGTGAATGTGCTTAGCCATTGACCTTGTAATAGGGCCTAGACAGTCTAGGTCTCCTCCTAGACGCTCCATGTGTAGCCTTCCCTCATCACGTCCTAGACGCTCCTTCCTTGAGTCTAGACGTTCATCACGGTCTAGCTTTGGGTCTTGGCTTCCATGGTGAGATGTGCTTGGCCCTCCTCCATCATCCCCTCCCCCTTGGAAAGAATTTGTCCTCAAATCCAGCTCGTCATCGTCATTGGTACCTACAAATGGAGAAAGATCAATTACATTAAAAGTGTCATGAACTCCATATTCAAGAGGTCGGTCCAATTTATATGCATTATTATTGATTCGCTTGAGGACTTGAAAGGGTCCATCACCTCGGGGACTTAGTTTGGACTTCCTTTGAGTTGGAAATCTATCTTTGCGAAGGTGAAGCCAAACTAAGTCTCATTCCTCAAAAATTATTTCCTTCTTCCCTTTATTGTTATATTTTGTGTACTTCTCATTTTGTTGTTCTATTTGGAGTTTAATCTTCTCATGCATTTTCTTTACAAAGTCGGCCTTGATTACTCCTTCCTTATGCACAAATTCTTGTGGATTAGGAAGAGGTAACAAATCCATAGGTGTGAGAGGATTAAAACCATATACTACTTCAAAAGGAGAAGCATTAGTAGTCTTGTGAACTACTCGATTGTAAGCAAATTCAATGTGGGGAAGATACTCATCCTAAGATTTATGGTTTCCCTTCATGATAGCCCTAAGCATAGTCCCAAGAGATCTATTGACTACTTCAATTTGGCCATCCATTTGAGGATGACAAGAAGTTGAAAATTGTAGTCTTGTTCCAAGTTTGCCCCAAAGAGTTTTCCAAAAGTGGCTGATAAACTTGGGATCTCTATCGGATACTATACTTCTAGGGAGACCATGAAGTCTCACCACTTCTCTAAAGAAGAATCTAGAAATATTTTGAGCATCATCTACCTTGTGGCAAGGAATAAAATGGGACATTTTGCTAAAACGGTCCACTACCACAAAGATAGAGTCATGGCCTCTTGCAGTCCTAGGAAGTCCTAAAATGAAATCCATGCTAATGTCTTCCCAAGGAGCATTTGCAATCGGCAAAGGGGTGTAGAGTCCATGAGGCATTGTTCTAGAATTTGCTTTTAAACATGATATGCATCTAGAGCAATGTCTTTGGACATCTTTCCTCATGTGTGGCCAACAAAATTTTGCTTTTAAAAGGTCTAGAGTCTTATCAACTCCAAAATGGCCCATGAGTCCCCCCTCATGTGATTCCTTGACAAGGAGTTTCCTATGTGTTCCTTGGGGAATGCAAAGTTTTCCCTCTTTAAAAAGATATCCCTCGGACACATAATAACCTCCTTGCGCTCTATGTAGACATTGGGCATAGATGGATGAGAGTTCTTGATCTTCTTGGTAAAGCTCTCTTATGTGATCAAATCCAAGAATTTGGGCACCCAATTTTGAAAAGAGTGTATGCCGTCTTGAAAGAGCATCGACCACTATATTGGTGCTTCCTTTCTTGTATTTGATTACATAAGGAAATTGTTCAAGAAATTGCATCCATTTAGCATGTCTCTTGTTGAGCTTGTGTTGGCCCTTTAAATATTTTAAAGACTCGTGATCACTATGGATGACAAATTCTTTGGACACAAGGTAGTGTTCCCAAGTCTTTAGGGCTCGCACAAGAGCATAGAGCTCTTTGTCATAGGTGGGATAGTTGAGGGTGCACCATGGAGTTTTTCACTAAAATAAGCAATGGGGTGTCCACCTTGCAACAATACCGCACCTATGCCTACCCCCGATGCATCACACTCTATCTCAAAAGTTTTGGAAAAATTTGGGAGAGATAGAATTGGTGCATTGGTGAGTTGAGCTTTTAGCCTTTGGAAGGCTTGCTCATGCTTTTCATTCCAACAAAATGCAACATCTTTTTTAACAAGTTCATTCAAAGGAGAAGCTAGACTAGAAAAATTAGGCACAAACCTTCTATAGAAGCTAGCTAACCCATGAAAACTTCTTACATCACTTACATTTTGTGGAGTGGGCCACTCTCGGATGGCTTTGATTTTCTCGGGGCCTACATGCACCCCCCTTTTGTTGACAATGAAACCTAAGAAAACTACACTATCTACACAAAAGGTACACTTATCCCTATTGGCAAAAAGACTATTTTTCCTAAGCACTAGAAGAACTTCCCTAAGGTGACTTAGATGGTCTTCTAGGGTTTTACTATACACTAGAATATCATCAAAATAAACTACTACATATTTACCTATACAATCTCTCAAGGTGTGATTCATAAGCCTCATGAATGTACTTGGGGCATTAGTAAGCCCAAAGGGCATCACCAACCACTCATATAATCCAAATTTGGTCTTAAAAGCGGTTTTCCACTCATCACCCTCCTTGATTCGAATTTGGTGATATCCACTTTTAAGGTCAATTTTGGAGAATAGAGTTGACCCATGTAATTCATCAAGCATATCATCAAGCCTTGGGATTGGATGCCTATACTTGATGGTGATGTTGTTGATTGCTCGACAATCACAACACATGCGCCATTTTCCATCCTTTTTGGGCACCAACAAGACAGGTACAACACAAGGGCTTAGGCTCTTTTGAACCCAACCCTTCTCCAACAAGTCTTGAACTTGTGATTCTATCTCCTTTGTTTCCTTGGGGTTTGTTCTATAAGCAGGCCTATTTGGTAGGCTTGCCCCCGGAATGAAGTCAATTTGATGTTCTATACCTCTAAGGGGAGGGAGCCCAATGGGACCTTCATTAGAGAATAGGTCTTCAAATTCACTTAAAAGGTTTTCTATTTGAGGAGGTAGATTCATGAGTTCACTACTCGTGGCAGTGCATGTAAGTGTTCCTTTACAAAGGACAAGGCTTGGTTTTTCAACAAGAAGCAAATTTTCTATAACGTTTTCAAAAGGCTTCTCTTGTTGAACAACCTTGTGGGAAGGAACACTCTTCTCCCACGCCTTTCTATCCCTAAGGATTTTCTCTTTTTCTAGCGCTCTTTTTTTTTTTATTTTCCTCATCCCTCTTTTGTTTCATTTGTATTTGGTCTTTCACCACTTGAGAATGTGGTAAAGGACTAAGTACAAACTTTTTATACTTGTGGGTGAAGGAAATCTCGTTAGTGAGACCTTCATGCAAGGTTTTCTTATCAAATTGCCATGGTCTCCCTAATAAGATATGGCAAGCTTCCATAGGTACTACATCACATAAAACTTTGTCTTTGTAGTTCCCTATGGAAAACTTGATTTCCACTTGCTTGTCTACATGTAGTTCCCCATTTTCATTAAGCCATTGGAGTTTGTAAGGTTTTGGGTGAGGAACTACTTCTAGCTTAAGCTTTTCCACCATCTTAGCACTACAACAATTACAACTAGATCCACTATCCACAATGAGGGAACATATGTTTTCTAAAACATTGCATCTTGTATGAAATATGTTCTCTCTTTGTGTTTCAATGGATGTGCTAGGGTGATTGTTGAGGGTTCTCCTAATCATAAGCAATTCTCCCTCTAGTGGAGCTACCCTCTCATCCTCTCCCCCTTCCTCTCTCTCACTAGGCTCATCCTCGCCACTAGTGTATTCATCTACACCCTTAAGAAACAAAGTCCTTTGGTTTGGACATTGTGCTTGCACATGCCCTCTACCATAGCACTTGAAACACTTAACATCTCTAGCTCGGATGGGTGGGGTGGAGGTTTCTTTGGTGAAGGGTTTGGTAGGTTCTTTTGGTTTTTCTTTTGATGTACTACCCTCCCTTCTAAAATCTTTCTTGGGATAAAATTTAGAGTAAGGGCTCACCTTTTGACTTGACGTTTTGCGTAAGATTTGTTGCTCAACTTTAATGCAAAGTTGAACCAAGTCATTCAAGTCTTGGTAAGGTAAGAGCTCTACCCTATCTCTTATCTCAAGTGATAGGCCACTAAGGAACCTAGCTATTGTGGTATCCTCCTCTTCTCTAGTGGATGCTCTCATCATGTAGAGCTCCATTTTTTGCCTATACTCTTCCACACTCATGTTCTTTTGTTGGAGTCTTTGGGAGCTTGTCCATCAACTCCCTATGGTAGTAGGAAGGTATGTGGCGGCGTCTTAGGGCTCCCCTAAGGTCATTCCAATATGTAATGGGAGGTTCCCTATGAAGACGCCTTTCTCTTTCGAGAGAGGTCCACCAATACATGGCGTTCCCTTGGAAGCTAAGGGTGGCTAGGGGTACCTTACGTTCTTCACTCACCCTATGGCAAGCAAAGAGTTGTTCTACTTTCATCTCCCAATCTAGGTAGGTTTCTACATTCTCCTTACCATGGAAGTGAGGTAGGTCTACTCTAGTTTCCCTTGGCCCCTCTTGCTCCCTTTGCCTATTCCTTCTAGGGGGTGGTTGGTAATAGTCATTAATTCTAAGGCTCCCCTCCCCTAGAGACTCATTACTCCTAGATGCATGAGTATGAGTTTTCTTTGATTTTTGTGATTTTCGGGATTTCTCTTCTTGGGCTTTAGCCAATTCATTAATTTTTGTCTCATTCTCCAATTGTCTAAAAGAAATCATTTGCACGGCTTGTGAAACTTCTTTCAAAAGAGATTTTATAGATTTTACTTCACTTTCAATAGACTTTGGAGAGTGAGGAGGAGAAGACATGGCTAAAGTTTTGTGTATACAAGTATTTTACCATGAGAAAATTTAGGAAAGTCAAAGAAGGTAGTTTTCCAGGTAAGGGAGGTGAGTCTCAAAGGACTACTTAAGTACCAAGCCTTTGCCTAGGCCAAAAACTATCCCTCAATGTCTTCACACAAAACTCTCTCTTAGTAAACTACGTAGAACACAATGAAGTTGAGAAATCAGATTTTCAATGCAAGAAAACAATGTAAGCTAACTAATGAATAAAGCTAGACGATTCAACAAAGCTTAAACAAACCAACCACACATGCAAAGCGTAACTAAAGAAGCAAGTTATGTAATTAAAACAATTAACAGTTTGCTAATTAAAAACTCTACACTAGTCGGCCCTAGGTGAGGCTTCTTGGACACTTTGAACCCTTGAAGACACACTCACCGTCTAAGTACGTAATGAAGAAGTAATTAACACAAACTAAGTTGCAAAGAAATTAAGAAAACTCCCTTTGTTGGTCCTCTTTTTGCTATTGGCACTTCCTTGGTTGTCTTTGCTTGTTGGGCCTTCCAAGTGTTTGTGGTGATTTGGGAAAGTGTTTGATTCTGCCTTTGTCTTTGTTCCCCTTAGAATGAAGGTCCTAATTCTACAATTCCAGCACCTATCAAGAAGACTAGACCTTACCCAAGTCAAATTTCCACTTTATCAAGCACCAAAAGAGAATAAATTCCAGCACCAAATTTAGAGGTCAAAGAATAAAAGCAAGAAACAAATTAATTGAAGAAAACAGTACCACACAAATGGAGTTAGATTGTGACAACTAGAAAGAGGTCCAAGAATTTTAGACAAGCAAATAAAGGTAGGCACACAAAAGAATCCTAAGAATAGCACTAGAATTAGATTACAAAATAAAAAACAGCACCACTGGAAAATTGTTGTGGGCCAGAAACGTGTTTTTCCTCAATTTATGCTGAGATGTGCTTTTTAGATTTGATTATGAAATTTGATATGCAAGATATTCAAGATCTTAGCTAAAATATGGCGTTAGAATCACTCAAAACACATGAACCATTTTTTTTAATAAAGTTTTCAATTTCTGTGTTCAGTTACGCTAGATGTAGCGCCTCAGATTTGCACACTGATTTTAAAATATTTATCATTATTTTTCTGTTGACTCTTTTGAGCTAATTCTTTTTTTGTCTTTTCTGTAACACTCTAATCTTGCATATTCCAGAGAATAAAAATTTTCCTATGAGTGAAAATATTTTTCTGGAACAAAACAGCCAGCACAGAGAATGTGAAACAGGGGATTCTGGAAAAACTGGAAAAAACAGTAAGATACCAAAATTTAAACACAATGGAATTGAGAAAAGGAATTTGTGTAAGATCTAAACACAAATATGAACTCAAACTAAATTAAAAAGGCACCAAAAGATCAAATGAACAGCAGATTCAAAGCAAAAGTAGATACCCAAAATCAAGAAACAATCAACCCAAACAAAGGACTACTATGAATTGATGACATTGTGGATGAACATGACTTGACAAAACATATATGGATTCAGAAATTAAAAACTCAAAGAGCATAATATGAACCAAATTAAAATTGCAATAAAGACTCAAAAACCTAAAAGAAAACAGCAACTCAAAGGTGTATGGAATCCTATCACAATTTGCACAAGAATTGTTCAAGATCAATTGAACAAAGTGCACCGGTTGGATCTTCCAAATAGCACACCAAACAAATTAAAATGTAAAAACAGCAAGACAATTATGGAAACAAGATGAACAACATGAAATAAAGAAGAACTAAAAATGAAAAGACCAAGAACAACTCATCTTTGAAGAACCTATGCTCATGATACCAAATGATGGTGTACCGTCCCGTATCCGGGCGTTGACTAAGTCAAGGTCAAAGTCAACACCTGGAGCCAAAGTCAACACCAGGCGTTGCCAAGGCAAGGCGTCGCCTAGATGAAGGCGTCGCCCAACCAGGGCGTCGCCAGATGGAATCGCACAAGGACAAGGTGACCACAGCGTTGCTCCCCGATACCCATGGGTAGGAAAGACCATGGAGGGGGCAACGCCGTGGGAAGGTCCCAGACCCTGGATAATCAGGGAACAGCAATAAAGAAGAGGTGAGAAAGGTGGCTTCAAGGCCATAGCAACAACACCAGTGTAGGGCAGCCTGACTCGAGAAGTACCTCTGCCGCCCTAGAGACGCCTTTGGGACAGATACGACTCAAGAGGAAGGTCACGCCTAGGGCAGCCGGGTGCAGGGTACAAGAGGAAGGCAAATACGCTCTCAAAGTGAGTAACTAGATGATTGGGGGCATGAGTTGGCACCCAAAAAGTCACCCCTAGCGCAGTAGCACTCCCAGGCAGGAGGACTCACACGTAGAAACGTCCCCAGATGGGCAGAAACGCCCCAGATGGGGTCATGGCGTCGTGAGGCCCTCCACGTGTGCGACATCCAGGTCGGAATAGAAACACCCTTTAGTCAGGTGCCAGGTAATCAAGTCATTCAATACAGTTTCCGTTTCGAGCGTTCAAGTACTATGATGGCTCCCAAGCGTTTCAACGTCTTAAATGCGCTACGTTTTCTAATTAAACGCTTTAATGAGTGCGTTACGTTTGTAATTAAAAGCGCTTTAAGGCGCTTTAAATGCTTGGGTAGTTTAAATAGCGCAGGGAATGTTGGGAACGGGGTTCGAACTTTTGGCAAATTTACCAGAGAACTCTCTAGTTGCTTGCTCGTGCCTTGAGGTTACGTACAAGGGACTGGGGAAAGATCTTTGCCTGAGAGGGAAAACATACACACAACACACAGTTCTTTATACCACCTTCAGAGTGCCATACGCGGTGCTCAGATACGGAGGTGCCCAGTTTTGGTGTTTCTTGCTGGCTGACTTGAGCGTCGGAGTGCAAACGGTCGCTAGGACGCCCTTTTGTCCTCTTTTTGCAGGAATCCACAGGCAACCCGTGGGAAGGAGTCCCTAGCTGACGGTTGAGGTCGCGCACGAAGACGCCCCGGTCAACCGGACGGAACAGATGGCAAATTCATGAAGCTCTTCTTAGAATCATGTGAAAGATGGTGCGGAAGCCATGGATGTGTATGTGAAAGATCCTCCTAAGATCTATGGTGATCTCGAAGGTGCATGGTGTGTATGGAAGTTGGGAGGTTCGGCCAGCCCAATGAGAAGTGAAGGATGTGAAGATTAGAGCCTAGAAACTAGGTAGAAGCAAAGCTTGGCACAAAGTTGGCAGCATAACTTTACTATCAATAATCTTGGAAAATACAAGAGATGGCCTTCCTATTTATAGGCTATAGGGCCGTGAAAGCTAAGCTAATTCCTAATGAAATGAGAGCCACATGAAATGCAAAATGACAAGGCACATGGCACATGTGCTCATGACCGGCCAAGTAAACAAGTTTCTAGAATGTTCACTCATTTATGCTTTCTAACACTACTCTAATTACTAAGCACCCCTAATGGGCCTCCATGTAACATGTACAAGGCTTTCTCTCTTCCATCCGTGGCTTCATCCAATTGGGCGTGAATGTGCTTAGCCATTGACCTTGTAATACGGCCTAGACGGTCTAGGTCTCCTCCTAGACGCCTCATGTGTAGCCTTCCCTCATCACGTCCTAGACGCTCCTTCCTTGAGTCTAGACGCTCATCACGGTCTAGCTTTGGGTCTTGGCTTCCATGGTGAGATGTGCTTGGCCCTCCTTCATCAAGACTTTTCAAAGTTGGAGTCAAAACAAGTCACATGAGAAGTGTGACTTGCTTTCCTACTTTGGCACCTCCTAAAACTATATCTACACCTACTCTTTTATGTCACATGGAACGTGTGACTTTGTTTTGTACATTAGCATCCCTTATTTAATATCTACACCTTCCTTTTAAAGTTCTACTAAAAACTACACAAAAGTAATTACAAAAAGAGACATACATTTATGCTCATTTATTAATGCTTGGCCTTGCTCCTCAAGGGTTGGGCTTGGGCTTCTTGGGCTTGGCCTTTTTGGGTTTGGGCCTCATCTTTTGAAAAGACTAATAAGAAGAACTTTAAATATTTTGGCCCTTGTCCATTCCTTCTATTAATAACATCTTTTTAATTCTCATCACCAAGTATTTCTCACAATATCGGTGGATGTCGATGGTAGACTCCTTTGTCGCCTGTGTTCCCATGTTGAGTAAGGATGTTGAAGTCGGCATTATCTCGGTTGGGAGATGTTATGCAACTGAAAATGTTTGTCATGGTCAAGAGGTCCGCCCAAGACGTCTTTTGTGCTAATTCATGTTTCTTTACCAATCTCCATATTTGTTTTCCTTTCGACATGTTTGTTAAGGTGTACTTCAACTTTTTGAATGTCGTCCCGATGCAGATCCATCCAAACTCATGGGCATCGTTCTAGGCCTTTCGCCTCATATGCCATATGTTGCACCTAAACCGTTCTCCTCAATCCTTTTTGCACTATTATAGTTGTGAGATTACGAACCCAATATGTTTGGGTATCTCTAGTGAGTCAACCGGGGTGTCGCCTTTTCTCCCCTTTCACTTCTTCCGATAAGAATTTTAAGGATAGGCTTTTTAAAGTTTTTGTTGAACTGAATGGATCTCGAATTTTATTTCATGACCAAAATAAGCCAAAGTTTCTCTATTGGATCCGAAATCCGATTCGCTATTAATCGTGGTTGAGGTCTTCCTTTACTATTGAAGACTAGGTAGTTTTTAAGGTTTTTATCAACTACCGAGGAAAATGCCAACCTGAATATGACTCCCTCTACCGATGTGTGGATTTTAATGGAATGTGTACTGGTATGGAACGAGACCGAGCTGACCGAGATCTCCACGGACGGCCTGACTGACCGACACACTTAACCATTAACGCTCAAACCAAGGTCAGTGAAGCTAAACTACCATTAAAAATTAGGTAATGCAACCATAAGTGTGATCCATTCCACTAATCAAGCCCAATAAGGTAAGCCCATTAAAATAATATAAATAGCACATATTCGAAGGAATAAGGTACGTCATTATCACTATACCTACACCCGAGTGTTGAACACCCTCTTTACTGACTTGAGCGTCAAAGTGCTTTCTACAGATACCTCCCCCATTTGGTATTCACCCGAGACTGAGAGCCGAAGGAGTAACGTGACGACCAGAAGGATCACATCAAAGCTCTACCAACCTGCCCGAGGAAAGAAGGAAGACGAAGCCTTCAATAGTTCTCTAGGTCCTATCTCCCTAGCAGGAACAATTGGCGCCCACCGTGGGACCTAGAGAAACTAGCTGAAGAGAGAAAGTAGATGATCTCAACCAGAAGCATGGAAAGGATGACTGAAGCCGACCAGGCAATGTTGCTGCTATCTCTGCAAAGAGAGATGGTCGAGATGAAGAGGATGACAAAAGAAGTTGTCCAAAAGAACGAACAAGAGATGCAGGCTTTCCGAAGGGAGAATGAAGAAGAAGCTGATGGAGGGGGGATTGTCCACTGGGTCGAACAATGTTTTTGGCAGGTCCTTCACCTCCCTTGCCCACCCGAGACCGGTGGAGGAGGGAGAGACAAGGTTCCCACCCACGAGATGGATGGCGAATCCTTCCTTAACAAATTGGTCAGGACGACCATCACGATGGACTCGGCCCGCCGACATCCTTTCACCAGCACTATCGTTGAAGTTCCACTACCGGACAAGTGGAAGGGTTTCAATCGAGACCGATATGACGGGTCGACCGACCCGGGCGAGCATATGGATGCCTACACTACCCATATGAGTCTCTATACCTCGGACGATGTAGTGCTATGTCGAATGTTTCCTAGGTCATTGAAGGGAGCAGCCCTTAGCTTGTTTACCAAGCTCCCACCCAATTTCATTGATAGCTTTGCCACACTAGTGGTGAAGTTTGAGGCCCAGTTCGCCACCAGCAGACCACATCACTTGACCTCAATCGCCCTAGTGGGCATCCACCAGGAGAAGGGAGAGTCTCTAAGAACCTTTGTTGATAGGTTCAGAAAAGTGGCAATGAGCATCCGGAACCTCAGCCCGGACGTTGCCATGCATCATATGCTGACAGCCTTACGCCTAGGGCCCTTTGTTGATAACTTGTGTATGCAGCCAACTGTCAGCCTCGACGAGCTGAGGAAGAGAGTTGTTAAGTATATGCAGCTGGAAGAGCTTAGAGAGATCCGCAACCAGGCCTGTGCCGAGGCCAGTGGAGAGAAGAACAAAGATGACAAGGATCGCCAGGGCCGATCAGGTCAGCGAGGTGACAGGCGCAGGGACAATTGAGATCGAGAATTTGATTCTCGAGATACACACCCCTGACGGCTGAGAGGAGAAGAATTTTGGACGAGGCACTCAACGCCGAGTTGATTCCTCCTCCCAGAAAGATGGCCAGCCCAAACAATGCCGACCAAAGGAACCAATGTCGGTACCACCAGAACAACGGGCACTCCAGGAATGCCATGCTTTGAAAGACAAAATCGAGCAACTCATTCAGGCTGGGCACCTACACCGATTCGTCAGAAATGACCGGGACGCAGGGCTCTCACCTCGCACAGAGGAGCCCTCCAAGAGAAGAAGGTCACCCCAATGGCCTCGAGATGACCGAGATCACAGAGACGACCGCTGGTCTCAGAGAGACGACCCTCCCCAGGAGGCCGAAAGAAGAGGAAACCGAGAGGTTATCAACACTATAGCCGACGACTTCTCCGGGGGAGGAAGTACAAACAACGCTCGAAAGAAACACCTATGGGAAGTACACCAGGTGAATGCAGTGACATTCCGACCGAGGATGCCACCCATCACCTTCATGGATGATGACTTCAAAGGCATGGATTACCGCCAGGACAAAACCATGGTGATATCAGTCGATATAGACCAATTCACGATTAGGAAGACCCTTGTGGACCAAGGGAGTTTAGTAAACATCCTCTACTGGTAAACGTTTAAAGTTATGTGGATACCCGAGGTCGAGATGGTGCCTTACGACGACCATGTAGTCGAATTCTCGGGTGAAAGGGTGGGTACCAAGGGCTACATCGAGCTCTACACCACCTTCTATCAAGAGAAAAGCAGCAAGACGATAAGAATCTGGTATTTGGCGATCAACGCCAATACCTCCTACAACATTCTCCTTGAGCGACCGTCCACCAACCGGCTGATGGCGATCGTATCGACTCCTCACCTAGCAATGAAGTTCCCGTCGCCAACGGGAGATATCCTTACAGTCCACGTGGAATAGAAGGAGGCACGAGAATGCTATGCCGAAAGCCTCCAAGTGGAACCTTTGAGGAACGACATCTCTCACAAGAGAAAATCCTCTTGAAAGGATCTCTCACCCCGAGAGGCCCGACCAATGTCAGTAGAACCAACCGTTGCGTTGGTAGACCTAGACCCGCGGGTGACCGAGGATAGGTTGGAGGCCAGGGAAGAGTTGAGGCGAGTACCGCTTCTGAATGAAGAACACGGTACTGTTGTTGGAACGGCCATGGCAGCTGCCGAGGCCGAGATAATGCATGTCGCACTAAAGAAGAATGTAGATTTGTTTGCGTGGATGTCGTCCGACATGCCGGGTGTAAGCCCGGATATCACCACCCACAAGTTGTTAGTGTTTAAGAAAGCACGACCGATCTCCCAGAAGAAGAAGGATTACGGAAATGAAAAACGCTAGCAGCAAAAGCAAAAGTCGAGAAGCTTTTGTCGGCCGGGTTCATACGAGGGCCCGATACACGACTTGGCTGGCCAACGCTGTCATGGTCACCAAGCCGAACGGTAACTGGAGGATGTGTGTCAACTGCAGAAACCTTAACAGCGCATGCCCGAAGGACTCCTACCCCTTATCGAACATCGACTGCCTGGTAGATGGGGTGGTTGACTATAAAATTCTAAGTTTCCTAGA
Organism: Phaseolus vulgaris; assembly: GCF_051622355.1. Taxonomy (NCBI): domain Eukaryota; kingdom Viridiplantae; phylum Streptophyta; class Magnoliopsida; order Fabales; family Fabaceae; genus Phaseolus; species Phaseolus vulgaris. The sequence goes on from NC_143501.1 coordinate 13,787,801, forward strand.
CTCTTATTCTGGCTACAACCAAATAAGTATGCACCCCAAGGGTAAGGAGAAGACGGCCTTCATGACGGCCGAGGCCAACTACTACTATGAGGTCATGTCGTTCGGCCTCAAGAACACATGGGTGACCTACCAGCGCCTCATGGACAAGATCTTCCAAGAGCTAATCGGTCAGTGTGTAGAGGTTTATGTGGACGACATCGTGGTGAAGTCAGACTCCTTTAACCAACATGTGGAAGACCTCGAGGAGGTCTTCAAAGCCCTCAGAGGGGCCAATATGAAGCTCAACCCCGAGAAGTGCACTTTCGGGGCTGAGGGAGGGAAGTTCATGGGTTTCATGCTCACCCATAGGGGGATAGAGGCTATTCCCGAAAAATGCCAAGCCATAGTCGGCATGAGAACTCCAAAGAACATCAAGGAGGTACAATAGCTCCTAGGGCACCTGACAGCCTTCTCAAGATTTGTCCCTCGACTGGTCGAGCGGACGAGACCGATGGTACATCTACTTTGGAAGGCTGCCAAGTTCAGCTGGGACGACAAATGCGAGGGAATCTTCAAGCAGTTGAAGGATTTCCTAACATCTCCATCAGTTAAACAGAAGCCGAGACTCGACCAACCCATCCTGGTATACCTGGCAATCTCGGAAGAGGCAATCAATGTTGCATTGGTGCAGGAGGTCGAGAACGAGGAATGACCGGCATAATTCGTCAGTCAGACGCTCCATGCGGCCGAGACGAGGTATCAAATGATCGAAAAGGTGGCGCTCGCCCTGGTCCTCACAGCAAGGAGGATGCGCCCATACTTTCAGAATCATTCAATCATTTTAAGGACTGACTACCCCATCTTTAAAATTTTATCTAAACCTGACCTTGCAGGGAGGATGATAGGATGGTCGTGTTGAATCAAGTGTGATCAAAAGCTTTGAAGAATCCAAATCCTAGCGTTTGATGGAAGGCTGAAGTTGCTTGGAGTTGTTGTTGTGTTTTTAGAGTAGGATCTAGGTAGTTATCTTTGTAATCCACTCTTTGTTGAATCCAAATCTTTTTTCAATGGCTGAAAAACTACCTTTTGGAGAGGGTGCTTCAATCAACATACCACCTCTATTCTGTGGTTTGAATTATCAATTCTGGAAAGTTAGAATGAAAATCTTTGTTGAATCTTTTGACAAAGGAATTTGGGATGCAATTGAAAATGGTCCTTTTATTCCAAAATTTGAAAAAGATGGATCTTCCATTGAAAAACCTTGGTCTCAATGGACTGTCTCAATGGACTGATTATGAAAACAAGAAGGCCAAATTGGATTGTATTGCTAAGAACATCATAACATTTGCCTTGAATTTGGATTAATTTTTCAGGATTTCTCAATGCTCATCGGCCAAGGAGATGTGGGACACTTTGGAGGTGACTCATGAAGGAACCAATGATGTGAAGAGAGCTAGAAAGCATACTCTAACTCAGGAATATGAAATGTTTAAAATGCTTAAGGGTGAGCCAATCGCTGAAGTATAAAAGATGTTCACCCACATCAATAACCACCTTATGAGCCTTGGGAAAACCTTTGATGAAGAAGAACTAAACATCAAGATCCTCAAGTGTCTTGATAGATCATGGCAACCTAAGGTAACAACAATTTCTGAATCAAAAGATTTGACATCCTTGACAACGGCTTCATTGTTTGGTAAACTTAGAGAACATGAGTTAGAAATGAATAGACTCAATGTTCAAGAAAGTGAAGACAAGCATGTGAGAAGCATTGCCTTGAAAGCTGCCAAGCACAAAACCAAGCAAGAGTCAAGTGATGAAAGTGAAGAAAAAAACCTTAGTTTGTTGTCCAAAAAGTTTAGTAGATTCTTGAAAAGAAATCGCAACAAAGAAGCCAACAAAGAAAGGTATGACAACAAGAAAACCAGTGATTTCAATTCTAACAATTATACTTGCTTTGGTTGTGGTGAACAAGGGCACATAAAAGCAGATTACTCAAACAAAGAAAGCAATGAAAAGAAATCAAGCTACAAGGAGAAAAAGGGAAAATCAAGAAGAGCATATATTGCTTGGGATGAAAATGAAGTCTCCTCATCAAGCTGCTCATCAAGTGAAGATGAAAAGGAAAACATATGCTTGATTGCAAAAGGAGATGATGAGTCATGTAGCTCAAGCAATGTAAGTTCATGTGCTTCCCTAAGTGCTGAAAATTATAGTAAATTGCTTCAAGCTTTTCAAGAAACTCATGAAGATGTTAACTGATTGGTTCTCTCAAACAACCGATTGAAAGGGCCTAACAACTGGCTTGAAAATAGGGTTAAGACACCTGAAGAAGAGCTGGAAAAATCAAAAATTGATTTTGAAAAGCTTGAAAAACATTGCAAAAACTCTTCTCATGTGTGTGACTCTCGTTTGTGAAAATTGTGAAAATCTTGAAAGAAAGTTCATTATCTTGTTAGAACTGTGGATAAGCTTTCAAAGGAAAAATCCAACTTTGAGAGTGTCTTAGCATCTCAAAATTGTGTTTTTTGGAAGAGCTGGATTAGGTTTTAATCCACAGAACAAGTAAGATAATTTTCAAAGAAATTTTCAAAACACCCAGTAAAACAACCGATTGTTACGTCGAAACAACCGATTGTTACATGCTTTTATTGCATGAAAAGAGGTGATGTGATTCCAATAGCCACATAGAGAAAGGTTCTTGACCTTCTTAGGAATCACCTTGAGTTGGACATTATAGAGGCACTTTTCTTAGAGTTGGATCATTGTTCTAAGACAAGAAGTCACCAAAAACTAGTACCAAATCCCAAACTCATTAGGATGCTCCAATTATAGTCAAATTGAACCGATTAAAGTGAAAGAAAAACAAAGGAACAAGATGAATGGACAGAAATATAAAACTGCCGAACCAAAAACTCATAAAAACAGCAAGAACACCAAACCAAAACTCAAGAACACAAGCTAACAAAAACAATTGAAAGAGGAGAAAGGAAGGAGAGAAGAATTGCTCATGAAGATGGAAGGATGATGGATGATCTCGCCACCAGAAGTGTGGAATGCTCCTAGATGAGAGTGATGCCGCCACTTGAGGACTCCATTGATCCATCAAGATAAGACTAGAGAAGAAGGCTCAAAAGCTCTCCAAAGTTCACTCAAAATTTGAGTAGAGTTTTCTTAGATTAATTCCAATATGAAATTTACAAAGAGAGCACCTCTATTTATAGCCTAAGGTGCTGAAATGTAAGCTACACAAATTCAAAAACTCCCTCCTAAAAAGCTTCTAGAATTGGCGCCTAAAACAAAGCATGAGGAAGGTGTGACCTCTTCCTTCACTTTGGCACCTCCTTTTCTACTCCTACACCTATCTACTAACACACCCCCCCTAAGACTCCTAACTAAAGACTAAAAGATGCTTTAACAATAGAGGTTTCTAATGTTTCCCTCTAAGCACCTTCAAACAATATTCTTTATTATTTAAAACTTGGCCTTGCCCTTCATAGGATGGACTTGGGCTTGGGCTTGGGCTTTGGGCTTAGGCCTCTCTTTATTTTATGTCTTCTTTTAATTTGGAGAAGACTAGAAGGAAGAACTTCAAGTGTGATGGTGAATTGCCTCTTCCTTCATTAATAAAAACCTCCTTTACTTGACTCTCATCAAGAGGCCATTCTGTTAGATTCTGCAAAATAAGGAAATATTTTGTTCCCAGAGGTTTTATGAAGTGGATTCCTAAAGGCTGTGAGGTTTCAAATGATAAAGATAAATCAAATGGACCCACATTTGTAAGGGGACCAAACCTTGTTGCTTGAATTCATTTTTATGCAGGGAAACTAGAAGAACATGAGGCTATGAGTCATCTGATCAGGCTCTTGGAAGGAAAGGATTAAGACTGGAACTGAATTGAGGGTGTATACTAGTTCAAGCCTTTTCAAAAGTCAAAAGAAGCTCCTTGATCACAAACAATGACTCATTGAAGGGACTTCATAAAAGGATAAGACCTTCCTTAACTTTGCCTTTATCTTTCAATTACTAATTCATGTTTAATTTTTTCTTTGTCAAATGAGCATTAACATTTTTTTTGAACCTTTCTCAGTCTATGCTTGAAATTCACAATCTGCTAACATGTTGTAGAAAAACAACTGATTGTTTCTTCTCTGACAGCACTGTGAAAGAATTGAATTAATTTCTCTATTCATTCTGTCTGTTGCAGATTTGAATAATGAAAGGATTTTGAGTCAATAAAGCAGTCTTGAAAGCCTGATTGTGTTCTGGAGGAAGTTACTATTAGAATATATGGCCTTAAACGAGAGGGGGGTGAATTGTTTAAGAAAGATTTTCGTAAAGTTTTAAGCTTAGAATGAAAAATACTTCAAGAAAACCTTGATTAAGAATTCAGTTTTTCAAAACATAAAGCAAAAGCACAATACTGGAAAAACAATCGGTTGTTTTACCGAAACAATCGGTTGTTTTTACCAGTTATTAATTGACAAAACTGAATTTAAAGAGATAGGGATAGAGAAATTGTACACAGTTGTTTATATTGGTTCACTCCAAACCCAGAGCTACATCCAGTCTTCTCAGAAACCCTGAGGAAATCCACTAAGCAATCACCACTTGATCACTTACACAACAACCAAGAGAATGACCTTGAACACCTCAAGAAACACACTCTCCTTGGTCAACACACCAACACTAAGATTGCTGATCTTGATCCCCTCAAGAACACACAGCCAATCTCAGCAAAATACAGAAACGAATACTTGTTCAACAGAGTACAAGGATTACACTTGTTACAGAAGATAATCTGAAATCAATACAAGCAGAATCCTATTCCATACACTTTGATCAATCACAAACTATTAGCAATCTCTGCTCTTTCAAAAACTCAAAAACTCTTAGGAAAAACTTGTCAAAGATTCTTAAATCTCAAATCTGTTTTTCTAAATATATTCAAAGATGTAGTTTGTTATCAAATCTTAACAAACTCTTAAATTGCATTAAAAGATTGGTCAAAGCATTTAATGACTGGAGCGTAAGCAGTTAAATAATTTAAAGCTCAGTCAAAGATAAAACAGTTTTTCTGTTATGGTCCCAAAACAAACAATCGGTTGTTTCCTTGAATCAATCGGTTGTTTTGGTACTTAACAGTTCAACCATTTAAAAACAGTTTTCAATCTTTTCCTCAAAACACCTAAGTATAAACAATCGGTTGTTTCGACAAAATAATCGGTTGTTTTAACTTAGTTTGAAAACATTTTTAATGGAGATCAAGCTCAAGTGGACATGGAGGCCAATCATCAAGAGCAAGAAGAGGTTGAGGCTCAAATGGAGGACGCTCATGGAGTTAATAACCAACCTCAAAGGCTTACAAGGAGCATGTTCAAGGCTTTAGGAGCTAATGGACGTTTGTTTTCTCTTTTTGTAATTTCTTTGTTTGAAGGTGCTTAGAGGGAAACATAAGAAACCTCTTTTGTAAAAGCATCTTTAGGTCTTTTGTTTAGGAAACTTAGGAGGGTATGCGTTTAGTAGAGAGGTGTAGACATAATAGGGAGGTGCCAAAGTAAGAGAGGAAGTCACACCTTCTTCATGTTCTAGGATTGGCGCCACTTTCATGTCTTTTGGGGGGGAATTTTGAATTTAATTAGCTTTGCATTTCAGCACCTCTAGGCTATAAATACAGGTGCTTAGCTTGTACAATTCAGATTGGAAATTTGTATTAGTGAAACTCTACTCAATTTGAGAGAGAATTGGAGAACTTTGTGCCTTCCTCACTTAGTCTTATCTTGAGAGTTCTTGGTTACCTCAAGTGGCGGCATAGCACACTCATCTTGGAGTCTCCATCCTCTAAGTGGCGTGATCATCCAACCAATTCCTCCATCTTCATGAGCTTTCTCTTCTCCTTTCTTCCTTCTACTTTTATGTTCATGTCTTAGCTTGTGTTCTTGCATTTTCAGTTCGGTATTTTAGTTCCTTTGTTGTTTTGCTTCGGTTCCTTTTGCTTTTGCCGATCCTCTTTGCTTCTTCTTCAATTTCTAGTTGTTGTTTTTGATTCAATTTGACAATACATGGATCTTCCATGTGAGTTTGGGTTTTGGTACCAGTCTTGGTGAGTTCTTGAACATAGAACCTTGATCCAATTCTATCATAAAGTGCCTATCTCATATCCAACTCAAGTTGATTCCTAAGAATGTCAAGAATCATTCATAATGTGCTATTGGAATCATATCATGTGGTATCTAGAGTTTAGGTGTGTTCTTGTTTAATTTTGAGTTGTGTTGCACTTTAATTCAAGAGCTCTATAATTCTTGTTGTTTATCTTTCTGTTTTTAGGCTTATTTTGAGTTTTATTGTTGTTTTCTTAATTGTGCCTATCATATGTTTGTGTCTTTTCCTTTTTGAATCCATACAAGTTTTTTCATAGTCATGTTTTTCCAAGAATGTCATCACTTCTTGTAGTACTTTTATTGAATTTTTTGTTTCTTGCTTTGGTGTAATACAGTTTTCTGAGTTTGATATTTGATTCTTTGTGCATTTTCTGTTTTAGTATTGAGTTCATACTTGTATTTTAGACCTATACAAGTTCATATACATCATTTCCATTTTATGTCTTTGCTAGTTCTTAATTCTGTTTTTCATTCCTATTAGGATTCCTCTGTTTTTCTGAAAACGTGCTCACTGTTTCGATTTATTGCAATTGATTTACTCACTGGAAATTTCTGAAATTCTGGATTTGTGTTCTTTAAAGTGTTATAAAACAGTAGAAAAAATAAGTACTTCAAAATTCAAAGTACAAAAAAAATGATAAATCAAAAACAAAAAGTGTGCAATTCTGCCGAAAAAAATACAGTAATCTGGCAGTGATTTTGAAAAATTTATCTCAATTAATTGGCTTACTGTTTTTGAGTAATTCCGGTGCCATTGTTGAGCTAAGATCTTAAACTTTCTGTGGTTAAAATTTCATAATCCAGTTCGCTATATATCGTTCCAGTTAAATCAGTGAACATCAAGCACAGTTTGCATAAAAATATTTTCCAGTAGCTCTGTTTTCGTTTTCTTCATCTACTCTAGTACTTTTCTTTAGGTATCTTTTGTGTGCCTTCTTTTTCATTGAGTTTCTTATTTTCTTGCTTGTCTTTTATTCATTAATCTTTGAGTTTGTCATACATCTAGTATTCCTTTTGTTATAGCCTTTTATTGCTTATACCTTTTCTTGCTTGTCTTTCATTATTCCTTGGTTTTGTGGTGAAGTGCTTTGAAGATTGTGTGCTCTTGCATTGGCATCTTTCATTTGAGGATTACTAAGGCCTCAAGATAAGCTTGGTGCAGAGAGTATTCTTTCTTTGAGAGTGATTTTTCAGTGCCACTTCACTTCGGCAATTGGTTCCAAATTAATTTTTCCTAACTTTGTTTCTTAACTTGTTTGTTGTTTTTTTGTGTTTGCTGTTTTCATTTGCAAATGGCTGGCTATTCAAGTGATGAATCTTACAAGCAGCACTCTCCTTCCAAAGATTCAGTCCTTGGTGAATTGCATGAAGCTCAATGCACCATTCGGCGTTTGGAAGAAAAATTGCAAAAGATGGAGGTGCAACAAGCTAAGCCATCTCACTCTATCAATGATGGGCATCATTCACATAAACCTTCATCAAGAGGTTCTTCAAATGACTTTGGCCGTGCATAAGACAATAGGAGAAGGCGAACTCCACCTCAATTCCATGGACATAGACATCACAACCAAGGGGAGAGACATCACCGTGGAGATGGATACTACCAAGATGCAAAGGCTAGGCTACCTTCGGTCAAGCTTCCTTGTTTTAATGGCTCTAGTGATCCTAATGTGTATTTAGATTGGGAGGCAAAGTGTGAACAAATATTTGAGATCCATGAGATCCAAGATGAACACAAGCTTAAGCTAGCCACCTTAGAGTTTAGTGATTATGCCATGAAATGGTGGCATGGTGTTGTAAAGGACATTATCTATCACAAGGGTCCTCCCGTGGACTCTTGGAACTCTTTAAAGGATCAAATGCACGCTAGGTTTGTGCCCCCACATTTTAAGAAAGACCTCATGTTGAGACTCCAACGGTTTCAACAAGGCACGCTAAATGTGGATGAATATTACAAAGAGTTAGAAATGCTTTTGCTTAAAGTTGAATTAGAAGAAAGTGAGGAAGCTATGATTGCTAGGTTTGTGAGTGGTCTAAGGAAGGATATTCAAGATGTTGTTGAGTTACAAGAGTATTCATCATTGGGTTCTTTAGTTCATCTTGCAATGATTTTTCTCTCATCTATCAAGAGTGTCTTAAGGGAGGACATAAAAGATTTTTTTATACAAGATGGCTTTCTTTTTAAGGGAAAACGTCTTTGTGTGCCTCAAAGCTCTATTAGATTATCTCTTGTTAGAGAAGCCCATGAGGGGGGTTTAATGGGTCACTTTGGGGTTGTTAAAACTTTGGATGTGTTGCTTGAACATTTCTTTTGGCCTCATATGCATAAACATGTTCATAGTTTGTGTGATAAATGCATAGCTTGTCGCAAAGCTAAATCTAAGATGCATCCCCATGGTTTATATACTCCTCTTCCTATCCCTTCAATGCCTTGGGTTGACATATCTATGGATTTCATCTTAGGATTACCCAAGACATCAAAGGGAAAAGACTCCATTTTTGTGGTAGTGGATCGTTTTTCAAAGATGGCTCACTTTATTCCTTGCCACAAAGTGGATGATGCATGTCATATTGCAAACCTCTTCTTTCAAGAAGTAGTTCGCTTGCATGGGATCCCTAGATCTATTGTGTCCGATAGAGATCACAAGTTCTTAAGTCACTTTTGGAAGACCTTGTGGGGAAAGCTTGGAACTAAACTTTTATTTCCTACCACTTGCCACCCACAAACTGATGGTCAAACCGAGGTGGTGAATAGAACTTTGGGACAACTATTGAGATGTTTCATTTCGGGGAATCCTAGAGTGTGGAAGAATTTACTACCCCATGTTGAGTTTGCATATAACCGTGTAGTACTGGATGTAGCTCATTTGAATGAACCAGTATAACTGTTGTGTGTTCATTTCTCTTCATCCCTGCACTTGGTTTCTTGTTTATCTATTAATCTGTCTAAAATTGAATTTGTTCAATTAAAAATAAACATGTTCTTTCTGGGCTTATTCATTCTATTCTTATTTTCTAGAAAAATAGTTTGGTTCTGTTAAGAAGATATATGAACTTATAATTACAACTAGAACTGTTTGTTTGTGATAGGCTACCCAATTGATTGTCAAGCAAATAATTGAACCTTTATCACTTGAAAATAAAATTGAAGGTCACTGATTCTGTTTTACATAATATCCTCTTAAAATTGTTGAACCAAGTGGTGTTCAAGCCTTGAAGAATCCAAACCCTTTGAACGATGTTGAAGGCTTGGCTGTGCTTGCTGTTGCTGAGCTGTCTTAGTTAGGATCTGGGGTAGTTTGAATTTGTAATCCACTCTAGATTGAATCCAAAGCATAGGCATTCTCAATCTTTTAAAAGAAAAGTGTTTTTCAAACTAAGTGAAAAATAACCGATTGTTTTGTCGAAACAACCGATTGTTTTATACTTAGATGTTTTTAGAAAAGATTGAAAACTATTTTTCAAATGGTTGAACTGTTAAAACCAAAACAACCGATTGATTCGTGGAAACAACCGATTGTTTGTTTTGGTACCATAACAGAAAAATGGTTTTTGTTTTGACTGAGCTTTAAATGATTCTAACTGTTTACGCTCTAGTCTTTAATGCTTTGACCAATCTTTAAATGCAATGAATAAGTTTGTTAAGATTTGATAACAAACATCTTTGAATAAATTCAGAAAAACATATTTGAAAAATAAAAATCTTTTGAGAACAACAAGATTCTGATTTTCAAAGAGTTGAGATTGCTTAGAGATTGAGATTGATCAAAGAGTGTGAGATAGGATTTCTGCTTGTATTGATTTCAGATTTACTTTTGTAACAAGTGTAATCCTTGTATCTGTTGAACAAGTTTATTTGTGTGTTTTGCTGAGAAGTGTTGTGTGTTCTTAAGGGGATCAAGATCAGCATTCTTAGTGTTGGTGTGTTGGCCAAGAGAAGTGTGTGTCTTGAGGGGATCAAGGTCACTTTCTTTGTTGTGTTTTAAGTGATCTAGGTTTGATTGCTTAGTGGAATTCTTCAGTGGTTTCTGAGAAGACTGGATGTAGCTCTGGGTTTAGAGTGAACCAGTATAAACATCTGTGTGCATTCTCTCTTCCTTAACTTTTTAAATTCAGTTTTGATTTTGTAAACTGGTACAAAGAACCGATTGTTTCCGTGAAACAACCGATTTTTTTTCTGGTGCTGTTATTTTTGCTTATTGTTTTGGCAAACCGGATTCCTTATCAATTGTTTCTTGAGATAATTTCTTTCTTGACTTAAAAGTTTTCGAAATCCCTCTTTAAACCATTCACCCCCTCTAGTTTAAAGCCATCCATTCTAACAAAAATCAGTGTGTGTATAGCTTGCAAATCAATCTGCATAATTTCAAGAATTACTTGACTGGTATAAACGCTTTAATACATAAACAGTGTAAAAATAAATCTGTTCATTGCTAAATAAATCGGTTTATTTTGTGTGTACTGTGATAAAACTTGAATCTGCACAAAAGTTTTAAAAGGTCAATCAAACCCAACACGTTGTTCTAGTGCGCCAGGAGGAGACATACTAGAAACGAAGCTTGCCCATCCAGTCAACTCGAGGTACTGTCGAGAACATTTGGGGCCCACCGTGGGGCAAGTTAAAACCTGATCCCATCTACGTTCGTGATCAAGCTTTCTGACGAGATGAGAAACACCAGACAGGGACTGTTGGGATCCGAAGGAAGTGATGCCCCTACCTTACAGCAACTCATGGAGGCCATGAGAGCCCTGCAAGCAGCAAATGAAGAAGCTAAGGTTGAACAAGAGAGGCTACAAGCGGAAGCCCGAGCTGAGCAAGAGCTTTAGGCTTGGCTACCAAACGTAAGCGGTATGCCCGGGCAGTGATGTCTTTGGAGACGAGGAGACCTAATCGTGCTCAGAAGCCCGCCCTATGCTTCACAGGGGCTGATCTAGAGGATGTTGTTTCTTATGAGAATGATCCAATGGAAATATCAATTGCCACTTTGGGGTGAAAAGTGTACAGAGTTTTGATCGATCAAGGGAGCTTGGCTAACATGATGTTTTGGGAGACCTTCGTCAATTTGCAGTTATCCTCTGACCAGTTAAGACCATACGATGAGTGTTTGGTCGACTTCGCGGGAGATCAGGTAAAGGTACGAGGGTTTTTTGAGTTGAGGACAACCTTCGCTGATGAAAATGCTGCCAGGACCATCACCATCAGGTATATTGTTGTTAACGTGCCTTCTGCTTATAACTTGTTTCTAGGTCGACCCTCCCCGAACAAGTTGGGAGCAATAGCCTCGACGACTCACATGAGGATGAAGTTGCCTTAAGAGGAGGGAAGAGTAATCACCATAAAGACCGATCAGAAGGCGGCCAGGAAGTGCTACGAGAGTAGTCTGAAGAATCGAAGGAAGACTTATGCAATTGCGTAGTCAAGGTGCTCGGGAATGATGCGTATAGACTAGAGATCCTGAGGGGGAAGCCATTCCTCGAGCGTGGAATGTGGCAAACCTCAAGTTGTATTTCAACTAAGATATTCTTCCTTAATGCTTTCTTTTTGAACAATGTTCTTGGAAGATGATGCCTTTAGTTTTGTTGATCTAGTTGAATTAGCACACGGTAAGTCGACATAGCTCGACATAAGTATGTATGCCCGAGCGTAGGCGCCCTATGGGATTACTTTTTTTGTTGATTTACTTAAATCTGTTTAAGTCGACCTACCTCGGTATAAGTTTGTATACCCGAGTATAGGCGCCATGGGGAATTGATTTGTTTTACTTAAGCACAAATAAGTCGACCTACCTCGGTATAAGTACGTATACCCGAGTATAGGCGCTCTGTGGGAGTAATTTGCTTGTTGAGTTAATCGAGTATGGGCAGGTAAGATGACCTAGCTCAGATATGACCACCTGAGTATGGCATCCTGTGTATAAAATGATTACCTAGTGGCAGTTAAGACAACCTAGCTCGATGTCAGTACGACCACTCGAGCTTAGGCGTCATGTGGGTAAAATTGTTGTAGGTAAGGTATTTGGTAGGGTAAGACGACCTAGCTCGGTGTCAGTACGACTACCTGAGTATGGGCCCTCTATATTTTAATTTATTATGGTTAAGTTGTTTGATTTGAGGCAAGGTAAAACGACCTAACTCGGCGTAAGAACGAGTTATAGGCGCTTTGCAAGCAGATGTCATGGTTAAGTTGTTTTAGTGCATGGTAAGTCGGGCTATCTCAGTGAGTGAATGATCAAATGATCAGCCGAGTAGGCACTCTGCGAAACCAAGCTTGGTGAGATCAAGATATATGGCCCTGAGCCAAGTTTGCGAGATACACCTATGCAAGTCGAGAGTGAGCATAGGCTTGTCGTAGCTATAGGTGTATAGTTCATCAAAAGGTTAGTTCTTTGTTAGTTGAGGAATCCATGGTTTTTCATGCTTAGATTTTCCTAAGTTTCATTCTTGTTATCTTTATTACTTTATGTTTAAGAGGTAGAGATGGGTTAGTGTAAGTAATAGAATGTCCGCACGTGTGTGATAGTAGTTGTTATACTTGAGCTAGTTTCCTATATAATAAGTTAAGTAGCGAGCACCCGTTATTAAAGGTGCACAAGATTCTCTTCTGTTGTTAGCACCGTGAGTAAAGGTGCCCATAGGCAGAATATTTTTCTGTAATATATGTTTTTAGTTAAGATTATATTCTTGTAAGCCTCTTTGCCTAGTCAAGCTCGGCTCGAGCCTGGGGGACTTGTGTATTGGACAGGAATGCTCGGGACCTCGGTCTAGGTATTTGGGGGAGGTCAACTTGGTGTTTGGGCCTAAGAGGTGGGTCGTGAGCTCAGCCCAAATGTTGGTCAGCCCAGAAAAGGTAATTAAGATAAAAGATAGAGAAATATTTTATCTTTATCATATTATTCTGAAGATGAAGAGATATTTTATCTCTTGTGATAATATGCAAGTTAATTATATATTAATTAATACATGTTAGTTTTTCCATATTAATTAATAGTTGTTGAGAATAAAAGAGGAGCACTCGAGAATAATGGTACACATGTTAAACAAAATGTTTTCCTGCTGTTAGCACCTGAAGATAAGTAGTGCCCGTTAGCAGGTGATTTTTCTATTATTATTTTATGCTTTCAGTAGAGATTATATTCTCTTAAGGGAGAGCTAATAAAAAGATAATTATAAAAAGGGCTTGAGACACTTAGTAAAGGGAGGTTGTTTCTGAGTACTAGAGACTGAAACTAATTATTATTTTGTATGTTCTCACTGACTTGATTGTCAGAGTGCGATCAACCTGAGTACTTGATACTGAAGATTATTATTTTGTATGCTCTCACTGACTTGATGTCGGATTGTGATCAACCAGTAAAACTCCCTTTGTCTCAACAGAACGTTGTTCTAGTACACTAGAAGAAGACAGACTAAAAACGAAACTTGACCATACAATCAACCCGAGATTAACCGACAAGAACAAATATGTTACATAAACTTTTATCAGTTCAACCCATTTTTCTTTCCGATAATAAATTTATTAAAAAAATAAACTAACTCTCACGTACTACTTTACATATTTAATTCTCAATAACAATGTTTTTTTTTATGCCGATTGAAATCATCTTTATTAAAATTAGCGAAAATAGAGACGAAATGTATCTCTATTTCCTATTTTTTATCATTGTTATATATATATATATATATATATATATTAATTATAAATTTATATTATAATATTTTAATTTATCATAAACTTATGTATATCTGTATTTTTTTAATATAATATTTATATTTAAATATTTTTTTTATTATTATCATATATTTTTTTTTATTTAATAAAATCAACTATAAAGTTCTTGATCTAGGATATATATTTTATATCCTCTCAAATTTTGTTTGATACTCCTTTTGTACTAGATTTGGGCTTCCACATGGAGTGTTATTTAGGATATGCTTGAAATAAACTTGGGCTTCCACATGGAGTGTTATTTATGATATGCTTGAAATTATTCTGAGCACTTTGATTGAGTGTGGATGTGTCATCCCCTGTAAAGGTGAGCGATAAAGAAGGAGTTAATCTTCTAGGAGTTAAAGGTGATACACTATACTCTTCTATTCTGTTTAATATTGTCCAAGTTGTGTTCTTTAGTAGTGTGCTTACACTCAACTAATACAATTTGTTGGTATTACTAATGAGGATTATTACTTTGTATGCGTGGAGTTCTTCAAAGGATTAAAAAGAACTAGAAAGGTGAGTTTTTTTATCAGGGTATAAAATCTTTTGAAGTAGTGTTTTCTAACTGTTCTTATTTTGCTTGTTTCTTTGGATGCTAAACCTTCTAGCAAACTATTCTTGTTTATGTGAAGGAGCCAAAGCAGTACATATAATCACGGGTTTATTGTAGGTAATATGACTATTCTTGTTAATGTTTTTTCAACTACTATGATTCATGACTGCTAGCTTATTGCTTAGATCTTCTCTTGTCAAGAGAAAAACACAAACAAATACAGTTTGTTTGGGGCCTTAAACTTGTTTTTTTTTTGTATCTTTTCTTTCCTAACACAAAGAATGTTAGCAATACAATCATTCAAACACAACCTCTAATATTAATCGAAATTGATTAGAAATCACAAAATTGTGAGTCTCACTTATTTGATGAGTTTAATTGTGATTTTGTAATTTTTATTAAGTTTTAACCCTAAAATAATGTTGGCTTCTCTTCTCAGAAGTCAGTTGAGACTCAGTCTTCTTGTGTTCTTCTAACCAATGCTTTAGTTGATGTTGGGATGGCTTGGAGGTCTTGGATATGTTTTATTTCTTTTTTCATCCTAGATTTTTCCTGATAGAGAACCATCCATCAATACCCATGTAGGACCACTGACACGTGCCATGGCTAGAAGAATAGAGAAAGGAGAAGATATTCAGAAGACTCTCCTCACATGCACAATCAAAATCTTCTAGTCTTAAATATGTAAATAATATAATAGTATTTTCTGGCTTTGTATTTTTTAGAAAACTTTAGAATGGGAATATCTTTCTCTCTAAACAAAATATTCTTTAGGTGCCTCTTCTTTACATGGAGTGCCTCTTCAAGCTCTTCTCAAGAGTCAAAACAAGGTGCCTCTTCCAGGAATCTTCAATTCTTTTGTGCCACGTGTCAAGTCATGAATGGAAAGTTTCTTGCACCTAGGATTTACACATGGCATGCTAGGAATGAAGAGTATTTTAGAACACTAATAGTCATCTTAGGAGCTTCCTTATTTTGTAATGCTTTAGACTTGAATGATATATTGAATTTGTGTTTCTGAAACTCTCAGCACATTTCTCTCAAGTATCTCTCTATGATGCTCTCTTGCATTCTAGAACTCAAGGAAGTTGGCCTAACCTCTTACTTGGCCATTTGCACCTAGAAAAAACCACCCTTTCACTCTCCAAAACTCATACCATTCGATGCTTCCTCCACACCTCTACAAGTCTTATGCTGCCTCCATTGAATCCATGGACCAACTCAAGACACCATTGCATCATTTCCTCTTTAGTAAACCTGCAAAAGATAAACAAAAGCCCAATTAAGCCTATATGTGTGATGGAGATCAAGATCAAGAAGAAATAGAGGCTAATAGTCAAGGACAAGAAGAGGTTGAGGCCCAAGTTGTAGACGTTCAAGAAGTCATTAGCCCACCTCATAGGCTTACAAAGAGCAAGTTCAAGGAATTAGGAAATAGTGGAAGGTTGTTTTCTCTTTTTATAATATCTTTTGTTTTAAAATGTGCTTAGAGGGAAACATTAGACACCTCTTTTGTAAAAGCATCTTTAGGCTTTAGTTTAGGAAATTCTAGAAGCTTGGGAGTGAGCTTAGTAAAGGGGCATGAGCTTGGGGAGTGAGCTTAGTAGGGGGCGTGGGTGTAGGAGTATTTTGGGTAGCTTATAGAATAAGCTTTGTAAATGGTCGGCCCTTGCTCCTATAAAAGGAGAACTTAGGTCCTTCATAATTCAGATTTGAGAATTGTAGTAGCAAAACTATCCCAAATTGGTGATTGAGTGTGTGAGAACTTGTCTTCTCCTCTTCCTAGTCTCATCTTGAGTGTCTTGGTTCTCTCAAGTGGCGGCATTGCTCACTGATCTTGGAGCCTTCACACTTCAAGTGGCGTGACCATCAACCAAGCTCTTCATTCTCATAAGTTCCTCTCTTCTCCATCTTTTCATTTCATCTCCATGTTCATACGAATTCTTAAACATGGCTTAACTTCTTTCCATTCGGTCTTTTAGCTTAATTCCTTGTTTTGTTCGGTTCATTTACTTTCTTGTTCAATTTAATCCGTTCAATTGGCAAGAAATGGGTCTTCCATGTGAGTTTGGTGTTTGGTGCAAGTTTTGGTGAGTTCTTGAAACATAGAACATTGATCCATTTCTATTAAAAGTGCCTATTCATTCTCCAACTCAAGTTGATTCCATAAAATGTCAAAGAATCATCTATATCTTGCTAGTGGAATCATATCAATGTGCAAGTAGATGCTTAGACAAACTCTAGTTCTTAATCCTCCTTATTATGTAGGTGTTTGTGGTTAGACGGTGTCCATCAGAATCCCTGGTAGATCCTTGAATCTGAGAATACTAAGAAGCCCAAGAACTAGGCTTGAAGCCCAAAGATTACTTCAGCTTGAAGAAGGCCAATATGTGGAGCGGATTGGCCTTCACTAAGCGAACCACCAATCTCATGAATCCCTTAGAGCTCCATTCTAAAATTCACTACAAAAAAACGTGTATGTGGTGGCGGTTATTTTTGTATAACTTGGTGTTTATAACCATCACATTATACGTGTGTGGCGGTACCGCGTACTGCCAGTATTTTTGCCGCCACAAAGTTTAATGTGGCGGTCAGTTGAGAACCGTTGTAGTTGACGCCATACTATACATTTTATACAATGGTGGTTTTAAGCGCGTAATATATGTCAATTATAAATGTCGTAATTCTGAAACTGGGTAAACCAATTTCAATGTAAATAACAATAGTTTTAAACGCCACTTAATACGATATAATATGACATTTTTAATAACCATTACAACTGCCATAATTTTGATTATTAAATATTTAATTTTATTTCTATATTTTTTAACAATTTATTCAATTCTTTTTTGTAATTTAATTTCATAATATAATTTAATTTCATATTATAATTAATTTTCAATACACAATTAAATTTCATGATATAATTAAATCATAACATAAACTAATTTCATAATATAATTAAACTTGATAAATTTTAGTAATAGAATAATAAAAACAAATTTATAATAAAAAAGATGACTTCATTCATTCATTGATAGAACAAGTTGATACATAATTGTTCAAAAGTAAAGAAAACACAGAAGAAAAAAAAATTAAATATCATCATAACATTCAGAGTATTACAACATTTTATTCCTAATCGATTTTGCTTCAGTTTTGCTTTCCCATCTTCCTTAATCAATTTTGCTTCCAACACTTCCTATTACTTGATTAGGTGATGGAGCATCATTTCAAACATCTGATGCTTGAAATAAATAATAAATAATTTGAAGTTAAGAATATATCAAAATTTATATGTAATGTCAAAATATACGAATTTACCAATTACCCGAATCCTATATGTTCAAGACTAGTATCCGAAACAGATACTCTTCTAGTAAAAGCCTATGTTGATCTACAAGTCTTTTAACTGAAGTTAGTAGCTTCTTTTTACTATAGTATTACTATACTAGTAGCTAGCGGCCACTTAGGCCGAAATGGGAGTTTAGTGGGTAAATTTAAGCAGCATGTCAAACTTAAGATTGTTTCTTCCTGCACCTCCATACCTTCTTCTCTCACCTCCATAAATTTTTGTATTTCAAAAAATGTTCCTCTGTAGTATTTTGTATTAAGTAATCCGGAAGTCATTTTTCAAATTTGTAATTAGTTTCCGGATTACATAATCCGGAAACCTTTTTTCAGATGCATGATTACTTTCTGGATTACATAATCCGGAAGTCTTTTCTATCTTTCAGATTATGTGATCCAAAATCTTTTTTCAAATGTGTTTCCGAATTACATAATCCGGAAGCTACGCTATGGGAATGACACTAGAGGAATAAAAATGTATTTTCATGTTTTGTATGGAGTTGGCAGAAAAAGATATGGAGGTGCAGAAAGAAACAATCTTAAGTTTGACATGCTGCTTAATAAGCACAAAGTTACAACCACCAACAAGGATCAATGGGCCGAGTGGTCACCCAGAAGAACTGACACTAACATACCTTTTGCAAACTTTAATGCAGAGTAGACGATGGCCAGTGATTCTATTGGCATAAGATTACTGGCTGCATTCACTTCAACTAGTTGTGGAGCCTGTGACAAAAGCTTGGACAAAAATTTGGCAGTTTCAATCCCACCACGATTTTTGCTGAACAAATAAGAAAACATGTCACGTGATTGTATGTGCAACATTAAAAGCAATGTAGAACACTACATATAAACTTTACCTTATATTAATTTTCACTAGTTTAAGCTCCTCTTTTATTAGATTTTGAAGCTCTTGAAAACCATAAGAACCCAAGCCAATGCCTCCAATGTCAAGTACTTCGATTGTGGGTACTAAAAAAATTTCCCAATGCTTCGGTTACTTTGTGTAAGAAAAGTCAAAATACAAATGGAGGGATGAATTCAGTGATGAAATGAGATTTTAGTCTTGTAGACAAACTTGCCAAGGTAATTGTCAGCAATAAAAAGAAATTTCAATGGTCCTTTGAAAGAAGAAAGGATATGTAGGAGATGATTCACTCCAACGTAGGAAAGGAAAGATCACAGTTTTCTAACTTCAAACAACTTATGGAAAAAAACGTGTCAAATGCTCCAACAAAATAGGAAATTAAATTCATATAAGATGATACACAATTAGAGTATAATCTAATTTAATAACTTCCAACTATAACTAAATATAGAAATTCAATTGACCTGATTCCTTCATTTCAATCGAATTGTCACTTATATTCAACTCCTCCAAGGCAAATGTTCAAGAACATACCTAAGATCTTCCACTATACCAAAAATGAAAACATATACAAACCAGCTAGGCCAAATTGGATAAACATCTCAACACATACTTGCTGGAGAAAAAAAAAATCAATATTCATGTCTTTGCATAAAAATCAAGTATGCACTTCAATTTATGAAGAAATTTGATTAAATTGCTTTTGAAAAAAATGTCAGGATGCATAATTGATTTTTAACATAAAAGCTTGATCATTTAACCTCCTTGATTTATTTGATTCTACTCTCAATACGTGCTTATTAAAAGAAATCCAAACTGGCTCTAGACAGTTTTGCGCATCTCACCTATATTTATATAAAAAAAATTTATTTGACCGCCATCCTTTCCTCTATATACTAATAAATATTAATATTTTAATTATTTATCAAATTTATAATTTTTTAATTTTGAAACATTTTAATTTTACTTATATTTTTATTAAAGAATTTCTTTTTTAATTTTTTTATTATAAAAATTAATATTTATTATGGATGTAGAATGGAGTATGAGTGTTATGGTGACCCTATTTGTATATAATGAGTTTTGTAAAACAAAAAAAATCAAGACACATTTAGCAAGAAAGTCCAAAGCACATAATCCGTAAAAACTTAAAAGATAATATAAAAGGATTTCTTTTAGGGGAAAAGGCTAACGCAACCACTCACTGAATAAAACAATTCTTCTAGACGTGTAAGCACTGTGATTATTGAATTTGAAGATCCCAAACATCCATATATATGATTAGCACATATATAGATGATAGAAAAATAACAAACATTTAGTTGAAAATAAAAATTTAGAAATAAGTAAATAGATAACTGTTGCACTGTTCTTTTATAACAGCACAAAACCTTCATACTGTTAACTATAAAGCAAACTGCAGGTAAATTTAGCAAAGGCACATTGGGTCCAATCACCAGTGAAAAAGAAGAAAATGATACTCTTTATTTAATGCGGTTTTTGTGCTACTCGCTTTCGTAAAAAACGCATTGGCATTTTTGAAATTATTTTGATTTACGAATGCGGCTATTTATATAGCCGCACTTGTAAATCAAAGTGCTTGATTTACGAATGCGGCTATTTGTATAGCCGCACTTGTAAATCAAAACGTTTTGATTTACGAATGCGGTTTTACCTTTAGCCACATTCGTAAATCCTTTTTTACCCTAAATTTTGAAGCGTGTCACACATAATTTCATACTTTCTTTCTCGTCTTTGCCTTCGTTTCGTGTTTGCACTCTGAGTTTGACTCCTTCTGCTGCATCTGCATTCCATTTGTGTCAATGTAAGTTTCTTGAACTCTCTTTCTTCCTCTTCATCTTCACAAATATATGCATAGATGTTTTCGTTTTTCTAATATATGTTTTTTTTCCTTGCATTGGTGGTCTCAAAGCACTGTTTCGTTGGCTAACATTCGTTTTTCTTACATTGTTTGGTTTCTTGCATTGCTCAGTACTCTTTCATTGTCTTCGTGGGTTCTTGTGGGTTTTTGGTTTGCTCCGTCGCTGCTTCCCTGTCTGCTACCGCCGCTTCTACTGTCGCCGCCGTTGTTGGTGCTCCCGTGATTCTTCATCAATGTTGCCTTCACACAAGATTGACGATGTTTTAAATTTTTTTTTTTTTAATGATTTGGCATATACAAGTGCGGCTAAAACAAATAGCCGCACTTGTAAATGGTATTTATAAATGCGGCTATATAGCCGCATTTGTATTTCTTGATTTACAAGTGCGTGTTGATCAAATGCGGCTATAAAGCCGCATTTATAAATTCGAAATAGCCGCACTTGTTTTATGTTTTTGCACCAGTGAATAGAATCGAACATTAATAAAATATGAAGGCAACAAACTTGAATCAAATATCAGTGCCTGTGTTTGTTTAATCAGTTTTGTCAAGATTCAATGACAGACCATCAAATTAAAGATTAAATAGATTAATATTAACTCAAATGTAATTGGCTGCCAACTAGCAATCAAAATAGAAAGATGTAGCAGTTTAGTATTTTGAGACAAACCTTCAAGACCAGCAGTAAACAACACCAAGTCGACAAATTCACTCAGTTTCTTTAAGAACTCTGTTCCGTCCGGTTGACTGGGACGTCTTCGTGCGCGACCTCAACCGTCAGCTAGGGACTCCTTCCCACTGGTTACTTGTGGATTCCTGCAAAAAGAGGACAAAAGGGCGCCCTAGCGGCCGTTTGCACTCTGACGCTCAAGTCAACCAGCAAGAAACACCAAAACTGTGCACCTCCGTCTCTGAGCGCCGCGTATGGCACTCTGAAGGTGGTAAAAAGAACTGTGTATTGTGTGTATGTTTTCTCCCTCAGGCAAAGATCTTTCCCCAGTCCCTTGTACGCAACCTCAAGGCACGAGCAAGCAACTAGAGAGTTCTGGTAAATTTGCCAAAAGTTCCAACCCCGTTTCTAACATTCTCAGCGCTATTTAAACTACCCAAGCATTTAAAGCGCCTTAACGCGCCTTTAATTACAAATGTAACGCACTCAATCAGCGTATCTAATTAGAAAACGTAGCGCATTTAAGACGTTGAAACGCTTGGGAGCCATTATAGTACCTGAATGTTCGAAACGGAAACTGTATTGAATGACTTTAATTACCTGGCACCTGACTAGAAGGTGTTTCTATTCTGACATGGCTGTCGTACACGTGGAGGGCCTCACGACGCCGTGACCCCATCTGGGGGCGTTTCTGCCCATCTGGGGACGTTTCTACGTGTGAGTCCTCCTGCTTGGGAGTGCTACTGCGCTAGGGGTGACTTTTTGGGTGCCAACTCATGCCCCCAATCATCTAACCACTTACTTTGAGAGCGTATCTGCCTTCCTCTCGTACCCTGCACCCGGCTACCCTGGGCGTGACCTTCCTCTTGAGTCGTATCTGTCCCAAAGGCATCTCTGGGGCGGCAAGGGTACGAGTCAGGTTGCCCTACACTGGTGCTATCACTATGGCCTTGAAGCCACCTTTTCCTTCTCTTTATCGCCGCCCCGGGTTATCGGGACCTGAGGCCTTCCCACGGCATCGCTCCCTCCATGGTCTTTCCTACCCATGGGTATCGGGGAACCACACTGTGATTGCCTTGCTTTAGTACTGTTTGATCTGGCGACGCCCTGGTTGGGCGACGCCTTCACCTAGGCGACGCCTCTTCTTGGTGACGCTGGCACTTAGCGTCTCTTCACCTAGGCAACGCCTTGTGTTGACTTTGACCCCTGGTGTTGACTTTGACCTTGACTTAGTCAACGCCCGGGTACGGGACGGTACACAAGCCCCCCACTCTTAAGCCGAAGACTTGTCTTCAGCGTAAAGACTAAGGCCTCGCCCACGCCGTCCACGTGCCATCCTGATGACGTGTCGCTCCCTGCTGACTCAACAATTCTCGAATTATTGACGTGACGTTCTCTGAACCATAGGAGCGCTCTTAATGGCTGATTGGACATCCTCTGAAACGGGGATGATAACACCCTTTGGGGCTACCCTTGATCGCGCGCCACGTAGCCCATCGCACGGTCAGCCTCTAGAGACCCTTGCGTTTCCCTTGGGCGATTGATCCTTTGACACGTGGTACGATCTCACGGCTCTTAGTTAGCGCCTCTTGGGTTGCAAAATGTAACCTTTAAGTTACCCCCAAACCCCGCGCTCACCCCACTGTTACATTCATTCCCTCCGCGTCTCTGCACTATTCGTCGTCTTCAAACCCCTTTTCTCTGCGATTGTTGTTCTCTCCTTCCTGTGCTCTTCTTCCGCCTTCACTTTGATAGCAAAGGTATGATTTTCGAATACTCACGACTCTTCCCTTTCGTCGCATTGTATGATTTATTGAACTGCCTGGGACTGTTGACATTCATGCATTACTGCGTTCTTCCGCTTCTCCTTCCTTCTCTATTCCCTTCTCCTTCTTTCTGGGTTTTCTCGCGTGGGTGATGTTTCCTGGGGTTCACTCCCCTTCCTGTCATGGCTACACTTGTTAAACCCTTTTTCCTCTCTTCTTTCTCCAGCTATTTATTTACACCATGACGCGCACGAACGCGGAGCCTGATTCCTCCCTAAAGACCGCCAAGTCCAACTACAAAGCCTACTACCCATGGGCCCCCGACGAGCTCTTGAACGAGTGTACCAGCCTCACTACCTTCCAGGACCTGGAAGCTCACCGTGGGGATCCCCACTTGTATAACTTTAACGCTTTCTGCCGCACTCACGACGCCCACATATCCGTCCGTCTCGGCAAGCCTGGGGAACCTGTTTGTTTGGACGACAGACCTAGAAAGGGGAAACCCTTCTTCTTCATGTACCAGACCGTGTTCAAACGCGTAGGAGTGCGTCTCCCCCTCACCCCCTTTGAAAGAGAACTCCTCACCGAAATTAATACCGCCCCCGCCAGCTCCACCCCAACAGTTGGGCATTTGTAAGGGGTTTTCAGATTCTTTGCGGACACCTGGGCATCCTCCCTTCTGTAGACGTTTTCCTGCATTTCTTTGAGGTGAAAAACCAGGGGAAAAGCTTCTGGGTAAGCTTTTCCGGGATCGCGGGCAGAATCCTCCTCTCCCTCTTTCAAAACTCTTACAAAAACTGGAATGGGAAATTCTTTAGAGTGTGCAGTGCCAAGCACGACCCCACAGCCTTGGACGGCTTTCCCCTCTATTGGACGGAGCGCCCTAAGCTGCTTAGGGCCAAAGCCCTGGAAGAGCTATCTCCTGCTGACAGGGAAGTAAGCAAGGCCTTGGCTGGGCTGGGGATCTTTTTTGATACTTTGAAGCTTGTTGTTAGCGAATACAATGCTCACGCCCTGACAACATACTTTGGTAAGGAGACTTTTCCCTCGTCCCCTTTGCTGTGAACACCCTGCCACCGGATGTTTGTTCCCACTGCTTCCCCCCTGTTTCTCATGGTGCCATGTTACTTGCATCTCACGCCTCTATGCGTTTTGTAATTTTGTATAGTTGCTTCGGCCATAATTTCTGCTGTTTGGCCTGTTTTGATGTAGGATCGGTGATGGACGCCTCTAAAAGAATGATGCTGGCGAAAGCAATGAAGGAGGCTCGTGCCGCCAAGGCGAGCGCCTCCTCCGCCCCTGCTGCTGCTCCGATCCCCCCACCAACTCTGTCACTGCCACCTCCGATCACCGCCGAAGCCCCCCCAAGCTCATCTCCGTCATCTCCACATAGCCCTGAAGCACTTCAGACTCCCAGCTCTCCTCTGCCCATCGCCGTCGTTCCCCTAGCCGCGGCCTCGTCGCCGGCTCCAACCCCCCTTGACAAAGGGAAACGGGTCTTGGAGATTTTATCGGATGATGAGGACTCGGAAGGTGTGGCACCCTTCAAGAGGAGAAAATCTGCACGGGTTCCTCTTCTGCTAGAGGCGTCGCCCCAGGGAGGAAATCCCTTCATGGATGACCCTCCAAGTGCGACTTCACTTCCACCCGCAACAGTCCAAGAGGAGGGGGGCGAAGGTGTCGAGTCTGCCCCGCCCCCGCCACCGGTAGAAGTCTCTGCTTCCCCTGCTCCCGTCGCTGCTGCTGCCGCCCCCGATCTTATCGCCATCCCTCCAACAATCATGCATCTGATGAGGGGCTTCAGTGGCGGAACTATGCCAGAGGGCACCGACAGGAAGGAAGGCATGCCTTTCTACTTGGGGGCCTTCTTGGCGGTGGCCCTTGAATGGCGCGCCCAGGCCAGGAATGCTATCCTGCAAACTCAAACTCTCCAGGCCCTGGAAACCAAGGTAACTGCTTTGGAGGAGGAGAAGAAAACCCTGGGACGCCAAAACGAAACTTACCAAACCTCCCTGAAGCAGGCGCAAGAGTCCAAAGCAGAAGCTGAGAGACAATTGGCAGAGGCACTGGAGCTCCAGGCTGACTTTTATACTCGGGAAGTCGCCCTCCAAGTTCAGTTAACGGGCCTTCAAGAATTGGTCGAAGCTAACGCAGAAGTTCAAAAGGACTTGAAGGACCGTTGTTGTGAGCAGGCTGACGAGATGGGCGGATGGAGGGGGAAATGGCCACCCAGGCCAAGGCCATGGGCCTTCTCCAGGCTGACTACAACAAACTGCAGGTCGAGGTCAGTCGGCTTCACGTGGAGAAGGAAGCTTTGGAGAAGCAGGTAGCCTCTGGGGACGCCGCCGTTGAGGAGCTAGAGAAGGACAAAAAGGCCCTCATCCAGGAGATGGCGGGTACTTTCGAGGAGGGATTCCAAGAAGCTTTGGCTCAAGCAGTCTGCACGAATCCGGGGATTGACATTTCCAGCTGTGATTCCACTCACCACATTGTTGATGGAAAGGTCGTGCCCTTAGAGATAGACGATTGAGCCGCCACCCGCGATCATCAGCCCATTCCTTTATACTTGTTTTAACCTTCTCTAACAAATTTGTAATTCTTTGAATCATCTGCACTCTTGCTACAACTTTGGAATTTTGTTATGATTACTTTTGTGTCCTCGCGACATAGAATTCTGCCTGTGTGACTTTATTCTCATCCTTTGCTTTCTTGTGCCTTGGTTGTTTTGCTTGCATTATACTCGCTTCTTTCACTTCGTTGGGCGGCCTTGTAGGCCTGGGAAAGGTCACGTGCCAATGCCCACGCCCATGGAGAGGCTCACCTAATGGAGTCGTATCGTCCACGGGGTGCTTCTAACACCCAAACGGTCCTTCCCTCAAGCCACGCCTAAGGAGAGGCCTGCTACAGCAGCGCCGTATCGTCCTTAGGTGTCTGGAACGCCGAGTGCTTTGAGAGGGGGTCGTTCCCTCCATGGTCTTTCCTTCCCATAGGTATTGGGGAACGCCCTGCCAGTGATTCGCTGGCGTTTTGGCGGTCCCGCCTCCCTCCATAGTCTTTCCTACCTGTGGGTCTCGGGGAGGCGACGCCAGTAACTAACTTTGCCTTCTTCGATTTCGTCTCCCTCCACAGTCTTTCCTACCTGTGGGTATCGGGGAGGCGAGGCTGCTGATACTTTGGTTGGCGACGCCCGCGACGTCTCACGCTGGCGTCGTCCTTTATGTCTTCCCAGGCGACGCCTCGGGCGTCTCATGCTAGCGTCGCCTTGGGCGTCGTCCTTACCTTGGCATTGGCTTTGGTCGACGCCTGGGACAGCGAAGAGCTCAAGGTTTGCCCATGCCATCCACGTGGCGCTCCCTGTATGGCTGACGGGACGTTCAGTCATTCGACTTGATCCACGTGGCGCTTCATGTATGGCAGAGGGGACATTCAGTCATTCGACTGAGTTCTGACTCCTTCTGTGCCCCTGATCCACTTTCAACGGCGCGTCGTACCACTGGGTATTCTGTTGATACGACGTTTTCTGAGTTTAACCAGCGGTGCCATGGCCCCCCTTCCATCTGCTGCCACGTGGCTCGATCGTGCGGTGCATCCATTCGCGTCGTTTGGCGCTCGAACCGCTTTATTTAACTCTTCAAACTCTG
The DNA here is from genome assembly GCF_051622355.1 of Phaseolus vulgaris. Lineage (NCBI taxonomy): Eukaryota > Viridiplantae > Streptophyta > Magnoliopsida > Fabales > Fabaceae > Phaseolus > Phaseolus vulgaris. The sequence goes on from NC_143501.1 coordinate 13,814,386, forward strand.
AAACTGTTCTCGTCATTTCTGCACTCTTCGTAACCTACTTACATTCTCTCTTCTTGTACCCTTTCTTCTTGCACCCTTTCTTCTCTCACGAAGGGTTCTTCCAGCATTCGCTCCCCTCGCTCGACTTTTGCATTTCCGGCGGGCCATATGCCTTTGACAATCCCAGATCTTGTTAAAGAATGTCCTCTCATGCTGCCTCCCCCAGGGTCTGTCCCAAGGACTTGTACCCTTGGGCTTCGAGTGAACTTCTTGACAAATGTTCATGCTTACTCGCTACCAGGGCCATAAGGGAACACAAAGGGGATTCAAGTTCCTATGACCACCGGGCCTTCGCGAGGAGGCATGACGACGACATCGCTGTGCTCCCTTGCACTCTAGGGGAGCCAGTATGTGGAGACGAACGGGCCAACGAAGGGGTCCCCTTCTTTTACCTTTACCAGGTGGTTTTCAAGACCATCGGAGTGCGCCTACCCTTCTCCTGGTTCGAGAAGGAACTGCTGACGGAGATCAATGTCGCTCCGGCCCAGTTATACCCCAACAGCTGGACCTTTGTCAAAGCCTTCGACATCCTCTTCGGGTTTCTGGGTTGTGCGCCCTCGATTGACCTCTTTCTTCACTTCTTTGAGGTGAAGAGGCAGAGGCACAACCTCTGGGTAACTCTCAGTAACGTTCCCGAGAGAGTTCTCCTCACACCCTTCCAAAACTCGTTCACCGGGTGGAAAGGCCGGTTCTTCAAGATCTGCTGCACTGACCTTGTTCCCGACGCTCTGGATGGGTTTCCGCTGTACTGGGTGAGAGAGGCGAGGGCCCTCAAAACCAAACCCTTCAAGAAGCTGGCTCTAAGTGATCAAATAGCTTGCCGGATTCTTGCTGAAGTGGGAGGTTTTGACTCTGCCACCTTGATTAGCTTGGAGTTCAACGCTGGAACTCTCGAAAAGTACATATGTAAGAGTCACTGCCCTAGAAACTTCGGCCTTTATTGCTTTCTAACCGTGCATGTCTTGCTTCATGGTGTCTCTATAGTAGAGGATTAGGGCGTGGTGTGGTATGCCCATACGATCCTTGGTACCTCTTCCGCCCACGCCCCTTTGGCTTTCTCTAACCTCCTCTTTAACCCCCTCAGCAGAACTCTGTTTGCCGACTCCACTTGTCCGTTGGTCTGGGGGTGTTCAACCGATGCGAACACTTGTTTGATTCCTACCTCAGCGCACAGATTTCTCAACTGCTGACTGGCAAACTAGGTCCCATTATCGGATATCAAGCGCCTAGGTACGCCAAAGCGGCATACGATGTTCTTCCACACAAAATGTTGTACCTTGTGCGCAGTGATCTGTGCTACGGGCTCTGCCTCTATCCACTTGGTGAAGTATTCGATGGCGACGATCAAATACTTCATCTGCCTGATTGCCAGTGGGAACGGGCCCAGGATGTCAATTCCCCATGTATGGAAAGGCCACGGGCTGTATATGGACCGCAATTCTTCTGGCGGCGCCTTGTGCCAGTCGGCGTGCTTTTGGCATTGTCTGCACCGCCGGGCGTGTCGTGCGCAATCCTCTTTTACCGTTGGCCAGAAGAAACCTGCGCGTATTACTTTGGAGGCTAGGGACCTTCCCCCTACGTGGCTCCCGCAGATGCCTTCGTGTAGCTCTGCCATTATCCTGGTGCACTCGTCGCCACTTACGCATGTTAGGATAGGGTGAGTGAAACCGTGCCTGAACAACACCCCATCCACCAGGGTATACCTTGCGGTGTTTCTTTTGACCTTTTTACCCTCTTCAGGCTGTACTGGTTGAGCCCCATCCGCCAGGTATCGCTTGTAGGGCGTCATCCAGGTGTCTCCCTCGGTCAAAACGCATACCTGCATCTGCTCTCCCTCGGGCACATCCGCGTACGTGCTGATGCGGGGCGCCCTCTGCGTATCTTGGGTCAAAGAGCAATGACTCCTCGGCCTTCCCCTTGTTGTATAAATCTGGAGGACATCCACCCTGTTGTCTTCCATGAATCTACGCGGAGCTTTGAGAGTCTCTTGGATCACTGTCCTCTGTCTACCCCCCTTGCCTGAGCTGGCCAGCTATGCAAGCAGGTCAGCTCTGGCATTTTGCTCCCTCGGGACATGTATTAGCTCAAGAGCGTTGAATGCTCCCTTCAACAACTGGACGTATTTCAGATACGCCGCCATCTGTGGGTCCTTCGCCTGAAACTCACCCGACACCTGCCCCGTAATCAGCTGGGAGTCGCTTTTCACCAGGAGGTTCTGCGCGCCCATCTCCTTGGCCAGGAGCATTCCTGCTATTAGGGCTTCATACTCTGCCTGATTGTTACTCGCCTTGAAGGCGAAATGCAGGGCCTGCTCAATCAGTATGCCGTCAGGTCCCTCCAAGACTATTCCCGCTCCGCTCCCTTGTTGGTTGGAAGAGCCATCAACCGAGAGCAGCCACTGCGAGCCCACTTCCACCTCTTGCTCACCTCCGGGCGAAAGTTCCGCTATAAAATCTGCGTACACCTGCCCTTTGATGGATCCTCTAGGCTCATACTGGATGTCGAATTCTGACAGTTCCACCGCCCAGCGCACCATTCTTCCCGCCACATCAGGCTTCTGCAGCACCTTCTGTATAGGGAGGTTTGTCATCACCACCACCGTGAAGCTGTGGAAGTAATGACGGAGCCTCCTGGCAGAAAACACTACCGCTAGCGCCGCCTTCTCCAGCGCTTGGTATCTCGTCTTAGCTCCTTGTAATGCCTTGCTTACAAAATAGATGGGCTTCTGACTCTGGTCCTGCTCCTGGACTAACACATAACTAATATCCCGCTCCGTTACAGTAAAATATAACCGGAGGGGCACGCCCGTTACCGGTTTGCGGAGGACCGGTGGTGTTGCCAGGTACTCCTTTAGCTTAATGAAAGCCGCTTCGCATTCATCAGTCCATGCAAAGCGACTGTTTCTCTTGAGGCAGTGGAAATATGGATGCCCCTTCTCTCCCCCGGCGAAAACAAACCTCGAGAGCGCCGCCATCCGCCCTGTCAGCTGTTGCACCTCCTTTACCGACGTTGGGCTTCGCATGGCGATAATCGCCGCGCATTTGTCGGGGTTTGCCTCTATCCCCCTTTCTGTGAGCATAAAACCCAAGAACTTACCGGCCTCTACCCCGAAAACACACTTCTCAGGGTTTAACTTGAAGCGATACTTGGATATTGTGACAAACAACTCCTCCAGATCCGCCATGTGCTGCGCCCTATCCTGCGACGCCACCACCATGTCGTCTACATAGGCGTACACATTCCTCCTGAGCATGGGCGCCAGGACCTTGTCCATTAACCTCTGGTACGTGGCGCCCGTGTTTTTCAGCCCAAAAGGCATCACCTTATAGCAGTAACTGCAAGTCTCAGTCATGAATGCAGTTTTGTTCTCATCTCTTGGGTGCATCTTGATCTGGTTGTACCCTGAGAAGGCGTCCAGGAAACTCAGCACCTTGCTTCCAGACGCATTGTCTACCAAGGCGTCGATGCTGGGCAACGGGTACGAGTCCTTTGGGCACGCCTTCTTCAGGTCCGTGAAGTCCACGCACATCCTCCATTTTCCATTCGCCTTTTTCACCAAGACGACGTTGGCAAGCCACTCAGGGTATTGAATCTCCCTGATGTGGCCAGCATTCAACAGCTTCTGCGTTTCGTCCTTCACCACCTGCTGTCGCTCCTCATTGAACTTTCTCCTTCTCTGGCGCACGGGGCGGACCGTGGCGTCCATGCTGAGGTGGTGACACAGGAAATCGGGGTCGATGCCGGGCATATCCGAGGCGGACCATGCGAAGGCATCCAGGTGGCGCGAAATCACTTCTGCCACCCCTTCCTGTTCTTCTGGGCTTAGCGAACTTCCTAACTTGAATGTCTTGCCGCCAATCTCCCTTTCTACGGCGTTAGCCGCTGGCTGTTCCCTGCTGTCATCCTCGACGGGCGCCGCCTCTTCGCGGGCGCTGCGTCCTCAGCGCCTTCCTCCATTGGTGCATCTGTTTCGAGCGTCGCCCTCGCTGGTATGGCCTCCTTAGGCGTCGACCCAGCGGGCGTCGCCTCAATCATCGTCGTGTCCGCGATCGGCGGACGTTCATATACCATGAATACGCCTCTCTTCGTTTTCAGGCTGTTTTCATAGCATTTCCTTGCCTCCTCCTGGTCTGACCTGATGACTATCACCTGGCCACTGAGGTCCGGCAGCTTCATCTTCATGTGGCGTGTGGAGGACATCGCGTTTAAACGGTTTAACGCAGGCCTGCCCAGCAAAATATTGTAGGCGGAGTTGGCGTTCACGACCAGGTACCGGATGCTCTCGATACGGGAGGCCTCTCCGTCCGTGAACGTAGTCTTCAACTCCAGGTAACCCCGGACTTCCACCGGGTTATCCGCAAACCCATACAAGCACCCCGTGAAGGGCCTCGACAGGTCGGGGGACAACCGTAACTTATTAAAGGTCGACAAGAACATGACGTCCGCCGAACTTCCCTGGTCGACAAGCACCCTATGCACCTTCCTCCCGGCTGTTATGACTGAGATGACAACGGGGTCGTTGTCGTGGGGTACCACATCTCGGAGATCTCCTCTCGTGAACACGAGATCCGACTCCCATGGCTCCCCCGAGAGTCTCTCTTCGATTGAATTGACCCCCCTCGCGTATTTCTTCCGCTGGGAGGCGGTGGGTCCCCCGCCGGAAAAACCTCCAGCAATGGTGTGGACCTCGCCAAGCACAGGCATCTCGTGTGCTGGTTCTTCCGCCTGCGGCGGCAAGGTGGCGGTTGTCGTGGGCTCTGCGACATAATCCTTCAAAAACCCAGTCCTCACCAGCTCATCCAGCTGGTAACCCAACGACAGGCAGTTATAAATGTGGTGCCCGAAAGCCTCGTGGAATTCGCACCAAGAGTCTTTGCGAGGCCCTAACACCTTGTCAGTTTTCGCCAGTCGCCTCAGCCTCTCAGCTATGTTAGGTACGGCAATCAAATCCTTCAGCTCCACCACGAAGTTGTACCTCGCCGGTCTCGCTCTTTCCCTGGCCGGGCGATCGCCTCCCGCTGGACCCGTGGGCTGGGGCTTTCTGGCCTCGTAAGGGCGTCTCGCATCTGGCTTCTTTCTTCCCGTCATGGTCTCATTGACCCTGACGGGTTGAGCTCGCGCCGGTCCCCTCGGGCGCGAGGGTACGACGCTGGTGCGCTTCACGCACACCTCCCCCTCATAAGCAATATGTTCTACCGCCCGACGCCGTAACTCAGCGAAAGTCCTAGGGCGGTTGCGAATGATGGATTCTCCAAAAGGACCAGGGCATACGCCTTTCACGAACACGTACACGATCATAGGCTCCTCTGTCGTACCAACCTTCACGACCTGGGCCCCGAAGCGATTGATATACTCCTTCAGGGTCTCCCCTTGATACTGCTTCACATCAAACAGATCGTAAGAGACCGGCGGCGGGGCTTTGTTTGCTAAGTATTGTTCCCTGAACAATCTTGACAATTGGCGGAAAGATGTGATATGTCCGTCCGGGAGGCTGATGAACCAGTCCACAGCCATCCCAGTCAGGGTGCTCATAAAGAGCTTGCACTTGGCAGCGTCAGAACCGCCTACCAGGACCATCTGTGTGTGAAATGCAGCAAGGTGCGTCTCTGGGTCCTCCATCCCGGTGAAGATCACCTTGGGTCCCGCGAACGTGTTCGGGATCACTGCATCTAGAATCTCCTGCGAGAAGGGAGTGGAAAAGTCCCTTGGTGGGGAATGGTTCTCCATCTCGTCATGGCCATGCCGTCCCCGATCATTTCTCAGGCCCTGGCGCAACTCCTCATTTACGCGGTGGAGCTCTTCATTCCTCTCATGCGAGGCATCGAGATCTGCCTGCATGCGTTCCTGTTCCAGTTTCGACTCCGCCATATCTTGCTGCAGCCCCCTCATTATCTCCAGGACCTGTTGGATAGTTCTGCTGGGGCTGCACGTGCTGTGCCTCGTCTAGTGGGGGCCATTGTCACTCCAACCTCCTCCAACGTTACCGTAACTTGGTAGATTTTCTCGAACTTGTGATGGGACTGATGTTTTATATCGGCCCCACGGTGGGCGCCAAATGTTCCGTCCGGTTGACTGGGACGTCTTCGTGCGCGACCTCAACCGTCAGCTAGGGACTCCTTCCCACTGGTTACCTGTGGATTCCTACAAAAAGAGGACAAAAGGGCGCCCTAGCGGCCGTTTGCACTCCGACGCTCAAGTCAGCCAGCAAGAAACACCAAAACTGTGCACCTCCGTCTCTGAGCGCCGCGTATGGCACTCTGAAGGTGGTAAAAAGAACTGTGTATTGTGTGTATGTTTTCTCCCTCAGGCAAAGATCTTTCCCCAGTCCCTTGTACGCACCCTCAAGGCACGAGCAAGCAACTAGAGAGTTCTGGTAAATTTGCCAAAAGTTCCAACCCCGTTTCTAACATTCTCAGCGCTATTTAAACTACCCAAGCATTTAAAGCGCCTTAACGCGCCTTTAATTACAAATGTAACGCACTCAATCAGCGTATCTAATTAGAAAACGTAGCGCATTTAAGACGTTGAAACGCTTGGGAGCCATTATAGTACCTGAATGTTCGAAACGGAAACTGTATTGAATGACTTTAATTACCTGGCACCTGACTAGAAGGTGTTTCTATTCTGACATGGCTGTCGTACACGTGGAGGGCCTCACGACGCCGTGACCCCATCTGGGGGCGTTTCTGCCCATCTGGGGACGTTTCTACGTGTGAGTCCTCCTGTTTGGGAGTGCTACTGCGCTAGGGGTGACTTTTTGGGTGCCAACTCATGCCCCCAATCATCTAGCCACTTACTTTGAGAGCGTATCTGCCTTCCTCTCGTACCCTGCACCCGGCTACCCTGGGCGTGACCTTCCTCTTGAGTCGTATCTGTCCCAAAGGCGTCTCTGGGGCGGCAGGGGTACGAGTCAGGTTGCCCTACACTGGTGCTATCACTATGGCCTTGAAGCCACCTTTTCCTTCTCTTTATCGCCGCCCCGGGTTATCGGGACCTGAGGCCTTCCCACGGCATCGCTCCCTCCATGGTCTTTCCTACCCATGGGTATCGGGGAACCACACTGTGATTGCCTTGCTTTAGTACTGTTTGATCTGGCGACGCCCTGGTTGGGCGACGCCTTCACCTAGGCGACGCCTTGCCTTGGCGACGCCTCTTCTTGGTGACGCTGGCACTTAGCGTCTCTTCACCTAGGCAACGCCTTGTGTTGACTTTGACCCCTGGTGTTGACTTTGACCTTGACTTAGTCAACGCCTGGGTACGGGACGGTACAAACTCCTTCAACCCAGGGCGTTCAAATACTGTAACATAATTGATTTTTTCTTTGCCCTCTCCTTCCTTGAAATCCAACATGCCCAAGTGAGCGTACAATATTCTACGTATTGCCACCTGTACCGCCCTGGTAGTCGGAAGTGATGACGTGGCATCCAGCTACAGTATAGGCGTGTTGACAAGGCGCCAGGTTGGCAGAAGGGAAGGAAGTCGGGGGGCTCGTGAAGTCGCCAGTTATTAAGTTGGCGTGTTCCGATCTCCAGCATACCAGAATCGGCGATAACCGGGTTAAAGATGAAGTCGCCAGATGAAAACTCAGGCGACCTAGTGATTGGAGATCGCCAGAGCAAGCACATCGCCAGAGATGAAGGTGGTGCAGATTATGAAGGCGGCCGGCGAGACCACAGGGAAGGTGTACGAAGGCACCCTAACTCGCCAATTCCAGTAGAGATCGCGCTCCCAAGTTAGCTATGCACTGGGCAGTACCATGCATAAGTAACTTAGCAAAATGAGAGTAGAAGCAGCGCCCAAGTCAAGGAGGCTCCAGATGATGGCACGTGTACAGTTGGATGCGAGCCACGTGTCTAAGTCTGTAACTGCCAGAAGAGAGAAAGTGACCAGGTATATAAGAGTTCTCAATGAACTTTCGAGGTACGCACGTTCAGATTATACTCTTTACGCTTGCGAGTTCTAGAGCACACTGTGAGAGAGAACATTGCACGGTTCCTTGAGATTTCTTGAGCGTTCTTGCTCTCAGTATTTGGTGGTTCGGTCACTGACTTGGGCGTTGGAGTGCGATCGGCCGCAGGGGCGCCGCTCTGTTCTTTTGCAGGTTCTTGAGGTGGATCTTGGAGAAGGACGGACGTTTGAAGCGGTGCGCAAGTCGATCCTTTGACGAGGCAGTTTTCAACGCTCTGGTCAACAGGCAGGATCATCAGGCGCCCACCGTGGGGCCGTGTAAAACTTGTTCCCATCCGCAGCGAGAGTCTTGGAGGTTTTCGTAGCTTTCTGTGTGGTTGTGTGCTGGTGCAACCGTTGTTCGCTGTTCATCTAGCTTTTGTTCAGTGTTTCTCACGTTTTCCACCGTTCTTTTGAGGTTTTGTTCGGTGAAGTGAGGTTTTCTGCTGTTTACGCGTGATTTGTTCGGTGGAGTTTGAGCTCTTCGATTTGTTCGATTTTTTTTTCGTGGAAGAAGCGGTGGTTTCTGGTGGAGTTGCAAGTTTCTTTGGAGGTTTGCGGTGTTCTTGAGTTTTCTTGCGGAGTTTCGCACAGTTCCTTCCGATTGATCGCTGAATCGATCGTAGCTGAAGTAAGGGTTGTTCGCTGCATTCTGTGATTCGCTAAGTTCATGAGAAAAATGAGAAGCAATCGTTCAAGCCCCGTGGCGCCTGTCGCTGCTGAAGGCGACGCCGCCATGACCATGGCGCAGATGGTAGATATTATGCGCTCGTTGCAAGCGACTGTGGAAGCCTCGCGCATAGAGCAGGCGCGAATGCATGAGGACCTGGCCGCCTCTCGGGCCAGGAATGATGAGCTTACCAAGGTGACTGAGGAGCTGCGTCAAGCTCTTCAGGAGCAGCAAGGGCGTCCTATTGCCGAAGAGGTCGCGCCGTCGTCGCCACCTCGTGTTTTTCCTATGCCTTTCGCTCAGGCGATTACTGATACGCCTATTCCTACGAGCGTGGTCCCTGTCAAGGCTGTCTTTACCGGCGTGGAGGATCCAGAGGCTCATCTAACCACGTTCCATACGCAGATGATGCTGTCGGGAGGGTCAGACGCCGTGTATTGCAAGATGTTCGTGAGCACGCTCTAGGGAACGGCGTTGGAGTGGTTTGTGAGCCTACCTAACGGTCACATAACCAATTTTTAGCAGTTCTCGAAGGTTTTCGTCGAGCAGTACATCGTGAACAAGGCACCGCCCAGGGTGTCTTATGATTTGTTTGATATAAGGCAGTACCAGGGAGAGTCCCTCAGAGACTACCTGAATCGCTTTGGAGCGCAGATGGTCAGATTGCCGGCTAAAGATGAAGAAATGCTGGTCTATGCATTCAAGAAGGGCGTGCTGCCAGGACCATTCTGCGAGGCCTTGATCAGGGCTCACCCTGCAACGTTTGCTGTGGTCAGGCGACTTGCGGTGGCTCACATCGCCGACGAGAGTGAGGTCGCCGAGAAGAGAGGGAGTGTGGCTCCCGCTAGGCCACGCGCCCAGACCAGGATCCAGCCGCAAAGGGTGCTGGAGACAGCGGCGGCGACCAGGAAGGACCAGAGGACTCGCCATCCTTATGATAGGAGGAACAAGGGGAGGGGCCAGGGACGCCAGCAACCAGCACGTCGGGAATACAATCGCCCGCCTAAGCACAAGTTTGTTATGGGATTGGCGGACCTGATCGCCATTCCCAATATATCTGCTATGTTGAAAGCGCCTGAGAAGGTGGGCGACAAGGTGCTGGGACCAAAGCCAAATGCCTGGTGTGAGTTTCACCAGGGCTTTGGCCACACTTTGGACTCGTGTTTGTCCTTAGGGTATCAGCTCGATGATCTGGTTAAGAGCGGGTTCCTAAATGACTATCTGCTAGACAGGAGGACGGGGGGAGCGTCGAGTTCCCAGCCAGCAGGTGGAGAAGCCCAGCAACACGAGATGCCTATCCACGGGGAAATCCACACCATTGCAGGAGGCTTCTCAGGTGGTGGATGCATCGCATCGCAGAGGAAGAAGTACGCGCGGTCGGTGATGACAGTGGATATGTTTGAAGATCACTCGCCGGAGGTGGACATTACGTTCACCAAGCAGGATCTTCGGGATGTTGTGCCCCATGACAACGATCCCATAGTCATTTCATTGATTACGGCGGGAAGGAAGGTCCACAGAGTTCTGGTGGACCAGGGAAGCTCGGCAGACGTGATGTTCTGGCCGACTTTCACGCAGCTGGAGTTGCCCCTTGACCAGCTAAGGCCCTATGAAGGGTGCCTGTGTGGGTTCGCTGGTGACCAGGTGGAGGTCAGGGGGTACATTGAGTTGAGAACCACGTTTACAGATGAGGCTGGTTTGAGGACGGAGAAAATCAAGTACCTCATTGTAAACGCTCCTTCAGCATACAACATCCTGTTGGGAAGGCCCACGCTTAACAGGATAGGCGCTATACCGTCGACTCGGCACATGAAGGTGAAGTTGCCGTCTATGGAGGGGGTGGTGATCACGATCAAGTCTGATCAGAAAGAAGCAAAAAACTGCTATGAGAATAGCCTGAAAAACAAGAGATCAGTGAGTTATGTAACGACCACCCCACCTCCCGGTGTGAAGCCCAGATCGACGGTAACAGAAGAGACCGCCGGAAGGGACGTGGAGATGGTGGACGCTGAGCTGGGGGAGGGGAACGCTGGTCTGGAGGAGGAAGAGGCGCGGAATCGCCCTGAGGAAGCGAGAGAGCAGGGAATCGCCAGGGCGGTGATCGCCAGAGAATCCAGGCCAAAACCTGTCGAGCAGTGGCTCGAGAAAGAGATCGGGGGAAAGATCTTCAAGCTGGGAAGATCTCTGGAGGTCGAGCTCCAGGACCAGATCGCCAAGGTGATTGAGCGGCATCTGGACGCGTTTGCATGGTCCGCTTCGGACATGCCCGGGATTGATCCCGACTTCTTGTGCCATCATCTGGCGATGGACAATTTGGTGAGACCAGTGCGACAAAGAAGAAGAAAGTTCAACGAGGAGAGGAGGCAGGCGATTAGAGATGAAACACAGAAGCTCCTCGCTGCAGGCCACATCAGGGAGGTTCAGTACCCTGAATGGCTGGCAAATGTCGTGCTGGTGAAGAAGAGTAATGGGAAATGGCGCATGTGCGTCGATTTCACTGACCTGAACAAAGCTTGCCCAAAGGATTCATATCCTTTACCAAGTATAGACGCCCTGGTGGACAGTGCTGCAGGGTGTAAGTTGCTGAGTTTCCTGGATGCCTTCTCGGGGTATAATCAGATCAAGATGCATCCCATGGATGAAGAGAAGACAGCCTTCATGACGGAGAGATCGTGCTATTGCTATAAGGTGATGTCGTTTGGGCTGAAGAACGCGGGGGCCACGTACCAGAGGCTGATGGATCGAGTACTTGCACCGATGCTGGGAAGGAACGTGCAAGCGTACGTCGATGACATGGTCGTGACCTCGCCGGAAAAGAGCGAGCACGTTGCCGACTTGGAGGAATTGTTCACAACGATCGCCAAGTTCAGATTGAAGCTGAATCCAGAGAAATGCATTTTCGGCGTGGAAGCTGGGAAGTTTTTGGGTTTCCTTTTGACTGAAAGAGGCATAGAGGCCAACCCTGATAAGTGTGCCGCCATCTTGGCGATGAGGAGCCCAGCTACGGTGAAGGAGGTTCAACAGCTAACAGGTCGGATGGCAGCCCTGTCTCGCTTCGTGTCAGCTAGCGGAGAGAAGGGACATCCCTATTTTCAATGCTTGAGGCGCAATAACAAGTTTGCCTGGACAAAGGAGTGCGAGGAAGCCTTCGTCAAGCTGAAGGAGTATCTGGCGAGCCCGCCGGTTTTGTGCAAACCGCGGGTGGGAATCCCTCTCAGGTTGTATTTTGCTGTAACTGAGAGGGCGGTGAGTGCGGTGCTTGCCCAAGACCAAGATCAGGCACAAAAGCCTATTTATTTTGTTAGTAAGGTGTTGCAAGGCCCCGAAACGAGATATCAGGCCCTGGAGAAGGCTGCGCTGGCTGTGGTGTTTTCGGCGAGGAGGTTGCGCCACTATTTCCATAGCTTCACCATACTGGTGATGACTGACCTGCCCATCCAGAAAGTTTTGAAGAAGCCCGACGTTGCGGGAAGGATGGTGAAATGGGCAATGGAGCTGTCAGAGTTTGACATCAAGTATGAGCCCCGAGGCCCGATCAAGGGGCAAATCTTTGCAGATTTCGTGGTCGAGCTCTCGTCTGAGGCGACACGAGTTGAGGGGGACGGTTTCCGTTGGGTACTCTCGGTGGATGGATCGTCGAACCAGCAGGGTAGCGGTGCTGGAGTCATTTTAGAAGGGCCCAATGGCGTGCTGATCGAGCAATCTTTGAGATTTGCCTTCAAAGCCAGTAACAATCAAGCAGAGTATGAGGCGCTGATCGCCGGAATTTTGCTGGCCAAGGAGATGGGAGCTAGGGTGCTGATGGCTAAGAGTGACTCGCTGCTAGTCACAGGGCAAGTAACAGGCGAGTTCCAGGCTAAAGATCCACAAATAGCGGCCTATCTGGAATATGTGCAGGAGTTGAAGAGTTCCTTTGCCTCCTTTGAAGTAGTGCATGTGCCCAGAGAGCAAAATGCCCGAGCTGACTTGCTAGCTAAGCTCGCCAGTTCAGGCAAGGGGGGTAGGCAGAGGACGGTGATTCAAGAAACTCTGAAGACGCTGAGAGCATTTGTGGCAGATCACCTGGTCCTTCAGATAAGCAAATCGACGGAGAAAGCAGCGAGAAGCCATAAGTCCCTGACGCAAGAAACTCTGAGATCGCCGAGAATTAGAGCATGTCAGGGAGAGAAGGTGAACGTGATGCAGGTCTGCGCTACCCATGAGCCAGACACTTGGATAACACAGTACAAGCGGTGCCTGGCAGATGGCCTTCTCCCACTGGATCCGACTGAGGCTAGGAAGGTAAAGAAGAATTCTAGCAAGTACACCCTGATTGATGGCGATCTGTACAGGTTTGGGTTCACTCACCCGCTCCTGGAATGTATACATGGCGAGAAGTGCACGAGAATCATGGCGGAGCTCCACGAAGGTATATGCGGAAGCCACGTCGGGGGTCGAGCTCTGGCCGCGAGGACTCTCCGTGCAGGCTACTACTGGCCAACGATGAGAGAAGACTACAAGAAGTATGCGCAGTGTTGCAAACAGTGCCAACAGCACGCCTATTGGCACAAGGCGCCTCCCGAGGAGTTGAAGTCGATTTACAGCCCTTGGCCGTTTCATACGTGGGGAATCGACATCCTGGGACCTTTCCCGCTGGCGATCAGGCAGATGAAGTACTTGGTGGTGGCAATTGAGTATTTCACCAAGTGGATCGAAGCAGAACCAGTGGCCCAGATCACCGCACACAAGATCGAAGGTTTCGTGTGGAAGAACATTGTGTGCCGGTTTGGTGTGCCCAAGCGCCTGGTGCCGGACAATGGGACTCAGTTTGCAAGTCACCTGTTGAAGAAGCTTTGCGAAGGGGTGGGAATTCAACAAGTGTTTGCATCCGTCGAGCACCCTCAGACGAATGGCCAGGTGGAGTCAGCCAATCGGGTGTTGCTGAGAGGATTGAAGAGGAGGCTCCAGAAAGCTAAGGGAAGCTGGGCTGAGGAGGTACCCCGTATAGTCTGGGCGTACCACACCACCGAACAGTCAGGAACCCATGAGACCCCGTTCAGCTTGGTCTATGGGTGTGATGCAATGATTCCAGTGGAGATCCAGGAAAGTTCGCCGAGATTCCAGAACTTCGTAGAGGAAGACTCGAATGAAGAGAAAAGGCTGAACCTGGATCTACTGGATGAGGTCAGGGAAGAGGCGAGACTGAAAGCTGAGGCGGTGAAGAGAAGGATTGAACGAAGGTACAACTCGAAGGTGATGCCAAGGCAGTTCAGAGAAGGCGACCTGGTGATGAGGAAAGCCCACCAGTACGAGATAGAGAATAAGCTGTCGCCTAAGTGGACGGGACCGTTCAGAATAACCGAGGCGCTCGGGAACGGCGCCTACCGCTTAGAGACGCTGGAAGGAGGGGCGATTCCTCGCACCTGGAACGCCACGCACCTGAAGTTGTACTATAGTTAAGAGCTTTGTAAGTAAAGACAAACACAAAAGTTATGTTACAATGTCTCTGATAAAACAGTTTGAAGGGGGCACTCTTTTTTCCCTAAGGAGGGTTTTTAATGAGGCCACCCAATAAAAGAAGAGTTTTCGAAGTATAAGGCGTTTTCAGATTGCATGCTTGTTGTTTTCCAAAAAGTTTTGAAGAAAGACCTTGTCACTTATACGTGATTTAAGGCAAGTAAAGATATATTGCATGCTTTCTAAAAAGTTTTAAGCCCTCATCGTCCTTCGGCGATTGGAGGCACCAGTTAAAGCTAAAGTCCACCCATCGTCTTTCGGCGATCGGAGGCAGCAGTTAAAAGACCTCAACGCCCGCGTGCGTTCCGAGGCAGGTTAAAGACCTCCTCGCCATCGAGCGAGTGCAGGCGAGAAAGAGTAAAAGTCCTCAGTGTTTCTGGGGGCGAGAAGATGTAACCCCTGGGGCAATGTAGAGGCACCAGTAAAAGTCCTCAGTGTTTCCGGGGGCGAGAAGATGTAACCCCTGGGGCAATGTAGAGGCACCAGTGAAAAGTCCTCAGTGTTTCTGGGGGGGGGGAGGAGATGTAACCCCTGGGGCAATGTAGAGGCACGATTTAAAGACCTTCTCGCCTATGAGCGAGTTCAGGCGAGTTAAAGACCTTCTCGCCTATGAGCGAGTTCAGGCGAGTTAAAGACCTTCTCGCCTATGAGCGAGTTCAGGCGAGTTAAAGACCTTCTCGCCTATGAGCGAGTTCAGTCAAGATAAAATCTTTCTCGTCTCGAACGAGTTCAGGTATGGTGTAGAGGGTGGAAGAAGTTCTGAGGGTGGCTAAGGTAGGTTCGAAGAGAACGCCTAGCCACCCGGTCTCTTGCTCTAGAGCACAAGGAGGTAGAGAAGGATCCGAAAGGCGCCTCTACCCCCAGATGAAAGAGCAATGGCCAAGTTGTGAAGGCAGGAAGAAGCTGGTGTTGCCAAGAGTCTCTGGCGACCAGGAAACGTTCAAGCAATGGCGAGAAGTTAAAGACCCGTTTTGATGAAGCAGATCGGGTGTAGCGACGTTATAAAGCCAGGGGTTGAGTTAAAGTCCATTGCTTGAAGTATCATTTTACGCTAAGGTTCATTGCCTTAAGTTTACGAGTTGTTAAATGTGATTATTATTCGAAGTTGAGATGGTTCGAAACGGCTAAGTACAAGATCGTGCCTACGAGATTACTAAGTTATTTCTTTGAAGTAAATCACGCAAGGAAAGTTAAAGGTAGACGAAGAGGTTACAAGAAGAAATGCAAAAGTAATTTCATTAAGTAAAGTATCAGCTCAAAAATACATGTACAAGAAAATACGAGTTTATTACAGAATTATATACAAGGGAAAGGCACGAAGGTAGCAGATGGAGAGAATCGATTAGTCTTCAGCGGGAACCACTTTTCCATCCACTACCTCGTTATCAAGAGACACCATGCTGAGGTCCAGGTCGGGGAACAAGCAGGCAAATTGTTCCCGCGCAGCCTCGAATCCAGCAGCCAGAATTTGAGCAGAATTCAGCTTGAGTTCTTCAATCTGCTTCTGAAGTTCCTCAATCCGTCTCTTGAGATCTTCAGTTTGTTCTTTCAGCTCCTTATTCTGCTGCTCCAGCTCTTCAACTTGCTTCTTGAGTTGTTCATTAGTTTCTTGAGCCTGGAGAAGGTCTTCAGCAACCTTCTTGGATTCTGCTTGCGCTTGTCCCAATTCGGCAGCGAGCTCCCCTTTTTCCTTGTTGGCTTCGGCGAGCTCAGCCATGGCGTCATCCCTCGCCTTTTCCACCTTTCCAAGGAGGGTCTCTCGGTCGGCCGACCTTTGCTCCAATTTCTTCACCTTGGCGGCGTCAGTTTTTATGAGAGCCTCCAGGTCAGCCACCTTGACGCGATAAGGCACAATCTTGCTCTCCAGTTCAATCTTTTCTTGAGCCAGTTGCTGCACCTTATGACGGAGATCAGTGGCCTCCTTGCGCGCCAATCTGAGCTCGGTGCTCATTGCGTCTTCTACTCGGGAGTGTTCAATCTCCGCGAGTGTCAAGTTGAAGGACAACTTCTCCACCTC
Organism: Phaseolus vulgaris; assembly: GCF_051622355.1. Classification (NCBI taxonomy): domain Eukaryota; kingdom Viridiplantae; phylum Streptophyta; class Magnoliopsida; order Fabales; family Fabaceae; genus Phaseolus; species Phaseolus vulgaris. Next base: position 13,830,555 of record NC_143501.1, read on the forward strand.
AACCTTCATGGTGCTGTTCTCTGTTTTAAGGTTGAAGAGGTCGTCCTGGAGCTTCCTGGTGGAGCTCTGCACCGCCCTAGTTATGATGGCGGGAATGTCTTCAGCTTAGCAGATAAAGGCTCCCACATCCTCGTGACCTCAAGAGGGAGGTTTGCTGCTTGGAGAGGCGCTGGTGGGGCCTGTTGTTGGTTTTCGTCGCCACCTTCTTTAGTTGGTTCTTCAGTGGGTGCTTCTGCTCGTGGTGGCGACGTCGGGGACTCGGTGATCAGAATCGGAGAGGTGTGGGCAACCTCATCCCCGATTGGAGCGACATCTGCGGCTGAGGCGTTAGAAGGAGGACCCCCTCCAGCTGATACATATGGCGTGGAGGCGCTTGGGGGGTCCTCCAAGAAATTGTCTTCGGCGGCCTCGACCGCGAGTGGCGCAGTTGCCAATGGAATGGCTTGGACTGGGGAAGCGGGAGCTGGTGGAGATGGCATTGTTGGAGGTGGAGCAGACGTGGATGGCGGTGTTGAGATTGGAAGAGGGGGTGGGGCAGGTGGTGAAGAAGGTGCCACCCTCTTCCTCTTTGTAACGAGGCCATCTTCGGTGACCTCATCATCTTCTTCCTCCTCCTCGTGGGCCCGTTTACGTTGGGCGGCGGGTTGGACGTCGGAGGGAGCTGGGCCCTTAGGTGGCGATCGGCCCTGAGTGGCGGCGATCTCCACCATGAAATTTGGCACTGTTTGAGAGCCCGTCGCCAACCCGTGGGTTCGGGCGAGCGCCCTCAATTCAGCGAGCATACCCTTGCCCAACATGTTATCTGCATAGAGCGAAAATGCATGGGTTAACTCAGAGAGAAAATAAGTGCATAAGGCAGGATGCAGCAAAGCAGATGATCGGTGGGCTTAAATAAAACCAAAGTCTTGCGCATAACGCACAAGACGCTCAGAAACAGTTAAACAGAAGCAGTACTAAAACAACAGTTTAAATGTTCTAACCTATTCGAATTTCGAGTTGGTCCTCGTAGAATTCGAAGCAGATCAGGGTGGTGGTGAGGAAAGTGATGTTGGCCTCCGCCACGCTTTTCCAAAAGAGGCAGAGATCTCTGTCCAACGCTCCCATGCTATCAGGACTTCTGGGTCTCCTGAAGCAGCTCTTGGACTCTTTTTTCCCCTTGTCCACCCAGTACAAGGGGAAGCCGTCGAGTAGGGAGGCGTCTTTGTCGTTAGGGCGCACTTGGACGAACTTCCCTTTCCAGTCTTTATAGGATTGCTGGAAGATGGAGAAGATCGACCTCCCAGCGATCCCATTCAAGCTAACCCACAGGCGGTCTCCTGGGTGCTTGGCCTCGAAGAGAAACAGAAATACATCTACGGATGTGGGCAACCCCAGATGGTCGCACATCACTTGGAATGCTCGCACAAACGCCCAGCTGTTGGGATGAAGCTGGGCGGCGGCGATGTTGAGCTCAGTGAGGAGTTGCCTCTCGAAACGGGTAAAGGGAAACTTCAGTTTCACCTTCTTGAATAGCGTTGTGTAGACGAAGCAGAAGGGCCCGTCAGCGCTCACCTTATCGTCGGCACAAACGGGCAGATCGGGGGGGCAAGGTAGCACTATCATCTTTTCATCGTGCTCCTTATGAAATGTTTGGTGAGGCTCATCCCCCTTAGTCAATCGCAAGACTGCTCCAGCAGTGTTCACGGAAGACGTTTCCCTCAACAGGGTCGAGTTGGCCCAGGGGTAGAGTTTTTTGAAGTCTGGCAGGGGAACGGGGGCTCCTCCGGCGATAGGTGGAGTCGCCTGGGCCAGGTTGGGGCGGGAAGGTGCAGGCCTCTCAGCCTGGGAAGATGAAGCACCGCGTGCTCGCGGTCGGATGAGTGCTTGAGAATAGGAGTGTCGCGATGAAGGAGGAGGATTCGGGGTGATCTTTGAGCGGGTCATTCTCGAAGCTGCAAAGGAATAAGAAAAGGAAAAATGATCAGGGTTCGCAGAGGCTGACTCGATCGTGGGAGAAGGGTGAAAAGCGAACGAACGAAGCTTCGTTGCGACGATTGACGAAGCCCTAAGTTACGTAGAAGGAGAAATGGAAAAAGCATCCCACAGCGTATGCACCAGACAGTTACAGGATGATGCGAATCGGTTAAAATGCAAGAAAAACCAGCAGAAGAAGGAAAGTAGGTACCTTTTGATGATCTGGAAGACGATGAAGGATGATGGTGATTCAGAATGTTGGAGAGCGCTGAGAGTTTTTTGCAGGAGGAAGTTAGAGCGTTTGTGAATACGAAGAAAAGTGATGGAACAGTGTGGAGTGAAAATGGGTTTAAGAGTTTTTTCGAAATGGGTTTGGGAAGCGCAAACGGTAACTGAAGGTAACTGTTGATGAAGCCACGTGTCGAGTGATGGGCGAGGGGTTTAGTGGAGCGTCAGAGAAGCAGAAGGTACAACCGCTTGGAATTCTGCGTCAGTGCCACGTAGACCGGTGTTGATGTGACTCTTCTAGTCTTTTCGCTGGACAAGTCTTCGCTTAAGACTGGGGGGCTTGTGTACCGCCCTGGTAGTCGGAAGTGATGACGTGGCATCCAGCTACAGTATAGGCGTGTTGACAAGGCGCCAGGTTGGCAGAAGGGAAGGAAGTCGGGGGGCTCGTGAAATCGCCAGTTATTAAGTTGGCGTGTTCCGATCTCCAGCATACCAGAATCGGCGATAACCGGGTTAAAGATGAAGTCGCCAGATGAAAACTCAGGCGACCTAGTGATTGGAGATCGCCAGAGCAAGCACATCGCCAGAGATGAAGGTGGTGCAGATTATGAAGGCGGCCGGCGAGACCACAGGGAAGGTGTACGAAGGCACCCTAACTCGCCAATTCCAGTAGAGATCGCGCTCCCAAGTTAGCTATGCACTGGGCAGTACCATGCATAAGTAACTTAGCAAAATGAGAGTAGAAGCAGCGCCCAAGTCAAGGAGGCTCCAGATGATGGCACGTGTACAGTTGGATGCGAGCCACGTGTCTAAGTTTGTAACTGCCAGGAGAGAGAAAGTGACCAGGTATATAAGAGTTCTCAACGAACTTTCGAGGTACGCACGTTCAGATTATACTCTTTACGCTTGCGAGTTCTAGAGCACACTGTGAGAGAGAACATTGCACGGTTCCTTGAGATTTCTTGAGCGTTCTTGCTCTCAGTATTTGGTGGTTCGGTCACTGACTTGGGCGTTGGAGTGCGATCGGCCGCAGGGGCGCCGCTCTGTTCTTTTGCAGGTTCTTGAGGTGGATCTTGGAGAAGGACGGACGTTTGAAGCGGTGCGCAAGTCGATCCTTTGACGAGGCAGTTTTCAACGCTCTGGTCAACAGGCAGGATCACCACCTAATAAGATGCAAATTACAAAGTAACTTACCTTGTCTATCGAGATGGTCTTTGCCTTCACTGTGATCAACTACAACCCTGAAATTCATTTTACAAAAAAATAAAAGCATAATGGCAGCCAGAAAATTGCTCTGAGGAGAGTGAAAGGGTGAGATAATTTGCAGTGAGGGTAAGAAGAGGGGTTTCCGGTGAGAGTCAAAAAAGGAGTTTTCGGTGCGAGTGAGAACAGGGGTTCCGATGAGACTATGAAGGGGTTACGGTGAGAGTGGGAAGATAAGGGTTGCAGTGAGAGTGATTTTGCGATGAGAATGGCTGCGAGTGAGAGGGGAACGATTGCGGTGAGAGTGAGGGTGAGGGTTTACAAAATGGGGCTAAGAAGGGAGCGATTGAGGTGAGGGTGAGGATTTACGAAATGGGGCTGAGAAGGGAACAATTGCGGTGAGAGTGAAAGTGAGGGTTTAGAGGTTCAATGAATGAGGAATGTGAACAAATATATATTTTTCGAAGACTGAAAAAGTGGAATACGAAAAAAAAAACTTTGGAAAAGAGGAAGGTTACAAAGAGAATAAAATGCGGGAGAGTTTTTATTTCGAAGGATAATTATGGTGGTTTTGCATGCCACATTTTGAAGGGACATTATGGACGCTTATGAAGTTGTCGTATTATACAGCTAATTGTGGCGATTTTTAATAACCATCATATTATAACCGCCACCACATACACAATTGTTTGTAGTGATTCTATAAACAGAGACCTCGTCACAGTATTCCAACCATCAAGGAGGAAAGACATTGATAGGTAGAGTCATTAAGAGTAATAGATGCACTAAGAGGCATAAGAGATAAATCATAAGAAAGTCTTAAGGCTGAAGTCTGGCCAAGACTCTGGAGAAAAGGATCAAGAGCCTAAGTTGGCCAACAACATTCAAAGGATCCATGCTTGTTGTTCTCTTGCTTCTCATCTTGAGTATTCATTATAAGATTTTATTATGAGTTGCTAAACTTACCCTAGTGGGATTGAAAAGCAATGTGATATTTCTTAAGTTATTGTAGTTTATGAATGCTTATTTTTTATATTGAGATTCAAATTCCTTGGGTTTGGTAGTATGCTTAATTCTTAATGATGAGGAACAACCATTGATTGTCCTTGGAATAAGGCAAGTTCATGTATTTGAACCCTAACCAACCGACCATAGTTCTCAATGGTCATAAAGCGCAGAGTTGAGACTATGGTGAACGGTTCCATCTTAATGCAAAAATAAGTTTTAACAATTCAAGGAACTAATTGGGATAGTTTGTTGTTCTAGATAACCTCGTGTGAGGAATCAACTTGGTTTGGCCATAAGGAACATGCTCTAGTACAAAATATGAATACCACGACCCTTTACAAAGACAAATATTTAAAGACCATTGTAAAAAAAAGCAGTGGCAATTTTGTAATAATTTTGAACTTTATAACACGGTTCTAGAAAGAACCATCGTTACATGAGGGAGTAGGGAGATACAAAGATGGTTCCACGTGGAACCGTCGTTACATGAGGTACCAGGGAAGATACATAGACGATTCAAAGCAGAACCGTCCTTATATGTTGATATTTGTCTCCTACGCGCCCCTATGCGTTACTCACTTCTTCACTATGAAATCTTTGTTTTCCCTTCTCCCTTTTTCACGAGAGTTGCCACAACACCTAGTGTCTTTGTTCGCAGTCCCTTCTCAGCCACCTTTTGCAACGTCCCCCGCCAGCGCCGCGTTTGCAACGTCTCCCGCCAGTGTCGTCGAAGTTGTTCTCCTTCCAGCGCCGTGCCGAAGCCATTCTTTCTTCAGACCGCTTTGAACCCATTCCCTCCCCCATCTGCGACGCACACCCGCCAGCATCGCCGAGACTGTGACACGACTTCGTCGTCACGCGTTGCGCATGCTGATAGCGCCTCCAATCCGCAAAAACCCCTCCGCACGTGTATCCCCTCGACTCCGCCAGCAACTAGCCACCACTCCTCCATTCTGCCACTCCTTTGCGCGTCACTGCCCTAACTATCAGTAGGGTTATTCCATTGTGCTGCCATTTGTTACCTTGCTCTAATTTGAGGTAAATGTGTTTTTATTTATTATTTAATAATATATTAAATTTTATTATCTATATATAAAATTTATTCTGAGTTCGTAGGTGTTCGACCTTCGACAATCTGAATTTAGCTTTTAATTAGATATTTTTTTACATATTGAATGTCCTGATTCTGAGTCCAGAGGTGTCCGACCTTCGACAATTTTGATTTAGTTTTGAATGGTTAGATATTGTTTTTACATATTGAACGCACTGGTTCTAAGTCCGGAGGTGTCCGACCTTCGACAATTTTGATTTAGTTTTATAATGAATTAGATAGTACATTTCATTATATGGAACATAATGATGTTGAGTCCTTGAGTTTCTGACCCTTTGGCAATGGTGATTTAGATTTTCTCAGTTTAGCAGTTCTATGGATCAGGGTTGGATTAATACATCGCGAAAAAGGGGTCGAAGAATTCTTACAGTTTTCACAACATAATGCCATTAATAGTTATAAAGGAGTAAAAATAAGGTGTCCTTGTATCAATTGCTTGAATGGAAGGATGTTGAGTGTTTCCGAAATTAGAGAACATCTTTTGTGTGATGGAATTTTGAAAAATTATACAAAATGGACATGGCATGGTGAATTGTTAGACTTGCCAAGTGCTTATGGAGTTTCGAAGGATGTTGATTTCTCAATGGACGATAGATTAGAAGACATGATTCGTGATGTGAGAGCAGGATCTTTTGCTAATGTTGTTATCGAAAATATGTCTAATGATGCAGAGACTCCTTTGTATCCTGGTTCAACTAAGTTCACACGATTATCAGCAGTGTTAAGGTTGATAAATTTCAAGGCAATGAATGGATGGACCGATAAAAGCTTTACAGAATTGCTCCAATTGATGAAAGACATGCTTCCAAAAGGAAATACATTACCTAATCGAAATTATGAGGCAAAAAAAATTCTTTGTTCGATGGGTATGGAATATAAAAAAATACATTCATATCCTAACGATTGTATTTTATACAGATATGAGTATGAAGATTTAAGAAGATGTCCCAAGTGTGGGTTCTCACGTTATAAGGTTAAAGTCTGTCAGAATGATGAAATTGATGAGTTCACAAATGAAGGTCCTCCTGCTAAGGTTGTTTGGTATCTTCCAATAATTCCAAGGCTTAAGCGTTTGTTTGCAAATATAGATGACATTAAAAACCTTAGGTGGCATGCAGATAATAGAAATTGTGATGGACTACTTCGTCATCCAGCTAATTCTTTGCAGTGGAAGAAGATTAATAAAGAATTTCCTAAATTTGGAAAAGAATAGAGAAACTTAAGACTTGGATTGGCAACTGATGGAATGAATCCCTTTGGAAATTTAAGTAGTAATCATAGTTCATGACCCGTTTTGTTAGTGATTTACAACTTACCTCCTGCTTTGTGTATGAAGCGCAAATACATGATGTTATCTATAATGATCTCTGGTCCAAAACAACCTGGAAATGACATAGATGTTTATCTTAATCCATTGATTGAAGATTTGAAATTATTGTAGAATGAAGTGGTTGATGTGTTTGACGCGTTCAAGAATGAATCTTTCCAATTGCATGTGATGTTATTTTGTACTATCAATGACTTCCCTGCATATGCGAACTTGTCAGGTTATAGTGTGAAAGGCCATAAAGCATGTCCAATATGTGAAGAGAAGACATCATATGAGCAGTTGAAACACGAAAGAAAAACTATGTATCTTGGGTATCGTAGATTTTTAAACGTATACCATCCATATCGTAGACTGAAAAAAAGCTTTCAAAGGATATCAAGAACATGACATTTGTCCCACTCCCTCAAGTGGCCTTGAAATTTATGAAAAGATAAAAAATGTTAATGTGACTTTTGGAAAAATGAAGAAGAAGCAAAATGTGAGTGAAATATGGAAGAAGAGATCAATCTTTTTTTATCTTCCATATTGGTGTTAGTTAGATGTCAGACACTGTATAGATGTAATGCACGTAAAAAAGAATGTGTGTGACAGTCTAATAGGAATCCTTTTGAACATTAAAGGCAAAACAAAGGATGGTGTGAATGCACATCTAGATTTGACTGAGATGAATATACTAGAGGAATTGACACCGCGAGAAGTTGGTAAACGTACATACTTGCTTGCAGCGTGTTACACTTTGTCAAAGAAAGAGAAAACAAGTTTTTGTGAATGTCTTAAAGGTGTTAAGGTACCACAAGGCTACTCTTCAAACGTGAAGAGTCTTGTATCTCTGAATGATTTGAAACTAATTGGCTTAAAATCTCATGATTGTCACGTTCTAATGCAACAATTACTATCAGTGAATATTTGTGGAATCTTACCAAAAAGTGTTAGGCATACGATCACTCGACTATGTTCATTTTTCAATTCCATATGTGGTAAAGAGATTGACTCTTAGAAGTTGGATGAACTTGAAGAAGAAATAATTGTTATCTTGTGTCAACTCGAGATGTTTTTTCCTCCATCTTTTTTTGATATCATGGTACATTTAGTTGTTCTTCTTGTAAGAGAAATTAGATTGTGTGGGCCAGTTTAAATGCGATGGATGTATCCAGTTGAACGATACATGAAGATTTTGAAGGGATACGTGAAGAATCAATGTCGTCCGGAACCTTCCATTATTGAAAGATATATTTCAGAAGAATGTATTGAGATTTGTTCCAACTACTTATCAAAAGCCAAATCCATAGGAGTTCTTGAAAAATGTTGGAACTCTCGTAGATATATAAGTAAATCTTCAAAAGGTGTACATGTCATAAGCAAATCTAGAGAAAAGGTACTACAAGCACACTTGTATATCCTAAATAACACTAATGAGGTGTTACCATACTTAGATACACACACAAAGACATTGCCAAATACAAGAATCGAAGATAATCAGAGAAATGGGTGTTAGTTGAGCATAACAAAACTTTCATGTCATGGTTTAAGCAACAAATCATGAATGATCCATCAACATCTGAAACATTAACATGGCTTGCAAATGGTCTCAAGTTTGATGTTTTATGTTGTTTTGGCTATGAAGTAAATGGTTGTTTGTTTTACAGAAAGTCTCGAGATGATAGGAGTACAATGCAAAATAGCAGAGTCACCTTGGAGGCAGAGTCTATGCAGTTTACAACTTCAAAGGATCAAAATCCTGTTGTGGGATCAAAGCGTTATTATGGTGTCATAGTAGAGATTTGGGAAGTTAATTACCAAGTTTACTTTACCTGTTTTCAGATGCAAGTGGGTTGATAATAAGACTGGTGTCAAAGTTGATGAATCATGAATGACTTTGGTTGACTTTCGAAAGATAGGTTATTATGACGAACCATTCATAATAGCATATCAAGCTTCCCAAGTTTTCTATATCCAAGATCCTACGTCTAAACACTGGTTTGTTGTTCTACATGGAAAAAACAACATTTTTTTATTACCAACGAATTAATAAAATTTAAAAAGAGACACTTTAGGGGTGTCCCAACCCGTATACAAAAGACCTTAAAGTCTAGATCGGACGCACATGTTTACAAGGTTCTGTTGGACATAAAAGAGCTAACCTATAAACAATGTTTACCCATTTACCCCAACAGATAGATACAACATCACAGAGAACCCTTACCCACCACCTATGACAGGAACAACTTTACCCCTAACAAAGTCCACAAAACCCACCATAGCACACCATAACAGCACTCAACAAAGCTAATGCAGCATAACCACCAGCACTCTCCATGCCAGAAAGAAACACGTTGAGTTGACTGTGTTGAGTAGCGCCCATTCTCCACAACAGGCTCGGCACTAGACAGTCCCCTGCATCTACCACACACCAACCACACAGCTACTCTTCCATAACACAGAGAATACGACTAGGAAATAGCCTGCTTAACTTCTCATGCTTTGAAAAAAGGCACCCGAAACTCCAAACTGAAATGGAGTCTTCATACCAGCAGCCATTACCTGAGTACCTGTCCAAACAAAACACACCAACAGAAGAAAATATTAACTGTACCGTCTCGTATCAGGGCGTTGACTAAGTCAAAGTCAACGACTGGAAAGTCAAAGTCAACTCAAGGTGTCGCTCAGGTGTAGAGACGCCAGGAGGAAGCGTCGCCAAGATAGGACTAGGCGTCGCCAAGGCAAGGCGTCGCCAAGGCAAGGCGTCGCCAAGGCAAGGCGTCGCCAAGGCAAGGCGTCGCCTGGGTGGAGGCGTCGCCTAGCCAGGGCGTGGCCAGATCAAACAGTGCAAAAGTAAGGCAATCACAGTATGGTTCCCCGATACCCATGGGTAGGAAATACCATGGAGGGAGCGACGTCGTGGGAAGCCTCAGGACCCGATATCTCGGGAAAGTGATAAAGAGAAGGAAAAGGTGGCTTCAAGGCCATAGTGATAATACCAGTGAAGGGCAGCCTGACTCGTGAAGTACCCCTGCAACCCCAGAGACGCCTTCGGGACAGATACGGCCCAAGAGGAAGGTCACGCCCAGGATAACCGGGTGCAGGGTGCGAGAGGAAGGCAGATACGCTCTCAGAGTAAGTGGCTAGATACTTGGGGGCATGAGTTGGCACCCAAAAAGCCACCCCTAGCGCAGTAGCACTCCCAAGCAGGAGGACTCACACGTAGAAACGTCCCCAGGTGGGTAGAAACGCCCCCAGATGGGGTCATGGCGTCGTGAGGCCCTCCACGTGTACGACAGCCATGCCAGAATAGAAACACCCTCTAGTCAGGTGCCAGGTAATTAAAGATATTCAATACAGTTTCCCTTTCGAGCATTCAAGTACTATTAGGGCTCCCGAGCGTTTCAACGTCTTAAATGCGCTACGTTTCGTAATTAAGCGCTTTAATGAGTGCGTTACGTTTGAGATTAAAAGCGCTTTAAGGCGCTTTAAATGCTGGGGGCAGTTTAAATAGCGCTGGGAATGTTGGAAAAAGGGTGGGAACCTTTGGCAAATTTACGAGAAACTCTCTGGTTGCTTGCCCGTGCTTTAAGATTACGTACAAGTGACTGGAGAATATTTTTGCCTGAAGGAGACAACACACACACATATACACAGTTCTTTTACCACCTTCAGAGTGCCACACGCGGTGCTCAGAGACGGGGGTGATTAGTTTTGGTGTTTCTTGCTGGCTGACTTGAGCGTCGGAGTGCAAACGGCCGCTAGGGCGCCTCTTTGTCCTCTTTTTTGCAGGAATTCACAGGCAATCAGTGGGAAGGAGTCCTTAGCTGACGGTTGAGGTCGCGCACGAAGACGTCCCGGTCAACCGGACGGAACATTAACAGCCCCTGTCTAAAGGCCAGGATAGTATAACAGTAACTCCAATCAACTCCCATCTGCCTCCCTTTACTACCGTTACCCACCAAGCACCAAAATGACCCAACCCGCGCATATACTCTTGACAAAAACCAGTGCAATATAGTGCCCACAGAGAAACTACAAAATTTTGCTCTACTAGTGTCGTGTACACTATTCCCCAGTGTTACCTCCTACAATGGCTTCTCACTGATTCTGGATTGGTACGACTACACAGGCCCCGTCTTGTACACGCCTACCTCAGATAGCACTGAACATTCCAATGCCATAAACACTAGCAGCTTTGCAGGCACACACCAGGATTGAGAACCCAGTCCGAAAAAGCAGAGCTAAAAAAATTTGTCCTAAACTTCAACTTGAGCCACACTGAGAGTTGGGCTAGGTGAAAAATCTCATCTACATCAGTTGTCCCCTACTTGAACACCACCAAATTTCTTTGGTCCCAAATACTTCGAACTATAGTAGCCCATACACCCTTCCAGACCTGATTCTGTTTAACATTCAGATGGGGCAAGTGAAAATTCTCAAAGTGGATTAAGATATCCTTGTGTTGCACATATGTGATGCCTAGCCATCTGAAGCAAAGGAGCCATACCCTCTGCACATAAGCACATTCTAAAAAGAGGTGTTGTGTTGTTTCTTGAGTTTATTTGCATAACACACACAGAGGAGAGCTAACAGCCAATCCTCTCCGAATTAAATTGTCAAAGGTTGGAAGTCTCCCGATCAAAAGCAACATAATGACGCAAAAGATACAAAGAATAACATTTTTTATATTAAATCACTTACAAGAACAACGATCAATAAAGAGTACGAGGATCTTGTGGATGTTGTACATGCAACTCGAAATGATCATGACGAAGGAATATATATTTGTATGTGCATGTGTTTCACATTTAGTTTTACAATATATAATTTTTATTATATTTTATATTCTTGATGCTTATCATATTTCTTTGATAACAAGAAAATGGAAGATGACCTACAAGTTCCTTGTTCAAGAACTGGTAGAGGACCTACAAGATTAAAGAATATGTTTAAGAAGAAAAATGATGGTAAAAAAAACCATTGACTATTGATGTCAAAACTAGTGTGGCCATTGGGCCATATGCAAAGGAGTTTAACAGTTATCTCATAGTACTTTCTCGTGAAAGGATCTCTATCTTAATTGATTCCTGGGATCACGTGACCGAGTAGGAGAAAAACATGATTTGGCAAGATATTATGGTATGTAATTTTTTTTTTTTACTTTGTTCCATCTGAAGTTCTTTTATACTTTGTTCAATCTGAACTTTGTTCAATCTGAACTTTGTTTATGAACTAATAATTATCTCAAATAATGTAGACACATTACGAGATCTCGAATGTGGAAACCTTAAGAGCGAAGGTTCTTTCTAATGTGAGTGTCAAATTTTGCTAGTTTAAATCAAGATTGAAAACAAATTATATATATGGTGAAAGGAAAGGAGAAAATCCTTGTTTGGAATACGCAACCCTTAATGAAGAAACTTGGCAGTAGTTTGTGAATATTCGAGAAACTCATAAATGGCAGGTTAGCATCACTTGTTATATTTGGATGTAGTTTATATTAACATATTATTAAATTTTGAATGTTGATGATAGGATATTCGAAAGAAAGCAAAATCCAATCAAGCAAATAATGAGACCTCACACTTACTGTCCCGTGGTGGTTATAAGTTGTTAGGGCAGAAGATGCTTGAAGAAAATATTAAAGCACATTCTACTTCCATTGAGGAAGGGAATAATGTAGATTCTTTGAGGCCTCCATCCCCACCAGCCTGACATGAGATGTGGAAGGGTGCTCGTATAAAGCCATCAGGGACATGGAGTTCTAAGCAATAAGAAGAAACAATTGATCGAATTGTAAGAAATATATTTCTGTGTTATTTTAAATTCAATGTGTTAATGTTTGAAAATTTCTTTTAATTTGTTTTAGGATTCCTCTTGCTGAGCAATCAACACAGGGGACTTTTATTTCATGTGGTCGCGAAGATATTCTTAATATTGCTATCAGATGGCCTGAGCACCCTGGACGTGTTCGTGTAGCTGGGTATAAGGTTGGGATTTGGTCATACTTTGGACCCTCGTCACAAAGCAAGGAACAATCGTACATTCAACCTATCCAGGAGTATTTGCTACAATTACGACAATAGATAAAGGCTAAGGTAACTCAAGAAATTAGAGAAGCTTGATGGAAGAGTTTAATAAGCGGATGGATAGGGAGTTTGAAAAGCGTCGGGAGGGTTTAAAAATCTCGCAGCAACCACCTACTATGGTACAAGATGACCCACCTACGCCTTTTATTAAGAAAGTCAGTCTTAAAGGGAGTTGTTTGGCGGATCTATCAGGGGATGACTTTGGCTCAACTAGCCAATGCGAGTAATATGTTGAGTATAATTCTTTGACCTGATTCGTTGCCCTAGGTAAGTCTTATGAAGGGGTCACAATGTTACACAATGTGTCTTTCTGCTAATTTGATAAAGGTCACAGTGGAAAAGGTCTTTTATGGTGATGTTACAGTTCCTGTGCCTACATCAGAGGTGACAATTGTAGCAGAGGTATTGTATACTTTCGTTGCCTGGCCTAGACATCTCGTCAAACCTATATACTCTACGGTATATCAGTTTAATTATTAACGACGGTTATAGCGATAACCACCGTTATTTCTCACTAAAAATTTTAAAAAAAATACAGAAATGCCACCGCGGTTTTTGCTACGACGAGTTTTTCTGAACTGTCGTTATTCTTAGTCGTCTTTTAGCTTTTTTGTACTAGTGAGAAAATGAGGAGGGAGAAGAATGGAAAGTTGTCGAAGTCTCCCTAGAGGTCGTCAAAGAGGCCATCACCGCATCGGCACCTGCCTTGATGGGTAATAAATTCAAGGTATCTAAGGCAATCTCGTACTCTCTTTCTCCTTCACAAAAAGGGTCAATAGTCGTAGGTTCCAGCAGAGTTTGGTCAAGACTGTCACTGATCGGGATGAGATTGTGAGAAAGAAAGAGAGTGTCAGAGGCCGAAGTTATAAAGGCTCAAGAGACCTTCTTTTACAACATTCCTGTTAATGAAGGGAGGCTTGACATTTTGAAGGACGTCCATAAAGGTGAGCTCGTTCCAAATGATGTCGTCCCCGGGCTGGTGGTGATGCTACCGATAGTGGGGAAGTTGCCACTCCCTAGGGTTCTTTGGTTGGCCTTTGTCTTTTTTGGTTTTTGTTGTATTGACCTCGGATTTTTTTAAATGCCTTTATTTTCAATTGTTGTAACTATTGACTTAGACATACTTCTCAGTCCTTATGAATGGAATACTTGGATTGTGTCGCTTCCTATGGCTATTTTTATTTCAACTGAATTTGCCTCGGTTTATAATTCGTGTGTAACAGAAAATGTTTCGAAAGTATTGTTTTGCTTTAGTTTAAAGGTATTTGGTTGATACTTTGTTTTTCACTTTTTAGTTTAATGTTTGAATGTTAGTTTGTAGGGTTGGCTCACTAATCTAGCTCACTAACTAGCTTTGGTCTGCTCCGCATAACCCATAGTCCGTGCGGGACAACAGCGTGGCGAGATGTAACTTATTTTTGAAATAAAAAAATAATTATGTAACTTATTTTTGCAAAAAAAAAATCATACCTCATTCATCCATTATTGCACTTGACTTTTATTTTATTTTATTTTATAAAATTGAATTTAATGTACTAAAAAAAGAATATTTATTTTAATAATTTAAAGGAGTTAGTATTAAGAGTGACAGTGGATTTAGTTTTAAGTAATGTCTTATATTTACAATTTGTTAAGAAAAAAATAATATAAAGAAGAGATTTCAATAAGATAGTTAAAAAATTAGTCATCTTCATTAAAATATTTTGTAGCAAAACTTTGATAAGATACTCTTATACATTTACATACATATATAGGAAAAAATAGATGCAAATCAAAACTTTAATTATTTTTAATCAAGCCTTCTAACAACCCTCATACTTCAATTTATATTTGTATCTTAATTAAATGAATTGAAACACAGATAAAAATTTAATTTTTCAGTAGTAGGAATAATTTTTTTTATAATTAATGCGACGGGCCTATGCGGGCACCCATATTAGTTTGTGCTTTGTCGGGGGTATCTCGGTGTATACTTGGCCTTTTCTTTTTAATTTAACATTTGAACATGTTAGTTGCGGTTGTGTTGGGGGTATATCGGTTCGTTTCTAGTCGAGAGTATCTCCATTGATACTTCGACTCACATCTTGGTTAATGCTTAAAGCATGTTAGTTTTTGCTTTAGTCGAAAGTATTTCAATTGATACTTAGGCTTTTTGCATCTTGGTTGATGCCTAAAGCATGTTAGTTCATTCTTTAGTCGAAAGTATCTCAATTGATACTTAAGCTTTTTGCATCTCGGTTGATTCTTAAAGCATGTTTGTTCGTGCTTTAGTCGAAAGTATCTTACTTGATACTTAGGCCTTTTCATCTCGGTTAATCCTCAGAGCACATTGGTTCGTGCTTTAGCCGAAAGTATCTCAATTGATACTTAGGATTTTTCATCTCGGTTGATACTTAGGATTTCGCATCTTAGTTGATGCTTAGAGGACATTGGTTCGTGCTTTAACCAAAAGTATCTCGTTGAAAGTTAAGCTTTTTGCATCTTGTTTGAGGCTTAGAGCACATTGGTTCGTGCTTTAGCTGAAACTATCTTGGTTGATACTTAGGCTTTTTGCATCTTGGTTGATGCTTCGAGCATGTTGGTTCATGCTTTAGCTGAAATTGCCTTGGACGATACTTCCTTTTTTAAATTGTAACTTTATTGGGTGCCTCGTTAAAACCTTATCGGTCAAAAACCTTCTTGGAAAAAAAAATTCGAGGAAGGAAAGAGTACACTAATAACCATTACATTTTAACTAAAGTTAAATTTTAGGTGTGTGACATTCCACATCCTAGAAATCGGTTTCCCCGAAAGATGCTCAAGTTGGTACACATAGTTTTTGCTTTCTTCCATTATATGAAATGGTCATTCCCAGATGGATGAGAATTTACCTTGATTTTTCCTAGCTTTGCTACACATTCTCAACACCAGATCTCCCTGATGAAAGGATCATGGTTTGGCTTTGGTGTTGTATTTTTGTGAAACCCGTACCTTGCAGTCCTCGTCCCTTATTCGGGCTTTGTCTCGCAATTCATTGAGTAAGTCCAGGTTGGAAGCTAAGCTTTCATTGTTTAGGTTCTAGTTCAAAGGATGTTCTCCTGAGGGAGGGTTCGCCGATTTTGACTAGGATTATTACATGCCTCCCAAATGCGAGGTTTTATGGTGTCTTGATGGTGGCCGACTATGGGGTGCATCTGTATGCCCATAGGACCTGGAGTAACTCCTCGCTCCATTTACCCTTGGTCTTGCCTAGTCTTTTTTTTAAGTTATGTGATAATGACTTTGTTGGTGGCCTCATCATGCCCATTCGTTTGGGGCTCTTTGACAAAACTCATAATAGGTATTATGTCGAGTTTGTTGTAGAAGTTGATGAGCCCCTGGTTGGTGAATTTTTTGTCATTGTTCGAGATGATAGTATGTGGTATGTGGTACCGACATATGATGTTCTTTTAAATAAAACTTCTTACATTTTTAGTTGTGATTCGGGCCATAGGCTCTAGCTCCATCCATTTTGTGAAGTAGTTTATGGCTACCAAAAGAAATTTTCATTGTCCCTTTCCAAGGGGAAAGGGTCCTATGATATCCATACCCTCTAACAACAAAGGGCCATGGGGATGATATGTGGTGTAGTTGTTCGAGTTTTGTGCGTGTCACATTAGAGAACTCCTGGCATTTGGTGTAGTGTTTGATGTATGCGGTGCTATCGGCTTGCAACATGGGTTAGTAGTATCAAACCCTGAGAACTTAGGTTGTCATTGACCTTCCTCCCAAGTGAAGTTCCCATACCCCTTTGTGTAAGTCTTTAAGGATGTATTCGGCTTGCTCTTTTGAAACACATTTTAATAGGGGAGGGGGAAAACTTCGTTTGAATAGCTCATCTTTTATCAAGAAGAAACATGCACAATTCTTCCACATGGCCTTTTCATCCTTATCTTCACATTCCCCTATCTCCATGAATTTCTTGATTGGAGCCATCCATGATTCGTCTTTGGATACTTGTAGGCATTCAACTTGTTCATCGATGTTGGGTGCTGATAGGGTTTTATTGGATGATTGAACAATGTTGACTCTTATTTTTGGTACTGGCCAACTTTAACAACAGGTCGGTTGTGGCATTGTGCTCTTGCTTTATGTGCTTGGTCGTGGCCTTTTTGAACTCGTCCAGCATGTTGATAACCTTGTGATAATACTTGAGCAGCACTTGCTCTTTTACTTGGAACTCGCTTGTTAAATAGCCTACCGTGAGTCATGTAGATGATGTTTTGAACACTTATATCCAACACCAACATGAGTCCGGCTATCACTACCTCATACTCGACTTGGTTATTGTAAGTTTTTGAATTTGAAACTTAGTGATTGTTCCAAGAGTGTTCCTCCAGATCCTTCCTAGACGGTGTCAACTCCGCTCCCCTTGATGTTGGAGGCTCCAACGTAAATGATCCGCGTTTCATTTGTGGTTTCGGGCTTGACATACAACTCGTCCGTGAAATCGGCCAAATTCTGACCTTTTATCGATCCTCTCAGTTGATACTTCATGTCGAACTCAAAGAGTTTGTCTGCCTACATAATCATTATGCCATCGAGGTCTGGCTTTGAGAGCACTTTATTAATCGGGTAGTCAGTCATGATGATTACTTGGTGGTTGTAGGAATAGGGTCTGAAGTGTCAGATCACTGTTACTAAGGCTAAGGCTACCTTCTCGATCAATTGGTATCGGGTCTCAAGCGGTTGTAGGGTTCGACTAATGAAGTAGACGAGTTGTTATTCGTCCATGTTTTGTACCAATATCACACCCACCACCTCCTTCAATACGGATAAATATATGTAGAGGGGGTGGACCTTTGATGGTTTTCCAATGACGGTGGGCCACGAGGAGGTCTTTACCTAGAGATCACTTATTCGCATCAGTGGGTTCATTGTTTGGGAAGGAGGTTTGAGGGTTATAAATTAACATCTCCTTCTTCACTGTTAAATATCCCAATTTGTAATATCTTCTCTCATAATAATAAAAGCGGGTTGTTTCAGCTGTGCTCAGAGATTAGGCTAAATTGGCCGAACTTCGTTAACAATTTTCTGGTGTGTTTTTTCCTCTTTATCTCTTTTATTATTCCGCTCTATTTATTAGTATTATGTTGCTTTCTCTTTTGTTATAGTATTCAATATTATTTGTCGGGTAGGTCTGTTAGTGTTCTGTCTTAGTAGGGAAATTACCCGTTTTCCCAACAATGTCCACTCGAATTTGGTGGCGTTCTTCATTAGGGCAATAATCGGCCTCGTCCTTTTTGCCAAGTTAGATATGAACCTTGAGAGGGAGGTTAGTTGTCTGACCAACCTTTGTACCTCCTTTATATTCTTTGGGCTACACATCTCGATTAAGGCTTTGCGTTTGTCCAAATTTGCCACTATTCCTCGGCTTGTCAACATGAAACCTAAAATATTGCCTCTCTCCGCCTCAAAGACACATTTACTAAGGTTTAGCGCATGTTATACCTTTTGAGGGCGTTGAAGACCTTTTGTAGGTCCTCGACATGTTTTTCGCATGTTTCATACTTGACAACGATGTCATCCAGATAAACTTCTACGCTTCGGCCGATGAGGCCTCATAACACTTTGTCCATCAACCTCTGATACGTTGCCCATGCGTTTGAGGCCGAACAACATGATCTTGTAAAAGTTGTTAGCCTCATCCTCATGAACTTTTTTTCCTTATCTCCCTTATGCATCCAAATCTGGTTATATCTTGATTCGATCTTGTAAAAGATGTAGAGCTTTGATTAGAGCATCCATTTTTAAGAGGCTTTTTCATTTTCTTAGTCTTGTAAATTTGTATAGAGTAGTGTAGTTTGGTAATTTTTGTGTAGGATTTAATTGGGCTTGTATTTGGGCCATGTATTGGGCTTATTTTCATGGTCATGTATTTGGCCAATTAGAGTAGGGTGTAAATAGGAAAAAATAGTCTAGCTAGAGTTACAATTGGGCCTCCTTGGGCCTGATGCAACTCTAGACCATCTAGGCTACATAAATAAATGACTAGAGTGCAAATAGAAAGTATGGAGTGACAAGGAAGACATGAATGGCTCAATGGAGAGGATTTCCACCAACTAAGAAAGGTCACTTGTCAACCTCTAATTTAAGAGGATTTGCTCCAATGAAAGAAAGCCTATTGACATCATGGGAATGGAGAGGATTCTCTCTAATTAGAGGAAAACACTTGTCAAGCTAGGAATGAAGAGTTTTTAGGTTAAATTTTTTTGAATTTTGGCACCTATTAGCACTATAAATTCAAGTGCTAAGCCCTTTTGTAATGGAGCAAAAAATTGATGAAGAAATGTTGTCCAAATTTGTGCAGAATTTTCTTCTTTGCTCAATCTTTGTTAGCACTAGTTTTGTTTCTAGCTTAGAATCACTTAAGAGTTGGCCTCACCTCTTCAAAGTCTATATATTCACCAACCAAATTTATCTTTTCCATTCAATTTTCTTTATCCATTTAACCCACTCAAAACATCCATCAAACCACAACATATAAAAAATTAGAAAGACTACATGGATTAACATAGTACTACATTAAGGCTCTGTTTGTTTCAAGGGTTATACTGTTCAAGAGGAAGGATGTGAGTGGATATCCATGGTTTGGATCAAGGGATGTGCAGGGAAGGGAGAGAGTGGATATCCATGAACAGTGATTTTTCTCATCCTTCTCATATGTCTCATATGCAGAGATTTGAGGGGAAATCCACCTAAGATGGTGGTGTTTTCCCTTTTTGGCCTTTTTTTTTCTTTGTCATTAATGTAATATTATATATAATAGTACTTTTATTTTTATTATTTTTCCATCATAATTATCATATTATGATATTTCATACTTTATTATATATATTTTTTCTTTTTTACAAATAAATTTGTTGCACAATTCACTCTATGTATAATATTTTTTTTTATTATAAAATGTCCTCTAAAATATCTATATGGTTATGTATCTACATACAATCTAAATCAAAATCAATGAATATAAAAAACTTTCAAAATGTATAAATAAATATAACAATAAATTTGTATATGCTTAAATAATATTATTTTTATGATTTTTTTAATGTTTTGATAATATTAAATAAATTGTATTTTTTTAAATAATTATTTAATAATATCGAAATAAATTATTTAATTGTACATAAAATAATTTATAAATACAAGGGTAAATTTGTAAACTTATATTTTACACTTTTAAAAAAAAATAAAAAAAACCTCACAACAATTACATCACTCACAAACTCCCATAAACTTTTCTCACACATCTACTCTAACATACCTCAATTCAAACAACCTCACTTTTTTCACACTTTCTTCTCACATCCTCACACATCCACTCCTTCAAATCCTCACACATTCACTTCCCAATCCAAACACACAGTGTCCTGGTACATCCGCTTTGCGAAATCACTTGGAGATCAACTGCCCCACATGCCAGTCACAGTCCACGCAAAGAGGTCGGTGTAGTCCGTTAGGGACTGTGATATGGCCTCTGCCTCGACCTTGGCAAAGAGATGTTGCATGTGACCTTGGTGTCACCTCGAATTTTTACTGTTATGGTTTCCCCGTCAGGTTGCACACGGAACTCGTCCTTGAGAAACCGGACTTTGAGAGTTTGACTATTAAGACCTCCCTCCCCAAACTTGGTGTAGATATCTATGTTTGTGGTTAATAAACTTTTTGTTGTTGTACATGATAATAACAAGTAAGCTTATGGTTGGTGTAAAATATACACATCACGTAAGGTATCGTAACATTTGAATTTTGCATATATTACGCAACTCTGAAACAAATTCCCATAAAAGAAAGCCTCATAATGGATATCAATAATGTGTAAATAAAATATTTACAAAATCTGAATCTGATTGCCTCACAAACTTTTTTCCATTTAAAATATTCTTCAACGAAATTCTTGAATATTTTTTTAATAAAAAGAATCGAAGACCTCACATCTTTTATTATTTCCTTGATATGATTACCAACCACCATTACAACTTTCATTAAGAACTATAAAGCTACACTAATTGTATGTGAGATAGGTGTAACCCTTTCTTTACCTTTCAGTCATTTCCATTCTTACAGAGAACCAAACCAAACAGCAATGACTTCTGAAATACCAAAACCAAAGCTTTCTCTGCCTCTCAGAACCCGAGTTGCATTATTATTTCTCTCTGCCGTAACGGATTTTTCGCGTCGCTCTGATGGCACCGTTAATCGCGGTTTCATGAACCTCCTCGATTATAAGTCCCGATCCAAAGCCAAATCCGTTAAAGGCGTTTCTACTAAAGACGTCACAGTTGACGCCAACAGAAACCTCTGGTTTCGTGTCTTCACACCCACTGCCTCCTCCGGTGACGGAGTTGTTCCCGTTGTCATTTTCTTCCACGGCGGCGGCTTCGCTTTCCTCTCGTCGGACTCGTTTGGGTATGACGCCGTGTGCCGGCGATTCTGCCGTCAAATCAATGCCATTGTTGTCTCCGTCAACTATCGCCGCACGCCGGAGCACCGGTTCCCTTCGCAATACGACGACGGCGAGGACGTCCTCAAGTTCCTTGACGAGAATCCCGCTGTGCTTCCGGAAAAGGCGGACTTGTCAAAGTGCTTCCTCGCCGGTGACAGCGCCGGCGGGAATCTAGCTCACCATGTAGCAGTTCGGGTGGCCAAGTCGGGGCTCCGGGAAGTTCGGGTCGTCGGGTTAGTTTCCATTCAGCCGTGGTTTGGAGGGGAGGAGCGTACTGCCGCGGAGGTGAAATTTAAGGGGGCACCTCTGGTGTCGACATCAAGAACCGATTGGCTGTGGAAGGCGTTTTTGCCGGAGGGATCAGATCGCGATCACTGGGCCGTAAATGTGAGCGGAGCGAATTCGGAGGATTTGACGGGTCTGGATTACCCGGATACCCTTGTGTTTGTCGGTGGATTTGACCCGTTACAAGATTGGCAAAGAAGATATTACGAGTGGTTGAGAAAATCAGGGAAAAAGGCACAATTGATTGAGTATCCAACCATGATTCATGCATTTTATATTTTCCCTGAATTGCCAGAGGCATTTCAGTTGATCTCACAGGTTAAAGATTTTATCGCCAACAGAATCTCGGATTTGAAATGATCACTGTTCTGTTTAAAGGATTGAAGATTTCATCGCCAGTAATCACTGTTGGAGTCTAGTGTAAAGTTTTTGCTTTAGGCCTTAAAAATATGTATTTGTATTTCTTAAATTTTATCATTAGTTTCGGGTTTAATATTGTAATGATGATTAAGGTGTGTTGTTTAGAATTTGTATGCCAGTTGGAATCTATATAAATGAAAATTTACTTTTTTTCTATTCTCTCGCGCTTGAAAATTAATCAGCCATTAGTTTCAATTAAATAAATTGTCTTTTTGTGTATTAATTTGGTATATTGTCCTTTTCTATACAAATTTTTACCATGGTTAATTTTGACGATCAATTTCTAATATAGTATTATTTTTATTTTTCCATCTACCATCATTTTGTTTTTATTTTCTTATCCAACACTATTTTATTTTCATTTTCCTATCAATTCAAAAGTAAAAAAAAAATAATAATAAATTAAAAAAAAAATTGAATGCATTAAAAAATAAATATTTTTAATTTTTAAAATAATTATTAATGAATAAAAAAAATTAGTTTTTACAAAATAAAAATTAAAAAGTAATAAATTAAAAATGTTAAGTTTAATTTTTTTAAGAATAAAAAAATAAAAAATTAAACCTTACATTAACATAAAAGTTGAATTCATAAACATAAAGTACTGTTTATTTTTATTATTATTAATTATATAATCATGTTAATTTCAAGTAAAAACATTGACAGATGCACAATCAAAGGCAAATACTCATACCGTGTTTTCCTTTAATAGAAGGAACACCAAATTTTTTGTAGAAGAAAGACAAAATCTAAGAGAAGTACAACCACTAGGCCGATTTGCAGTTCACTAGGATGAATTGTGGTGTGAATGTGGAGAATTCCAAAAACTACACCTACCATGCTCCCATGTGCTTGTTGCGTGCAAATATGCTCACCACGATTTTGTTATGTACATCTCACTTGTATACACATTGCAACAGGTCTTTCATGTTTACGAAAGACTATTTGGTGAACTCAGAAATGAAGAGTATTGGCCTGCATACACGGGTAAAATATTATGACCAAGTCTCGACATGAAAAGAACCTCAAAGGAGAGACTTAAGTCAAGTCGAATAAGGACTGATATGGACATAAGAGAACAACATGATCGAACAAAAAAATGTTCATATTGTCAAACACCAGGACACACAAAAAGAATGTGTCCCAACATTATTGGATCGTTCACTTTTCGTCATTAATTATGTTTCATTTTACACAAACTATTTAATGTATCGTTGAATAAAATATTAAATGAATGATCATCTCTCATTTATTTTCCTTTTTATGTTTAATATATACTTATTTAGTATCGCATTATATCTCTTATATTTGTCTTGTTTTTATTTATTTATTTATTTATTTATTTTATATCTTTTATCTTTATCTTATTTTGTTTTGCTTTTATTTTATATCTTTTATGTTTAGTTATTATTTTTTTTCTGTCATTCTTTATTTATTTCTGTTTTTTGTATTTATTTTTATTATTGCTATTTTTATTTTCTATATTTATTTATTTTTACATTTTTCTTCTTCTCATTTTTAAGTATTAAGTGTAGCATTTGCATTAGTTTTTTTTTTAGGATTTTGCATTTAGGGTAGACACTTCAATATTATTTGTGTTCACTACTAATTAATACTAATTGACTTTAGTTTTTTTTATAATTATGACCTGTATTTTTTACTTGAAATTAACATGATTACATCATCAATAATAATAAAAATAAATACTAATTTTTGTTTATAAATTCAACTTTTATGTTGTTGTAGAGTTTAATTTTTTATTTTCTTCATTCTTTAAAAAAACTAAACTAAACATTTTTAATTTATTATTTTTTTATTTTTATTTTGTAAAAAATTATTTCTTTTTCTTCATTAATTATATTTCTAACTATTTTAAACATTAAAAATATTTTTTTTAATACATTCAAAATTAAAATTATCAGTTTTTTAATTTATTATTATTATTATTTATTTTTTTGAAATGGTACTAGATAGGAAAATAAAAACAAAATGGTGTTAGATAGAGAAATAAAAACAAAGAGTGTTAGATGGGGAAATAAAAATCTAGGTAGTGTTGTATGAAGAATTGAGTCTAATTAAAAGGCATTTCAATGTAAAAGAATAATAAGTTTTTTGAAAGTGAAATATAATTATATTCTTTTGGTGCCTTGTACACGAGATTTAGCAACACAACAAATTGAGATGTGGACAAAGTTATCACAAATTTTAAATTTTAAAATATTTTAAATTTCCTAGATTAATATGGTTTAATATTAAATTAAATAATCTAGGAGCACCATTTTATCAAAGTTAACCATAAGATATCATTAATATCAATTATAACAAATACAATTTTAATTTCTCATTTTTTGTTTTTTTTTTCAAGAAGTCTACATAGATAAACAACTTCATCATGTATAATATTTTTATTAATATTTTATATAATATATTTCTAAGACCGACAATTTAAAATTTTGAGTTAAAGAAGTTGAGTTCATTCGTTATAATCTTTTAATAAATAATTAATTTAAAAATGTAAAATTCAAAAAAAATATTAAATTAATTAATGTTAGGATAATCATTTTAACAAAGCTATTGACAACATATATTAACTAATTAATACGTATTAATTATAAAGTATCATTAATACCAATTATAAAAAATATCATAATAAAGATTTGTATTAATATTTTATATACGACAATTGTAAAAATGATAATTTAAAAAAATAGTTGGAAGTGATGAATGGATTAAACATTCAAATTTAAAAATATTAAATACTATACAGATTAGTTTGATAATATATATGTTAATTAGGAAAAATGTTTAAATAAATATTTATTGTGAGGGAAATTTATAAGAACAATTATTTATGTCATAAACGTATTATCCAAATATTAAGAATGTAAAGACATAACGATTTAAATTTATATATATATATATATATATATATATATATATATATCACACACCAATTTTAACTACAACGTGTGCATATTTTATTTTCTATAGTAGTCTTTCAAAAATATGTAAATAGGGACTCACATTATGCATATTTTATTTTCTATAGTGTTTTTTCAAAAAACATGTAAATAGGGGCTGGCAGACAGTAAAATACTTTTACCATCTATTTATCAAAAGGGACAATTATAAAATATATTAAATAAATATTGATTCGCAACTAAACTGATGAAAAAAAACCTACTTATGATTAAGTTTTTTAAAAATCAACACAAAAAATATAATAAAATTTTAAAAAGAGATATTACATGTTCGCAATGTAAAATTTTTATTATTATTAAAAGGAGTTATAAAATAAAAGTAAGAGAAAAAAAAATAGACGTACAGTAATTATTAGTATTTAATGTTTTACATTCCTTACTGTTTTAGCATAAATAAACATCAATCAAATGCTATTTCAAATTAATTTAATTCCTTAAAATTTTAATTGTTTTAAAATTTTAAAATCAATTTTATCCCGCATTTTAATCCTACAGCAAATTTGGTTTAAATTAGTGTTATGTTTAAATACAAAGTCTTAAAAAAGCGTTACGTATTCTAAACTTATTAGGTAGGCCGGTCAAACATCAACTTCTTTTTCTTTATTTTTATCTTAAATTTTTATTTTTCAAAAGATAAAAAATAACAGTAAATATTTAATAAAAAATATTTTTTTTATAAAAGTTGTCATGTTAGACATCACTATACAACTTCACATTTCAGCTAATCTAACATCTCAAGTAACAATAATCATATGTTATCACGAGAAAAAAATATTATTAAAAAAAATACAAAAATATGGGAGATTAAACCAAAACTTATATGTTAACTAAAATGATACATTTGTACACTATACCTATTTATAAAGAATTATAAGAACAGACTAGATGAAAACCTATTATACCAATGAAATGATTCTATATGAATAAATCCTAAATTAGCCAACTTATCAGCACACGCATTTCCTTTACGAAAAGTATAAGTAATCCTAAATCTGATTTTCTCATAGTAATTAAGACAAGTATTCCATCTATTATGAAAGCATCCACGGAACATTAGTCCTAACACTAAACACAACACAAACCAAGGCAGAATCACATTCAAGCCAAACATTAGTAAGTCCCATCTTTTGAACTTCCTCTATAACATGTATAAATCCATAAAATTCAGCAATAATAGCAGTCTGAACTTCAAGAAACGCAGAGAAAGCACCAATAAACTCCTTCATACTCCCACGGAAAATACCTCAACAAGTAGCAAGACTAGGATACTCCCTAACAGCCCATCAGTGTTAATTTTAACACAGTCTGGTGAAGGAGACTTCCATCTAACAGGAAGAGGACGAAGAACTTTACCACTACAAGTATTAATACCAAAAAACTTAATCACATTGAAATCCAACATATCATTCTTCATTGAAGCTTTAGACAAATTTTTCATTAGACAAGTTAAATCTTTAATTACCGAAATAGTCCTAGAAACCTCAATCTTATCTTGAAATCTAGCATAATTCCTCAAACGTCATATCATCCAAATATAAAAAGTTATCACAACAAGCTTAATCAATTTAACCAAAGGACTACCATCACTCTAATAAAAGAAAGAAGATTATCCTTATTAGAGAAATGAGAAGTAAGAAAAATTCGTCGAACCCAACTTCAAATATGCAAAGCATTAGAACATTCAAAAAATAAATGTTGAATAGATTCCTCATGCTTTTCACAAAGCGTACTCATAGAACATATACACAAACCTTTATTCTGAATATGTTGATATGTAAGAAGTCGCCCATGAAAAACTTTCTAAAGTACTAAAGTTTTGGAAGGCGGAATAGATGAAGACCAAATGAATTTACCCCAACCATAGGAAACTCTTGGTTCCAAGAAAAAAGTCCTAGCCGATTTAAGAGTGAAATGACCAGACTCATCTAGAATCCAAGTAGGAATATATTGTTCCTCCCTAACCATGATATGATTAAAAAAATGAGGCATCTGCTGTAAAGACAAGGGAATATTCCAATCACAACCTGTCCAAAACTGAGAGACTGTATCTAGAATGCTAGCACCATCAAATCAACCTGTAATATTTGCTAAAGAAGTAGTAGAACACCATTTATCATTCTAGAAATTAATAAAAAGTATCTGTACCAACAGTCCAAGAAGTATAATCAAGTATAGTAGAATAAAACTTGATACAATTCAAGTAGAAAAGAAGATGACCAAGGACTCAAAAGACCATTCACACTATGAGCAGTCATCTCAACAATCAAGTCAAGACCCCACCAAAGATCTCACAGATCTCACCGAAGGAAGAACTGGGCATAGACCAAAACACCAAATGTTCTTTCTTATGGTTTTCTTAAAAATAAAAGATGTTGTAAATAATTTGGACTCCCTTTAAGGGTCCAAATAGATAGATAGGCTAGAATAGGTGCCTTTAGTATAATAGGGGGTGTAGTTATCATTTTAGCTTGTGCCTAACCCTTTAGGAATGAAAGTTGACCTAGCTTCTAGAAGAACAAGCCTAAGGTGCAGTTTTGACTTAGTCAAACCCTAAAGGCAGCCCCTCACACATTTACCATCCTATCCTTGCTCATCTTGTTTTCCAAGGCACTCATTCCTATAAATAGGGTGTCTTATTCCATGTATTTTCATGTTGAATTTTGATATAGAAGGAAAACTCTGCACATTTTGTGTGAGACTTGTGTTCTCTTAGCTTAAGTCTTATCTTGTGAGAGTTGAGAGCTCTTCAAGTGGCGACCCTCCACACTTATCTTGGAGAATCCACACTCCAAGTGGCGTGTTCTTCTCTTGTCCACCACCATAAGCTTTCTTTCCTTCATCTCTTCTTCCATTTTCTGTTACACCTTTTTTTCTTTGTGTTTATGTTCTTGTTTTGTTCTTCCAATTTCAATTCGGCTTCCTTCATCATATTTGTTTCCGCAATATGCCTCATCTTCACCATATAATGTGTTTTTCCTTTTGTTTTTGGAAGTGAACCTTCACACTTAACCACTTGGTTAAGTTCGTGTCCAGTTGGGATCTTCCCTAGGTCTCACCGTATATTTGCTAAAATCCAAATAAAAAACAAAGTGTCACTCTTAAAATGGATAAATCTAAAATCAACTCACATCAATATTTGCTAAAGAAGTAGTAGAACATCATTTATTATTCTAGAAATTAATAAGAGTACCTGTACCAACAGTCCAAGAAGTATAATCAAGTATAGTAGAATAAAACTGTTTAATTCTAGGCCAAAGAGAAAAGGATCTATAAATCATTCTAAAGTCGTATTTTGATTTAAGATCCCTGACTTTCAGGAGAAAAGACCAAGGTTTGTTGCTATAAGCAAAGTTCCAAGCAAGCTTAAAAAGATATGCATTATTTTCATGACGGAGATTAATAATCTTCAAACCTCCATTCTCAAGAGGAGAACAAATCATATCCCAATTCACAATGACTATGTGTGTTTTCAAAATATCACCAATCCAAATAAAATTTCGACACCACTGTTCAACTTGGTTAAAAAGTGAAATAGGCCATTTGTACATGTTAAAGCTATAAGCTAGAAATCCAGTAATCACCATATTGACCAACTGAATCCGACCTATAATGCTAAGAGATTTACCTTTCCAAGATGCTAGCTTCAATTTGACTTTATCAGCCAAAGGTTGAAGAAATCGACACTTTGGAGCATCAACAAAGATAGACACTCCTAAATAATTGAAGGGAAAGCAACCATAACCATAAGAAAGAATACGTTGAATTTTGGTGACAAATCTTGCAAAATTATCCATGGTGAAAAAATTACTTTTAGAGTTATTAACATATTGCCAGAAAAACCACCATATTGTTTAAGAAAAATACTCAAAACTAAGAGACTTAATATACCCCCTATAGAAAACAAATATGTCATCAACATATAAAATATGAGAGGGAGTGAGATAACCTTGCGGACTAGCCATGTGTAAAATTTTCTTATCATTCACAAGCTTAGAGATATCTCTACTAAGAACTTCCCTTGCAAGACAAAAAAGTAAAAGAGACAAAGGATCACCTTATCTAACACCTCTACTGTAAAGAAAAAAGCCCACCAAACTGCTTTTTATTCTGATAGAAAGCATAGCTGAATGGAGTATTGTACTAATCCAACCGACAAACGAGGGGTGAAAACCAAAGTGTGTCAAAACTAATAATAAGAACTTCCAACTCAGAGTGTCAAAAGGCTTTATGAATATCAACTTTGTAAGCCACATTACCAACTCTAACCTTTTTAGAAAGCATGTTAATAGCTTCAAAAACAATACCAATGCAATCCTAAATTTATCTACTCTGCACAAACCCATATTGATTAGGAGAAATGATTCTAGTAGCCACAAGTGCAAACCTATCCGCCAATATCTTGGAAATAGTCTTAAATTTGAAATTAACAACAATAATTGGTCTGTAAGCTTTAATGGAGTCAACACCCTGAATCTTAGGAATAAGAGATACCACATTACTGTTCATTCCAGGGAGAACCCAGTTTTGTTTAAAAAACTGTTGAACAACATTCCAAACATCTATCCGAATAATGTCCCAACAAGAATAATAGAAAACACCACCAAAACCATCAGGACCAGGAGCACTATTACCATTAAGATTAAAAACAACAGTCTTGATTTCCAAAAAAGCAGGACATTTAATCAACATCATATTTTCCTAAGAGGAAACTATCTCAGAAATACAAGAACCAATAAAATCTATTACTTGTATCCAGAACATTAGAAATAGACTCAACATAAATTTTTTTTATAAAAGTCCAAAATATGATACTCAATGAGTTTAGGATCCTAAGTAACCTCATTATCAATCCATAGACGATGAATCTCACTAGAATTATTTCTCCTTTTGACCACAACATGGAAAAAAGCAGTATTTCGATTTCCATCTTTGAACCATAACATCTTAGCCATTTCTTTCCAAAACAAATATTGATAGTGAAGAACATGATCAAGCTTCTCTTTAACAATCTTTTCTTGACAAAGAAGCCCATAAATATAAGACAAACTAGTAGTCTCTAAATTTTGTTGAATACCAAGGAGAAAACCCTGCTTAAGAAAAACTGCATTGTGAACATTACCAAAAGTCTTGGAGTCCAATTTTCAACCTTTTTAACTTATGTTGCAAAATAAACACAAGACAACCAACAACCTTATTAGTCCAAGAATCATAAATAAATAAAAAATATTTAAATAAATATATATTTATTATAACTTTAACTGTTTTACATTTTATTTATTTAACAAATAAATACAAAAGAAAAGAAATTCCGTTGACAATATTTATTCCACAATTATTCTCTGGTTGAATAATTTTGTGAAAATTTGAAGAATTTTGTTGTAAACATGGTTAGTAATAAGATTTAATTTAAAATTCGTTGTTCATAAAAGAAAAATGGATTAAACATTCAAATTAAAAATATCAAATGTTATACAAATTTGATTTGATAATATATATTTTAATTAGGAAAAATGGTTAAATAAATATTTAATGTCAAATTTTATAAGAATAATTAATAAACAGAAAAAAGGAAAAAAAAATAGAAATATTTATTCCAAAATTATTCTCTGTTTGAATTATGATAAATGAAAGTGGTTTTTCATGATTTGGAATTTAGAAGGGGACGCCAATTTTAAACCTTTTTTTCTATTTGTTAGCAACCGTTTCAAATAGGAAGCGTCGTTTACTATTCTTCGCACAAAGAGAAACATGTTCAGGTTCATATTGTTTTTCAAAATCTTCATGGACTTCAACTTTTTCGCATCAACTTACAGAGGAATCGTTTTAAAAAGTTTACCCTAAAATCACACATACACATGTTTGTTTGATTCAGATTCAATTGACGAAAAGGAAATAAACTTGGAGAAATATTAACATAATTAATTTACTTACGATTGTTATTATTTAATAGATAAAAGCATGCAAAAAGAAAATTAATAAAAAAATGAGGAGCATGGACATCACAAATTTAAAAACAACATGCCTTAATTTATTACAACAACAAACTAATCACTACTTTTTTATATAAGTATTTATCGGCTGAAGCAGCAGTACCTTTGGGCGTGGCTTTCTTGTTATATAAGGTCATAAACCACCTTCAGAACTCAGGCATAGGCATACACGTGCAATTTTGATCTATGTAACAAATAACACCGATACGACACGAAGACGGATACAAAGATACGTAAAATCTCTAAAATTAGAATACGGAGACACAAATCTATATATTATATAATTATGAATTATATAAATTGACAATAAAGATTTATGTGCATAAGTATGTTTCAGATTATTTTTTGGAGTAGAAAAATGTTTTTATGACTGGTTCACAAGGATTTGTTTATTATTTTTATAATCATAATAACAATTTATACAATAAAATTTAAATTTTTAGAAAATTAATGTATTTTTTCTTTTTAAAATTGTGTTAGAACCGTACTAGAATTGCCAAAAATCTAATAAATACTTTTTGAATTGGACAGTTCACAGATATGTATCTTACAAGTGTCATACAAGTGTTGGTGTTCAATATCGAACACCGACGTACCATTTAAGAGGAGTGTCCGAGCTTCATAGATTTTGATAACAATTTATTACATTAAAAAGACACATTACCTTTGGTGTTGACGAAAGTGTAGGGAAGAAAGAAACAAGTGTAATTGTTTTGTGAGGAGAGTGAAGAGAGAACTTTTATGTGAAATATGAGAAAATGAAAATATAATGACAATAAATTTTATTTAAATTAAAAAAATTGTTCTATGTAGTTATTTTATTTAAATTCAGAAATTTTTTCTAATAATGCTCAACTACTTTAATAATTACAAAATGATAGAATAACTAAAATAAGATAATAAAATAAAATGTTGATATAAAAATAAAATAAAATAAATTTGTGTACATAAAAATATTTTAAAGAGGAATCATATATATATATATATATAGGTATACATAATCTAATTAAAATGATATATTTTATATCTTACATTTTATCTTAAATTATATTGACATAAAATGAATATGTGAAGATTATCTTTCTAAAATTACATTAAATAAATAAGGTGAATTTAATATTTTAATGTTATTATTTAAATATGCAATATCAAAAATATTTAGAAAGTGCCCAAAAATATTTACTCCAAATAATTTGGTGATATCTTTCAGAAATTTCCCTTAGCATTTTATTGTAGTTGTATTCAATTACATCATTAGCATGTGATCCATATGTTAGTATAAAAATAATGATAATACATTTTTTAATGATGAAAGACATTATCTTCCGGCTACATTGAGTCTTAGCTGAAGTACTCATCATGATTACTAAAAGCATATACAATTTGAAGGAACAATTTTTTTTTTTTCACGATTGAAACCTTCATCAAAATTGATTGTTAGTTTATATAGAATTTTTAGAGAAAAAGTCAATGAAAATCGATCAAGTCCTTCTTGCTAACGTTAATGTATCATAAATCTTTCTTCTTAGAACTTGTCTACTAGGTTATCAAATCTATGTTGAAATCTTTATTGAAATCTTTTGTTCTCCTTTTAGTGTGAGGAGTCTCTTTAGTTATATATAAAGATAGACCTCCACCCCATTCGTAACTCACCTTTGAATTGAATAGCTATCATGTTTTCTTCTTGTTCTTCTTGGATATAAAAAATGGGATCATTCTCCTAAGGGATTTTCTTCAAGGAACCTTCCTTAGAAGAGGAACCCTAGTTCCAAGTTTCTTTTAAGAAATTGGAAAAGTTCTAACTATTTGTTAAGTCTTTTGTTGCCTTGGGGATGTTTCCATCAGTTGATAACATGAGCTGGGTAAGGAACCTTCAAGATATAAGTTTTTTTTTTTTCATTTTCTTCCTTGTTATTTTTGTCTTGTAGTTGCATATTTTTGGTTTTATAAGTTAAAATTTCATGTTATATGTATTTCTTTGTTTGATTCAAATTCTTGTTAAATTCTTGAATCAATATCATGTCTAGCTTTCTAATTGCATGCTTACTAGTATAGTTTGTGTTAGAAATTTGTTCACCTTAGCTTTAATTTTCTTCATCTTGTAAGTTTTGTTTAGTCCTTTAGTATATCATAAAATCTTAAAAGTAGTCCAAAATTTTCTACGCAAGTTTTGCTTCAAAGTCATGCTAGCCGAATGTTTTTCTGCTAGAATTATTTTTGTAGTTTTGAATTCTTCTTTGCTTGTAGTTCCTAAGCAAAGATCTGAAACATTTGTTCCAAAGAATCTGAAGTAAACTAAGACCTCTTAGGTAAGTTATCTTGAGTTTCTAAGTTGAACTACTTCCTTGAACATGATGCATGCATTTGTAGTTGATTAGGAGTGAAAAAAATGACCTAATTGGTGAGTTGTTGTTCAATATTGAGTGTATAAAAAGACATTTGGTGGCCTCTTGAACCAAAAAAAGAAAGAATGTAGAGAAATTAAAAAAGAAATAGTGAGTTTGAGACTTATAAAAAAGAAACAAAAACAAAAGAAAGCCTAAAAAAAATTCACATTCATTTATTGATGCATGTCTTAACTTCTACTATTTGATTGTGTTGTTTCAAGCATCCTTGAGTGGTTCATTGCATTCATTTTGTTCTTATGAAAACTGCCACTACATATTATTATGTATTCATGATTTAACTTGAGTTTTGATTTTTGTTTAAGTAATATAATCTAGAGTTATTCCATAGGTTCCTTTTGTGTGTTAGTTTTAAAATTGTGCCTTAATTTTGTTGTTTTTCTTTCTTTGAATCTCTTTGATTTTTTTCATATAATCTTTCATTTGAAGTTTTCCACTTCTAATTATGTTTTTCTTGATTTTTTTCTTCTCACTCTTAACTTGGAAAATATTTAAACTCTTCTTTTATATCTTGAAAGAACCTCACCTCTTTTAAAGGTAGCATTCTAGGTGTTGGTTGGAGAACCTTTGGAGACAACCATTTGAAGAGACTTTGGAGAAGGAGAAGAACATTTTTGAAGAGTGAAAACAATATAGAGAGCGTGATTGGCAGTTGGACAGAAACCTTTGTCCATTGAAACAAGAAAATAAAAAAAAAATAGTAAAGCAATAAAAATTATTCGTCACAAACCTTAAACTTCTGTAGAAAAATTTGTTGCTTGCTGGATGTTGTAATTTTCATTTCTTTGTCACAAAATTGTGTAATTTTTATATTTTATTTTTTCACTTGTAACATTTTTTTCTTAACTTTTGTGTCTTGGAAAATGTCTTTGGTGCAATCCTCTCTTAGCCAAACTTTGTAATAGTTAAGCATTTTAGTTGTGAAAGTGTGTCAAGAGACTCAAAGTGTCACTTTCACCTATACCTTTCATCTAGAATTTATTGCTTTATTAGTGATATCATTCCTTTCAATTTAATTTGTTCTTTCTATAAAATGTTTAGGTCTCCATGATAAAATAGGATTTAATCTCTCTTTTAAAATCAATAGTATTCCTTTCTTTGGTCTTTAGAAGTTTGTGTACACACATAACACATTTGGGGAAAATATTTTTGAAGTTTTTACCAAGAGATTTTATGACTAGGAAAAAATCTTGTTAGGAAAGACTTAGTACTTAAGTATCTCCACTAGTGACTCACCTCTCTTTCCTGGAAGTATACTTGGTAAACTTTCAACTTCTTCGCTTCTTAGAAAACTTCACAACAAATTAAACCATTTGTGAAAACCTTTATCACTCTTTTTTTGAAATTTTGAAAAACTTTGTGAAAATATTTTAGTCATAAAACAATGAGTGGTCATACCCATTATTCAAGTGTGCATGGTAGTATTAGGGACTGAAAGGGTAAAAATTGATAGATGAATTACAAAATATCAATGGAAGAGCTAAAAACCATGTTTGCTCAATACATGCATCAACAAGGTAAATCTAAGAGTAAACATGGAGAGGGGTCAAGGAAAAGACATGTGTCCCCTTATTATCAAAGGGAGTTTATGGATCAACTTTGTACACTCCAATGAAGGAGCATGAGTGTGGAATAATATAGAAAAAAAAATGGAGTTACTCATGATGAGGGCAAGGATTAGAGAAGAACCTAGGAAAATAATACTAGGTTCGAAAGTGGTCTTAACCTAGAGATTAAGGATAAAGTTAGGCTATTATTTATAGTTTAACTTTGTTTAAGGGAACAAGAATATGCTCAATATTATACCCCTTCACAACCTAATCATGAACTTAAGAGGGAGGGATACTCCTCCAGTTCCACATCTAGGTTTAAAAAACCATGAGATAGGGATAGTGAAAAACAAAGAGAAAGAGAAAATGAAAAAGAGAGGAAAAGATAAAGAAACATGAAAAATATAAAGAAGAAATAAAAGAGCTTGTAAGGAAATAAATTTACATATTTGCAAGTTCTTATTAGAAAAAAAGAAAAGCAAGAAAGGATTAAAAATGTGGATGAAGAAAAGAGAGAAAAAAAAGGGAAGAATGAAAGCAGAGACAAGAAGAAGAAGAAGAGAAGTTAAATAAATTCATAAAAGAAAAGGAGTCTTTCATACCTCTTACATGCATGGTTGAGGAAGAAACCTTAAAGGGGGATTACAATACTTTGGACTCTTCTTCTCATTTGTTTTTTTTTATTTCGTAGCACAAAGCAATGAACACAATAAAGTGAAAAAAATACGATTTTAAAATAAATTCATCAAAAGTTTTACAAAAATAAAGGGCCTTATTTTCTTGTTCTTTTTTTGTAAATAAATTTGTCTTTGAATGAAGAAACTTATTCAAATACTGTTTGTTGTTTTCTATAGGTGGATCTTTGATTTAGGAAAAAAATAAAAAGAAATAAATAAATAAGATCTAAGGACAAATCATTCTCATGAAGGAAGGAATGATGGAAAAACATTCAATCACCACATCTTCGGTTAAGTGGAATGAAGGAGGACTCAACACTTGAAATAATACTTTTAAAAATATCATATTTCTTCTTATTTTTGTAAAAATGTATAAGGGCAGCTTTCTGAAAAAAAACAGGACTAGAAAATTGTATAGAAATAGATTTTTTTTTTCTATTATTAAAAAAGAACATCATAACTGAGATCATTTTAGGCCTATCTAGGATTTGATTTCGAGATCAAATCCCTAATTTGAGGATTCAACATGAAGCCTTTTTCATTAGGGAAGTCAAAAACCCTAACTGAAGAGGTCAAAAGAGAGAACAAAATGAATCATCACACACCCACACAACCATGCAAGTTTCAAATGAGCTTTGGAGCTTATAAACACAAGGAAGAAAAGCTTGATTTGAGAGATGTGGAACTTCTCTCCTATGGTGTGTCTAATTCAAGAGTGCACCTGCCTTTTACACTTTTAGTCCCACATCTTCTAGTCCTTTGAGTGTAAGGAGTCTCTCTAGTTATAAATAAAGCCCTAACCATGTTCCTTGAAACTCACCTTTGAATTGACTATGAATTGAATTGCTATCATGCTTTCTTCTTGTTCTTCTTGGGTCTCAAAAATTGGATTATTCTCATAAGGGATCTTTTCCAAGAAACCTTCTTTGGAATTGGAACCCTAGTTCCAAGTTTCTTTTGAAAAAGTTCTAAGAATTTTTTAAGTCTTTTGTTTCCTCAGAGGATGATTCCATCATATGTCCTTATAAACAAATTTGTGTTCTTTTTTAATTATCTTCTTTAAAAAAAATCTTTGCTTCGAGTTTAATCCTTCAAATAACAACATGCATGTTCATATTTAAATGTCTCTATAGTGTTTTGTAGAGAAATAACATATGCTTCACTCATAACATCCTCATTTAATCTTTCAACTTTTTCTCCTATGTAAGGTTGTAAGGCTTACGAGGGACATCAACAATTTTCCCAACAACAATATAATCGTAGTCCATTAATATAAAGCTTGACAACAATTGTTATTCCACAATATTGTTTTTGTACTAGATGGTAGTTTTTAACTAAAACCTTATTTTGTCATATCCACACCTATAGTTAGATTAATTGAAGAGTTGAGTATACTTGAATTAGAAAAATATCCGGACCATTTATCATGTTCACTTTTGTTGCCATTGCTTCCTCCTTCTTCGATTGTGATATTGTACAACCAAATTTAGTTAAACAATTCTAGATTTTTAGTAGATATTGACTTGGATGGTGATTCATGATCTTTATTAATAGTTGTTACAATAGTATTCATTGTAGATCTAGAGCATGGTTATGAAAACATTTAGATAAATTGAGGATTTTTAAATTTTTTGGCTTGAAGAAGTTGAACTCTTTTGCATATAATTGGATATTGAGTTGTTTGGTGGTGTTACAAACATGAAAATTAGGTCGATTTTGAAAACTTTAAGTAGAAGAACATTGCTAATTTTGAATACAATAATTAAAAAGAGTTATCAGACCCTCTCTAGAGCTTAGGACATTGTCTATTCGTTTGTTATTGTATCATCTAGTAATTGATACACTAGACCATCTCCTAGTGTTGTAAATAATGTGTAACAATTTTTTTAATTTTATGTTACACTTGACTTATATATGAAGTTTCCTATTTGATACTCAGTATATTTTTAATACATGATCTTTGTGAGTATAATCTTCTACTATTCAATACATAGTGATTTCTTTTTTGTTCCTAGTTTTTTGTGTTATCATTGATGACTATTTCACGACAAATGTATTGTGTCAGAAGTAATAAATTGTCCATAAGGATGAAGATCAAACCCACAAGGAAAAATTAAATTCTCAAGTATAATATTCACTAAATATAAAACAATATGTAAAAGTGTTCCGTCCGGTTGACCGGGACGTCTTCGTGCACGACCTCAACCGTCAGCTGGGGTCTCCTTCCCACTGATTGCCTGTGAATTCCTGCAAAAAAGAGGACAAAGAGGCGCCCTAGCGGCCGTTTGCACTCCGACGCTCAAGTCAGCCAGCAAGAAACACCAAAAACTGACCACCCACGTATCTGAGCACCGCGTGTGGCACTCTGAGGGTGGTAAAAGAACTGTGTATCTGTGTGTGTGTTGTCTCCTTCAGGCAAAAATATTCTCCAGTCACTTGTACGTAATCTTTAAGCACGGGCAAGCAACCAGAGAGTTTCTCGTAAATTTGCCCAAGGTTCCAACCCTTTTTCCGACATTCTCAGCGCTATTTAAACTGCCCCAGCATTTAAAGCGCCTTAAAGCGCTTTTAATCTCAAACGTAACGCACTCATTAAAGCGCTTAATTACGAAACGCAGCGCATTTAAGACGTTGAAACGCTCGGGAGCCCTAATAGTACTTGAATGCTCGAAAGGGAAACTGTATTGAATATCTTTAATTACCTGGCACCTGACTAGAGGGTGTTTCTATTCCGGCCTTGCTGTCATACACATGGAGGGCCTCACGACGCCATGACCCCATCTGGGGGCGTTTCTGCCCATCTGGGGACGTTTCTACGTGTGGGTCCTCCTGCCTGGGAGTGCTACTGCGCTAGGGGTGGCTTTTTGGGTGCCAACTCATGCCCCCAAGTATCTAGCCACTTACTCTGAGAGCGTATCTGCCTTCCTCTCGCACCCCGCACCCGGTTATCCTGGGCGTGACCTTCCTCTTGGGTCGTATCTGTCCCGAAGGCGTCTCTGGGGCGGCAGGGGTACTTCACGAGTCAGGCTGCCCTTCACTGGTACTATCACTATGGCCTTGAAGCCACCTTTTCCTTCTCTTTATCACTTTCCCGAGATATCGGGTCCTGTGACTTTCCCACGGCGTCGCTCCCTCCATGGTCTTTCCTACCCATGGGTATCGGGGAACCACACCGTGATTGCCGTGCTTTTACACTGTTCAATCTGGCGACGCCCTGGTTGGGCGACGCCTCTACCCAGGCGACGCCTTGCCTTGGCGACGCCTCCACCCAGGCGACGCCTTGCCTTGGCGACGCCTTGTCCTGCCTTGGCGACGCCTTGTCCTGCCTTGGCGACGCTTCCTCTTGGCGTCTCTACACCTGGGCGACACCTTGAGTTGACTTTGACTTTCCGG
This sequence comes from Phaseolus vulgaris, assembly GCF_051622355.1. Taxonomy (NCBI): domain Eukaryota; kingdom Viridiplantae; phylum Streptophyta; class Magnoliopsida; order Fabales; family Fabaceae; genus Phaseolus; species Phaseolus vulgaris. The sequence goes on from NC_143501.1 coordinate 13,869,627, forward strand.
TCGTTGACTTTGACTTAGTCAACGCCCTGATACGGGACGGTACACAAGCCCCCCAGTCTTAAGCCGAAGACTTGTCTTCAGCGCAAAGACTAAAGCCTTGCCCCCGCCATCCACGTGCCTTCCTGATGACGTGTCATTCTCTGCTGACTCAGCAAATTTTCGAATTACTGACGCGACATTTTCTGAACCACAGGGGTATTCTTAATGACCGATTGGACATTCCCTGAAATGGGGATGATTACACCTTTTGGGCTACCCTTGATCGCGCGCCACGTGGCCCATCGCGTGGCCCTCCTTTAGAGACCCTTGCGCTTCCCCTGGGCAATCGACCCTCTGACGCGTGGCCCGATCCTGTGGCCCTTAGTTAGGGCTTCTTGAGTCGCGAAATGTAACGTTTAAGTTACTCCAAACCCCGCGCTCACCCTACTGTTACATTCATTCACTCTGCTACTTTGCCCTGTTCATCGCCTCCAAAACCTTTTCTCTCTGCAATTGCGATTCTCCCCTTCCTGCGCTCTCCCACTGCCTCCGTTCCAACAACAAAGGTATGGTTTCGAGCACGAATACTGTCGTCGCATTATAGGAAACTGCCTGGGATTGTTGCTATTCTCGTATTTCTCTGGATATTGTTTGTATGCTTCGTTGTTCCTCTTGCTTCCCTTCGTTCTCTTGTGGGTAGGGCGCTCCTAGGGTTCTTCCATTTTCCCCCTTTCTTCTGCCCAAACCCCTTTTCTCTGAACCCTTTCTTTCTCTTTTGATCTTCAGCATTGGCGTTGATGGCGAAAACCAAGACCCCCGCGCCTCCCCCACTCCCCAAGTCTTATTACAAGGGCGAATATGACTGGGCCCCCGATGAACTTCTGGACGAATGTTCCCTCCTGAACTCCGTTGAGGACGTGGAGGCCCACAGGGGGGACCCTGCCCTCTATAACTTCAATGCTTTCCACAAAAGTCATGACTCCCAAGTCCTGGTAAGCCGAGTGCGACCTGAGATGCCCGTTTGTGCGGACTCACGGGATACTGGGGGGTGCGCTTTCTTCTTCCTCTACCAGATGGTGCTCAAAAGGGTGGGCCTGCGTCTGCCCCTCACTCCCTTCGAAAAAGAGCTACTGACAGAGATAAACACTGCTCCCGCCCAACTCCATCCCAACAGTTGGGCTTTCGTGAGGGGGTTCCAAATTCTCTGCGGCTACCTAGGCGTTCCTTCCTCCGTGGACGTTTTTCTTCACTTCTTCGAGGTAAAGAAGCAAGGGAAAAGTCTCTGGATGAGCTTTTCTGGCATCGCCGGGCGCATCATCCTGACGCTCTTCCAGAATTCATTCAAAGGATGGAAGGGGAAATTCTTCAAGGTACGTGCGACCAAGCGCGATCCTTCCATCTTAGAGGGCTTTCCCCTGTACTGGACAGACAAACCTATAACCATGAAGCCCTTGGCTCTGGACGAGCTCGCTCCGCCTGACCGGGATGTATGCAAAGCCTTGGCGGGACTGGGAATAGTCTTTGATACCGCCAAACTCATCGCGAATGAATTCAATGCCCATGGGCTTTCTACATACTTCGGTATTTGCTCTTGGCGATTTATGATGCATTAGTTGTTATGGTTATCTGCATTACCATTTTTCGCTGTACAATGTTACTTGCATTTTCACGCCTCTTCATGTATTGTGAATTCGCATAACTGTTCTAGTGCTAATCCTTGTTGTTTGGCCTGTCTTGACATAGGATCAGTGATGGGCGTTTCCAAAAGAATAATGTTGGCGAAAGCACTGAAGGAGGCTCGTGCCGCCAAGGCAGGCGTCTCCTCCAGCCTTGTTGCCAATCCGATTCTCCCGCCGACTCCGACACCGCCGCCTCCAGTCACTGCTGAAGCTGCTCCTAGCCCATCTCCGACGTCTCCACCTGGCTCCGACTTGCTTCCAACCCCTAACTCTCCTTCGCCCATCGCCGCTGTTCCCTTAGCTGCGGCCTCGTCACCGGCTCCACCCCCCCTTGACAAAGGGAAAAGGGTTTTGGAGATTCTGTTAGATGATGAGGAATCGGAGGGTGTGGCGCCCTTCAGAAGGAGAAAATCCGCGCGGGTTCCTCTTCTGGTGGAGACGTCGCCACAGGGAGGGAACCCCTTTATGGACAACCCTCCAAGCGCAACCTCACTCCCTCCTATGATTCTCCAAGAGGAAAGGGGCGAAGGTGCTGAATCTGCGCCGCCTTTGCCGCCGCCAGAAACCACTGCTTCCCCGGCTCCCGACGCTGCCGCCCCCGACTTCATTGCCATCCCCCCTCCAATCATGCATCTGATGAGGGGTTTCAGTGGCGGGACTATGCCAGAAGGTACCGACAGGAGGGAAGGTATGCCTTTCTATTTGGGGGCCTTCTTGGCGGTGGCTCTGGAATGGCGCTCCCAGGCCAGAAACGCTGTCTTGCAAGCTCAAACTCTCCAGGCCTTGGAAACGAAGGCAACTACCCTGGAGGAGGAGATGAGGACCCTGGGACGCCAGAACGAGGCTTATTGTTCCTCCCTGAAGCAAGCACAAGAGTCCAGGGCAGAAACTGAGAGGAAGCTGGTAGAGGCCTTGGAGCTCCAGGCTGACTTCTACGCTCGTGAAGTTGCTCTCCAAGTACAGGTGGCGGGTCTTCAGGAAGTGGTCCAAGCGGATGCAGAAACTCACAAAGACCTGAAGGACCGTTGCTGTGAACAGGCTGCCAAGGTGGAGCGGATGGAGGAGGAAATGGCCACGCAGGCCAAAGCTATCGACCTTCTCCGAGTTGACTACGACAAACTGCAGGTCGAGGTTAGCCGGCTTCGCGTGGAGAAAGAGGCTCTGGAGAAGCAGGTGGCCTCTGGAGACGCCGCCATTGAGGAACTGGAGAAGGAGAAAAAGTCCCTTATCCAGGAGATGGCGGGCACCTTCGAGGAGGGGTTCCAAGAGGCCCTGTCCCAGGCGTCCTGCGAGAACCCTGGCGTCAACCTTTCGAACTGCGACCCCACACACCACGTAGTCGACGGGAAGGTCGTGCCCATGGATTTGAACGACTGAACTGCTGCCCCTCATCCGCCACCTTCCTCTTCAAGCTTAACTCTTCATTCTTTACCTTCGCCTTTTGATTTTATTTGCCAAAACTTGTAATTCTTTGAACTATCCGCACTCTTGTTACTGATTTGGGACGTTCGCATGGTTGTCTTTATTGCTTTGTCACATACGATTCTGCCTATGCGATCTCGTTCTCATCTTTTCCCTTCATACGCTTCAATTATTTTATCTGTGTTCTGCCCATTTCTCACACTTCGTTGGGCGGTTTGGTATGATTGGGTAAGGTCGCCCGCCAACCCTTACGCCCATGGAGAGGCTCACTAAGTGGCGCCGTATCGTCCACGGGACGTCTCTGATACCGAAAGGCTCTTTCTTTAATCTTTTAACGCTCGGCGCCCACGCCTAAGGAGAGGCTTGCTAAAGCAGCACCGTATTGTCCCCGGGTGTCTAAAACGCTGAGTGCTGTGGGGTTTTTTGTTCCCTCCATGGTCTTTCCTGCCCATGGGTATCGGGGAGCACCCGACCAGTGACTCGCTGGCGCTCGGCGGTCTCGCCTCCCTCCATAGTCTTTCCTACCTGTGGGTATCGGGGAGGCGACGTCTGTGACTAACTTTGCTTTTCTTTGCTTTCGTCTCCCTCCACAGTCTTTCCTACCTGTGGGTATCGGGGAGGCGACGCCTGTCGAAATTTGGGTTGGCGACGCCCGCGACATCTCGCTGTGTCGTCGCCCTTTCGTCCTTCCTGGCGACGCCTCGGGCGTTGCCTTTACCTCGACATTGACCTTAACTCTTGCCTTGATCAACGCCTGATAACAGCGGAGAGCCCAAGGCTTTGTCTGTGCCATCCACGTGGCGCTCCTTGTATAGCTGATGGGACCTTCTGTCATTCGACTTGATCCACGTGGCGCTGCTTATATGGTTGGTGGGGTATCTAGTCATTTCATTTTCTGACTCCTGCTGTACCCCTGGCTCATTTTCGACGGCGCATCGTACCACTGGATATTCTGCTGATACGACGTTTTTGGATTTAAACCAGTGATGCCAGCGTCATCCTTCCATCTTCTGCCACGTGTATCAATCGTGCGGTGCATCCCTTCACGTCGTTTGGCGCTCTAACCGCTTTATTTAACTCTTCAAGCTCTGGAGCTATCTTCATCGTTTTCTCACTCTTCATAACCTACTTGCGTTCTTTCTTCTTGCACCCTTTCTTCTTGCACCCTTTCTTCTCTGTCGAAGGGCTGTTCTAACCTTCGCTCCCCTCGCTCAACCCTTGCATTTCTAGCCCTCCTGATCTTGCTAAAGAATGTCTTCTCACGATGCTTCCCCCAGGGTCCGTCCCAAAGACTTGTACCCTTGGGCCTCGAGCGAACTTCTTGATGAGTGTTCATGCTTGCTCTCCACCAGGGCCGTACGGGAACACAAAGGGGAGTTGTGTTCTTACGACCATCGGGCCTTCGCGAGGAGGCACGATGACGACATCGCTGTGCTCCCTTGCACTCTGGGGGAGCCAGTGTGTGGAGACGAACGGGCCAACAACGGGGTCCCTTTCTTTTACTTTTACCAGGTGGTGTTCAAGACCATCGGGGTGCGCTTACCCTTCTCCTGGTTCGAGAAGGAACTGCTGACGGAGATCAACGTGGCTCCAGCCCAGTTATACCCCAACAGCTGGGCCTTCGTCAAGGCCTTCGACGTTCTCTTCGGGTTCCTGGGTTGTGCACCCTCGGTTGACCTCTTTCTTCACTTCTTTGAGGTGAAGAGACAGAGACACAACCTCTGGGTAACTCTCAGTAATGTGCCCGGGAGGATTCTCTTCACACCCTTCCAGAGCTCGTTCACTGGGTGGAAAAGCCGGTTCTTCAAGATCTGTCGTACTGACCTTGTTCCCGACGCTCTGGATGGGTTCCCACTGTACTGGGTGAGAGAGGAAAAGGCCCTCAAAGCCAAACCCCTCAAGAGTCTGGCTCCAAGTGATCAAATAGCTTGCCGGATTCTTGCTGAGGCGGGAGGTTTTGACTCTGCTACGGTGATCAGCTTGGAGTCCAACGCTAGGACTCTTGAGAAGTACATAAGTAAGAACCACTGCCTTAGGCGACTTCGGCCTTCGTTCCTTTCTAACTGTGCCTGTCTTTCTTCACAGTGTCTCTAATACATTTGTTCCCTTTGTGCAAGTTCGAAAATAAGCAAGAAAAGAGGACACGACTTACTCGAGCGCTGCGGGCTGGGAAAGGGGCTTCGCCTTCCTCCAGTGATGACTCTGATGAGCGCTGAGAAGTGGCTTGTTTGTGTTTTTGCATTTTGTACTGAACATTGCTTGTAACAACAACTCTTCAATATCATAATTCTTTACAACGCCACTTTACTTTGCATATGCTTCATATACCGCGCGACTTCCTTTCGTCTCGTTCTGCCAACGATGCATGCTTGTACTTGGGCGACGCCTTCTTTCTGGGCGACGCCAAGACCTAGGCGACGCCTTCTTCCTTGGCGACGCCATGGCCTGGGCGGCGCATCACATTACTTCTAACAAGGAAAGATAAAGGCTAAAAACCAAGGCACTTCTTTTCCTCAACTGGTTTTTCCATTTATTAGGGTGACCTCATTAAAAAACCCCCGAAAGGGAAAAAGAGCGTCCCCTTCAACTAAACTGTTACATGCTGCTTACATAAATCAACTGAAATAAAATTTTAAGTTGGCTGCATTCCAACTGCGCGGGATAGGGCCTCCATCTAAAGTCTCCAGGTTGTACGAACCGTTGCCCTTAGCCTCAGTAACTCTGAAGGGCCCGGTCCACTTGGGAGACAGCTTATTCTCCAACTCGTATGGGTGAGCTTTCCTCATGACTAGGTCGCCCACCTGAAACTGTCGCGGCTTTACTTTAGAGCTATATTGCCGCTCCACTCTTCTCTTCATCGCTTCAGCTTTTATTCTAGCTTCTTCCCTGGCCTCTTTAGAAGATCCAGGTTTACCCGTCTCTCCTCATTAGATTCCTCCACCACAAAGTTTTGAAAACGCGGTGAGCTTTCGTGTATTTCTACTGGAATCATCGCGTCCGACCCGTACACCAAACTGAAGGGCGTCTCCATAGTGGAGGATTGGGGCGTGGTGTGGTATGCCCATACAATCCTTGGCACCTCTTCCGCCCACGCCCCTTTGGCCTTCTCTAACCTTCTTTTTAACCCCCTCAGCAGAACTCTGTTTGCTGACTCTACTTGTCCATTGGTCTGGGGGTGTTCGACCGACGCGAACACTTGCTTGATTCCCACTTCAGCGCACAGATTCCTCAACTGCTGACTGGTGAACTAGGTCCCGTTGTCAGATATCAGGCGCCTGGGTACGCCAAAGCGACACACGATGTTTCTCCACACAAAATGTTGTACCTTATGCACAGTGATTTGTGCCACGGGCTCTGCCTCTATCCACTTAGTGAAGTATTCGATGGCGACGACCCGATACTTCATCTGCCTGATTGCTAGTGGGAAAGGGCCCAGGATGTCAATTCCCCATGTGTGGAAAGGCCACGGGCTGTATATGGACCGCAACTCTTTTGGTGGCGCCTTGTGCCAGTCGGCGTGCTTTTGACATTGCTTACACCGCTGGGCGTGCCGTGCGCAATCCTCTTTCACCGTTGGCCAGAAAAAACCTGCGCGTATTACCTTGGAGGCCAAGGACCTTCCTCCTACATGGCTTCCACAGATGCCTTCATGCAGCTCCGCCATTATCCTGGTGCACTCATCGCCACTGACGCATGTTAGGATAGGGTGAGTGAAACCGTGTCTGAACAGCACCCCATCCACCAAGGTATATCTCGCGGCGTTCCTTTTGATTTTCTTACCCTCTTCAGGGTCCACTGGAAGGGCCCCATCCGCCAGGTATCGTTTATAGGGCGTCATCCAGGTGTCTCCCGTGGACAGGACACAGACCTGCATCTGCTCTTCCTCAGACGCACCCGCGTATATACTGATGCGGGGCGCCCTCTGCGTATCTTGGGTTAATGAGGAATGACTCCTCGGCCTTCCCCTTGATGCATAAATCTGGAGGACATCCACCCTGTTGTCTTCCACGAATCGACGCGGAGCTTTGAGGGTCTCCTGGATCACTGTCCTCTGTCTACCCCCCTTGCCTGAGCTGGCCAGCTTTGCGAGCAGGTCAGCTCTGGCATTCTGCTCCCTCGGGACGTGTATCAACTCAAGAGCGTTGAACGCCCCTCTCAACAACTGGACGTATTTTAGATACACCGCCATCTGTGGGTCCTTCGCCTGGAACTCACCCGACACCTGCCCCGTAATCAACTGGGAGTCGCTCTTCACTAGGAGATTCTGTGCGCCCATCTCCTTGGCCAAGAGCATTCCTGCAATCAGGGCTTCATATTCTGCTTGATTGTTACTTGCCTTAAAGGCAAAACGCAAGGCCTGCTCGATCAGTATGCCGTCGGGTCCTTCCAGCACTATTCCCGCACCACTCCCTTGTTGGTTTGAGGAGCCATCAACCGAGAGCAGCCACTGTGAACTCGCTTCCACCTCTTGCTCACCCCCGGGCGAAAGTTCTGCTACAAAATCTGCGTACACCTGCCCTTTGATGGATCCTCTAGGCTCGTACTGTATGTCGAATTCTGACAGTTCCACTGCCCAGCGTACCATTCTTCCTGCCACATCGGGCTTCTGCAGCACCTTCTGTATAGGGAGGTTGGTCATTACCACCACCGTAAAGCTGTGGAAGTAATGACGGAGCCTCCTAGCCGAGAACACTACCGCCAGCGCCGCCTTCTCCAGTGCTTGGTACCTTGTCTCAGCTCCCTGTAAGGCCTTGCTTACAAAGTAGATGGGCTTCTGACTCTGGTCCTGCTCTTGGACCAACACAGAACTGATGGCCCGCTCCGTTACGGTAAAATACAACCGGAGGGGCACGCCCATTACCGGTTTGCAGAGAACTGGAGGCGTCGCCAGGTAATCCTTTAGCTTAACGAAAGCCGCTTCGCATTCCTCAGTCCAGGCAAAGCGACTGTTTCTCTTGAGGCACTGGAAGTACGGGTGCCCCTTTTCTCCTCCGGCGGAAACAAACCTCGAGAGCGCCGCCATCCGCCCTGTCAACTGTTGAACCTCCTTTACCGATGTCGGACTCCGCATGGCGATAATAGCCGCACATTTGTCGGGGTTCGCCTCTATCCCCCTCTCGGTGAGCAGAAAACCCAAGAATTTACCGGCCTCTACCCCGAAAACACACTTCTCGGGGTTCAACTTGAGGCGGTATTTGGATATTGTGTTGAACAACTCCTCCAAGTCTGCCATGTGCTGCACCCTGTTCTGCGACGCCACCACCATGTCGTCGACATAAGCGTACACATTCCTCCCAAGCATTGGCGCCAGGACCTTATCCATTAGCCTCTGGTACGTGGCGCCCGCATTTTTGAGCCCGAAGGGCATCACCTTATAGCAATAACTGCATGTTTCAGTCATGAACGCAGTCTTGCTCTCGTCTCTGGGGTGCATCTTGATTTGGTTATACCCCGAGAAGGCGTCCAGGAAGCTTAACACCTTGCTGCCAGACGCGCTGTCCACTAGGGCGTCGATGCTGGGCAACGGATAGGAATCCTTTGGGCACGCCTTGTTCAGGTCCGTGAAGTCAACGCACATTCTCCACTTTCCGCTCGCCTTTTTCACCAAGACGACGTTGGCGAGGCACTCAGGGTACTGAATCTCCCTAACGTGGCCAGCACTCAGCAGCTTCTGCGTTTCGTCTTTCACCACCTGTTGTCGCTCCTCATTGAACTTCCTCCTTCTCTGACGCACGGGGCGGACCGTGGCGTCCATGCTGAGGTGGTGACACAGGAAATCGGGGTCGATGCCCGGCATATCCGAGGCGGACCATGCGAAGGCATCCAGGTGGCGCGAAATCACTTCTGCCACCCCTTTCTGTTCTTCTGGACTTAGCGAGCTTCCTAACTTGAAAGCTTTGCCGCCAATCTCCCTTTCTAGGGTGTTAGCTGCAGGTTGCTCCCTATTATCATCTTCGGCGGGCGCCGCTTCTTCGGGGGGCACCGCCTCTTCCACGGGCGCCTCCTCCATTGGCACATCTGTTTCGGGCATCGCCCTTTCTGCTATGGCCTCTTCAAGCGTCAGCCCAGCGGGCGTCGCCTCAATCATCGTTGCGTCCGCGCTCGGCGGACGTTCGTACACCATGAAAACGCCTCTCTTCGTCATTAGGCTGTTTTCGTAGCATTTCCTCGCCTCCTCCTGGTCTGATCTGATGACTATCACCCGGCCGCTGAGGTCTGGTAGCTTCATCTTCATGTGACGGGTGGAGGACACTGCGCTTAACCGGTTTAACGCTGGCCTGCCCAGCAAAATATTGTAGGCAGAATTAGCGTTCACGACGAGGTACCGGATACTCTCGGTGCGGGAGGCCTCTCCGTCTGTGAACGTAGTCCTCAACTCCAGGTACCCCCGGACTTCTACCTGGTTATCCCCGAACCCATACAAACATCCCGTATAGGGACTCAGCAGATCGGGGGATAACCGTAATTTGTTGAAGGTCGACAGAAACATGACGTCTGCTGAACTTCCTTGATCCACAAGCACTCTGTGAACCTTCCTTCCGGCCGTGACAACAGAGATGACAACGGGATCGTTGTCGTGGGGTACCACATCTCGAAGGTCTCGTCGTGTGAACACGATATCTGACTCCCATGGCTCCCCTGAGAGCCTCTCTTCAACTGAATTTACCCCCCTCGTGTATTTCTTCCGCTGGGAGGCGGTGGGCCCTCTGCCAGAGAAGCCTCCAGCAATGGTATGGACCTCGCCAAGCACTGGCATCTCGTGCGCTGGCTCTTCTGCCGGCGACGGTAAGGTGGCGGTCGTTGGGGAATCTGCGACATAATCTTTCAAAAACCCAGTCCTTACCAGCTCATCTAGCTGGTAGCCTAACGACAGGCAATTGTCAATTTGGTGCCCGAAAGCCTCGTGGAATTCGCACCAAGAGTCTTTACGGGGCCCTAACACTTTGTCGGTCTTCGCCGGTCGCCTCAGCCTCTCAGCTATGTTGGGCACGGCAATCAAATCCTTCAACTCAACCACGAAGTTGTACCTCGCCGGTCTTGCTCTTTCTCTGGCGGGGCGTTCGCCTCCTGCTGGGCCCCGAGGCTGGGGCTTTCTGGCCTCGTAGGGGCGTCTCGCCTCTGGCTTCTTTCTCCCCGTCGTGGTCTCATTGACTCTGACGGGTTGAACTCGCGTTGGTCCCCTCGGGCGTGAGGGCACGGCGCTGGTGCGCTTCACACATACCTCCCCTTCCGAAGCAATATGCTCTACCGCCCTACGCCGTAATTCAGCGAAAGTCCTAGGGCGATTGCGGATAATAGATTCTCCAAAGGGGCCGGGGCATACGCCTTTCACAAATGCGTACACGATCATAGGCTCCTCTATCGTACCAACCTTCACGACCTGGGCCCCGAAGCGATTGATATACTCCTTCAGGGTCTCCCCCTGATACTGCTTCACGTCAAACAGGTCGTAAGAGACCGGCGGCGGGGCCTTGTTGGCCAAATACTGTTCTCTGAATAACCGCGACAATTGGCGGAAAGACGTGATGTGGCCCTCGGGGAGGCTAATGAACCAGTCTATAGCCATCCCGGTCAGGGTACTCATGAAGAGCTTGCACTTGGCAGCATCAGAACCGCCTATCAGGACCATCTGCGTGTGAAATGCAGCGAGGTGCGTCTCTGGGTCCTCCATCCCAGTGAAGATTACCTTGGGTCCAGTGAACGTGTTCGGGATCGCTGCATCTAGGATCTCCTGCGAGAAAGGAGTGGAAAACTCCCTTGGTGGGGAATGGTTCTCCGTCTCATCCTGCCCAGGCCGCCTCCGATCGTTTCTCAGGCCCTGGCGCAACTCCTCATTCACACGGTGGAGCTCTTCGTTGCGCTCATGCGAGGCGTCAAGATCTGTCTGCATGCGCTCCTGCTCCATCTTCGAATCCGCCATGTCCTGCTGCAGCCCCCTCATTATTTCCAGGACCTGCTGCATGGATAGGTCTGAAGTAATAAAATGTATTGTGTCAGAAGTAATAAATTGTCCATAAGGATGAAGATCAAACCCACAAGGAAAAATTAAATTCTCAAGTATAATATTCACTAAATATAAAACAATATGTAAAAGTGTTCCGTCCGGTTGACCGGGACGTCTTCGTGCACGACCTCAACCGTCAGCTGGGGTCTCCTTCCCACTGATTGCCTGTGAATTCCTGCAAAAAAGAGGACAAAGAGGCGCCCTAGCGGCCGTTTGCACTCCGACGCTCAAGTCAGCCAGCAAGAAACACCAAAAACTGACCACCCACGTATCTGAGCACCGCGTGTGGCACTCTGAGGGTGGTAAAAGAACTGTGTATCTGTGTGTGTGTTGTCTCCTTCAGGCAAAAATATTCTCCAGTCACTTGTACGTAATCTTTAAGCACGGGCAAGCAACCAGAGAGTTTCTCGTAAATTTGCCCAAGGTTCCAACCCTTTTTCCGACATTCTCAGCGCTATTTAAACTGCCCCAGCATTTAAAGCGCCTTAAAGCGCTTTTAATCTCAAACGTAACGCACTCATTAAAGCGCTTAATTACGAAACGCAGCGCATTTAAGACGTTGAAACGCTCGGGAGCCCTAATAGTACTTGAATGCTCGAAAGGGAAACTGTATTGAATATCTTTAATTACCTGGCACCTGACTAGAGGGTGTTTCTATTCCGGCCTTGCTGTCATACACGTGGAGGGCCTCACGATGCCATGACCCCATCTGGGGGCGTTTCTGCCCATCTGGGGACGTTTCTACGTGTGGGTCCTCCTGCCTGGGAGTGCTACTGCGCTAGGGGTGGCTTTTTGGGTGCCAACTCATGCCCCCAAGTATCTAGCCACTTACTCTGAGAGCGTATCTGCCTTCCTCTCGCACCCCGCACCCGGTTATCCTGGGCGTGACCTTCCTCTTGGGTCGTATCTGTCCCGAAGGCGTCTCTGGGGCGGCAGGGGTACTTCACGAGTCAGGCTGCCCTTCACTGGTACTATCACTATGGCCTTGAAGCCACCTTTTCCTTCTCTTTATCACTTTCCCGAGATATCGGGTCCTGTGACTTTCCCACGGCGTCGCTCCCTCCATGGTTTTTCCTACCCATGGGTATCGGGGAACCACACCGTGATTGCCTTGCTTTTACACTGTTCAATCTGGCGACGCCCTGGTTGGGCGACGCCCTGGTTGGGCGACGCCTCTACCCAGGCGACGCCTTGCCTTGGCGACGCCTCGTCCTGCCTTGGCGACGCTTCCTCTTGGCGTCTCTACACCTGGGTGACACCTTGAGTTGACTTTGACTTTCCGGTCGTTGACTTTGACTTAGTCAACGCCCTGATACGGGACGGTACAAAAAGTTTGTTGAAAGATCGTTTGTATTGTGAATTTGCATGAAATTAAATAAAACAAAGTAAATTATTTGTATGAGTCAATTGGGATTGGGGTTTATCATTCTCACTCGTTTTTATTTTTAAAAACATATAATACTCAATCTTGATTGAGATTGTTGCACATATAAAAATCATTCATATCAATTCATCGCATACAAAATTATTAAGAGAGTCTCCTAAATATCGATTTATTGCATATTTATAAAAAATCCTTATCATTACGAAAAAAATGTTATAAAGCAATTAACATTTCAAATCTATTTCTAGCATTCAAATATGTTAAGAATTATGATTTAGATCAAATGCTTAAAAGTACTTTCTAGTCAAATCTAAGGATCAAAATCATGAATAGTTCAAGCTTTGAGAATAAAATGATAATACCAATAATCAATCAAGAACTGAATATTATAGATAAATACCATCTCAATACATAAGAGTTTGAACAAATTACTCCCAATCCCAAGGGGAAAAATTAATACTCACGTTGACCATTACAAACATGGAAAGCAAGAAAAGAAGATCCAGGAAGTTTCTCCTTGACACCCTCTTCTAAGGTTTTCTATCTCTCTCTATTGTCCCAACAATGTTTAGGGTCATACCTCACGTCTTCTATTTAACCTAATTGGGTTTGGGTTAAGTGACATCTCACTTAAGCGAGTTATTAATTGTTTAAGTCAATTTGACGAGAAAAAGCCCAACTTCACAGGAGTGAACTAGCTTGGGCGAGTTTCCAATATTCCAACTTTATCTTTTCATGTTGTCCATTATCCTTTAGCCCTTTTATCTTTTCCCTAGAATCTCGAACTTAACACATAATTGAGAATAAAATGTTCACATTCATCTTATAATAAAAAATATGTAAAAATGTTCAAATTCCTAAATTAGGGGTTGAATTATAATTATTTTATCAATTAAAATCTATAAGTGCCTACTTTTTGTATGTAATATTACTGAATTATAACACTAATCAATTATATTGTTTGAACCCAGCAACTAAAGAACCATATGCATTTAGTTTCAAAATTCATTTATAAAATTATGTGTGGTGTGTTTCCTTATATTTGAAGTTGTGGATGGATATCTTTATTCCATGAATGTTGAAATAAAATGATTGGAGTTGGATAATAATTTGACTTTATTACAATAATTCTGATTATATTTGTCTATAAGCCATGTTAAACAATTTTTTCATGTTTCAATTTTTTTTTCTATTGCTCTTATATTAATGGTGATTGATTGCATTATGACTTATTATTTATCATGATTATTGTGTAAATCATGATTGGTTGTTAGGTTGATGTTGATTGTTCACATGATTTTTCTATGAAACATTCAAAGTTTGTTACTTGATATTTTTATTTATATATGTTTTTAAATGTTACAAATTTTGTGACTTCATAAGTTTTAACTTACCACAATTTGAGGATGGTCATGTTCAATAGATCCTAATCTTAATCAACCTTTTTCACTTGGTGTGAAAGGTGTGGTATATGTTATTTTGACCATTATAACACTCATTCTAATAAGAGGTATGATCTAGATTGTTTAAAATATTCCAACATCAATTTTGATGTGATACACGGTCTAGGTTTGATGGAAAGTCTTTCATCCATAACATAAACATAATAAGGAGATTGAATATTTCAAGGACTTAATAATATAGATAGACCTAATTGGAATTTTGTCTATCTTTGGTAGGTCCAATAAAGAGGACAACTATAGGATGAAGAAATGTACAGAGTATATCAAATAATACCTCCATACCATAAAAGAATATAAGAGACTTGGTTAGAAGACTAGAAGAAGACTAGAACTCAACTAGCTTCAACAGGAACAAGTCATAATCCTTTTGGGCCAGACTTTAGTTTAAGCAGTTGTATATAAAGTAGTTTAGGATTTCATAAGCCTTGTATTGGACTTAATAACATTGAATAACTGGGCCATGTATTTGGGTCAAGTAGAATAGGATTTTGGGATTGTATTTAGGCCTATGTTAGAATAGGGTTTTATAAACCTAGTTAGGGTTTTAATTAGGCTTCTAATGGCCCAAAAAACCCCAGGAAGGGCAAGAAAGGGAAGGTTGCTCACCAAGATAGGATTTGAAGCTTGCCTTCCAAGTTTTACTCTAGCTTGCACATCAAGATTCATTTCATAGCCTCCCAGTCACTCTTCCTCTCCTTGGACATCCAAGTCTCCAATAAATAGGAGTGCTCCTCTCTTGTATTTTTAACTCAGAATTAGTAATGAATGTTATCGATTGTTGGCCATTCTATTTGTCCCTAAGTTCTTTCCAAGTTAGTCTCCTTCTAGACTTAACCTACACTCTTTCCTAGTGAGTTGACCTCACCTTTCATTCTCACATATTCTTTATCTACACTTCAACCATGAAATTTGATGCTTTCGCAAACACATTTCCTCCAATTTTCATTCAAAAACACAAATCAAAAGGAAGACTAGAAGAAGATGTTTGCAACAAGGTTATAACTTTGACATGAGGTCAAAAAGGCATTAATCAAGCCAAAAGGCATGACTAACCATTCATACAAGCCAAACTTGATCCTAAAAATGATTTTTCATTTGTCTCCTTTAATTTTAATTTGATAATAATTACTTTTATGATCAATTTTGGAAAATGTTTTCCTTATGAAATTAGTTTAACATATCATCTAACTTAGTGCTTGAGTGCCTATATTTTATAGTGATGTTGTTGATGGGTTGACAATTAGTTCACTGAAGGTACATTTGGCTCTAGAAGGGGGGTTGAATGAGTTTGAACTCAAATTCGATACCTACAAAATTATTAAGACAAATACATATCTAAAGGATAAAGGAGAGAGAGAAGTACACACAAAATTTATACTGGTTCACCCACAACTTGTGCTACGTCCAGTCCCCTAAAGCAACCACTTAAGAGCCTTTATCAACACAAGTATTCAACACCTCTCCAAGCAACAAGTATTTTACACCTTTCTAGGTAATTTCCTTTTTTAAGAAAACATAATTGGAGTTTCCATTAAGGAAGATTGGTGAAAGCCAACTGAGGAACTCTGGCTAGGAAAGATTTGGTACTTAAGCAGTCCTAGTGACTCACCTATCTTTCATGGGAATGAACTTGGAAACACTTTGATTTTTCAACCTTCTTGTAAACTGTTGATTTCAAAATCAAATAAAAAATAAAATGAGTACCAAAGAAATATCCATGGAAGAACTATGTTTTCTTAATACATGCAAAATCAAGAAAAATCTAGGACCAGATATAGTAAAGGATCAAATAAAAAAAGAGAACATCATAGAGACCCTTATTTCCAAATAGAAGAATGAGTGTGTAACAATCCTTGTTATAAATTCTATCAACCACATTCAAAAGAACATCATAAGCCTAGAAATTTCCTTTATTCTACAGAGCCTAAAGTATACCTCCCTTCTTTTGATGGAAATAAAAATGTTGAGACACATTTAGAATGGTAGACAGAGGTTGATCAAATTTTTGAAGACCATCAAGTGAATAAATTTAGAAGATTTTCCATGGCTACCCTATTTTTTCAAGAATATGTCACGTCTTGGTGGACACAAAGGAAAACTGATGTTAGAATTAGCAGAACATCTAAATTTTTTGAATTGGAATGAATTAAAGGTGTGTATGAGAAGAAAATTTGTTCTGCCTTCATATGAGAAAAAAAAGAAGCTTAGAGAAGAGATAGAAGAGCTTGTAAGAAAAGAAAGAAAATTTATAAATGAAAAAAAAAAAGAATTAGGAAAAAATTGCAAGCTCTCATAAAAAAGAAAGAAAAGAAAGAAGAGAGAGAAAGAAAAGATAGATAAAGAAAGAAAAGAAAAGGAAAGAACAGAAAAATCTGTCTACAACTGAACCAAGTACTGATAACATTTCATCTTCGATAGAAAACCTTTTGATACGGACATGAGAGAAAGCGCACCCATTGACCAAGCCCAGCCCTCCAGAAGGATGACCTGGAGCATGACCCAGGATTTAGGGCTAAGTCAGGACCCACCACTAGCTAGTGCTTCAGAGGCAATCATTACTTCAAGGATCACCAAGAGTAGAGCCCAAGCCATGGGAGTTGAGCATCAGCTAGTTTCTTTATTTTTAATTTTAAGGATGAAATGCTATGATACCAAATGTAACATCCCTAATTTTTACCCATATATAATAAAATAAAAGTAAAACAAACACTATCTACTTAACATATGAATATATATAACTATCTCATAATTGTATCTAAAAAAAATATCCCTCTTCATAGGGATTTTAATATATACATCAAAAGTTTTAAAAACAAACAGAGCATTCAAATTAAAATTTTCACATCCTCCAGCTGCTCACTTAGGAGCTCTATTACCTGCAATCTCATCTGCTCCCGTGTACAACACGATCATCACAGATAAAGAAACAAACACAAACAAATAACAGGGTAAGCTAGCTATAACAAAGTTTTCTATATAATTTAAATTTCAAAATGATACACAAAATTCATAAATTCTCATACAATTTCTCTAACATTTCACATAATCATCAAGTGTCTATCACGTTCATCATCCACATTACTCCTGTCAGATTTATACTGACTCACATACTCAGACACTTGATTCTACTTCCAGAAGACTCGTGTATTGTAATTAGCATCCAAAGACCTGCACCTGTCATACTACTGCTGTGAAACCCACACAACCATGCGCATAATTATCTCAATATCTCATCATCTCATCATCTTCATATGACAGGGTAAATCCATTTGATCTGCTCTGATAAGTTCTTTCAAACCTCAGACTCAGCCAAATGAACCGCCATCGACTCTCACCAACTAAATAACTTTATCTATGTGATTCCACTATATCAGTAGAGTTAGGATCGTCTTCATTCACAGTACACTCACAAATCAGTACACCCTAATAACAATCTCAACACGGTATTTCCTTTCCTGAAAATACTATGTCTTGATCACACTTTAACCTCATTACATACATCATTTAACATATCAATGCACCACTCAATCACATCATATTTAAACTTTCTAAACAATCCAAATATATCTCAAACTTTACTTAAATACATAATTAATTCCAAATATATGCTCTTTAAATCAATCATCATTTAAAATCAAATAACCACTTCTCGTCAAACATCTCATTAAGTAAACAAAATATTCTAAAACAAGTTCAACTCATTTATATTATTATTCAAACACTTTCAATTCAAAATCACAAACACCTTCAACAACTTATTCACCTTAAAATCAATATAAAATATTCAAAGTCAACTATTTTAGTCAATATATTACTTTACTCTTCAAAAGAGACAATCCTGCAAGCAAAAACAATTGGAATTGGTGACCACGTCACCCCCACATCCAGAATCTTCTAACCTAGGGTTTTAATTAAAAGAATAAGACTAGCTTCCCTTACCTGGACTTGAGCAGATGCTCACTAAGAGCTCCAACCCACCAAAAGCTTAAGGATAACCTAACCTGCACCACAAAGTCCTGATCACAAATCTAACTATATCACTAGGACCCTGATCTAACAGAGACTAATTCTAAAGATAAAATCCTCACATGCAAACTTAAACTAAAAGGCACCCTAACCAGATCAAAACTAACTCAGAAAATGAGCCAAAAATGAACTTACTCTATCTAAGATTCTGATCGGGAAATCTCGTAGAGTTCACTGCCAGGAGTCCAATGGCAGACTCCGATCGTCAAACTGATGAGCGAGGAAATCAGAATCTTAGAGAGAAGGGAGAGGAAAGAAAAAGGGGAACAAAAATGAACTTACTCTATCAAAGATTCTGATCGGGCAGTCTTGTAGATCTCGCTGCCAGGAGTCTAATGGTGGACTCCGATCGTCAAACAGATGAGTGAGGAGGTCAAAATCTTAGAGAGAAGGGAGAAGAAAGGAAAAGGAAACTTCTAGAGAGATGGTGGTTTTTTTAAAATGAAACCTGAATAACTAATTTTCTATTTATATAGCTTTTTCACTTTAATAATAAAATATTCAGGTGTCATTTTAATTGTACCATTTCTACTCTAAGACTATTTTTCTTGGTCCTTACAACATTTGTCAGATACAGGAGAATTTTTCTTTGAAGATGATTGTGTTGAACCAAGTGGTGTTCAAGCTTTGAAGAATCCAAACCCTTTGAAGGATGTTGAAGGCTTGACTGTGCTTGTTGTTGTTGAGCTATCTTAGATAGGATCTGGGGTAGATTGTTTTGTAATCCACTCTTGATTGAATCCAAAGCATAGGCATTCTCAATCTTTTTAAAAGAAAAGTGTTTTTCAAACTAAGTGAAAAACAACCGATTGTCTTGTCGAAACAACCGATTGTTTTATACTTAGATGTTTTTAGAAAAGATTGAAAACTGTTTTTTAAATGTTTGAATTGTTAAAACCAAAACAACCGATTGTTTGTTTTGGTACCATAACAGAAAAATGGTTTTTGTTTTGACTGAGCTTTAAATGATTCTAACTGTTTACGCCCCAGTCTTTAATGTTTTGACCAATCTTTAAAGGCAATTAATAGTTTGTTAAGATTTGATAACAAACGACATCTTTGAATATATTAAGAAAAACTGATTTGAGTAATAAGAATTAACACAAGTTTTTGAGTTTTTCAAAGAGTTGAGATTGCTTAGAGATTGAGATTGATCAAAGAGTGTGAGATAGGATTTCTGCTTGTATTGATTTCAGATTTGCTTTTGTAACAAGTGTAATCATTGTATTTGTTGAACAAGTTTCTTTTGTGTGTTTGCTGAGAAGTGTTGTGTGTTCTAGAGGGGATCAAGATCCGCATTCTTAGTGTTGGTGATGTGATTCCAATAGCATAAAAGAGAAAGATTCTTGATCTTCTTAGGAATCAACTTGAGTTGGACAATAGTTAGGCACTTTTCTTAGAATTGGATCAATGTTCTAAGTCAAGAACTCACCAAAACTAGCACCAAATCCAAAACTCATATGGAAGTTCCAATTTGATCAAATTGAACCGAAAAGAATGGAACAAAAGATAAGCAAACTGAAATAGAAGTGCTGGAAATTAAACACACCGAACCAAATCAAACAAAGGAAGAACAGCTTGCTGGAAAATGTAAATAGCCGAACCAAAAAAGGCAAGAATAATCATACTAGACATGAAAAAGAAGAAGACACAAAGCTAGAGAAAAGAACACTTATGGAGATGGAAGAGATGGTGATTGATCACGCCACTTGGAGTATGGCTGCTCCAAGATTAGTGTGCTGCCGCCACTTGAGGACACCATGGATCCATCAAGATAAGACTAGAGAAGAAGGCTCAAAAGCTCTCCAATGCTCACTCAAAATTTGAGTATAGTTTCTTTACTCTAAATTCCAATCTGAATTGTACAGGCTAAGCACCTTAATTTATAGCCTAGAGGTGCTGAAAAATAGGTGGGAAATTTCAAATAAAACTCATTTGAAATTCCCACAAAAAACAAGTCACATGGGAGGTGTGACCTTTTTCTACTATGACACCTCCTAAAAACTACACCTACACCACTTTCCTAAGTCACATGGACAATGTGACTTTATTTTATATTTTCACACTCCTTTATTTAGTAACCAGACCTCCTAAAACTATACAAGAGTATTTCAAAGCTTGGCCTTGCCCTTCATGGGATGGACTTGGGCTCTTTGGGCTTTGGCCTTCTTGGGCTTGGGCTTGGGCTTTGGGCTTGGGCCTCATCTTTATTTTATGTCTTCTTTTAATTTTGAGAAGACTAGAAGGAAGAACTTCAAATGTGAGGGTGGATGTCCTCTTCCTCCATTAATAAAAGCCTCCTTTATTTGATTCTCATCAGTTGGTGTGTTGGCCAAGAGAAGTGTGTGTCTTGAGGGGATCAAGGTCACTTTCTTGGTTGTATTGTAAGTGATCTAGGTTTGATTGCTTAGTGGAATTCCTCAGTGGTTTCTGAGAAGACTGGATGTAGCTCTGGGTTTAGAGTGAACCAGTATAAACATATGTGTGCATTCTCTCTATCCTTAACTCTTTAAATTCAGTTTTGATATTTGTAAACTGGTATAAACAACCAATTGTTTCTGCGAAACAACCGATTGTTTTTCTAGTGCTGTTGTTTTTGCTTATTGTTTTGGCAAACTGGATTCCTTATCAATTGTTTCTTGAGATAATTTCATTCTTGACTTAAAAGTTTTTGAAATCCCTCTTTAAACCATTCACCCCCCTCTAGTTTAAAGTCATCCGTTCTAACAATTGACATCAAGAGCTTGGTTCTTGAAAGTTATTCAAGTTGATCCTAAAACTGTTTTTTAAATGGCTGATAGACTACCTTTTGAGGAATGTGCTTCAATCAACAGACCACCTCTGTTTTGTGGTTTGAACTACCAATTTTGGAAAGTGAGAATGAAAATCTTTATGGAATCACTTGACAAAGGAATTTGGGATGCAATTGAAAATGGTCCTTTTGTCCCAAAGTTTGAAAAAAATGGATCTTTCATTGAAAAGCCGTGGTCTCAATGGACTGATTCAGAAAGCAAGAAGGCCAAATTCGATTGCATTGCCAAAAATATAATAACCTCTTCTTTAAATTCTGATGAGTTTTTCAGGGTCTCTGAATGCAAATCATCAAAAGAAATGTGGGACACCTTGGAAGTAACTCATGAAGGTACAAATAAGGTAAAGAGAGCTAAGAAGCATACTATAATCCAAGAGTGTGAGATGTTTAGAATGCTCAAAGGTGAAACAATTGTTGAGGTGCAGAAAAGATTCACGCACATCATCAATCATCTCATGAGCCTTGACAAGACCTTTGAAAAGGAAGAGCTAAACATCAAGATCTTGAAATGTCTTGATAGAGCATGGCAACCCAAGTTAACTGCTATTTTCGAATCTAAAGATCTAACATCCTTGAGTATGGCTTCTTTGTTTGGTAAGCTTAGGGAACATGAGTTAGAAATGAATCGACTCAATGTTCAAGAAAGCGAAGACAAGCACGTAAGGAGCATAGCCTTAAAAGCTTCCAAGAACAAAGGAAAACAAGAACCCAGTGATGATAGTGATGAGGAAAACCTTAGCTTGCTGTCAAGAAAGTTCAGTAAATTCTTGAAGAGGAACCGCAACAAGGACAACAACAAAGATAGGTATGGAAACAAGAAATCAAATGATTTTAATTCCAATAACTATACTTGTTTTGGTTGTGGTGAGCAAGGTCATATAAAGGCAGATTGTCCAAACAAGAGCAAGGAGAAAAATCCTAGCTTCAAGGAAAAGAAAGGCAAGATAAAGAGAACCTACATAGCTTGGGATGAAAATGAGGTATCATCATCAAGTGAAGATGAGAAAGCAAACATCTGCTTGATTGCTGAAGAAGATGATGAATTATGTAGCTCAAGCGAGGTAAGTTCATGTGCTTCTTTAAATGAACAAAATTATAGTGAATTGCTTGAAGCTTTTCAAGAAACTCACGATGAAGCTAATCGATTGGTTCTTTCAAACAACCGATTCAAGGAACTTAACAGCTGGCTGGAAAAGAGAGTGAAATCACTTGAAGATGAGATTGAAAAATCTAAAAATGATTTCAAAAATCTGGAAAATCATTTCAAAAATTCTTCTTGCAAGTGTGACACTCTCATTTGCGAAAATTGTGAAAATCTTGAGAAAAAGGTTCATTATCTTGTTGACACTGTGGACAAGCTTTCAAAAGGGAAATCTAACTTTGAGAATGTCTTGGCATCTCAAAGATGTGTTTTTGGAAAGGCTGGTTTAGGTTTCAATCCACAAAACCAACAAGATAAGTTTTCAAAAAAGTTTTTAAGAAAGCCAGTAAAACAACCGATTGTTAAGTCGAAACAACTAGTTGTTACATGCTTTTATTGCATGAAGAAGGGCCATTCGGTTAGATTCTGCAAAATAAGAAAGTTTTCTGTACCAAGGGGCTTCATGAAATGGATTCCTAAAGGATGGGAGGTTCCAAATGAGAAAAAGAAACCTATTGGACCCATATTTGTGAAGGGACCAAATCTTGTTGCTTGAACTCATGCTTGTGCAGGAATTCTAAAGAAGTGTGAAGGACTGAGTCATTTGATCAAGTTTTTGGAAGAAAAAAACCAACATTGAAGCTGAATCAATGTTATGCATCTGTCCAAAGGCCCTCAACAGTTAAAAGAGGCTTCTTGATCACAAAGCACATGCCTCATTGAAAAAACAACATAAAGGATAAGACATTCCTTTCTCTGTTCTTAATTTTTGTTTTAAAGTTCTTTTTCATGTTTAAATATCTTCTTTAAAATGCTTAACTTCATATGCTTTGAACTCTTTTTGCTCATGGTTAAAATTCAAAATCAGTTTTAACTGCTGCAGAAAAACAATCGATTGTTTCCTCGAAACAACCGATTGTTTTGAGCCTGACAGCATTGTGAAGAAATCAATTTAATTTCTATTTTGAATTTCTATCCGATGCAGATCAATTTAAAGAGAGAATCCTTGGTCAATGAACCTGTGTTGAAAGTTGATCACGTTCAGAGAGAAGTTACAACATTCATAAAGGAATATATTCCAAAATCTTGGAAATTCAAGAGCCTTAATGACTAGTCAAAGATCACATGTGAAGACAATGTGATTTTCAGCTTTTTCTGACGTTTTCTGTGCAGGGCAGGGTCAAGTCCTCTCTCTCTGAAAATCTGGTACCCACTCATGTCATTGAATGCTTTTTAATTCTATTACTGCTATAAAATCTGTTGCAGCTGATCTCTTCCACAAGAACAACCAATTGCAACATCTATTGCAACATCTCTTGCAAAATCTGTGAGTGAGCTTTTCTCTGTTTTCTTCTCTGCCATCATGGACTCAACTCCTCCCACCTCAAAGAGAGTCAAAACCAGAGCTGTAAGGTCTGGAGGAAGGCTAGAAGGATAGTTTTCTGGAGACAATGATCTAATTGAGAGATATAGGTTTGAAACAAGCACCAAAGTGATAAACAACCCCAAGGTTGTGTGCTTTGATTGGCTGAAAAGCCAAAAGCTGGATAATGTAAGGAGGATGCTCAAAGATCAATCTCTCAAAAGTTCCTGGAGATGAAGGGAAACATCTACCCATATTTAATAAGGGTTTTCTACACAAATCTCAAGTTTGAGGGAAACAACCTAGTTTCTTATGTAAAAGGTGTAGATATGAAGATTACACATGAGGTGTGGGCTGTTGTTGCTGGTCTAAAGTACTCAGGCCTTAGGATTAACAAGGGAAACCTTGAAGTAGTGGAGGATTTCAACAAAATCCAATACTACAAGAGTTGCTTGAAGAACCAACATGCTCAAGTTAGGACTTGCTCGGTTGGAGGCCTAAAGCTTGATGAAAGGTTGTTAGCCCTCATAGTGACTTGGATTCTAACTCCAAGTGGGAGCAATCATTTTGTTCTTACTGAGGAGGATCTGGTGTACATCTTCTACATTATGAAGAAGATCAAAATTAATTGGATCCACATCATCAAAGAGCACATGCAAAAGGCAATGAGGTTAAGTGACTATCACTATCCATATGCTGTTTTGGTATCTAAATTTCTACTCTATTTTGAAGTGAACCTAGAGGATGAAACATCTGAGTTCGTCAAGTCAACTCAAGAGTTGAACAATGGATCACTCAGCAAAATGGGTTTTACCAAAGTAGGTGGCAAATGGATTAGCAAAGATGGTGACTTTGGAGCCTCATCTAGTGCTGCTGCTGATCATGAACAAGATGAACTTGCTGATATGGATTTTCAACATGAAGATCTAGCTGAAGCACATCAAGATGCTGGACCTAGTGCTAGTGCTGGGAATCAAGAAGAAAGGATGCAAACCATGTCTCCTTTTGAGAGACTCATGGTTAATAGGATTGATAGCTTTGAGAAGAATCAAAGGAATCTCCATAATCTCTGTGTCAGCAATTTCCAGAGGATTGATAACAGGTTTGACAGTATGGATGCATGCTTCATGAATCTAGATGAACAGATCGAGGTTGTACAGAACCAAATCTTTGATCTTCAATATGCTGATGATGATGAATGAAGAAAAACAACCGGTTGATGTATCGAAACAACCGATTGTTTTTTGGTGGTTGTATCAGGTTTTCTTTTTGCTGCTTTTGCTGTTTAATTCTGATGTATTCAAAACAATTATCTTGTTTTATTTGTTCTCTTTGTTTATTTGTGAAGACAAATAGGGGGAGATATATGTTGTGTTTGATTTCAGTTTTTATTTTCTGCAATACAGTTTGGATGAGTGAAACCTTATAGGTTTTTGCTCCTATATTTGTTTGTTGATTACTCTGATATTATGCTATGAATTTCTATACTTGTTTCTATGCTAACCAAATATAAGAAGTTTGCTTTGCTTAAAACTGTGCTTTGCAGAAACTGCTTCAGATTCAATCAGGTACAACACAAGCATCAGGGATTTGTCTTCATCAAATAGGGGGAGATTGTTGAACCAAGTGGTGTTCAAGCTTTGAAGAATCCAAACCCTTTGAAGGATGTTGAAGGCTTGGTTGTGCTTGGTGTTGCTGACCTGTCTTAGATAGGATCTGGGGTAGATTGTTTTGTAATCCACTCTTGATTGAATCAAAGCATAGGCATTCTCAATCTTTTTAAAAGAAAAGTGTTTTTCAAACTAAGTGAAAAACAACCGATTGTTTTCTCGAAACAATCGATTTTTTTATACTTAGATGTTTTTAGAAAAGATTGAAAACTGTTTTTCAAATGGTTGAGCTGTTAAAACCAAAACAACCGATTGATTCGAGGAAACAACTGATTGTTTGTTTTGGTACCATAACAGAAAAATTGTTTTTGTTTTGACTGAGCTTTAAATGATTCTAACTGTTTACGCTCCAGTCTTTAATGCTTTGACAAATCTTTAAAGGCAATTAATAGTTTCTTAAGATTTGATAACAAACGACATCTTTGAATATATTAAGAAAAACTGATTTGAGTAATAAGAATTAACACAAGTTTTTGAGTTTTTCAAAGAGTTGAGATTGCTTAGAGATTGAGATTGATCAAAGAGTGTGAGATGGGATTTCTGCTTGTATTGATTTCAGATTTGCTTTTGTAACAAGTGTAATCCTTGTATTTGTTGAACAAGTTTCTTTTGTGTGTTTGCTGAGAAGTGTTGTGTGTTCTTGAGGGGATGAAGATCAACATTCTTAGTGTTGGTGTGTTGGCCAAGAGAAGTGTGTGTCTTGAGGGGATCAAGGTCACTTTCTTGGTTGTGTTGTAAGTCATCTAGGTTTGATTGCTTAGTGGAATTCCTCAGTGGTTTCTGAGAAGACTGGATGTAGCTCTGGGTTTAGAGTGAACCAGTATAAACATCTGTGTGCATTCTCTCTATCCTTAACTCTTTAATTCCAGTTTTGATATTTGTAAACTGATATAAACAACCGATTGTTTTTTTGGTGCTGTTGTTTTTGCTTATTGTTTTGGCAAACTGGATTCCTTATCAATTGTTTCTTGAGATAATTTAAACCATTCAGCCCCCTCTAGTTTAAAGCCATCCATTCTAACAGATTGGTCAAGATGAAATCAACAACGCGCTTTATCATCTGCATGTTGAGAAGGGAGATATAACTTAGTATGTTTTTTTGCATAAAAACAAATGTTTTTAAGACTACTAAAACCTTGATGTTTGGCACTGTAGGATAGATCATTCCTTAAGAAGGGTATCATAAAATCTAGCCAAAAATTATATTGATATACATTTTGATGATATACAAGTTTGTACTCCTTGTCATCTAGCTAAGCAACATAAGCTACCTTTCTCGTTAAGTAAAACAAATAGCTAACCTACTTTTGACTAGATTCATATGGATATATGGGGTTCTTTGGATGTTCATTCTTTGCACGGGCATAGATATTTCTTTACCATTATGGACGATTTCAGTAGGTTTACATGGATTCATTTTGATGAAGAATAAAAGTGAAACTAGAGAGTTCATGCAACACTTTGTTATTCATTTTAAGAATCAGTTCAATAAAAGAATTGAGATAATTAGAACATATAATGGAAAAGAGTTTTGTTGGAAATATTTTTATGATAAATATGGCATAGTTCATCAAACATTGTGTAATGAAACACCCCAACACAACTCAATTATGCAAATTGTACTGGTATGGACCGAATGACTAAGTAGAGTCTCAACCCCACTAGCGGACCGACCGACCCAAGGCCCAGTCCCAGTGGGCCGACGGATGGTATAAATCTTATTACACCGAAATAGACTCAACAAACCTAATCCATGGTTAGTAACTAGGTAATGCAATCCTAAACGCAAACCCACTCCTTAACCTGGCCCAATAAGGAAAGCCCATTACAGGTAACATAAATAGCACACATTCCAAGGAGCAATATGTCATTAATTATTGTACACTTTCGAGTGTTGAATACCCCTTTCGTTAACTTGAGCGTCAGAGTAGCTTCTACAGGTACCCCCTCATTTG
Source organism: Phaseolus vulgaris (assembly GCF_051622355.1). Lineage (NCBI taxonomy): Eukaryota > Viridiplantae > Streptophyta > Magnoliopsida > Fabales > Fabaceae > Phaseolus > Phaseolus vulgaris. Next base: position 13,896,526 of record NC_143501.1, read on the forward strand.
GCATTCATCCAACACTGTACGACCGAGACCTAATAGGTAGAAAAGAGAAGCAGGCTAAGGTAGGAGTTGACCACACTTCAAGAGGGAAGGAGACGAAGTCAGCCAACAGTTCTCTAGGTCCTATCTCCCTCACAGGAACAATTGGCGCTCACCGTGGGACCGAGAGAAACTAACTGAAGAATGAAAGTATATGGTATCAACCTGAAGCATGGAGAGGATGAGTCAGGCCGGTCGGGTGATGTTGTTGCTATCTCTACAGAGAGAGATGGTCGAGATGAAGAAGAAAACCAAAGAGTTGCTAAGAAGAACGAACAGGAGATACAGGCTCTCCGAAAGGAGAACGAAGAGATGAAGAAGAAGCTGGCGGAAGGAGGACCATCTGCTAGACCGACCAATGTTGTTGGCATGTCCTACACCTCCCCTACCAACTCGAGATCGGTTGAAGAGACAAAGGACAAGGCTCCCACTCATGAGATGGATGGGGAATCTTATCTCAACAAGTCGGCCAGGATGACTATCATGCTGGACTAGACTCGCCGACACCCTTTTACCAACGCTTTCATCGAAGTGCCACTGCTGGACAAGTGGAAAGGGTTCAACAGGGATCGGTATCATGGCTCCACCGATCTGGACGAGCATATGGATGTGTATACTACCCATATAAGTCTCTACACCTCAGACGATGCAGTGGTGTGCCGAGTGTTTCCCACATCCCTGAAGGGAGCAACCCTCAGTTGGTTCACCAAGCTCCCACCCAACTCCATTACTCCATTCATAGCTTCGCCACACTCGTGTCAAAGTTCGAGACTCAGTTTGCCAACAGCAGGCCGCACCACATGACATCAATCGCCCTGGTGGGAATCCGTCAGGAGAAGGGAGAGTCGTTGTGTCGATAGGTTTAGCAAAGTGGCAATGAGCATTCAGAATCTTAGCTCGGACGTTGCCATGCATCACATGCTGACGACCTTGTGACCGGTTTGCTGATAATCTGTGTATGCAGTCAGCCGCTAGCCTTAACGAACTTAGGAAGAGAGCAGCTAAGTTCCTGCAGCTAGAGGAGCTCAGGGAGTTTCGCAACCAGGCTCGAGCAGAGGTCAGCGGGGAGAAAAGAATGAACGAGATGGATCGTCAAGGCCGATGGAGCCAGCGTGGCGATAAACACAAATATAACCGAGGAGATCGGGGAATCCGATTCCCAAGGTATACCCCCCTGACGGCCGAAAGGGGGAGAATTCTGGATGAGGCACTCAATGCCGAGTTGATTCCTCCTCCTAAGAGGGTGGCCAGCCTGAATAACGCCGACCGAAGAAAGCAATGTCGGTATCACATGAACAACATGCATTCTATTGTAGAGTGTCAGGCTTTGAAGGATAAGATTGAGGAGCTCATCCAAGCCGGAAACCTACTAATAAGTGCCTAATTTCAGTAATATTTCATATTAAAATATAGGCACTTATGAGGATTTATTGCTAATTTACATATAAAATAATCCTTAATTTATGAATTTATACCTTTTTACATTTTTTATGAGCTTTATTTGAATAAGAGCATTTTATTCCCAAATTTGGTGTTAATTGCATATTTCTAGGGAGGATTGAAGATTTAGAGTAAAGGAGAATAATTTGAGCCAAAAAGAGAAAGCTGGAAGGTCCCAGAATGGAAAAAGATGCAAAGAAAGATTGAGTCTTTTTATGGTTTATCATTTAGCCATTAGCACGACACAGGAAACAACCTAACCCTAGAAAACTAGGATAAATAGAGGGCTAGAGGCTCAACCCTAGTGTTTCAGATTGAGAGGAAACACCATAAAGTGAATTGTAACCCAATTGGGAGAATGAAAGGTGCTAGAAGTATGTGTGGCTAATTCTATCCTTTGGGATTGGGAGTAATCTGCTCAAACTCTTATGTATTGAGGTAAAATCTTATATATTAATATTTAGTTCTTGATTGATTATTAGTATTGTTGTTTTACTTTTAATTTTCCGTGACAAATTGAGAATCTTAAATCTGACCGGGAGGTATTTTTAGGGTTCGGACCTAAACAACAATACTTAACATATTTGAGTGCTACTGATAGACTTGAAATGTTAATTTCCATTAACTTCTGAGCTTCGTTCTAAGTTGTTCTTATAATTATGCGAGGGATCGATAGTTAGGGAACATTCTTAAGGATTTTTTATGTGAGAAATCGATATAAATGATTTTCATACGGGCATCAATTTCCATCAAAGAACTTAATATTGACATGCTAATCAAAATATATAAGAGTGAGAAAGATAAAACCTAATCCCTATTTTTCCAACTTGAAGCAACCAATTCTTTATCTGTTTTTTTATTGATAAGTGCCAACACAATTAATTGAAAACTCTTTTTATTGTTCTGTTTTTATATTTAGCGATTATTGTACTCGATAATTCACTGTTCCTTGTGGGATCGATATCCGTCCTTAGGGACAATTATTACTTCTGAAAAACGCAGTGCACTTGTCGTAGAAAGTCATCAAGTTTTTCCTAGACTGTTCATCATGGGTGGCCGAGATACGAGGCACTCCCCTCGTAGAGATGAGCCTGCCAAAAGAAGGCGTTCACCTCACGAGCCTGGGACGATCGAGACTGCAGGGACGACCGACGATCCAGAAGAGACAACCCTCCATGGAGGGATAATCACCCTCGGGAGACTGAAAGAAAGGGGAACCAAGAGGTTATTAATATGGTAGCCGGCGGCTTCGCTGGAGTGGGAAGTACAAACAGTGCCTGAAGGAAGCATCTTCGGGTTGTACACCAGGTGAATGCGGTGACATTCCGACCGAGGATGCCACCCATCACCTTCACAAATGATGATTTCAAAGGAGTGGACTATTTCCAAGACGACCCGATGGTGATATCGGTCGACATAGACAGATTCACCATCAGGAAGACTTTGGTAGACCAATAAAGCTCAGTAGATATCCTCTACTGGAAAACGTTTAAGGCCATGAGGATACCCGAGGCCAAGATGGTGCCTTACGACGACGACGTGGTCGGCTTCTCGGGCGAAAGGGTGGGAACCAAGGGCTACATCGAGCTCTACACCACCTTCGGCGAAGAGAAAGAGTTGCAAGACAATCTAGATTCGGTATTTGGTAATCGACGCCAATACCTCATACAACATCCTCCTTGGACGGTCGTCCATCAATAAACTGATGGCGATCGTGTCAACACCTCACTTAGCGATGAAATTCCCTTCATCGTCAGGGGACATCCTCACGGTCCATGTTGACGAAAAGGAGGCAAGGGAATTCTACGCTGAAAGCCTCAGGGTAGAGCCTCTGAGGAACAACCAGTCTCCCAGGCGCAAGTCCTCTCAAAGAGACCGATCGCTTTGAGAGAACCAGCTGATGCCGATTGAACTAACGGTTGCTCTGATGGATCTCGACCCACAAACGACCGAGGATAGGCTGGAGGCCAGAGAAGATCTACGACGAGTACCCCTCCTAGATGAGAAGTGTAGTACTTGAGTGGGCATGGCCATGGCGGCCAAAGTAATGCATGTCACGCTCAAGAAAAATGTAGATCTGTTCGCATGGACACCATCCGACATGTCGGGAGTAAGCGTGAACATCATCACACATAGGTTATCAGTGTTTAAGGAAGCATGACTGGTTGCCGAGAAGAAGAGAGATTATGGCGACGAGAAAAGCCTAGCAACAAAAGCAGAAGCCGAGAAGCTTCTGTCGGCCGGGTTTATACGCGAAGCTTGATATACAACCTGGTTGGCCAACGATTTAATGGTGACCAAGCTGAACGGTAACTGAAGAATGTGTGTGGATTACAGGAACCTTAACAGCGCATGCCTGAAGGACTCGTATCCTCTCCCCAATATTGATCAACTGGTAGGTGGAGCGGCCGGTCAAAAGATTCTCAATTTCCTAAATGCTTACTCTGGTTATAACCAGATAAGCATGCACCCTCAAGATAAAGAGAAGACGACCTTCATGACGACCGATGCTAATTATTACTACAAGGTCATGTCGTTTGGCCTGAAGAATGCTGGGGCAACCTACCAGCACCTCTTGGATAAAATCTTCCAAGGACAAATCGGTTAGTGCGTAAAGGTCTACGTCGATGACATCGCCGTGAAGTCCGACTCCTTTGATTGACACATCGAGGACCTCGAGGACGTCTTCAAGGCCCTCAGAGGGACCAACATGAAGCTCAACCCCGAAAAATGCACATTCGGGGTTGAAGAAGGAAAGTTCCTAGGTTTTATGCTGACCCACAGGGGGATAGAGGCCAACCCCGACAAGTGTCTGGCCATTGTCTACATGCGAAGCCTGAACAACATAAAAGAGGTGCAACAACTCTTAAGGTGCCTGACAACCCTTTCTAGGTTCGTCCCCCGCCTGGCCGAGAGAACAAAGCCAATGGTGCAGCTGCTTCGAAAGGCGGCAAAGTTCAGCTGGGACAACAGATGCGAGGAAATCTTCAAGCAACTAACGGATTTTCTAACATCCCCGTCGGTCATTCAAAAGTCGAAGCCCAATCAGCCCATCCTGGTATACCTAGCGGTCTCGGAGGAAGCAATCAGTGTTGCGTTGGTGCAGGAGGTGGAAGGCGAAGAACGACCGGTATATTTCGTTAGTCGGACACTCCATGCGGCCGAGACAAGATACCAGATGATCGAAAAAGTGGCTCTCACCCTTATCTTGACAGCAAGACGAATGCACCCTTATTTCCAAAACCACTCCATCATGGTAAGGATCGACTGCCCCATCTTTAAAATTTTATCTTAACCCGATCTTGCAGGGCAGATGATAGAATGGTCGGTCAAGCCCTTTGAATTCGACATCAAGTACCTACTGAGAGGGGCTATCAAGTCTCAGAGCCTGCCTGACTTCAAAGCTGAGCTCATTATGGAAGGACCAGGCGACCTCCTCCTAGAACAGGCACTTCAATTCGGGTACAAGGCAACCAACAACCAGGCCGAGTACGAGGCCCTGCTCGCTACGTTAAACTTATCCTACGACACGGGAGCTCGTGAAGTCATATGCAAAAGCGACTCCCAAGTTATGGTCAGCCATATTAAAGGGGAGTTTGAGGTGAAATAACCCATGCTGCAGCGGTACTACCATGCCGCCCGAAACAACATCGCCCGCTTCAAAAGGCACCTGTGGAACACATACCGAGGCAAGGAAAAAAAAGGTTCGACGCCCTGTCTCGGCTCTCGGTCACGAAGAAGAAAAGCCATCAGTGATCAGCCATACAAATATGGCTAAGACAAACGATGAAGCAATAGTGTGTTCGGTACACCATGATAAATGAAGATCTATACCGAAGAGGCTACTCACCCCCCTGCTTAAGTGCATCACCAGAGAGCAGGTCGAGTATGTCATCACCGAGATACATCAGGGGGTGTGCGACAACCATTTGGGAGCCCGAATAATGGCCGCTAAGGTCCTTAGGGTCGACTACTATTGGCCGACCGTGCAAGGGGATTGCACCGAGTATATGAAGAAATGCACCAAATGCCAAGAGTCCGGCCCTCTGCACCATGCTAAACCAGAAATGTTGCACAACCTCACGTCCCCATGGCCATTCACCATATGGGGAATGGACATCATCGGCCCCTTCGCACCAGCGAAAGGGCATACCAAGTTCATCTTTGTTGGAGTCGATTACTTTAAAAAATGGATCGAGGCCGAGCCACTCACATCCATTTTCGCCAAGAATGTGCAAAACTTCGTTTGGCGAAGTATCGTGTGTTGGGTCGGCATACCGAACATGATAATAATAGAAAATGGCTGACAATTCATTGACCAAGGGCTTCAGTCCTTTTATGCCGACCTCGGCATTAAATCCATAATGGCCTCGGTTGAGCATCCTCAGACCAATGGGCAGGCTGAGGCTGCCAATAAGGTCATCCTGAACGAGTTGAAGAAACGTCTCAGCAAGGTGAAGGGCCGATGGACATAAGAGCTGATAGAGGCATCACGATCTTTCCTCGCCAGCTCCAACACCACGTGCGCTTCAAGTCCACTCTACAGATTGTCTTTTGAGAACCTGAAAACACAGTATGGCGCCTCTGTGGCCGGTGGCGCTCTGACGCTCAAGTCAGTAACAGGAACACCCAAAAACTGAGAGAAAACTAGGTGCTGTAGAACTGTGTCTAAGTGCTCTCAACGAAAAGAATCAGTCGTAATGAACGTACCTCTGCAAATTCTGTTACGTTTACCTTTTATACCTAGGTTTTTTCTCTCTCCAGACGGTTACGCTTTGGACGCGTGGCTCGCATCCAACCCTGCACGTGTCATCATCTGGGCTGGGGTAACTGGTAGTACCCAACCCTACACGTGTCATCATCTGGGCTGGGGTAACTGGCAATACCCAACCCTACACGTGTCATCATCTGGGCTGGGGTAACTGGCAGTACCCAACCCCACACGTGTCATCATCTGGGCTGGGGTGACTTGAGCATCATTTCTATGTAGCATCCAGTTACGCGGCCAAGTCTCCTATTCAAAGTGTAACCTAGCACGTAACACGCTCCAGAACACCACCCGACAAGGCGAGTATCGGATGCAACAAAGTACACCGTCTCTGTGATATCGCTTGTCGCAAGTGCCACCTTCCTCTCTGCCACGCCATGCCTGTTATAGATGAGGAAATCTCGCCATCAACGAATGTCCACTCTGGGAATCCCGTCATCGATGAGCAAGTTGTTTCCTCCAACTCACTTAACCTTCACGCTTCATGCTGACGTAACAATCATCTTTACTGAACTTACACGCTTGAACTTACTCGCCCGAACCTCCAACAACTTCAACTAAGTTTACTGGGAAACCCGACGATGTGCTTCTTGTGGCGATTCCAGACCACCTGATCTTCCATTATCTAACACGGCGATGACACGAAAACCTGGCGACAACCGACCACGTACACTGAAGAACGCCACTTCCACAAACGGCGACTATGTTGACTTCTTGACCACTCATCTTTCTCTTGTCCACGTCATCACACCCGATGACCTGATCGGTACACAAGCCCCCCAGTCTTAAGCTGCGATTTGTCCAGCGAAAAAACTAAGAACTTGAATTTTCGGCGATCTACGTGGCTTTTTGCACTAACGCCCATACTATTTACTGATTTGACATTTCACCAACCCCCTCCTATCAAATGACACGTGGACTTATCAACGACTATTATTCACTGCCGTTTGCGCTTCTTGCAACGTTCAAAACTCTTAAAACCTTCGCGCCACTTCACTGTTTCATTATCTTCTTCTTCACTCCAAACTCCCGAAACACTTTAGCGAACACTTCGTCTCCCTCGATCATCATCTTACTCAACACACCTCTGATTATCAAAAGGTAACTTTTTTATCTCTCCCATTGATATTTGCTGCATTTTAATCGGTTTGCATCATCCATTAACTGTCTGGAGCATACGTTGTGGGTTGTTTTGTTCTTTGCTTTATCTTTTTCTGCGTTTAGGTTTTCTGGTTTTCTCTCTGCGAGCCCCCCTTGTTCGTTCTATTTTCTTCTTTTCAATCGAGTCATTCTGTTTATAAACCCTAATCTCTTCCCTTTTTCATCTTCTTTGCAGTTCTTCTGATGGCTCGCACCAAAACCACTCCAAACCTTCCTCCATCTTCTCGAAACCCTCCGTCGAAAACTCGTAAGGCCATCCCTTCGCGAAACCCCTCCTCTTCACGCAACTCACCAAGGGATCCCAGTGTCCCTTCGAGTCAGGCCGAGAGACCCGCATCCTCTCGACCCAACCAACCGCAACCAACCCCACCTCAAACCAGCGCAGCTGTGAGGCCCCCTTCTGACTACGAACGGTTGTACCCTTGGGCCACTTCAGCTTTGCTGGGTGAGACCTCTTCTATCAACACCGACCTTGACGTCCGTCGCCTCCAGAAAGGTGATAAAACTCATCTTTCCTTTAGTAAGGAGCATGATGACAAGGTGACCGTTCATCCTTGTCCCCTTGGAGAACCCATCTGCATCGACGACCAGGGGAGCAATGGTGAACCCTTCTGCTTCGTCTATGCCACCATGTTCAAGAAGGTCAAGCTCCGCTTCCCCTTCACTCGCTTCGAGAGGGAGCTCCTGACCGAGCTCAACAACAGCTGGGCGTTCATCAGGGCGTACCAGATTATATGCGCGCACTTGGGACACCCAACCTCCGTGGATGTGTTCCTCTTCTTGTTCGAGGCCAAGAACCCAGGTGATCGTCTATGGGTCAGCCTCAACGGGATTTCTGGGAGGTCCATACTCTCCATCTTCCAGCAATCCTACAAGGACTGGAAAGGTAAATTTGTACGTGTTTGCTGCAACGACCAAGACCCCACCCTCCTTGACGGATTTCCCTTGTACTGGGTGAACAAGGGAAAGAAGGAGTCTAAGGAAAATTTCAGGAGGGCTAGAGGTCCAGAAAAGATGGGGGAGCTTGACAAGGATCTATGCAACTTCTGGAAAGGAGTTGCCTCCTCCAACATAACCCTGTCCACCTCCTCCATCATCGCCTACGAATTCCTTGAAAGTCAACTGGACTTTCATATAGGTTTGTCTTCCCCTCCTCTCCGAGTTTCCCTTTCTCTGAGTTCACATCACCCTATCTTTTATATTGATGTTGTTTGTGCCATTCTGATTTGCGTGTAGTCTTGACTAGTTAGTCCATGCATTAGCTCACACTGCTTATTTTCTTGTGTATCATCAACTGCTTGAATTGGGCTGGTTTGTGATCATTGGTTTCTTTATGCAGATACAATGTTGGGGAAAGAAAGAATGGCTAGGCTGCGCTCCATTGCCAAACTTCATAATCTGGCGACGGGCTCCCAGACCATTCCCAACTCTGTCGCAGAAGCCGCTGCTGCCCAAGGCAAATCTCCACAAATTGGCCTATCCACTAACGTCGCTCTTCCTACCCTTGAGCGAAAGAAGCTGCCACCAAAAAGGGCTAAGAGGAAGACCCCCAGGGTGGTGTCGGATGAAGAGGAAGACGAAAGCACCGAAGACGGGCTAGTCTGCAAGAGAAAGAGGGCGACTGTAGCTGAGCCACCAACAGCTGAAGGCACCAGCCCTAACTACGCCAAGAAGCCCCCCAGCGCCTCCACACCCTTCGAGTCTGCTGGGGATGTTCTCCCTTCAAACGCCTCAGCTGCTGGAGCTACACAAGAACAACTTGCGGATACGCAAGCTTCCCCTCAACTTGCAGCAAAGCTACCTGCCTCACCACCACGCCACGAGATTCCCCTCGCCATCCAATCTTGTGAGGGTGGTGGCGAGAATCGACCTTCAATACCTCCTCCAACTCTAGCTCTTCCAGCCCCTCTCCAGGAAGCTCTGAAGTCCTTCACCGCACACTTAAATGCCATGGTTGTCGAGAACCTTCCTCAAGTTGTTGGTGAAGCTCTGAAGGATTCTCTGATCAAGTTCGAAACTGACAACCGCATTCATCAGGAAGAGGCGAGCACCGCGAGAGGCGAAGCTGGTAAACTTAAATGTGACATGTTGATGCAAGGGCTAGAGTTCTCGCGAGTGGAAAATGCTCTCAACGATGAGCTTCAAAGTTTGCGCAATGATAAGGCTGAATTGCGCCAGAAACTGCACGCCAAACTTCAAGAAGTCGTTGAGTTAGAGAGTAAGCTCGTTCCTATGAGGGCCAAAATAGCTGAGCTAGAGGAAGCCCAAAAAACTGGCGAGGCCAAGATGGCTAAACTGGAGAAGAGATCAACCGAGAGGGAAACCCTTCTGGGAAAGGTCGAAGCAGATCGGGACAAGAAATCTAAAGAACTGAGCGAAACTACCGCAGAGCTTGCCCAAGTGCGTGAGGAGAACAGTGGGTTAAAGAAGAAGATCAACGAGCTTGAACTTGAGGCTGCCCAGGTTCTTACCTCAGGCTTTGGGGCTGCTTTGGAGCAGTTTGCTTGTGAATTCCCTGATATCGACCTCTCTAAGTTCTCCGTGTACAATGAAGTGGTGGATGGCAAGATCATGCCTTCAACTTAACTGCTCTCACCTGCAACTTTAATTTTATCATCTTGAAAACTCTTGTATTTAACTTTTGATTTATCTGTAATAGCTTTCATTCCGTTCAAACTGCTTTGATATATATATATATATATATATATATATATATATGGCTCTAACTTTATCTGTTCTGCGATCATCCGATGTAACTGGCTAGCTTTTACTCAACCCAATTAACTTAGCACAAACCAATGCTTAATTCTCTGGAAATCACCTTAACCTGAACAAACTGTTAGTCTATAGCTGTACCGTCCCGTATCCGGGCGTTGACTAAGTCATAGTCAAAGTCAACGCAAGGCGTCGCCTAGGTGGAGGAATGCCAAGAGGAGGCGTCGCCTAGTGAAGGCGTCGCCCCACCAGGGCGTTGCTAGTTCAAACAGGCAAGCAGAAGCGTCGCCGAGGCAAGGCGTCGCCTAGGTGAAGGCGTCGCCCAATCAGGGCGTCGCCAGATCAAACAGTGCTAAAGTAAGGCAATCACGGTGTGGTTCCCCGATACCCATGGGTAGGAAAGACCATGGAGGGAGCGACGCCGTGGGAAGGCCTCAGGTCCCAATAGCACGGGGCAGCGATAAAGAGAAAGAAGAGGTGGCTTCAAGGCCATAGTAATAGTACTAGTGAAGGGCAGCCTGACTCGTGAAGTGCTCCTGCCGCCCCAGAGACGCCCGTAGGGCAGATACGACTCAAGAGGAAAGTCGCGCCCAGGGCAACCGGGTGCAGAGTACAAAAGGAAGGCAGATACGCTCTCAAAGTAAGTGACTAGATACTTGGGGGCATGAGTTGGCACCCCAAAAAGTCACCCCTAGCGCAGTAGCACTCACAGCAGGAGGACTCACACGTAGAAACGTCCCTAGATGGGCAGAAGCGTCCCCGGATGGGGCCATGGCGTCGTGAGGCCCTCCACGTGTACGACAGCCATGCCAGAATAGAAACACCCTTTAGTCAGGTGCCAGGTAATTAAAGGTTATTCAATACAGTTTCCCTTTCGAGCATTCAGGTACTATAATGGCTCCCGAGCGTTTCAACGTCTTAAATGCGCTACGTTTTCTAATTAAGCGCTTTAATGAGTGCGCTACGTTTGTGATTAAAAGCGCTTTAAGACGCTTTAAATGCTTGGGCAGTTTAAATAGCGCGGAGAATGTTGGAAAAAGGGTTGGAACTTTTGGCAAATTGACCGGAGAACTCTCTAGTTGCTTGCTCGTGCTTCAAAGTTACGTACAAGTGACTGGGAAATATTTTTGCCTGAAATAGACAACACACACATACACACAGTTCTTTTACCACCTTCAGAGTGCCATACGCGGCGCTCAGACACGTAGGTGAACAGTTTTTGGTGTTTCTTGCTGGCTGACTTGAGCGTCGGAGTGCACACGGCCGCTAGGGCGTCTCTTTGTCCTCTTTTTTGCAGGAATTCACAGGCAACCAGTGGGAAGGAGTCCCTAGCTGACGGTTGAGGTCGCGCACGAAGACGTCCTGGTCAACCGGACGGAACATTTGGCGCCCACCGTGGGGCCGATATAAAACATCAGTCCCATCACAAGTTCGAGAAAATCTATCAGGTTGCAGTAGCGCTGAAGGAGGTTGGAGTGACAATGGCCCCCACCAGACGAAGAGTAGCACGCGCAGCCCCAGCAGACCTATCCATGCAGCAGGTCCTGGAAATAATGAGGGGGCTGCAGCAGGACATGGCGGATTCGAAAATGGAGCAGGAACGCATGCAGGCAGACCTTGACGCCTCGCATGAGCGGAACGAAGAGCTCCACCGTGTGAATGAGGAGTTGCGCCAAGGCCTGAGAAACGATAGGAGGCGACCTGGGCATGACGACATGGAGAACCATTCCCCACCAAGGGAGTTTTCCACTCCTTTCTCACAGGAGATCCTAGACGCAGCGATCCCAAACACGTTCGCGGGACCCAAGGTGACCTTCACCGGGATGGAGGACCCAAAGACGCACCTGGCTGCATTTCACACGCAGATGGTCCTGATAGGCGGTTCTGATGCTGCCAAGTGCAAGCTCTTCATGAGCACCCTGACCGGGATGGCTATGGACTGGTTCATTAGCCTCCCAGAAGGTCATATCACATCTTTCCGCCAATTGTCGCGATTGTTCCGAGAACAGTACTTAGCCAACAAGGCCCCGCCGCCGGTCTCCTATGATCTGTTCGACGTAAAGCAGTATCAGGGGGAGACCCTGAAGGAGTATATCAATCGCTTCGGGGCCCAGGTCGTGAAGGTTGGCACAACAGAGGAGCCTATGATCGTGTACGCGTTTGTGAAAGGCGTGTGCCCCGGCCTCTTCGGAGAATCCATTATCCGCAATCGCCCTAGGACTTTCGCTGAATTACGGCGCAGGGCGGTAGAGCATATTGCTTCGGAAGGGGAGGTATGTGTGAAGCGCACCAGCGCCGTGCCCCCACGCCCGAGGGGACCAGCGCGAGTTCAACCCGTCAGAGTCAATGAGACCACGACGGGAAAAAAGAAGCCAGAGGCGAGACGCCCCTACGAGGCCAGAAAGCCCCAGCCCCGGGGCCCAGCGGGAGGCGAACGCCCCGCCAGAGAAAGAGCAAGACCGGCGAGGTACAACTTCGTGGTTGAGTTGAAGGATTTGATCGCCGTGCCCAACATAGCTGAGAGGCTGAGGCGACCGGCGAAGACCGACAAGGTGTTAGGGCCCCGTAAAGACTCTTGGTGCGAATTCCACGAGGCTTTCGGGCACCAAATTGATAATTGCCTGTCGTAGGGCTACCAGCTAGATGAGCTGGTGAGAACTGGGTTTTTGAAAGATTATGTCACAGATTCCACAACGACCGCCACCTTGCCGCCGCCGGCAGAGGAGCCAGCCCACGAGATGCCTGTGCTTGGCGAGGTCCACACCATTGCTGGAGGTTTTTCCGGCGGAGGACCCACCACCTCCCAGTGGAAGAAATACACGAGGGGGGTGAATTCAATCGAAGAAAGGCTCTCGGGGGAGCCTTGGGAGTCAGATATTGTGTTCACAAGAAGAGACCTCAGAGATGTGGTACCCCACGACAACGACCCCGTTGTCATCTCAGTCGTCACAGCTGGAAGGAAGGTCCACAGAGTGCTTGTTGATCAAGGAAGCTCGGCAGACGTCATGTTTCTGTCGACCTTTAATAAGTTACGGTTGTCCCCCGATCTGCTGAGTCCCTATACGGGATGTTTGTATGGGTTCGGGGATAACCAGGTAGAAGTCCGGGGGTACCTGGAGTTGAGGACTACGTTCACAGACGGAGAGGCCTCCCGTACCGAGAGCATCTGGTACCTCGTCGTGAACGCTAATTCTGCCTACAATATTCTGCTGGGCAGAACGGCATTAAACCGTCTGAGTGCGGTGTCCTCCACCCGTCACATGAAGATGAAGCTGCCGAACCTCAGTGGCCGGGTGATAGTCATCAGGTCAGACCAGGAGGAGGCGAGGAAATGCTATGAAAACAGCCTGAAAACGAAGAGAGGCGTATTCATGGTGTATGAACGTCCGCCGAGCGTGGACGCGACGATGATTGAGGGGACGCCCGCTGGGCTGACGCCTGAAGAGGCCATAGCGGAGAGGGCGATGCCCGAAGCAGATGTGCCAATGGAGGAAGGCCCTGACGACGCGGCACTCACGGAAGAGGCGGCGCCCGTCGAAGAGGCGGCACCCGTCGAAGATGATAGCAGGGAGCAGCCTGCAGCTAACTCCATAGAAAGGGAGATTGGCGGCAAAACTTTCAAGTTAGGAAGTTCGCTAAGCCCAGAAGAACAGGAGGGGGTGGCAGGAGTGATTTCGCGCCCCCTGGACGCCTTCGCATGGTCCGCTTCGGACATGCCAGGCATCGACCCCGATTTCCTGTGTCACCACCTCAGCATGGACGCCACGGTCCGCCCCGTGCGTCAGAGAAGGAGAAAGTTCAACGAGGAACGACAACAGGTGGTGAAAGACGAAACGCAGAAGCTGCTGAGCGCTGGCCACATCAGGGAGATTCAGTACCCTGAGTGGCTCGCCAACGTCGTCTTGGTGAAAAAGATGAACGGAAAGTGGAGGATGTGTGTTGACTTCACAGACCTGAACAAGGCATGCCCAAAGGACTCGTATCTGCTGCCCAGCATCGATGCCTTGGTAGACAGTGCGTCCGGCAGCAAGGTGCTAAGTTTCCTGGACGCCTTTTCAGGGTACAACCAAATCAAGATGCACCCCAAAGACGAGAGCAAGACTGCATTCATGACTGAGACATGCAGTTACTGCTATAAGGTGATGCCCTTCGGGCTGAAAAATGCGGGCGCCACGTACCAGAGGCTAATGGACAAGGTCCTGGCGCCAATGCTTGGGAGGAATGTGTACGCTTATGTGGACGACATGGTGGTGGCGTCGCAGAATAGGGTGCAGCACATGGCAGACCTGGAGGAGTTGTTCAACACAATATCCAAATACCGCCTCAAGTTGAACCCCGAGAAGTGTGTCTTCGGGGTAGAGGCCGGTAAGTTCTTGGGTTTTTTGCTCACCGAGAGGGGGATAGAGGCGAACCCCGACAAATGTGCGGCTATTATCGCCATGCGGAGCCCGACATCGGTAAAGGAGGTGCAACAGTTGACAGGGCGGATGGCGGCGCTCTCGAGGTTTGTTTCCGCCGGAGGAGAAAAGGGGCACCCGTACTTCCAGTGCCTCAAGAGAAACAGTCGCTTCGCATGGACTGATGAATGCGAAGCGGCTTTCATTAAGCTGAAGGAGTACCTGGCGACGCCACCGGTCCTCTGCAAGCCGGTAACGGGCGTGCCCCTCCGGTTGTATTTTACTGTAACGGAGCGGGCCATCAGTTCTGTGTTGGTCCAAGAGCAGGACCAGAGTCAGAAGCCCATCTACTTCGTAAGTAAGGCCTTACAGGGGGCTGAGACAAGGTACCAAGCACTAGAGAAGGCGGCGCTGGCGGTAGTGTTCTCTGCTAGGAGGCTCCGTCATTACTTCCACAGTTTTATGGTGGTGGTGATGACCAATCTCCCTATACAGAAAGTGCTGCAGAAACCTGATGTGGCAGGAAGAATGGTACGCTGGGCAGTGGAACTGTCAGAATTCGACATCCAGTACGAGCCTAGAGGATCCATCAAAGGGCAGGTGTACGCAGATTTTGTAGCAGAACTTTCGCCCGGAGGTGAGCAAGAGGTGGAAGCGGGTTCGCAGTGGCTGCTCTCGGTTGATGGCTCTTCAAACCAACAAGGGAGCGGTGCAGGAATAGTCTTGGAGGGACCCGACGACATACTGATCGAGCAGGCCTTGCGTTTCGCCTTCAAGGCAAGTAACAATCAGGCAGAATATGAGGCCCTGATAGCAGGAATGCTCTTGGCGAAGGAGATGGGCGCACAGAACCTCCTGGTGAAGAGCGACTCTCAGTTGATTACGGGGCAGGTGTCGGGTGAGTTCCAAGCGAAGGACCCACAGATGGCGGCGTATCTAAAATACGTCCAGTTGTTGAGAGGGGCGTTCAACGCTCTTGAGTTGATACACGTCCCGAGGGAGCAGAATGCCAGAGCTGACCTGCTCGCAAAGCTGGCCAGCTCAGGCAAGGGGGGTAGACAGAGGACAGTGATCCAGGAAACCCTCAAAGCTCCGCGTCGTTTCGTGGAAGACAACAGGGTGGATGTCCTCCAGATTTATACATCAAGGGGAAGGCCAAGGAGTCATTCCTCTTTGACCCAAGATACGCAGAGGGCGCCCCGCATCAGCATATACGCGGGTGTGCCTGAAGAAGAGCATATGCAGGTCTGCGTTTTGTCCAAGGGAGACACCTGGATGACGCCCTATAAACGATACCTGGCGGATGGGGCTCTTCCAGTGGACCCTGAAGAGGGTAAAAAAGTCAAAAGAAATGCCGCAAGATATACTTTGGCGGATGGGGTGCTGTTCAGGCACGACTTCACTCACCCTATCCTAACATGCGTCAGTGGCGATGAGTGCACCAGGATAATGGCGGAGCTACACGAAGGCATCTGCGGAAGCCATGTAGGAGGAAGGTCCTTAGCTTCCAAGGTAATACGCGCAGGTTTCTTCTGGCCAACAGTGAAAGAGGATTGCGCACGGCACGCCTAGCGGTGTAGGCAATGCCAAAAGCACGCCGACTGGCACAAGGCGCCGCCAGAAGAGTTGCGGTCCATATACAGCCCGTGGCCTTTCCATACATGGGGAATTGACATCCTGGGCCCTTTCCCACTGGCAATCAGGCAGATGAAGTATCTGATCGTCGCCATCGAATACTGCACTAAGTGGATAGAGGCAGAGCCCGTGGCACAGATCACGGCGCATAAGGTACAACATTTCGTGTGGAGAAACATTGTGTGTCGCTTTGGCGTACCCAGGCGCCTGATATCTGACAACGGGACCCAGTTTGCCAGTCAGCAGTTGAGAAATCTGTGTGCTGAAGTAGGAATCAAACAGGTGTTTGCATCAGTTGAGCACCCCCAGACTAATGGGCAGGTAGAATCGGCAAACAGAGTTCTGCTGAGGGGGTTAAAAAGAAGGTTGGAGAAAGCCAAAGGGGCGTGGGCGGAAGAGGTACCAAGGATCGTATGGGCCTATAACACCACCCCCCAATCCTCTACTATGGAGACGCCTTTCAGTTTGGTTTACGGGTCGAACGCGATGATTCCAGTAGAAATACATGAAAGCTCACCACGTTTTCAAAACTTTGTGGTGGAGGAGTCCAATGAAGAGAGGCGGGTAAACCTGGATCTGCTAGAATAGGCCAGGGAAGAAGCTAGAATAAAGCTGAAGCGATGAAGAGAAGAGTAGAGCGGCAATATAGCTCTAAGGTAAAGCCGCGACAGTTTCAGGTGGGCGACCTAGTGATGAGGAAAGCCCACCCATACGAGTTGGAGAATAAGCTGTCTCCCAAGTGGACTGGACCCTTCAGGGTTACTGAGGCTAAGGGCAATGGTTCGTACAACCTGGAGACCTTAGATGGAGGCCCTATCCCGCGCAGTTGGAATGCAGCCAACTTAAAATTTTATTTCAGTTGACTTATGTAAGCAGTATGTAACAATTTAGTTGAAGGGGACGCTCTTTTTCCCTTTCGGGGGTTTTTTAACGAGGTCACCCTAATAAAAGGAAAAACCAGTTGAGAAAAAGAAGTGCCTTGGTTTTCAGCCTTTATCTTTCCTTGTTAGAAGTAATGTGATGCGCCGCCTAGGCCATGGCGTCGCCAAGAAAGAAGGCGTCGCCCAGGTCATGGCGTCGCCCAGAACGAAGGCGCCACCTAGATAAGGGCGTCGCCCTGAGCAGGCGTCGCCCAAGTGAAGGCATGCATCGTTGGAAGAACGAGACGAAAAGAAAGCGCGCAGTACATGAAGCATATGCAAAGTAAAGTAGCGTTACAAAAATCAAGTATGACATTGAAAAATTGTTGTTACAAGCAATGTTCAGTAGTACAATGGGAACAGCACAAACGAAGCAAACACTACAAATTATGCAAAAACACGAACAAGCCATTTCTCAGCGCTCATCAGAGTCATCACTGGAGGAAGGCGAAACCTCTTTTCCAGCCCGCAGCGCTCGAGTAAGTCGTGTCCTCTTTTCTTGGTTTAGCTTCGAACCTGCACCAGGGGAAAAGACGCGTTAGAGGCACCATGAAGAAAGACAGGCGTAGTTAGAAAGTAACGAAGGTCGAGTTTCCTAAGGCAGTGGTTCTTACGTATGTACTTCTCAAGAGTCCCAGTGTTGAACTCCAGGCTGATCACCGTAGCAGAGTCAAAACCTCCCGCCTCAGCAAGAATCCGGCAAGCTATTTGATCACTTGGAGCTAGATTCTTGAGGGGTTTGGCTTTGAGGACCTTTTCCTCTCTCACCCAGTACAGCGGAAACCCATCCAGGGCGTCGGGAACAAGATCAGTACGGCAGATCTTGAAGAACCGGCCTTTCCACCCCGTGAACGAGCTTTGAAAGGGTGTGAAGAGAACTCTTCCGGGTACATTGCTGAGAGTTACCTAGAGGTTGTGTCTCTGCCTCTTCACCTCAAAGAAGTGAAGAAAGAGGTCAACCGAGGGTGCACAACCCAAAAACCCGAAGAGAACATCGAAGGCTTTGACAAAGGCCCAGTTGTTGGGGTATAACTGAGCCGGAGCGACGTTGATCTCCGTCAGCAGTTCCTTCTCGAACCAGGAGAAGGGTAAGCGCACCCCGATGGTCTTGAACACCACCTGGTAAAAGTAAAAGAAAGGGACCCCATCGTTGGCCCGTTCGTCTCCACATACTGGCTCCCTTAGAGTGCAGGGGAGCACAGCGATGTCGTCGTCATGCCTCCTCGCGAAGGCCCGGTGGTCATAGGAACATGACTCCCCTTTGTGCTCCCGTACGGCCCTGGTAGAGAGTAAGCATGAACACTCGTCAAGAAGTTCATTCGAAGCCCAAGGGTACAAGTCTTTGGGGCGAACCCTCGAGGAAGCAGCGTGAGATGACATTCTCTAACAAGATCAGGACTGCCAGAAATGCAAGAGTTGAGTGAGGGGAGCGAAGGCTAGAACGAACCTTCGACAGAGAAGAAAGGGTGCAAGAAGAAAGAACGCAAGTAGGTTATGAAGAGTGAGAAAATGATGAAGATAGTTCCAGAGCTTGAAGAGTTAAATAAAGCGGTTAGAGCGCCAAAAGACGTGAATGGATGCACCGCACGATTGATACACGTGGCAGAAGATGAAAGGATAACGCTGGCACCACTGGTTTAAATCAGAAAACGTCGTGTCAGCAGAATATCCAGTGGTACGATGTGCCGCCGGAAGTGAGTCAGGGGTACAGCAGGAGTCAGAAAATGGAATGACTAGATGCCCCATCAATCATACAAGCAGCGCCACGCGGATCAAGTCGAATGACGGAACGTCCCATCAGCTATACAAGGAGCACCACGTGGATGGCACAGACAAAGCCTTGGGCTCTTCGCTGCCATCAGGCATCGACCAAGGCGAGAATCAAAGTGAATGTCGAAGTGAAGGTAACGCCCGAGGCGTCGCCCGGAAGGATGTGAAGGGCGACACCAGCGTGAGACGTTACGGGCGTCGCCAACCCAAATACCAACTGGCGTCGCCTCCCCGATACCCACAGGTAGGAAAGACTGTGGAGGGAGACGAAAGTGAAGGAAGCAGAGTCAGCTGCTGGCGTTGTTTCCCCGATACCCACGGGTAGGAAAGACTGTGGAGGGAGATAAGATCGCCAGACGCCAGCGAATTACTGGCAGGGCGTTCCCCGATACCCACAGGTAGGAAAGACTGTGGAGGGAGACGAAATCAAAGAAGGCAAAGTTAGTCACAGGCGTCACCTCCCCGATACCCACAGGTAGGAAAGACTGTGGAGGGAGACGAGACCGCCAAACGCCAGCGAATCACTGGCAGGGCGTTCCCCGATACCTATGGGAAGGAAAGACCATGGAGGGAACGGACCCCCCCATAGCACTCAGCGTTTTAGACACCCGGGGACGATACAGCGCTGCTGTAGCAGTCCTCTCCTTAGGCGTGGGTGCTGAGCGTTAAGGGTCAAAGAAAGGACCTTTCGGTATCAGAAACGTCCCGGGGACGATACGGCGTCACTAAGTGAGCCTCTCCACGGGCGTGAGGGTTGACGTGCAACCTTTCCCGATCATACGAAACCGCCCAACAAAGTGAAAGAAATGGGCGGAACACAGATAAAATAATTGAAGCGCGTGAAGGGAAAAGATGAGAATGAGATCGCATAAGCAGAATCGTATGTGGCAAAGACATAAAGGCAATCATACGAACATCCCAAATCAGTAACAAGAGTACGGATAGTTCAAAGGATTACAATTTTTAACAGATAAAATCAAAAACGAAGGTAAAGTATGAAGCAGTTAAGTGTGAAGCTGAAGGTGGCGGGTGAGAGACGGCGGCTCAGTCTTCCAAGTCCATGGGCACGACCTTCCCGTCGACGACGTGGTGAGTGGGGTCGCAGTTCGAAATATTAATGCCCGTGTTCTCGCAGGACGCCTGGGCCAGAGCCTCTTGGAAACCCTCCTCAAACGCCCCCGCCATCTCCCCAGTCAGCTCTTGAACCTCCCCTTCTAGTTCGGTGATCCTGGAATCCTTGGATGTCAATTGTTTCTCCAGGAATTCCTTCTCCACCCGGAGCTTATTAGCCTCGGCTTGTAGAAGGCTCAAAGCTTCAGCCTTAGCAGTCAACGCGTCTTCTTTTTCACCCAGCTTCTGCCCCCAAGCAGCATCCAACTCATCAAGTTTTTTCCGCTGCACCTCGGATGTGAGAGCCGCCTCCTGGAGGCCAATGTTTTGGATTTGATAGGAGGTGAGCTGGGCCAGTTGAGCGGCATGCGCCTGCTCCAGTTCGTGCGCGTACGCCTCAGCTCCCTCCCTGCCCTCCTGGGCCAGTCTTAGCAGAGATTGGGAAGCTTCCTCCTTAAGTCCCCAGTTCTGCTTCTCCTCCTTCAGCGCCACCACCTCTTGCCTCAGCTTGCGAAGAACCTCCCTCCCTTTGATGGCATTTCGAGCCTGAGTGCGCCATTTGATTGCCACCGCCAAGAAGGCCCCCATATAGTAAGGCATACCTCCCCCTTTTTGAGGATCAGTAGGCATCATCCCCTCGGTGAAGCCCTGCTCAACTCCCTATGGATGGAGCGAGGAATCCGGGGTTTGCGCGAAGTTGAGCCAGGGACTGATACAGGAGGGGCGGAGCCCGACGCTTCAGCTACGTCGCGATGCGGCAACGGCGAAGGTGGGGGAACCAAGTCAATCCTTTCCTCTCGCTCCTCGTGGACTGGCGGAGGCGGCAGTGAGGTGGCACTGGGAGGATCGTCCCTGAGAGAGTTCCCATCGCCGGGGGGCGCGGCGGGTGAAGCAATGAGACCCGTAGCCCTCCTCTTATGAGGAACCAGAGCAGAACCCGAGCCTTCGCTGTCGGAGACTACTATCAACACCCTTTTTCCTTTATTAGGACGCGCTGAGGCAGGGGTTAACGCCATGGCTAACGGAACCGCAGCGATGGGAGAAGGAGAAGCAGGTGGTGATGGGATCGGCAGGGAAGCAACGGTGGGCACGTCGGAGGCTACGGCGTCCCCGCCTTCCTTGGTAGATTTTGCCTTTTTCAAAAATTTGGCAAGAGCCAGCCGTCTCGAGGAAGTCATCACTGAACCTGCAACAGCGAAAAATAGTAAGGTAAAGTTTGGTTCAGAGGAAGCAGAGGGAAAATTCTATGACCAAACATATGCAGATAACCACAACAACTAATGCATCATAAACAATCAAGGGCAGATACCGAAGTACGTAGAAAGCCCATGGGCATTGAATTCGTTCGCGATGAGTTTGGCGATATCGAAGACTATCCCCAGTCCCGCCAAGGCTTTGCACACATCCCGGTCAGGCGGAGCAAGCTCGTCCAAAGCCAAGGGCTTCATGGTTATGGGTTTGTCTGTCCAGTACAGGGGAAAGCCCTCTAGGATGGTAGGATCGCGCTTGGTCGCACGAACCTTGAAGAATTTCCCCTTCCATCCTTTAAACGAATTCTGGAAGAGCGTAAGAATGATGCGGCGGGCGATGCCAGAAAAGCTCATCCAAAGGCTCTTCCCCTGTTTCTTTACTTCGAAGAAGTGAAGAAAAACGTCCATAGAGGAGGGAACACCTAGATAGCCGCAGAGAATTTGGAACCCCCTCACGAAAGCCCAACTGTTGGGGTGAAGTTGGGCGGGAGCAGTGTTTATCTCTGTCAGTAGCTCTTTTTCGAAAGAAGTGAGGGGCAGACGCAGGCCCACCCTCTTGAGCACCATTTGATAGATGAAGAAGAAGGGGCATCCCCCAGTATCCCGTGAGTCCGCACAAACGGGCATCCCAGGTCGCACCCGGCTTACCAGGACTTGGGAGTCGTGATTTTTGTGGAAAGCATTGAAATTATAGAGAGCAGGGTCCCCCCTGTGAGCCTCCACGTCCTCAACAGAGTTCAGGAGGGAACATTCGTCCAGAAGTTCGTCAGGAGCCCAGTCGTATTCGCCCTTATAATAAGACTTAGGGAGCGGGGGAGGCGCGGTGGTCTTAGTTTTCGCCATCAATGCCAATGCTGAAGATCAAAAGAGAAAGAAAGGGTTCAGAGAAAAGGGGTTGGGGAGAAGAAAAGGGAAAAATGGAAGAACCCTAGGAAAACCCTACCCACATGATAGAAAAGAGGAACGAGAGGAACGAAGAGGCACACAAACGATATCCAAAGAAATGCAGTAATATGGACAGTCCCAGGCAGTTCATACAGTGAAGAGAAACATCAAGGAGGGGGAAAACCATACCTTTGGGGCTGAAGGGTGTGGAGAGCAGAAGCACGAATGAGCAGGGGTCGCGAGAGAAGAGATTCAGAGAAGATGAACAGTGAGAACGGATTCAGAGAAAATGGATGTAACAGTAGTGGCAAGCGCGGGGTTTGGGTAACTTGAATGTTACGAGAAGCGCGAGGGACATCAAATGATAACCGTGTGATGATGCCACGTGTTGCAAGATTAAGCGCTCAAGGGGAGCGCAAGAGGTTCTTGAAGACGACCGCACGATGAAACACGTGGCACGCGATTAAGCGCAACTTCAAAAGACATCATTTTTTCCCATTTCAGGGATGTCCAATCAGCCATTAAGAATACCTCTGTGGTTCAGAAAGTGTCACGTCAGTAATTCGAAGAGTTGCTGAGTCAGCAGAGAATGCCACGTCATCCGGATGGCACGCGGACGGCGTGGGCGAGGCTTTAGTCTTGACGCTGAAGACAAGTCTTCGGCGTAAGATTGGGGGCTTGTGTACCGTCCCGTATCCGGGCGTTGACTAAGTCATAGTCAAAGTCAACTGCTGGAGAGTCAAAGTCAACGCAAGGCGTCGCCTAGGTGGAGGAATGCCAAGAGGAGGCGTCGCCTAGTGAAGGCGTCGCCCCACCAGGGCGTCGCCAGTTCAAACAGCCAAGCAGAAGCGTCGCCGAGGCAAGGCGTCGCCTAGGTGAAGGCGTCGCCAGATCAAACAGTGCTAAAGTAAGGCAATCACGGTGTGGTTCCCCGATACCCATGGGTAGGAAAGACCATGGAGGGAGCGACGCCGTGGGAAGGCCTCAGGTCCCAATAGCACGGGGCAGCGATAAAGAGAAAGAAGAGGTGGCTTCAAGGCCATAGTAATAGTACTAGTGAAGGGTAGCCTGACTCGTGAAGTGCTCCTGCCGCCCCAGAGACGCCCGTAGGGCAGATACGACTCAAGAGGAAAGTCACGCCCAGGGCAACCGGGTGCAGAGTACAAAAGGAAGGCAGATACACTCTCAAAGTAAGTGACTAGATACTTGGGGGCATGAGTTGGCACCCCAAAAAGTCACCCCTAGCGCAGTAGCACTCACAGCAGGAGGACTCACACGTAGATACGTCCCAAGATGGGCAGAAGCGTCCCCGGATGGGGCCATGGCGTCGTGAGGCCCTCCACGTGTACGACAGCCATGCCAGAATAGAAACACCCTTTAGTCAGGTGCCAGGTAATTAAAGGTTATTCAATACAGTTTCCCTTTCGAGCATTCAGGTACTATAATGGCTCCCGAGCGTTTCAACGTCTTAAATGCGCTACGTTTTCTAATTAAGCGCTTTAATGAGTGCGTTACGTTTGTGATTAAAAGCGCTTTAAGACGCTTTAAATGCTTGGGCAGTTTAAATAGCGCAGAGAATGTTGGAAAAAGGGTTGGAACTTTTGGCAAATTGACCGGAGAACTCTCTAGTTGCTTGCTCGTGCTTCAAAGTTACGTACAAGTGACTGGGAAATATTTTTGCCTGAAAGAGACAACACACACATACACACAGTTCTTTTACCACCTTCAGAGTGCCACACGCGGCGCTCAGACACGTAGGTGAACAGTTTTTGGTGTTTCTTGCTGGCTGACTTGAGCGTCGGAGTGCACACGGCCGCTAGGGCGCCTCTTTGTCCTCTTTTTTGCAGGAATTCACAGGCAACCAGTGGGAAGGAGTCCCTAGCTGACGGTTGAGGTCGCGCACGAAGACGTCCTGGTCAACCGGACGGAACAATAGCAATAACATTTAACACGAAATCACTTACTGGGCAGTAGGCGTAGGTCAATCTTGATATCTGAAATATCGCTTGCCTGACCTGCCAAGTGACATGTGTATTTCTATGTCATCGCTTAAAACTTCGCTGATCTGGCTCTTGCCGTGTAAACTGCTTACTACCTCAATCTCAAAGCCATAGTCTTTCGGCGATTTCATTTTCCTTTTAACTGAAAAGCGTTCTCTGCGGAGCTACCTTATAACTTTTTATGACTTCATCTTTGCTCGACTGGGAGGAGAGCTGCCTTTCGGATCTCCCTCTACCTCCCAGAGCTCTCAACCTTTATTTTCCTCCACTCGTATGGGAAGGAGAGGTACCCTTTACGGATCTCCCTCTACCTTCTTCGAGTCTCTAACCTGAGATAACTTGATCATTGTCCCCTCATCTGGGGGTAAAGCCGCCTTTCGGATCCTTCCCTACCTCCCTGAGATTTAGAACAATGACCCGGACGGTGAGGTGTCTTCTGCGAACCTTCCCCAGCCATCCTTTAACTTCTTCCACCCTTCACACCGTACCTGAACTCGTTCAAGACAAGAAGGATTTTATCTACCCTCCCAACGCCCGCAAGCGCGGAAGTATTAACTGATCTTACTAGGTCAATATTGATGTTTCACTCAAGAGAAAAGGCGTTTTCCACCACCTTCCTTTCCCATATTTAAGGTCATCAACACCCCTGACTTTTCAGTTTCATCTTGCCTGAACTCACTTGAGGGTGAGAAGGACTTTTCCTGATGCCTCAACTTGCCCAGGGGTTACATCTCCTCCTCCCATAGATGCACTGAGGACTTTCAACTTGCCTCAATTTGCTTACGCAAAGAGGTCTTGCAATCTATTCTGGCCTGCACCCGCTCGGGGCGAGGAGGTCCTTTTAATCTCTTCTCGCCTACACTCACTCACGGCGAGGAGGTCTTTTTAATCTTTTCTCGCTACACTCGCTCACAGCGAGGAGGTCTTTTTAATCTTTTCTCGCCTGCACCCGCTCAAGGCGAGGAGGTCTTTTTAATCTTTTTTGTGTTGCCTCGAAGAGCATGAGGGCGTTGAGGACTTTAAACTTTGTTCTGATGCCTCCGATCGCACGAGGGCGACGAGGACTTAAAACGACATACTGGTGCCTCTGATCGCCAGATGGCGATGAGGACTTAAAAACTTTATACTTTGAAACTTTGTACTGAATGCATGCAATCTGAGTTTACCGTTGCCTTAAATCACGCAAGGGCGACAAGGTCTCTTTTCCGAAAACTTAAAAACGATAAGCATGCAATCTTAACAAACTTGGAAACTTTGATAAACTTCGAAACCTCCTTTATTGGGTGGCCTCGTTAAAAACCCTCCTTTGGGAAAAAAGAGTGCCTCCCTTGAAAAACTGTTTTAACTGAAACTGCTTTAAACTGTTCAAGTTAATCACTACTTACAATGCTTTAACTGTAATAAAACTTGAGATGGGTGGCGTTCCAAGTACGAGGAATCGCCCCTCCTTCCAACGTCTCCAAGCGGTAGGCGCCGTTTCCGAGTGCTTCGGTTATTCTAAACGGTCTTGTCCACTTGGGCGACAATTTGTTCTCCATCTCATACTGGTGGGCCTTCCTCATCACCAGGTCGCCATCTCGGAATTGCCTTGGTTTTATTATGGAGTTGTACTTGCGTTCGACTCTTCTCTTCACTGCTTCTGCCTTCACGCATGCTTCCTCCCTGACCTCATCCAGTAAATCCAAATTCGTCCTCCTTTCCTTATTCAAGTCTTCCGCCACAAAATTCTGGAATCTCGGCGAGCTTTCCTGGATTTCAACTGGAATCATTGCGTCGCACCCATACACCAAGCTAAACGGGGTTTCATGGGTTCCTGATTGCTCAGTTGTGTGGTATGCCCACACTATACGGGGAACTTCTTCAGCCCAAGACCCCTTGGCCTTCTCCAACCTCTTCTTCAAGCCTCTCAACAAAACCCGATTAGCTGACTCCACTTGCCCATTCGTTCGTGGGTGCTCCACAGAAGCAAACACCTGTTGTATTCCAACATCCCCGCACAGCTTCTTCAACAAGTGACTTGCAAATTGAGTCCCATTATCTGATACCAAACGCTTAGGCATGCCAAACCGACACGCAATATTCTTCCACACGAAACTCTGAATCTTGTGTGCGGTGATCTGGGCCACTGGCTCTGCTTCAATCCACTTCGTGAAGTACTCGATCGCCACAACCAAGTATTTCATTTGCCTGATCGCCAACGGAAAGGGTCCCAGAATATCAATTCCCCACGTATGCCAGGGGCTGTAAATTGACGTTAGCTCTTTTGGGGGCGCCTTGTGCCAATCGGCGTGCTGCTGGCATTGTTTGCAACACTGGGCATATTTCTTGCAATCTTCCCTCATTGTGGGCCAATAATAACCTGCACGGAGAGTTCTTGTTGCCAAAGCTCGACCTCCGATGATGTGATTCCAATAGCACAATATGAATGATTCTTGACATTCTTAGGAATCAACTTGAGTTGGAGATAGCTTAGGCACTTTTAATAGAATTGGATCAAGGTTCTATAATCAAGAACTCACCAAAACTTGCACCAAACACCAAACTCACATGGAAGACCCATTTCTTGCCAATTGAACCGATTAAAAGATGTAAAAATGCAAATGAACCGATTAAAATGCATAACAAATGAAATGAACCGATTAAAATGCTTCAAAACTGAAATGCACCAAACAAATCCAAGGAGAAAGAAGATGAACCGATTGAAACATGAAAATAAGCAAGAACACCGAATAGAAAGCAAGAAAGGAACCTAAGACATGTTTAGGAATTCAAATAGGCACGAAAATGGAATGAGAAGATGGAGAAGAAAGAGGACTTATGTGGTTGTAGTTCTTGGTTGATGAACACGCCACTTGGAGTGTGAAGGCTCCAAGATAAGTGTGCAATGCCGCCACTTGAGAGAACCAAGGCACTCAAGATGAGACTAGGAAGAGGAGAAGACAAGTTCTCACTACACTCAATCACCAATTTGGGAGAGTTTTGATACTACAAATTCCAAATCTGCATTATGAAGGACCTAAGCCCTCCTTTTATAGGAGCAAGGGCTGGTCATGAAGCTTACAAAACAAGCTAACCAAAAGTCCCTTGCATGCTACTCACTTCTAGCACCTAAAGTGAAGCATGAAGAGTCACCTTCTAGAAAATTCTAAACTAATGCCTAAAGATGCTTTTACAAAAGAGGTATCTAAGGTTTCCCTCTAAGCACCTTTCCTAAAAACTATGTATTTAAACATTCTATATTATTTACAAATTTATAAAAGAAACTATAAAGAGAGATATTTAAATGAAGCCTATTCTTGAAAGCTTGTAGACTTCTTTGGCTTTATGGCTTGATCCTCTCTTTATTTTATGTCTTCTTTTTAATTTTGAAAAGACTAGAAGGAAGAACTTCAAATGTGTAGGTGAATGACCTCTCCCTTCATTAATAAAAGCCTCATTTATTTGATTCTCATCATACTCCTCGAGTTGGAGAGAATTCGTCCACGAATTCTGAATCCCTGCATATAACAAAGTCAGTTTAGTTTTACAATTAAAAGTGGAAGAAAAAGGCAAACATGACTTAGCTTTTGTAAACAATGGGATTTCAGAAAAGGAGGTTCTATAAATCGACCAAGTTGGAAAAATTTGTTTGGGAATGATGATATCTTTTGGAAAAAGGCCTCTTAAATGGTGAAAACCATGAGGAGGTATGAAATCATCCCTAACACTTTTTAACCAAGATGGTGTTGAAATAGAAACCTTGGGTAATGAAAAAGATAAGGAAGGAAAACACCTTGGAGGTGAAAGGATAAGACTCATGTCAACTTGGCTTTCTTTGTCTTTTTCATTTTTACGTGAGGGAGGTGGGTGAGGTAGGTCTTGTTTTACCTTGTTTGTCATTAAGGTTTTTTGTGGACAATGAAGAGCTATGTGCCCAAAACCTAAACATTTAAAACATTTTATATTGGAAGTTTTGGTAGGTGACTTAGGAGTAGAAGAATTTGTAGTAGAAACTTGTTTTGTAGACGTGGTTTTCAAAAGATATAATTCCATCTTGATGGCTATGCGAAGCACTTGCTTCAAAGAAGAGTACTCATTTAATTCTATAAATTCTCTAATATCTCTTCTTAAACCACGGACAAACCATTTTATCTTTGACTTTTCATTAGCATGCATATTCATTTTAGTCAAAGTGGTTTCAAAATCTTTAAAGTATTCATCTACCATCCTATGTCCTTGAGGAAGCCTTTGGAACTTCAACAAGTGTTCCTTCCTAGAATGAGGAACAAACCTCGCGCGCATATACTCTTTCAAAGTATTCCAAGAAACCACGGGAGGTTTCTTGCGATACATAATGTCCGTTACAATTGTACGCCACCATTCTTTGGCATAATTACTAAATTCTAAGGTGGCTAGCTTATATTTGTGCTCATCAAGGATCTTATGGGTCTCAAATATTTGTTCACACTTAGCCTCCCAATCTAAATATACATTAGGATCACTAGAGCCATTGAAACAAGGAAGTTGGACCGAAGGTAGCCTAGCCTTTGCATTTCGGTAGTAGCCATCTTCACGTTTATCTTCATGAGCATGAGATGGTCTAAATCCATGAAAGTTGGGTTGAGGTCTCCTTCTTCTATGATCTTCTTCACGTCCATAATCATTGGAAGAGCCTCTTGATGAAGGTCTATGATGATGATGCTCTCCATGAATAGAATGAGAGGACCTAGCTTGCTTCATTTCAAGTCTTTGTAATCTTTCCTCCAACTTTCTTATAGCTTCATCATTGAGATTAATGGTTCGTTTTGCCTTTTTTAATTCATCAAGAGCAGCAGCTTTGCTAGAAGAATGCTGTTTGGAAGAACCACTGCTGTAATATGAAGCCATGTATAAAAGAAAACAGCAAACAACAAAACAGCAAACAAAGTTAAGAAAACAAAGTTAGCAAAAAGTAATTTGGTAGCAAACTGCCGAAGTGAATTTGGCTTGACAAGAAGTCACTCTCAAAGAAATAATGTCCCTGCACCAATCTGATCTTGAGGTCTTGGAATCCTCAAATGAAAGATGTCAAAGCAAGGCACACCAATCTCAAAGCCAACCACAACAAAACCAATGAAGCAATAAAGACAAACAAGAAAAGGTATAAGCAATGAAAGGCTATAACAAAAGGAAAACTAGATGTATGACAAACTCAAAGATTAATGAATAAAAGACAAGCAAGAAAATAAGGAACTCAATGAAGAAGTAGGCACACAAAAGAATACCTAAAGAAAAGCACTAGAGTAGATGAAGAAAACAAAAACAAGCTACTGGAAAATATTTTTTATGCAAACTGTGCTTGATATTCACTGATTTAACTGGAATGATATAGAGCGAACTGGATTATGAAATTTAAACCACAGAAACTTCAAGATGTTAACTCAATAATGGCACTGAAATTACTTAAAAACAGTAAGCCAATTAATTGAGATAAATTTTTCAAAATCGCTGCCAGATTACCGTATTTTTTTCGGCAGAATTGTACACTTTTTGTATTTTATTTATCATTTTTTGTGTACTTTGAATTTTTTAGTACTTCTTTTTTCTATGCTTTTATAACACTTTGAAGAACACAAATCCAGAATTTCAGAATTTTCCAATGAGTAAATCAATTGCAATAAGGAAAAACAGTAAGCACGTTTTCAGAAAACAGAGGAATCCTAACAGAAATGAAAAACAGAATTAAGAACTAGCAAAGACATAATGGAAAATGATGTATAGGAACTTGTATAGGTCTAAAATACAAGTATGAACTCAATTCTAAAACAGAAAATGCACAAAGGATCAAGATACAAATGCAGAAAACTGTATTACACCAAAGCAAGAAACAAAAAATGCAATAAAAGTACTACAAGAAGTGATGACATTCTTGGAAAAACATGACTATGACAAAACTTGTATGGATTCAAAAAGGAAAAAACACAAACACTTGGTAGGCACAATTAAGAAAACAGCAAGAATACTCAAATATAATCCTAAAAACAGAAAAGAAACAACAAAAAGATAGAGCTCTTGAATTAAAAGTGCAACACAACTCAAAATTAAACAAAACAAACCTAAGACTCACGATACCACATGATGTGATTCCAATAGCACAATATGAATGATTCTTGACATTCTTAGGAATCAACTTGAGTTGGAGATAGCTTAGGCACTTTTAATAGAATTGGATCAAGGTTCTATAATCAAGAACTCACCAAAACTTGCACCAAACACCAAACTCACATGGAAGACCCATTTCTTGCCAATTGAACCGATTAAAAGATGTAAAAATGCAAATGAACCGATTAAAATGCATAACAAATGAAATGAACCGATTAAAATGCTTCAAAACTGAAATGCACCAAACAAATCCAAGGAGAAAGAAGATGAACCGATTGAAACATGAAAATAAGCAAGAACACCGAATAGAAAGCAAGAAAGGAACCTAAGACATGTTTAGGAATTCAAATAGGCACGAAAATGGAATGAGAAGATGGAGAAGAAAGAGGACTTATGTGGTTGTAGTTCTTGGTTGATGAACACGCCACTTGGAGTGTGAAGGCTCCAAGATAAGTGTGCAATGCCGCCACTTGAGAGAACCAAGGCACTCAAGATGAGACTAGGAAGAGGAGAAGACAAGTTCTCACTACACTCAATCACCAATTTGGGAGAGTTTTGATACTACAAATTCCAAATCTGCATTATGAAGGACCTAAGCCCTCCTTTTATAGGAGCAAGGGCTGGTCATGAAGCTTACAAAACAAGCTAACCAAAAGTCCCTTGCATGCTACTCACTTCTAGCACCTAAAGTGAAGCATGAAGAGTCACCTTCTAGAAAATTCTAAACTAATGCCTAAAGATGCTTTTACAAAAGAGGTATCTAAGGTTTCCCTCTAAGCACCTTTCCTAAAAACTATGTATTTAAACATTCTATATTATTTACAAATTTATAAAAGAAACTATAAAGAGAGATATTTAAATGAAGCCTATTCTTGAAAGCTTGTAGACTTCTTTGGCTTTATGGCTTGATCCTCTCTTTATTTTATGTCTTCTTTTTAATTTTGAAAAGACTAGAAGGAAGAACTTCAAATGTGTAGGTGAATGACCTCTCCCTTCATTAATAAAAGCCTCATTTATTTGATTCTCATCATCCGATGTGACTCCCACAAATCCCCTCATGGAGCTCGGCCATAATTCTCATGCACTTCTCTCCGTGTACACATACTAAAAGAGGATGTGTAAACCCAAACCTGTACAACTCGCCATCAACGAGGGTGAACCTGTTGGAGTTCTTCTTTATCTTTCTAGCTTCTATCGGGTCCAGTGGGAGCACGCCATCCGCCATGTAGCGCTGGTATGGCGTTATCCATGTATCTAGCTCATGGATAGCACAAACTTGCTTCATCTTTACCTCTCCCACTGGATGTGCTCTAACTCTCGGCGTCCTCAAAGTCTCCTGAGTCAAGGATCTATGACTCCTCGCCATCCCTTCCATCGACTTGCAAATTTGAAGGACTTGGTGATCTGCCACAAATGCTCGAGGTGTCTTCAAAGTTTCTTGTATGACGGACCTCTGCCTGCCCCCCTTGCCCGAACTGGCGAGCTTGGCTAGCAAGTCAGCTCGGGCATTCTGCTCCCTTGGCACGTGTACCACTTCAAACAAAACGAAAGACCTCTTTAACTCTTGCACATACTCCAGGTAAGCCTCCATTTGCGGATCTTTCGCCTGAAACTCGCCAGTTACCTGCCCAGTGACCAACAACGAATCACTCTTGGCCATCAACACCTTTGCTCCCATCTCCTTTGCCAACAAGATCCCGGCGATCAAGGCCTCATACTCCGCCTGATTATTGCTGGCTTTGAAGGCAAACCTCAGAGATTGTTCTATCAACACACCGTTGGGTCCCTCCAAAATAACTCCAGCTCCGCTACCCTGCTGGTTAGACGACCCATCCACTGAGGGCACCCTTCGAAAATCGTCCCCCTCAGTCTCCGCTATTTTAGAAGAGAGCTCGACCACAAAGTCAGCGAAGATTTGCCCCTTGATCGGTCCTCGGGGCTCATAGTTAATATCGAATTTGGACAACTCCACCGCCCATTTTACCATCCTTTCAGCTACATCTGGTTTCTTCAGCCCAAAGGGCATCACCTTGTAGCAATAGCACGACCTCTCTGTCATGAAAGCAGTATTTTCCTCATCCATCGGATGCATCTTAATCTGGTTATATCCCGAGAAGGCGTCCAAGAAACTGAGCAATTTGCATCTTGACGCATTATCCACCAGGGCATCAATACTTGGCAAAGGATAAGAATCCTTTGGACAGGCTTTATTTAGATCTGTAAAATCAACGCACATTCGCCATTTCCTATTGCTCTTCTTGACCAGGACAATGTTGGCGAGCCATTCCGGATATTGAATCTCCTTGATATGACCTGCCGCAAGGAGTTTCTGCGTCTCGTCCCTGATCGTCTGCCTCTTTTCTTCGTTAAACTTTCTTCTTCTTTGTCGGATTGGCTTGACTTGAGGATCCATCGCTAGGTGATGACACAAGAAATCAGGGTCAATTCCTGGCATGTCTGAAGCAGACCATGCAAACGCGTCCATATGTCTATCTATCACCTTGACGATCTGGTCTTGTGTCTCGCCATCTAAAGTCTTCCCCAGCTTAAACGTTTTGCCGCCAATCTTCTTCTCGTGCCAATCCTCGGCCGGCTAAGGCCTTTTCTCATTGGCGATCACCGCTCTCTCGATTCCTGACTCCCTGACGACTTCCGGCCAGTCTTTCTCTTCCTCCACCCGAGCAGCGTTCTCACACCTCCCCTCAACATCCGCCATCGCCACATCCCTTTCAGTGGCCACCTCGAACGCTGTGTCCGCAACTCGCCGATCTTCCTGTCCAGGCTCCACACCAGGGGGCGGCGTTGTGGTTACGTGGCACACTGATCTCTTATTCTTGATGCTGTTTTCATAGCACTTCTTTGCCTCTTTTTGATCAGAGCGGATGATGATAACCACACCCTCCATTGAAGGTAACTTGACCTTCATGTGCCTTGTTGAAGGCACAGCTCCTATCCTGTTAAGTGTTGGCCTTCCCAACAGGATATTATATGCCGAAGGAGCGTTCACAACAAGGTACCTGATCTTCTCCGTGCGCGAGGTCACTCCATCCGTGAACGTCGTTCTTAACTCGATGTACCCCCTGACCTCCACTTGAGCACCAGCAAAACCGTATAAGCAGCCCCCATATGGCCTCAGCTAGTCAGGGGATAACTGCAACTTTTCGAAAGTCGGCCAAAACATAACATCTGCCGAGCTTCCTTGATCGACCAACACCCGATGAACCATTCTCCCCGCCGTAACAAGCGAGATTACAACGGGATCGTTGTCATGGGGCACAACATCCCTAAGATCTTCTTTGGTGAACGTGATGTCCACATCGGGCGAGTGATCCTCAAAAGCTTCTACTGACATCATGAACCTCGCATATCTCTTCCGCTGTGATGCAGTACACCCACCACCCGAGAATCCACCAGCTATAATGTGGATCTCGCCGTGGATGGGTACTTCATGCTACTGTCCCTCACTGCTCACCCGTTGTGAACTTGACGATTGCCCCGCTTGCTTCTCTAGCAAATAGTCTTTCAAGAACCCACACTTGACCAACTCGGCGAGTTGGTAGCCCAAAGCCAAGCACGAATTGATGGAGTGGCCAAAACCCTTGTGGAACTCACACCACGCGTCCGTTTTTGGCGCCTCTACGGTCGGTGGCGCTCCGACGCTCAAGTCAGTAACAGGAACACCCAAAAACTGAGAGAAAACTAGGTGCTGTAGAACCGTGTCTAAGTGCTCTCAACGAAAAGAATCAGTCGTAAAGAACGTACCTCTGCAAATTCTGTTAAGTTTACCTTTTATACCTAGGTTTTTTCTCTCTCCAGACGGTTACGCTTTGGACGCGTGGCTCACATCCAACCCTGCACGTGTCATCATCTGGGCTGGGGTAACTGGTAGTACCCAACCCTGCACGTGTCATCATCTGGGCTGGGGTAACTTGAGTGTCATTTCTATGTAGCATCCAACCCTACACGTGTCATCATCTGGGCTGGGGTGACTTGAGCGTCATTTCTATGTAGCATCCAGTTACGCGGCCAAGTCTGCTATTCAAGGTGTAACCTAGCACGTAACATGCTCCGGAACACCACCCGACAAGGCGAGTATCGGATGCAACAAAGTACACCGTCTCTGTGATACCGCTTGTCGCAAGTGCCACCTTCCTCTCTGCCACGCCATGCCTATTCTAGATGAGGAAACCTCGCCATCGACGAATGTCCACTCTGGGAATCCCGTCATCGATGAGCAAGCTGTTTCCTCCAACTCACTTAACCTTCACGCTTCATGCTGACGTAACAATCATCTTTACTGATCTTACACGCTTGAACTTACTCGCCTGAACCTCCAACAACTTCAACTAAGTTTACTGGGAAACCCGGCGATGTGCTTCTTGTGGCGATTCCAGACCACCTGATCTTCTATTATCTAACACGGCGATGACACGAAAACCTGGCGACAACCGACCACGTACACTGAAGAATGCCTCTTCCACAAATGGCGACTATGTTGACTTCTTGACCACTCATCTTTCTCTTGTCAACGTCATCACACTTGATGACCTGATCGGTACAAAAGGATTATAGAATAAAGGTCGACCACCCATTTAACCCGTTAATTCCAAGACACGTATGACCAACCGATGTTTTAACTTATGAAATTTTTGTTTGATTGCTTACATACGCAGTATTTAAGGAAATTATGCATTAATTGATGAAAAAGGGGAAGGCCACACCCCGACCTCGGGGGAGAGAAATACAAAAGGCCTACAACCCGGCCGAGGGTACGAAAATAAGAGCCTAGAGGTCTAAGAGTCTTCACCTTCAGCAGCAACAACGGTCTCCTTAGTAGCAGCCTTCAAGGATTCCACCTCCCTAGAAGGTAGCATCTGACCATCGTACACATCCATCTCAACATCAAATTTACCAGATGGAGAGGACCACCATAGAGAAGGTGGGCTTGTCGAACAGCCTGATCAAAACTTTGGCCTAACATGACCAAAGTTTCATCTATGTTCTTGTCAAGCTCTGCCTCTATCGATACCTTTTCCGCCTACAGGTCCTGGTTCTCAGCTTCCAGCAAAGAGACCCGACTAGCATACTTCTCCAGGGTTTCCTTTAATTTAGTGTTCTTAGCCGCCCTTTCCTGGTCTTTCTTCTCCAGCTCGGCCACCCGGGCCTCAACAAACTGATGGTCAGTGTCAGACTGAACCAACCTGCCCTATAAGACGAGTTGGCTTCATTGGCCTGCTTCAAGTTATGTGGGCCTCAACCAACTCTTGCGTCAACCAGGCAATTGTTAGAAAAGATGGCTTTAAACTAGAGGGGGGTGAATTGTTTAAAGAGGGTTTTCGCAAACTTTTCAAACTTAAAATGAATTTATCTCATAAACCAATTGATTCAGCAATTCAGTTAGCCAAAACAGCAAGCAAAAGCTGTAATACTAGAAAAACAATCGGTTGTTTCGTAGAAAAAATCGGTTGTTTATACTAGCAAACAATAAATAAACTGAAATTAAAGAGTTAGAGATAGAGAGATTGTACACAGTTGTTTATACTGGTTCACTCCAAACCAGAGCTACATCTAGTCTTCTCAGAAACCCTGAGGAAATCCACTAAGCAACCACACCTTGATCACTTACACAACAACCAAGAGAATGACCTTGAAGAACACCTCAAGAAACACACTCTCCTTGGCCAACACTAAGATTGCTGATCTTGAACACCTCAAGAACACACAGCCAATCTCAGCAAGCACAGAAACGAATTGTTCAACAGATTACAAAGATTACACTTGTTACAGATGAATATCTGTAATCAATACAAGTAGAATCCTATTCCAGCACCTTGATCAATCACAAACTCTTAGCAATCTCAGCTCTTTGAAAAACTCTTTAGAAAAACTTTGTCAAAAGATTCTTAATTCTCAGATCTATTTTTCTCAATTTATTCAAAGATGTAGTTTGTTATCAAATCTTAACAAACTCTTAAATTGCATTAAAAGATTGGTCAAAGCATTTAATGACTGGAGCGTATACGGTTAAAGCATTTAAAGCTCAGTCAAACACAAAACAGTTTTTCTGTTATGGTTCCAAAACAAACAATCGGTTGTTTCCTCGAATCAATCGGTTGTTTTGGTACTTAACAGTTTCAACCATTCAAAAACAGTTTTCAATCTTTCTCAAAACACCTAAGTATAAACAATCGGTTGTTTCGACAAAACAATCGGTTGTTTCAACTTAGTTTGAAAAACATTTTACTTTCATAAAGATTGAGATGCTAATTGCTTGAGATTTAATCAAAGGGTGGATTACAACTTATAAACTACCCCAGAACAAAGCTTAAACCAGCACAGCAACATCAAGCAAAGTAGAGGCTTCAACATCCTTCAAAGGATTTGGATTCTTCAAAACATGAACACCACTTGGTTCAACAATCTCCCCCTATTTGATGAAGACAAATCCCTGATGCTTGTGTTGTACTTGATTAAATCTGAAGCAGTTCCTGCAATAGAACTTTGAGCAATACATTGAACTTCTGATATTCTGTTAGCATACAGATAAAAAGTTTAAAGCTTAAAACATTTAATATCAGAGATATATTACATATTCCAAACTGTTTTATCAACTTAAAAACAGAAACTTAAAACAAACTAGAAACACAACATATATCTCCCCCTATTTGTCTTCACAAATAGACAAAGAGAAGAGATAAAACAAGATATTGTTTTGATTACATCAGAATAAAACAACAACAACAAAAGGAAAGAAATTTTAAAACCAGAAATGAACAGCCAAAAACAATCGATTGTTTCGATGACCAATCAGTTGTTTTTCCTTCATTCTTCTTCATCAGCAAACTGAAGATCAAAGATTTGATTCTGGACAGCTTCAATCTGTTCATCCAGAGTCATAAACCTTGCATCCATGTTGTCAAACCTGGTGTCAATCCTTTGGAAATTACTAACACAGAGATCATGGAGGCTCCTTTGATTTTCAGCAAAGCTATCAAGCCTATTCACCATGAGTCTTTCAAAAGGCAACATGGTCTGCATTCTTTCTCTTTGATGTCCATCATCAGCACTAGGTCCTGCATCTTGAAAATCTTCAGTTGGATCTTCATGTTGAACATCCATATCAGCAGGTTCATCTTGTTCAAGATTAGCAGCACCACTACATCCCTGCTTATCCATTTTCCACCTACTTTTGTAAAGCCCATCTTGCTGAGTGATCCATTGTTCAACTCTTGAGTTGACTTGACTAGCTCAGAAGTTTCATCTTCAAGATTAACTTCAAAATAGATTAGAAACTTAGATATTAAAACAGCATAGGGATAATGATAATCACCTAACCTCATGGCTTTTTGCATGTGTTCTTTGATTATATGAATCCAATTGATCTTGACTTTCTTGGTGATGGAGAAGATATAAACCAGATCTTCTTCAGTTAGCACAGAGTGATTACTCCCCCTTGGAGTTAGAATCCAAGTTACAAAGAGAGCAAGCAACCTCTCATCAAGCTTCAACCTCCAACCGAGCATGTACTAACTTGAGATTGATTGTTCTTCAAGCAACTTTTGTAGAACTGGATTTTGTTAAAATCCTCCACCACACCAAGGTTTCCCTTGTTGATTCTCAAACCTGAGAACTTAAGCCCAACAACAGTAGTCCAAACTTCATGAGTTATCTCCATTTCCACACCTTTCACATGAGAAACAAGATTGTTTCCCTCAAACTTCAAGTTTGTGTAGAATACCCTCACCAAATCTGGATAGATGTTTCCTTTTAGCTCCAGGAATTTTCTGAGAGATTGATCCTTGGGAAGCCTTCTTACATTATCAAGCTTTTGACTTTTCAGCCAATCAAAGCATACAACCTTGGGGTTGTTTATCTTCTTGATACTTGTTTCATACCTATATTTCTCAATGAGATCATTGTCATCAGAAAATCAGCCTTGCTCCAGACCTTACAGCCTTGGTTTTGACTCTCTTGGAGGTGGGAGGGGTTGATTCCATGACAGCAGAGACGAAAACAGAGGAGAGCACACTTCACAGATTTTTGCAAGAGATGGTGCAAGATATATTGCAAGAGATGTTGCAATTGGTTGTTCTTGTGGAAGAAATCTGCACCTGATTTTATAGCAGTAAGAGAATCAATTTGAATTTAATTTCATTCAATGGGTACCTGATTTTCAGAGAGAGAGGACTTGACTCTATTCAGCACAAAAAATGTCAGAAAAAGCTGAAAATCACATGGTATTCACATGTGATCTTTGACTAGTCATTAAGGCTTTTGAATTTCCAAGATTTTAGAATATATTGCTTTATGACTGTTGTAACTTCTTTATGAACATAATCAACTTTCAACACAGATCCTTTGACCAAGATTCTCTCTTTTAAATTGATTTGCAACGGATAGAAATTCAAAATAACAATTAAATCAATTTCTTCATTGTGCTGTCAGACTCAAAACAATCGGTTGTTTTTCTGCAGCAGTTAAAAAACTTGATTTTGAATTTTAACCATAAGAAAAAGCAGATTAAAACAGATGACATTGATTTAAAAAAAATTAATCACAAGAAATAACTTTGAAACAGAAATTGAGAACAAATAAAGGAAAGTCTTATCCTTATGTTGATTCTTCAATGAGCCAATTGCTTGTTGATCAAGAAAACTCCTTTTCACTGTTTAGATCTTTTGCATAGCATTGATTCAGCTTCAATGACTGCCTTTTTCTTCAACAGCTTGATCAGATGGCTCAGTTCTTCTTTTTCTCTTTATTTTTCCTGCATAAACAATTTCAAGTAGCAAGATTTGGTCCCCTTACAAATTTGGGTTCGTTTGAATTTTCTTTGCAGTTAGAAACATCACATCCCTTAGGAATACATTTCATAAAACCTTTAGGAACATAATATTTTCTAATTTTATAGAATCTAACAGAGTGGCCTTTCTTCATGCAGTAAAAGCATGTAACAACCGGTTGTTTCGTCTTAACAATCGGTTGTTTTTCTGATTTTCTTGAAAACTTTTTGAAAACCTATCTTGCTTGTTCTGTGGATTGAAGCCTAAACCAGCCTTTCCAAAAACACAGCTTTGAGATGCCAAGACATTCTCAAAGTTTGATTTCCCCTTTGAAAGCTTGTCCACAGTTTCAACAAGATAGTGAACCTTTTTCTCAAGATTTTCACAATTTGTGCAAATGAGAGTATCACACTTGCAAGAGGCATTTTTGAAATGATTTTCCAATTTTTCAAAATCACTTTTTGCTTTTCTCAGATCCTCTTCAAGTGATTTAACTTTCTTTTCAAGCCCACTGTTAAGATCTTTCAATCGGTTGTTTGAAAGAACCAATCTATTAGCTTCATCATGTGTTTCTTGAAAAGCTTCAAGCAATTTACTATAATTTTGTTCATTTAAGGAAGCACATGAACTTACCTCACTTGAGTTGCAAGATTCATCATCATTTTCAGCTACCAAACATATGTTTGCTTTTTCATCTTTACTTGATGAAGAACTTGATGTTGACACCTCATTTTCATCCCAAGCTATGTAGGCTCTTTTTGTCTTGCCTTCTCCTTGCAACTAGTCTTTTTCTCTTTGCTCTTGTTAGGACAATCTGTCTTTATATGACCTTGCTCACCACAACCAAAACAAGTATAGTTATTTGAATTAAATTCATTGGGTTTCTTGTTTCCATACCTATCCTTGTTGTTGTTTTTGTTGCGGTTTCTCTTTAGGAATTTGCTGAACTTTCTTGACAGCAAGCTAAGATTTTCCTCATCACTATCATCACTTGAATCTTGCTTTCCCTTGTGCTTGGATGCTTTCAAGGCTATGCTCCTTGTGTGCTTATCTTCACTCTCTTGAACATTGAGTCTATTCATCTCTAGCTCATGTTCCCTAAGCTTTCCAAACAAAGAAGCAACACTTAATGATGTTAGATCTTTAGATTCGGAAATAGCAGTTACCTTTGGATGCCATGCTCTATCAAGACATTTCAAGATCTTGATGTTCAGCTCTTCTTTGTTAAAAGTCTTGTCTAGGCTCATAAGGTGATTGATGATGTGTGTAAACCTTTTCTGCACCTCAGCTATTGTTTCTCCTTTAAGCATTCTAAACATCTCGTACTCTTGGATGAGAGCATGCTTTCTAGCTATTTTCACCTCATTTGTTCCTTCATGAGAGACTTCCAAAGTTTCCCACATTTCTTTTGATGATTTGCATTGTGAGACCCTGAAAAACTCATCATAATTTAAAGCAGAGGTTATAATATTTTTGGCAATGCAATCGAATTTGGCCTTTTTGCTTTCTGCATCAGTCCATTGAGACCATGGCTTCTCAATGACAGATCCATCCTTTTCAAACTTTAGGATCAAAGGACCATTTTCAATTGCATCCCAAATTCCTTTGTCAAGAGATTCCATAAATATTTTCATTCTAACTTTCCAAAATTGGTAGTTTAAACCACAAAACAAAGGTGGTCTGTTAATTGAAGCACCTTCCCCAAAAGGTAGTCTATCAGCCATTAAAAAGATTTTTAGGATAAACTTGAATGACTTTCAAGAACCAAGCTCTTGATGCCAATTGTTAGAAAAGATGGCTTTAAACTAGAGGGGGGGTGAATTGTTTAAAGAGGGTTTTCGCAAACTTTTCAAACTTAGAATGAATTTATCTCAGAAACCAATTGATTCAGCAATTCAGTTAGCCAAAATAGCAAGCAAAAGCTGTAATACCAGAAAAACAATTGGTTGTTTCGTAGAAACAATCGGTTGTTTATACCAGCAAACAACAAATAAACTGAAATTAAAGAGTTAGAGATAGAGAGATTGTACACATTTGTTTATACTGGTTCACTCCAAACCAGAGCTACACCTAGTCTTTTCAGAAACCCTGAGGAAATCCACTAAGCAACCACACCTTGAACACCTCAAGAAACACACTCTCTTTGGCCAACACTAATATTGCTGATCTTGAACACCTCAAGAACACACAGCCAATCTCAGCAAGCACAGAAACAAATTGTTCAACAGATTACAAAGATTATGTACCGTCCCGTACCCGGGCGTTGACAAAGTCAAGGTCAAAGTCAGCGTCGAGGTCAAAGTCAACATAAGGCGCCGCCTAGGTGAGGCGACGCCAAGGGCAAACATCGCCAAGGCAAGGCGTCGCCAAGAGGAAGCGTCGCCAAGATAAGGCGTTGCCTAGAGCACGCGTCGCCAAGGTACGGCGTCGCCAAGGTAAAATGTCGCAAAAGCAAGGCAATCACAGTGTTTCTCCCCGATACCCATGGGTAGGAACGACCATGGAGGGAGTGAAGCCATGGGAAGGCCTCAAACCCCGATAACCCGGGGTAGAAATAAAGAGAAGAGAAAGATGGCTTCAAGGCCATAGTAATAGCGCCAGTGGAGAGCAATCTGACTCGTGAAGTGCCCATGTCGCCCCAGAGAGGCCCTTGGGATAGTTACGACTCATGAGAAGCGTCACGCCCAGGGTTAGCCAGGTGCAGGGTACGAGAGGAAGGTAGATACGCTCTCAAAGCGAGTGACTAGAGGTTTGGGGGCATGAGTTGGCACCCCTTGCGCAGATGCACTCCCAGGTAGGAGGACTCACACGAGGAAATACCCCCAAGTGGGGTCACGGTGCTGTGAGGCCCTCCACGTGTAATAGCAGCCAAGTCAAAACAGCAACATCCATTTGTCAGGTATAAGGTAATTAAAGCTATTTAATAAAGTTTACGTTTCAAGCTTTTAAGGTACTTTAAATGCTCCAAGCGGTTTAAACGTCTTAAAGGCGCTGAACGTTTCATAATTAAATGCGCTTTAAGACGCTTTAAATGCTAGAGGCGTTTAAATAGAACCTTAGATGTTGGAAACGGGGTTGGTTCGAACTTTTGGCAAATTTTCCCAGAATACACTCTAGTTGCTTGCTCGAGTCTTGAGGCTACGCACAAGGGACTAGAGAAAGGTTGTTTGCCAGAGGGAGAAAATATACACAGTTTCGTTTATCACCTTCAAAGGGTGGATTACAACTTATAAACTACCCCAGAACAAAGCTTAAACCAGCACAGCAACATCAAGCAAAGCAGAGGCTTCACCATCCTTCAAAGGATTTGGATTCTTCAAAACATGAACACCACTTGGTTCAACAACAATCTCCTCCCTACGACAAATAAGGGCATTAGCACCCACGCGGGTTAAGACAAGGCCACGACAGAACAACTCCAGGCCGCTGTCCAACAAGTCATTCTCCGGAATGGCTTTCACCGTGGCATGTGAGGAAGAACCGATACCAACTTTCACGCCCTTCGAAAAACGCACGTCAGCCCCCAACAGGGTTCTTGGTGAATTACGCGCTTCAGCAACAGCTCCACCAGAAGCCCCGACAATAGCGGTGTCAATAGGACGACCGAAGTCATCAGTCATTGGCGAGTCCACCCGAATAAGAGAGGGATGCGGAGGAGGAGGTGTCATTAGGTACCCCGCTCCCTTTGCCTCTTCTTGCTTTTAGCTGTAGGGGCCGACGGACCCACATCAGTAGCCCCATGGATGCCCCCAGCCGCAGTATGGATGCTAGGGCGACCCTTTCCTCACTGGAGGGCCCTCCCACGAAAAGCATTCACGAGATTCTTAGCCTGAGGTAGCTATTGGCTCATGGTTTCTGCAAAAATCAACTAAGACAAGTTCAAATCACCAAACAATCATCCAAGCAAAGAAAAAGACCAAGACCGACTGAGAATAAGCAAAATATCATACCCTTAAAGGCCTCCCAACGTTGGGGCGACGTGTAAATGGCCACGAGCTTCCGCCTACGAAGTTTACAAGGGAGCCCGTCAAAAAGAGAATAAATCTCTTTTTCCTCAGCACTCAGAGGCAGACGAGGCCATTCCTTAAACTCGGTCAGCTTACTGGTCCAAGACAAGGGGAACTTGGACCGACCAACTTCATCGAAAAAATACTTCACCCCCTCAAGGCGAATAAAGACCATGAGAAATTTTTCTTTAAAATTCTTATAAGAAGTGGAAAATGAGTCAAAAAGCACGTTGCCCGAACGACCGACCAACAAATGCCACAGAGCCAGTTTGGCTGGATGAGAAGTATAGTAGCTAAGAAAAGTCGAAGGAGTAGGAGATAGACGAAAAACATCACAAACAAGGCGGAAGGCCTGTACAAACACCCAGGTGTTGGGATGAAGTTGCGTAGGAGCCAAGTGGAGAGCCCGAAGGACACTCATCGTGAAATTGTCAAAGGGAAGGGAGACATACAAGTCCAAAAACAAACAAGCATACATATAAAAGAAAAGGCGCTCAGTAGATGACTGAGCAGAGCATACCACATCGATAAGCTCACAAGACTCAATACTTATTATATCTAAACTCACGTCCTGTTTCAAAACACCGACCTAGTCTAAAAACTCAACAACCACATCCCTTTTCACGAACGAACAGGTGATCTGGGTCACCTTCGGATCCACCCAGTCAAACCCCTGAGGAGACGGCTGCTCGGAAGAACCCAACCGATCAGAGGCATATGCCAAGTAATCCTCCCTCACGACTCCCACAGAGGGGCAACGTCTAAATTAACCCAACCGACAGAGTCTCAATCATGGAGGAGTCAGATGATGACGAAGGAGAAGACTGAGACGAAGAAAAGGGAGACGGAAGAGGAGAAGCGGAATCTGAAGAAGAAAACGTGGGACGAGACAAAGAAGACATAACTAACCTCTTTAAAGATTGGAAGGACGAGCGCAAAAATATAAGACGTTCGGCGAGACAGAAAATCACTCGGCTATCGGAGAAAACAAGCACAAAAAAACAGTGCCTCAACACTTTGGAGACGCCCTATTTATACCCTCAAGGGTATCGGAATACGAAACGCCACAATCGCCTCCACCGTTAGATCTTCTCAAATTCAACGATCCTAAATATTGGCACCAAAAAACCCCTCATTAGTGAGGGTCATATCAAGCACACAAAGACGCCGCAAAACACCTAGAAAAGCCCAATCGTCACATCAAATCCCGATAAACCCCAAATGCCATCACAAGCCTTGTGTACCAACCAACCCTCAATCATCGACTCCAGTGGCTGACCTCAGACATCGCACACTGGTGCTTGATAGTAAAGATGGGCCACGTAAGGTGGGCCCCAGATACACATATCAGGGTGTTGGTCAGTCTTCGAGCATCGGTACCATGGACCTCAACGTTGGAGATCGCCATCAGACCTCGCCAGAAGAGGGAGAGATCGGGCGTCGACGGTCTGAAAAATTATATTGGGGGCACGTAAGGTGGGCCCTAGAATTATACTAAGTTATCAGTTAAAAACATCAGATATGAGGAAAGCCTAAGTCACGAGGGATCCATGCACGAGGTGTGTATAACGCATTCAGGCGCGACACGAGTAAATAGCTCCTAGAAGCACTAA
Organism: Phaseolus vulgaris; assembly: GCF_051622355.1. Classification (NCBI taxonomy): domain Eukaryota; kingdom Viridiplantae; phylum Streptophyta; class Magnoliopsida; order Fabales; family Fabaceae; genus Phaseolus; species Phaseolus vulgaris. The sequence continues at coordinate 13,941,136 of NC_143501.1, forward strand.
GGCCCATTAGGTTTAGGGTTTCCAAAGGAAGCTGCATACATGGAACGTGAATACCTAGGGTACCCGCAGAACAGATGGCCTAGAGACTTGGTGCACAAGTTGGTACCTAGGCGGTCATTCTGTTAGTCGTTGCACTCCAATTAAGGGAAGTTCCATGTGCCAGATTACAGTAAGATTATGTAATAGCGGCGCAGGGACATTCTCCAAAGAACCCTAGACATGGGTAAGGAAACAAAGGTAAACCCTAGTTTCAACCTATATAAAGGGTGCTAAGAACCCTAATAAGGTACACAGTTTCTAAGACTGAAACTACTTTATACACTTAGTGTTTCTTTGCCCTTATACTGACTTGAGCGTCGGAGTGCAAATGGCCGTCAAGGCACCCCTTTTCTTTGCAAGTGAGAGATTCTTTTATAAAGGAAGTACAATTCTCAGGCGGAGATAGGAAGGCCACAGACTGCGATTCGAATCAACCGGCAAGAACATTTGGCGCCCACCGTGGGGCCCGATAAAATAAGGTCCCACTCGTAATCGTGTCAAGAGTTTTTACCAACGGTATGAGGAGTACGAGGCAAGGATCTGTTGTAGCGTGCACTCCAAGAGGCAGTAACGGCATCTAGGGTTGAAATAGCCGCATCACAGGCGGACAACGAAGAATTTTGCAGAACCAATGAGGAACTACGCAGAGATTTGCAACAAGCAGGGGAGCGCGCGATGGACGAGCGTGCCCCACCCATACCGTTCTCTCAGGCGATTATGGAAACAACGTTGCAAACCACATCTATGGGCCCGAAGTTCACCTTCACAGGTGTAGAGGACCCAGAGGCTCATCTCACGACATTCCACACCCAGATAATGCTCACAGGGGGGTCTGACGCTGTGTACTGTAAGCAACTTATGAGCACATTGGCAGGCGCGACGTTGGAATGATTTGTCAGCCTCCCTGATGGACACATCACTAAATTTGACCAGTACCTCGTTAACAGGGCCCCCACTCGAATCTCTTATCATGTATTTGACATTAAACAATACCAGGGGGAGTCCTTAAAGGAGTTCTTGAACAGGTTTGGAGTTCAGGTAGTGCGGTTGAAACCCACAGATGAGGCCATGACGGTGCACGCCTTCGTCAAGGGAATGTTGTCAGGACCCTATAGTGAATCACTGCTGAGGTTCTACCCAAAGACGTTCAACGAGATCAAGCGTCGGGCATTGGTGCACATCGCTGCGGACGATCGAGTCACAAAGAAACGTGGTCTCGTTGGTCCTATCCGACCTCGAGCAGCAGGTCGACCTCAGCCCATGAGGGTGCACAAGGCGACCACAGAGAAGAAGGGCGCAGGGAAGCAACAACCCTACGAGAAGCCCCAGAAAGGGACGCGCACGCGAAGAGACCTGCCCCCAAAGCATAATTTTCGTGTAGAGCTCAAGTAGTTTATCGCTATTCCTAACATAGCGTCAAAATTGAAGATGCCCCCCAAGACAGATAGAAAGATGGGGCCCAACAAGAACGCTTGGTGTGAATTCCACCAAGCATATGGCCACCCCATACGCAACTGCTTGGCCCTGGCGCACCAATTGGATGAGCTGGTGAAAAGTGGATTCTTGAAGGACTACCCCTAGGAGCCGTAGGAAGATTAGGCGTTGGTGGCCGTGGGGATAGATCAGGGGCACGAGGTGCCCACACATGGTGAAATCAACACCATCTCTGGTGGATTTTCAAGAGGAGGATGCATCGCCTTCCAGCGGAAGAAGTACGCACGAGAGATGATGGCAATGGAGGTATAGGAGGCAGATCAGACTCCCGATGTCGACCTCGTCTTTACCAAGGCTGATCGCCAAGATGTCATACCACATGACAACGACCCAGTGGTGATTTCGGTAGTAACGACAGGAAGAAGGGTGCATTACGTCCTCGTAGATCAAGGAAAATCAGCCGATGTAATGTTCTGGTCAACCTTCAACAAGTTGAAGTTGTCTCCAGACCAGTTGAGACCTTATACCAGTTGCTTGTATGGTTTCGCTGGATACCAGGTAGAAGTGCGTGGGCATATAAAGCTGAGGACGACCTTCACAGATGGCACAACTTCACGCACTGCCAACGTCAGGTATCTTGTTGTTAACGCCCCATCAGTATACAATATACTGTTAGGTAGACCTACTTTGAACAGGATTGGAGCAATTGCCTCTACGAGGCATATGAAGATGAATCTTTCTTCCCTCTAGGGTACGATGATCACCTTCAAGTCTGACCAGAAAGAGGCCAAGAAATGTTACGAGAATAGCCTCAAGATGAAAAAAGGAGTGTTCGTTGTTATCGCCCGGGAGAGACGGCCCGAACTCGTCGAAGACATGTCAGAGAGGGAGATCGGTGGGAAGATGTTCAAGCTTGGTAAATCCTTAGGCCAAGAGACACAGGATCAGATTGTTGAAGTCATAGCGCGGCACCTTGATGCTTTTGCATGGTCTGCCTCTGACATGCTTGGAATAGATCCTGACTTCATGTGTCATCGTCTCACCATGGACCCCCAGGTCCGACCTGTTCGCCAAAGAAGACGAAAGTTCAACGAGGAGAGGCGTCGGGTCGTCAGAGAAGAAACAGAGAAACTGCTGATAGCTGGCCACATCAGGGAGATTCAGTACCCTGAGTGGCTAGCCAATGTGGTGCAAGTGAAGAAGGCCAGCGGGAAATGAAGGATTGTGTTGACTTCAAAGAGCTCAACAAGGCCTGTCCAAAGTACTCCTACACATTCCCTAATATTGATGCTTTGGTAGACAGTGCGTCCAACTGCAGACTACTCAGCTTCCTGGATGCCTTTTCTGGTTACAACCAGATCATGATGCATCCCAGGGACGAGTGCAAGACGGTGTTCATGACAAAAGTTTCTTGTTACTATTATAAGGTGATGCCCTTTGGGCTTAAAAATGCAGGGGCGACATACCAAAGGATGATGGACAGAGTGTTAGCGCCCATGCTAGGCGGAATGTCCAAGCATATGTACACGACATGGTGGTAACCTCCCAGCAGAGGGAGCAACACGTAGCAGACCTAGAGGAGCTATTCACCACAATAGCCAAGTACAGGTTAAAGTTGAACCCAGAAAAGTGCGTGTTCGGGGTAGAAGCAGGCAAGTTCTTGGGGTTCCTACTCACTGAATGTGTGATAGAAGCGAATCTTGAGAAGGGCATTGCGATAATAGCAATGAGGAGCCCGATCTCAGTTAAGGAGGTGCAGCAATTGACAGGGCACATGGTCACTCTGTCCAGATTCGTATCGGCAGAAGGAGATAAGGGGCATCCTTATTTCCAGTGCCTGATGAGAAACAATAGGTTTGTATGGACCAGAAAGTGCGAAGAAGCGTTCTTAAAGCAGAAAGAGAAAGAGTACCTAGCCAGTCCACTCAAGTTGTGCAAGCCACAGCTATGTACTGCACTTCGTCTATACTTCGCGGTTACAGAAAAGACGATCAGTTCGGTTCTGCTGCAAAAGTAGGACCAGGTGCAGAAGCCGATCTACTTTGTTAGCAAAGTGTTGCAGGGGCCAGAGGTGAGATACCAGGCCATAGAGAAAGCGGCTCTAGCAGTAGTGTTCTTAGCGCGAAGACTTCGCCATTACTTTCAAAGCTTTACCATAATAGTGATGATAGACCTTCCAATTCGCAAGGTCTTACAAAAGCCAGATGTGGCAGGCAGGATGGTGCGATGGGCGGTAGAGCTATCAGAGTTCGATGTGCAGTATGAGCCTAGAGGCCCCATTAAAGGCCAGGTTTATGCTGACTTCGTAGTAGAGCTCTCTTCGGCAGCCAGGCACCAAGAAGGATAAGGTTTCAGATGGGTACTCTCTGTAGATGGTCCCTCCAACCAACAAGGTAGTGGGGCTGGTGTCATCTTGGAAGGGCCGAATGGGTTGCTAATTGAGAAGGCCATGCGGTTCGCTTTCAAGGCCAGTAACAACCAGGCAGAGTATGAGACCCTGATCGCTGGAATGCTGCTAGCAAAAGAGATGGGTGCGAAAGGTTTGCTGGCAAAGAGTGACTCCTTGTTAGTCACAAGTCAGGTCACGAGGGAATACCAGGCTAAATACCCCCAGAAGGTTGCATATCTAGAGTACATCTAGGTTCTACGGGAGACGTTCGAGGTGTTCGAGTTAGTCCACGTACCCAGAGAACAGAATGCCCGAGCAAACTTGCTTGCAAAGCTCGCCAATTCGGGAAAGGGGGGCAGACAGAGGACAATTATTCAGGAGACCCTGAGGACACCTCGAAATACCCTAGACAATATGACAGAAGTTCAGCATATCAGCACATCGAAAAGGGTAAGGAGGAGTCATCGGTCGTTAACACAGGAGACGTTAAAAATGCCTAGAATAAGCATGTACTCAATTGCTGGGAAGAGGTCGTCGCAGGTTTACCAAGTCGAAACAAGAGAAACTTGGATGACACCCTACCAACGCTATTTGGCTGATGGGATACTCCCGCTAAATCTTGCAGAGGCTAGAAAAATCAAGAAAAATTCCAGCAAGTACACCTTGATCCATGGAAAGTTATTCAGGCATGGGTTCACCCACCCTATCATGGTGTGTGAATGGTGAGCAATGCACGCGCATTATGGCAGAGCTGCATGAAGGGATATGCGGTAGCCACATCGACGACCGATATCTCTCATCAAAGGCCATTCGTGCAGGATATTACTGGCCAACCATAAGGGAAGACTGCACGGGGTATGCACAGCGGTGCAGGCAGTGCCATCTACATGCTGACTAGCACAAGGCATCTCCAGAGGAGCTGAGGTCGATCTATAGATGGCCATTTCATACTTGGGGGATCGACATTCTGGGGCCTTTTCCTTTAGCAGTGTGGCAGATGAAGTACCTCGTGGTTCCCATAGAATATTTCACAAAATGGATAGAGGCTGAGCTAGTAGTGCAGATCACAGCCCACAAGATCCAACACTTTGTGTGGAAGAACATAGTGTGCCGCTTTGGAATCCCAAAACGGTTGGAGTCTGATAATGGTACCCAGTTTGCGAGCCAACAGTTGGGCAAACTATGTACGGAGCTGGGAGTAGAGCAGGTGTTCGCATCTGTCGAACACCCCCAGACGAACGGGAAGGTCGAGTCTGCCAACCGAGTTCTGCTAAGAGGTTTGAAGAGAAGGCTAGATAAAGCCAAAGGGACCTGGGCAAAAGAAGTTCCTAGAATTGTGTGGGCTTACCACACTACTCCCCAGTCCACAACCAGAGAAACACCCTTTAGCTTGGTGTATGGTTCAGACGCAATGATTCCAGTAGAAATCCAGGAGAACTCGCCACGTTTCCAGAACTTCATGGTCAAAGATTCCAATGAAGAGAGAAAGGTGAACCTGGACCTACTGGACGAAGCAAGGGAGGAAGCAAGGATCAAGGTTGAAGCCTTGAAGAGAAGGGTGGAGTACAAATACAGCTCCAAGCTGAGACCTCGACAGTTCCAGGTTGCCGACCTGGTGATGCAAAACGCCCACTCGTACCAGCTAGAGAACAAGTTGTCCCCCAAGTGGACTGGTCCTTTCAGAGTGACAAAGGCCCCTGGGAATGGAGCATACAGGCTCGAGACATTAGAAGGTGGGGCGATCCCTCGTACTTGGAACGCGACCAACCTTAACTTTTATTTCAGTTAAGTTGTTTGCATTGTACACAGTTTTAGGGGACACTCTTTTTCCCTTATAAAGGCTTTTTAACGAGGTCACCCAATAAAATTTCAGTTATTCAGTTAAGAAATATGTTGTGCAGTGCAGTTAATGAACCTCTCCCTTAGAGTGATACACCAAGATAAAAAATAGTATGGTTCCTCAGTGAGCCTCCCTCTTGTGTGAGTTCACCCAGGTTGAGAATAGTATGGTTCAATCGTTAAAGACCTGCCCCTTGACTTTCTACAGCAAGGTTGCGGTCAGTTATTCAGACCTGTCCATTGGCTGCATATAGCAAGGTTGCGGTCAGTTATTCAGACCTGTCCCTTGACTTCATATAGCAAGGTTGCGGTCAGTTATTAAGAACGTGACCCTTGACTTCGTACAACAATGACGAGGTCAGTTAAGAACTGTTCACTATGGTTAGAAACACCGAGACTGGGAATAATATGGTTCCTCAGCGAGCCTCCCTCTTGTGTGGGAATGCCAAGGTCGAACAAGTATGGTTTAAAGTTACATCCTCCCTTGCCCCAAGGGCGAGGACGAGGTCAGTTAAGAACCGCTCACTTGGGTTAGAAACACCAAGATTGGGAATAGTGTGGTTCCTCATTGAGCCTCCCTCTTGCGTGGGAACACCAAGGTCGAACAACATGGTTTGACAGTTACATCCTCCCTTGCCCCATGGGAGAGGACGAGGTCAGATAGGAATCATTCCCTTAGGTTAGAAACATCAAGGCTGGGGATAGTATGGTTCCTAAGTGAGCCCCCCTCTTGTGTGGGAACACCAGGGATGAACAATATGGTTTGCCAGTTAAATTCACTCTTGCTCTCATGAAGCAAGGTCGGGAACAGTATGGTTCACCAGTGTTACTAACAAGGCATGCCCGTCGACCTGAAGAGGGCAGGGATGAGATCAGCAGGGAGACCTTTCCCGTATCTTGCAAGAGAAAAATCAAAACAGCAGGAGGAGTTTTTCTTATCCTCGTACGACAAAGATTAGGTTAATTAAGGGTTTGCGCACATGTCACCAGTTCCTTGAAGACAATAAAGGTCAAGAGAAGTTAAAGCAGATGGAGTTAAGCACGCTACCTAAGAGGTGAATCTATGTCGAAGACGTTGTTAGTCGAAGTTAATACAAGAAAAAGTGGCTAAGACGAGGAGATTAAAAGAAAGAGCAGATGCTCATAAATATATATAAAGAAGGAGCGAATTGTTTATCAAGAAGTTAAATTACATAAAGAAGTTACTCTCTACGCACGAGTTGCCCATCGAAGACCCACTTTAACTTTGCGAAAGGGGAAAGATCCACCTCTGGATCCATGTAGGCAAACTTAGCCATAGCATCTTGGAACCCCTCGCCATAAGCATCGGCGGCGTCGTTGGTAAGTTCTTCTTCTGTCTTCCTGAAGAGTTCAACCTTCTCAGCTAGCTCCCCCTCCACTTGGCCCAGTTGAACCTCGAATTGGGTGGCCCTCTCCTCCAGCTTGGCCATTTTGGCCTGGGCCTCCTCGACCTTCTCCCTCAGGTCGGCCACCACATTGCGGAAAGGTAAGATCTTCGCCTCAGTTTGAAGGGCCTCTTGAGACTTCTTAAAAATAAGCCTTTTGACCTCCTTCTTAGATTGACGAAGACTCGCCAGCTCCTGATACATGATCGTTTCGCGCTTAGAGAAGGTCTTGGCATGGAGAGCTAGCTCTTCCCTTAGCTTCGTTGTCTCAGCCTACGAGTCTTGTGCATCTTGCGCCTTACTCAGAGCGAGGCTGGACGCGATGAGGAAGTCCCCGAGGCTTTGAGCCACGCGGTCTTGGAGGAGGTTCTCACTCAAGCTCTTCACCACCTCTTTGTCTTGAAAACGTCTAAGGGCTTGTTTGAGGATGGAGGGGAGCTCGACAGCGGAAGGTGCCTTACGATCTTCAGGAGAGCTCTCCCCCCGCCTTCATGCACGATAAGGTCGTGAGGGGAAAAAGCGCTTGAAAGGTTGTCCCTGAAGGATGGCGCACGGCCATAAGTCGCCGAATGCGATGGCACCTCGACGTCGCCAACCTTTTGCCTCTTGAAGACAAGGCCCGAGGAGGTGTCCTTGTCTTCTGTACCAGTAGCCACCACCACCCCTTTTAGCTTGTTGACACCAGAGGCTGGTTCGGATGAGTTGGGAGTAGAGGTGGCAGAAGGAGGAGGGGTCGAAGTACCCACGCCAGCAGCAGCGGCCCTGCGCTTAGCAAGCAAGTCGGCCAGCTTTTTCTTCTTCTCCTTGTTAAGAGTCATGTCTGCATAAAAACAACAAGGCGTAAGAAGTTGGCTCAACGCAACATGCAATTGACAAAAATGGACAAGTAAAAGTAAAGACAAGGATGAAGCAGAAATGGTAAAGGTACCAATATATCTCTTAAGAGCCTTGGCACAGAACTCGAGCTTGATTAGCTCAGCCGTGTCAAACACCACACCCAAGTTCGAGAGAAGCTGGCACGTCTCACGATTAGAAGGAGTCAACTCCTCAAGACTTTTGGGTTTCTTGACTCCCGGTTTCTCTACCCAGTAAAGTGGGAAGTCATCCAGTAGGGTAGGGTCGTGGATGCTGCAGCATATCTTCAAGAATTTCTTCTTGAAGCCCTTATAAGATTGTTCGAAAATAGTCAGGAGGACTCTCCCCGCCACACCATTGAAGCTTAGCCACAACTTCTTCCCCGACTTCTTTGCCTTGAAGAAATAGAGGAAGACGTCTACAGAGGGTGGATGGCCAAGATGATCGCAGAGGATTGCGAAGGCCCGCACAAAGGCCCAACATGTTAGCGTGCAGCTGGGCAGGGGCCACGTTGATCTCTGTGAGGAGAGCACGTTCGAACCTCGAGAAGGGGAGGCGGTGATGGATTTGTGTCCTCCTCTTTTCAGATTTGAAGGTGATTTGTGGAAGCTTCATGAATTGGAGTGGTGGTGACCTTGAAGGTGCATGATAGGTAGGATTTGAGAGTGGTGAGGCCAACTCTACTTGGAAGGTGACGGTTTAGGAAGATTAAGAGCCTAACCTAGAGGTTTTGGGCAAAGAGTGATATTGGCACAATTTTGGCAGCAATTCACTCATGTATTAATCTTGAATTTACATGACCCAAACTCCTCTATATATAGCAAGAGTGGGCTGAAAATGAAAAGAGAAAAGAGAGGGAAATTCAAAAGTGTTGGCACATGTGAAGTGGGACCTATTTCAGCCCATGTGAGGTAGATTCTAGAATGCTTCCATGTGCTAGAAACTCTAGAACCTTTCACTCACTCTAGGTTAAATGTGGGTCGGACCTAGGTTCAATTAGAAGTAGGAATTTCTAATTGAACTTAGGTTAACCTTCTAAGTACCACTTTGCATGTTTCAACACAATTACAAAAGAATTAAACTATGCTACTTTTAACAAAAATGTAAAAACTATTCTACACTAGAGTTTATGACAAATAGCAGTTGTATAAAAATCAATTTTATGAAGTTGCCATTGTTGAACCAAGTGGTGTTCAAGCTTTGAAGAATCCAAACCCTTTGAAGGATGTTGAAGCCTTGGCTGTGCTTGCTGTTGCTGTGCTGGTTTAGTATAGTTCTGGGGTAGTTTGAGTATTGTAATCCACCCCTTGATCGAATTTAAAGCATAAGCATCTCAATCTTTGTGAAAGTAAAATGTTTTCAAACTAAGTTAAAACAACCGATTGTTTTGTCGAAACAACCGATTGTTTATACTTAGATGTTTTGACAAAAAGATTGAAAACTATTTTTCAAATGGTTGAACTGTTAAGAACCAAAACAACCGATTGATTCGAGGGAACAACCGCTTGTTTGTTTTGGGACCATAACAGAAAAACTGTTTTTATCTTTGACTGAGCTTTAAATGATTTAAACTGCTTACGCTCCAGTCATTAAATGCTTTGACCAATCTTTTAATGCAATATAAGAGTTTGTTAAGATTTGATAACAAACTACATCTTTGAATAAATTCAGAAAAACAGAATAAACAATCTGAATCTGATTTTGAAAAGAGTTTTTGAGTTTTTCAAAGAGCTGATTTTGATGAAAGTTTGTGATTGATCAAAGTTTGTGGAATAGGATTCGCTTGTATTGATTTCAGATTATCTTATGTAACAAGTGTAATCCTTGTACTCTGTGAAACAAGTATTCGTTTCTGTGTTTGCTGAGATTGGTTGTGTGTTCTTGAGGGGATCAAGATCAACAATCTTGGTGTTGGTGTGTTGGCCAAGAAGAGTGTGTGTCTTGAGGTGTTCAAGGTCTTTCTCTTGGTTGTGGTGTAAGTGATCAAGTTGTGATTGCTTAGTGGATTTCCTCAGGGTTTCTGAGAAGACTAGAAGTAGCTCTGGTGTTGGAGTGAACCAGTATAAACATCTATGTGCAATCTCTCTATCCCTAACTCTTTAAATTCAGTTTTGATATTTGCTAACTGGTATAAACAACCGATTGTTTTTACTAGTATTGTGCCTTTTGCTTTATGTTTTGAAAACCTGATTTCTTAATCAAGGTTTTCTTGAAGTATTTTCATTCAAGGCTTAAAAGTTTATAAAAACCCTTTTTAAACAATTCACCACCCTTCTAGTTTAAAGCCATATATTATAACAACCATTCTTTTTGTTTTTCTATTGTTTTTGACAACTTTTTACAATATTTCTCTTTTGGTTGTTGTATTTGTTCTTTAATCCTCTCATGCATTTTAACATATTCATTTTTTGTTACTTCTTCCATAAGCACAAATTCTTGTGGATTAGGAAGTGGTAGCAAGTCTAAAGGAGAAAGAGGATTAAACCCATATACAACTTTAAATGGAGAAATATTAGTAGTCTTGTGAACTACTCTATTGTATGCATACTCATCCCTAGAGTTGTGTTTGCCTTTCATGATTACTCTAGGCATAGTAGAAAGAGCTATATTTTCAACTTCATTTTGACCATTCGTTTGAGGATGATAAGAATTTGAAGAGTTCAACTTAGTTCCAAGTTTTTCCAAAAGAATCCTAAAAAAATGGTTTTCAAATTTTGGAGCTCTATTCAACACTATGCTTGGAGATAAACCATGAAGTCTTATCACTTCTCTAAAGAAGAGCTTATCCATAACCATAAAAATGGAATCAAAACCTTTTGTTGTCCTAGGAAGTTCTAATATAAAATCTATGTTTATGTCTTCCCATGGAGCACTTGCAAAAGGTGAAGGAGCATGGAGTTCATGAGACATTGCCTTAGAGTTAATTTTAAAATAAGAAATACATCTAGGGTAATGTCTTTGAACATCTTTCCTCATGGGTGGCCAAAAGAATTTTCCTTTTAAAAGCTCTAGAGTTTTATCAACTCTAAATTGGCCCATGAGTTCTCCTTCATGAAGAATCTCTTTTTTATGTGTGAAGGTAATCTTGTTGGTACGACCATTGATCATGGAAATTTGAACACTTTGCAATGGTCGTCTCAATGAGACATGACTAGTTTCTTTAGGCACTACCTCACATAAAAATTTATCTTGGTAGATGCCTATAGATAACTTGACCTTCACTTGATGATATTTTAGCACATATGCAAAATAATCTACTACATTTTTATCTATGCAATCCTCCTTTAAGGATTCTTTTTTCACTATGCTTGCAAGTGTTCCTTTACAAAAGTTAAGGCTTTGAGGTTGTTCAACAAGAAACATATTTGCAAAGGTATTTTTAGATGGATTGTCTTGTTGAATGACCTTGTGGGAAGGAACACTCTTCTCCCATTCCTTTTGCTCCCTAAGGGTTCTCTCTTTTTTTGTTTTGATTTTTTTTTTTCTCTTCATCCCTCTTTTGTTTCATTTGTACTTGATCTCTCACCACTTGTGAATGTGGTAAAGGATTAAGTAAAAACTTCTTTTGATTATGGGTGAAGGTAATCTCATTGGTTAGACCATTGTGCATGGTTTTCTTGTCAAATTGCCAAGGTCTGCCCAATAAGATGTGGCAAGCCTCCATAGGAACTACATCACATAAAACATTATCTTTGTAGTTACCTATAGAAAAGTCGACTTTCACTTGTTTGTCTACAGTTAGTTCCCCATCTTCATTAATCCATTGAAGTTTGTAAGGTTTTGGATGAGAGACTACTTGTAGACTTAGCTTTTCAACCATCATAGGGCTACAACAATTGCAGCAAGAACCATTATCCACAATGAGAGAACATATGTTTTCTAAAACTTTGCATCTTGTGTGAAAGATGTTCTCTCTTTGTGTTTCTAGTTCTATACTAGTTTGGTTGTTGAGGGTCCTCCTAATCATCATTAATTCCACCTCACAAGGATATACTCTTTCATTATCCTCCCCCTCTTTTTTCTCACTAGGTGCTTCATCACAACTAGTATACTCATCTATGCTCTTTAGAAACAAGGCTCTTTGGTTTGGGCATTGAGCTTGCACATGGCCTCTTCCAAAACATTTGAAACACTTGACATCCCTAGTGCGAATGGGTGGAGTGAGCATATCTTTACTTAAATTTTTGGGAGTCTCTTTAGGTTTTTCCTTAAGTGTACTCTCCTTCCTTTTAAACTCTCTTCTTGGATAGGAGTTGGAGTATGAACCTTCCTTACAACTTGAAGTTTTCCTTAAATTTTATTGTTCAACCTTGATACATAGTTGAACCAAATCATTCAAGTCTTGGTAAGGTAAAAGTTCAACTCTATCTCTAATCTCAAGATTTAGCCCACTTAGAAATCTAGCTATGGTGGTGGATTCGTTTTCCCTAATGGAGGCTCTCATCATATATAGTTCCATCTTTTGCCTATACTCCTCTACACCCATGTTTCTTTGTTGGAGTCTTTGAAGCTTATCCATTAACTCCCTATTATAATAGGAGGGAATATGGCGACGTCTTAAGGCTCCCCTAAGATCATTCCAATATTCTATGGGAGGGTCCTTACGAAGACGTCTCTCTCTTTCAAGGGCCGTCCACCAATACATAGCGTTGCCTTGGAAACTTAAGGTGGCTAAGGGTACTTTGTTTTCTTCACTCACACGGTGGCAAGCAAATAATTGCTCAACCTTCATTTCCCAATCTAGATAAGTTTCTACATTCTCTTGACCATGGAAACGAGGTAAGTGTACCCTAACCTCTCTAGGGCTTTCTTCTTTTCTCTTCTACCTCTTCTTGGGGTGGTTGATAATATTCATTGATCCTAAGGCTTTGTTCCCCATAGGATTCGTTACCCCTAGAGCTAGATGGATGTGAACTCTTTTTAGATTTTGTGAATTCATCTTTAACCATCTTCAAATCATCTTGTATTTGAACAAATTGAGTTTCATGATGCAATTGTCTAAATGAAAGTGCTTGGAAATCTTGAGCAACTTTTTCCAAAAGGGTTTTAATAAGTGTCAATTCACTTTCACTAGAATTGCGAGATGGAGAAGACATGGTTAAAAACTTGTGTCCTAAGTATTTTACCTCAAAAAAGACAAAGATAGTAATGAAGGTAGCTTTCTAGGAAAGAGAGGTGAGTCACGTGAGTCACAAGTAGAATGAAGACACAATTTTATGCAAAGAAAACAATGCAAAGCAATTAAAGGGAATACAAGACAACTAATTAAAGCAAAACAATTACTAAGCACAATTAAAGATTGCTAACTAGAAGCTTTAAACTAGACGTTTAAGGTGAGGCTTCTAGACACTTGGAGTCATTGAAGACACACTCACCGTCTACACATAATTAATCCACTAATTAATCAAGGTTGAATGTAATTACAACTCAAAGAAATAAAAAGAAATTGAATTACACAAAATAAAATTCAGATTTCCTAAACTATGCACTCCTTGGCTTGTGGTTGATCTTCCTTGATGTGTTCTACAAAGTGTATGTATTTGTATTTGTATTTGCTGCAGCTCCTTGCCTTAACCTCTTATGGTTAGCCAATTAAAATCTTCAAAACAGTACTTACTAAGTAGGGATGGACTCACCACAAGGTTAATTTCCACTTAACAAGCACCAATTTGAATTTTGTTCACCAACAATTTAGAGGTCAAAAAATAAAAGCAAAGAACAATTCAAATTTGAAACAAGACAACAGAAAATGGATTTGAATTATATGACACAACTAGAAATAGTTTTGAATAATATTGGACAAGCAATAAAAATAGGCACTCAACAAAAGGTGGCACATAATTGAACCTAGAGAATGACACTAGAATTGATTATAAAAACCAAAACAGTACTACTGGAAATTTTAGGTCCAAAAAGCGTGACTTAAAAGATTTTACTGAGCTGGATATTTAGAATTTGATTCTGAAATTTTAACCACAAACAATTCAAGGTCTTAGAAGTAGGAATTTCTAATTGAACTTAGGTTAACCTTCTAAGTACCACTTTGCATGTTTCAACACAATTACAAAAGAATTAAACTATGCTACTTTTGACCAAAATTTAAAAACTATTCTACACTAGAGTTTATGACATGTAGAATGTGTCCTCTTGACCCCTCTTTGACCATAACTCTAGTGGTTGCCTCAATTTGATATTTTGGTGGCCTTTCAATGGATTGGTGTTGGGGCCTCTTCCATCAAGCGGAGTCTGAGTCGCTTGAAGACCGTGGTATACATGAAGAAGAAGGGCTCGCCAGGGTTCGCCTGATCATCGGCGCACACGGGGACCCCTTCCCTGCAAGTTAAGACCTTTAGGTACACGTCAAGTTCCTTCCCGAAGACATGAAATTTTTCATGGGATTCACTTCGTTTGTACGTGTCTATGTCCTTCTGGGAGTTCATTTGGGAGGTCTCAGCCATAAGGGTTTCAGGAGCCCATCGATAGAGGGCTTGGTAGTCAACGAAAGGAGGAGGGTTCAGTGTTGTTTTGGTTCTGGACATCTCGAGAAAAGTTAAAAAGGAAAAAAAGAGAAAGCAAGGGAGAAAACGAGGGTTTAGAAGAAGACGATAGCACAACCCTGAAAACCCAGGAAAATAGAGATACAAAGTGAAAAACAGAGGAAACGTAAAGTGCAGAAAACTTAAAATGCAGAAAACGTAAACAGTCCCAGAACAGTTTTAGCATGTTATGGGCAGCGGAATCATAAAGCAAGAGCAAGCAACAAGTAAAGTTCATACCTTTGATCGAGTAGGGTTTGAATTTCTGAATTTTGAAAGAGGAAGAGAGAGCGTTTCGAACAAGACAGATGCTTGGAAATGATTCGCTTCAGTGAAAGTAATGAAATAGTGGAGAGAGCGTAAGGGTTTAAAGATTTAAACAGTGCATGAAGAAGTTCAAGCACCAACAAGTCCCAGCCTTTGATCTTGCCACGTGTAAGCTGATTTAAAAAGTATCGTGAGACGTCGCTTCGGTGTATTGTTCACATCCCGTTACCCAGTGCCACGTAGGTCGCCTAGGGCGATCACTTAGTCTCTTCAGTGAAACAAGTTACAGCTCCAGACTGGGGGGCTTGTGTACCAACCAGTCCTCGGTCATCGACTTCACTGACTGACCTCAGACATCGCACACCGGTGCCTGATAGTAAAGATGGGCCACGTAAGGTGGGCCCCAGATACACGTATTAGGGTGTTGGTCAGTCTTCAGACATCGGTACC
The DNA here is from genome assembly GCF_051622355.1 of Phaseolus vulgaris. Taxonomy (NCBI): domain Eukaryota; kingdom Viridiplantae; phylum Streptophyta; class Magnoliopsida; order Fabales; family Fabaceae; genus Phaseolus; species Phaseolus vulgaris. The sequence goes on from NC_143501.1 coordinate 13,956,351, forward strand.
ATGGACCTCGACGTTGGAGATCGACATCAGACCTTGCCAGAAGAGGGAGAGATCGGACGTCGATGGTCTGAACAGTTATATTGGCCCACATAAGGTGGGCCCTAGAATTATACTAAGTTATCAGTTAAAAACATCAAATATAAGAAAAGCCTAAGTCATGAGGGATCCATGCACGAGGTGTGTATAGCGCATTTAGGCGCAACACAAGTAAATAGATCCTGGAAGCACTAAGGCACATTAGGGTTAGGGTTTCCGAAGGAAGCTGCATGCATGGCACGTGAATACTTAAGGCACCCGCAGAATAGATGGCCCCAGAGACTTGGTGCACAAGTTGGTACCCAAGCGGCCATTCTGTTAGTCGTTGCACTCTAGTTAAGGGAAGTTCCATGTGTCAGATTACGCTAAGATTATGTAATAGCGACGCAGGGACATTCTCCAAGGAACACTAGACATGGGTAAGGAAACAAAGGTAAACCCTGGTTTCAACCTATATAAAGGGTGCTAAGAACTCTAGCAAGGTATACAGTTTCTAATACTGAAACTACTTTATACACTTAGTGTTTCTTTACCCTTATACTGACTTGAGCGTCGAAGTGCAAACTGCTGTCAAGGCACCCTTTTTCTTTGCAGGTGAGAGATTCTTCGATCAAGGAAGTACGATTCTCAGGCGGAGATAGGAGGACCACAGGCTACCGTTCGAGTCAACCGGCGAGAACACCTCCAATCTACCGACCGACACATAAGACTCTTTGGGTTAATTACCCTCGAGCTTGGGGGGCAAGTGTACTGGTATGTACCAAGCGACTATCCAGAGTCTAGGCCCCACCAGCGGATCGACCGACCCAAGGCCCAGTCCTAGTGGGCCGACCGATGGTATAAATCTTATCACACCTAAATAGACTCAACAAACTTAATCATTGGTTAGCAACTAGGTAATGCAATCCTAAACGTAAACCCACTCCTTAACCTGGCCCAATAAGAAAAGCCCATTACAGGTAACATAAATAGCACACATTCCAAGGAGTAGGTATGTCATTAATTACTGTACACTTCCGAGTGCCGAATACCCCTTTCACTGACTTGAGTGTCGGAGTGCCTTCTGCAGGTACCCACTCAATCGACATTCATCCAACACCGTACGACCAAGACCTAATAGGAAGAAAAGAGAAGCAAACTAAGGTAGGAGTTGACCGCACAACAAGAGGGAAGGAGACGAAGTTAGCCAACAGTTCTCTAGGTCCCATCTCCCTAGCAGGAACAAAAAGAAATCATCAACACATTCTTAATGTTACATGTTGCCTTATGTTGTTGTTCATTCATTGCATCTTACAAATTGTTTTCCTTCTTATGTGATTCAAAATAAATGCCCTTATGAACTTTTGTATGACAATATGCCTAATCTCTCTTATATAAAAGTGATTGGGTGTCTCTATTTTGCTTCCACCCTCGAGCAAAATAGACATAAACTTGATCCTAGGGCACGAAAGTGCATCTTCCTTGGTTTCAAACATGGAACTAAAGGTTATGTGGTCATGGACGTTCTTTCCAGAGAGATTTTCGTGTCTCGAAATTTAATCTTTTCTGAAACCCTATTTCTATTATTTAAGCAACAAAAATGATTAGGTAGTTATGCAAGAAAACATTGATTTCATGAAAGAGATGTGCGATGATGTTCATGATCAAATTGAAGTTGAGGAACACACTAAACAAGAAATACTAAGGCAATTCACTAGAGTTAAGAAAAAATCAGCCTTTCTAAAAGATTACCATCACAGTATCATGGCATTACCATGCAATGAAGATCTAAAAAAAAAGCAAGGTATTATATCCTCTTAGGTCTGCCATATCATACAAAATAGTAGCAGAAAATCAAGTGAACTATATTTTGTCTATTTCATCTCAAACCTACCCACAAAGCTATGCAGAAGCAAAGCATATCCTAAATGGATGGAAGCCATAAAAACAAAAATAAGAGCTCTTGAAGCTAACAAGACCTAGGAAGTAATGGAGCTTCCACCTAACAAGACACCCATATGATGCAAATGGATCTACTAGATTAAACAAAAAGCCAATGGAGATATAGAAAGATACAAGGTAAGACTCGTGGCAAAGAGTATAGACAACGTGAAGGTATTGACTACATGGAGACCTACTCACCCTTAGCAAGGCTTACCACAATGCAAACCATTCTTGAAGTAGCAGCAACTATGGACTAGCACCTTAAGCAACTTGATGTGAACAATAAGTTCTTACATGGTGATTTCCAAGAGGAAGTTTATATGGAATTACCGCCTGGTGTGTCGCTTGACAAAATCATTATATGGATTGAAGCAAGCAAGTAAGCAATGGTATGATAAGCTCACTTCTTTCCTTCACTCCATTAACTTTTCTCGCCCAAAAGCTAATAACTCTTTTTTTACGAGAAAAATTTAAGACTTTTTATAGCACTTCTCATATACATAGATGACATTATAATTGTTGGAATAACATAAAGAATATAGAGGTTGTCAAAAGTTCCTTAGATACAACTTTTAAAATAAAAGACCTATGTCATCTAAAGTTTTTCTCAGGACTAGTGATTGCTAGAACTAGAAAAGAAATCCATATTATTCAATCGAAATATGCTCTCAAAATTTTAGTCGGTACAAGAATATTGAGAGCGAAACCAATAACTACACCCATGGTGAAAAAATATGACAAACTGTTTGATCAAAATACGCTACTGCATGATATTTTGATATATAGAAGAACTACTGGAAGGTTGCTATACTTGGTGAATACGAGGCTCGACATCAACTTCTCTGTACAATTTCTCATTTAATTTGTACAAGCTCCTTCAAAGTTACACCATCAAGTTGTACAAAGGATTCTCATATATGTAAAATCCTTCAATGCAATCACACATTAAAATCAAAGCTTTCAGTGATTCAGATTGGGCTTCCTACATCACAACTCGTCAATCAACTACTGGATTCTATATCTGTCTAGGAGAGTCTTTGATATCATTGAAATCCAAGAAGCAAAACACAATATCACGTTATGCACCAAGCTGCTTAAGAGTGAAACATTTCACAGATTTCTCTCCAAGCTGGGAGTGATGAGTATCAACCCACCAGTTTAAGGGGGGTTTTGGTGTTTGGATTCTTTATCCTTTTGGTTTTGGCGAAGCCCACCATCTTACAGTTTTCTGTGTATACATATATGGCAAATTCTTTTAGCACCATATCAATTTGAACCTGCACCCAATTTTCTAATAAAATGATGAAAATGACCTTAAATGAAAGGAGGATACGGATAAAAAAAACTTTCAGAATCCCTTTTCCAAAATATATTTTCGGATTTGTATTTATGGAACATATTTTTAAATTCTGGAAGTTTTTTTCCATAATGCATCTTTTTATTTTGTGTTCCATATTTTTTCCACAATTTAGTTTTTTCATTTTGAATTTACTTTTTTAGAATCAAAATTTTGATTTTCGAATTGTATTTTTGATATTCTAGCTTTTTAAATCCTAATGAATTTAAAATATCACATCTTTTTTTTGGTATTATGGATTTTGGCACTTAAAAAACTGCTTATTTATATCTTAATGAATCTAAAAGTACTATGCAATTTTCTATGCTTGTTTTAGTGCTCTTTACTTTATTCGTTGAGGTCATAGGAATCTGTTTTAGCCAAAGAAGGAATATATTTGGATATATTATCAAAACTGTTAATTCCGTTTATAGACCTTTTACATAAAGATTCAAAAAAAATTGTGAATTATTATGAATTTTTCACAAACACAATCTTTTCTTTGATTCTAACTTAGAGGATAATTTTAAAAAATTTAAAAAGTGATAAAATATAGGTACAATTACCGTATTCGTCCCTAATTTCTGGGGCAATAATCAATTTAGTATAGTTGTTTTTAAAAAAATCAATTTCGTCCCTATGATTGTTTAAATGTGTGCAAAATGGTCCTTTCTGGTAAGTCGCAACAACCGGTGTCAACTTCTTCTTATGTGGCAGAGAGAAGAGGTTATGGGTTTAGGGTGAGGTGTCAGGTGTCAAGTGACGTGGATGGTTGGATTAGTTTAGTGAAAATTGAATTGGGGGTTACAAATTTTTAATTGTAAGCAAGGTTGCGGGTGTTTGAGGTACGTTATTTTGAGATGCGATTGTGAGGTGTGATTTTGCGGTTCGATCCTGTAGTGCCATCCCGAGCTCGTGAAGTGCAATTGTGTGGGGCAGCGTTTGTGGAACTCGAAGGCATTGTTGAGCATGGAGCAATTTCATGGGTGGTCGTTTCTAAGGTTAGGACTTTTTGACTTACTTCAGAGTGGTTCTGTTTGTGATTACTTTGAGAGAACATTTACAATGTAGTTTATGATTGATGTGACCCAAAAACACATGAAGATGACCAAGGACGCTAAACATGAAGGGTCATCTCAACCAGCAAATAAAGACTTCATCAATAGAAGAAATGAACAAGGTCCAAAGCATTTGAAGTTCTTCTTATTAGTCTTCTCAAAAGATGAGGCCCAAGCCTAATTAATATCTTTGTTGTAATATCTTTAAAATAGATTTAAAATAACATAAAAGGGAAGTATGAATAGCAGTATAGGACTTATGAGAAAGTAGTAGAAAAGTCACATTTTCTAGAATAGGAGTGACTTGTGTTGGGCAGCATTTTCAATGCCTTTTCATTTCCCTTTTCCTTTTGGATGACCAACAATCTACACTATATAAAGTGGTGTTTGGCTCTTGTAAAAACATTTTGATATTGAAATTGAAAGTAGAGTTACTCTCCTCAAATTTCAGTGGGTTCTTTGTGAGACTTGTTCCTCTTCTCCTTCTTCTTAGTCTTATCTTGTAGATTTTGGGGATTCTCAACTGGCGGCACTCTCACTCATCTTGGAGCAAATCATCCTTCAAGTGGCATGACCATTCCCATGTCAACAACCACAAAAGTTTCTTCAACTTTTCATCTTCTTCCACACCCATTCCATATCAAAAACTCTAAAACATGTTTTGTTTCTTGTTCTTGATTTTCAATCAGTCAAATGTTGCTATTGAATGTTTTTAATCGATAGTTTGTTCTTGGTTCTTGTTTTAATTGGTTGGAATTTCTTGTTGATGTTCTATTCGGTTCATGGGTCTATAATTGTGTTTCATTCGGTTCATGTTCTTGAAATGGGTTTCTAATGGGTTCCTGAGTTGTGTTCTTGAATTGCTTGTAGAATCTTAATCCTAATTCTTAAAAGTGTTTATAAATGAATCATCTCTTAATGATAATCACATAAAAAAAAGTGACCTTGAACACCTCAAGTCACACACTTTCTTTGTCACACAACCACCACAGAAATCAGAACACCCTCTGATTCTGCACTTGCACACCAGTATTCAGAAATACAATAGATTCAGAAAGGATTACACCTGATGAAGATCAAATAAAAAGATTACAACAATCCTATTCCACTTCTTTGAGAAAACCCAAAAAGCTTGAATGCAAATCTTGAAAACTCAAATTTGTTTTCACACTTTCACAAATGTCTCAAAATTGTTATCAAACATTAAGAGAGTATAACAACCTCTTTTAAATACTCAAAAAGTTGTTAAAAACATTTAAAGTAAGAGCCTATTTAGTTAGTAAACATTTAAAGCTGATTTGCAAACATAACAGAAATTTTATTATGGGTTTTCAACAAACAATCGGTTGAATCCTCGAAACAACCGATTGAATTGGTTTGACAACAAAATCAACCAAGTCAAACAACTTCAAACCCTTTTCAGAAACTTCTAAGTGATAAACAACCGATTGAAATGACAAAACAACAGGTTATTTTTTCACTTCTTCATAAAACAATCTTTTTTAAAAAGGTTTTGATTCCAAACTGTTTTACATTCAAACAAAGAGTGGATTACACATCATTCTACCCAAAACCCACCCACACACACAACAACTCCAGCCTCCATCAAACACCATGGATTTGGAGACATCAAAGCTTCAAGATCATCCTTGATCAACAATCTCCCCCTATTTCATGAAGAAAGATCCCTGGTTGCTTGTGTTGATATGTTTGAATCCGAACCAGCACCTGCAAAATAGAAACTATGCAAACACAGAGTATATATAGCAGCAGGCTATCAAGGCACACACACTAGTTTTCTACACAATCAAAAAAGTTAGAATGTATGGCTTTAAACTAGAGGGGGCTGAATGGTTTAAATAGGGTTTTCGCAAACTTTTTAGTCTAGAATGAAATTCCTTTGAGAAAACTTGATTCAGAATTCAGTTTGCCAAAAACACAAAGCAATTTAACACAGCACCAGAAAAACAATCGGTTGTTTCGCAGAAACAATCGGTTGTTTATACCAGTTAAAATATACAAACTGAAACTAAAGAGTTTAAGGGAGAGAGAGAGATTGCACACACATTTTATACTGGTTCACTCTTAAACCAAGAGCTACATCCAGTCTTCCCAGAAACCACTGGGAATCCACTAAGTAACCAAACCTAGATTACTTACACACACCACCAAAGAAATGACCTTGATCCCCTCAAGACACACACTTCCTTTGGCTCAGCACATACACCACCAAGAATGTTGATCTTGACAACCTCAAGAGCACACAACACTTCTTGCCCTATCACACCAGAGTTTACACAAAGTACAAAAGGATTACACTTGTTACAGAATGATCTGAAATCAATAAAAATGAAAATCCTATTTCACTCTCTCTTGATCAAAGCAATCTTTAACTCTTGAAAGCAAAATCAGTGAAAAACTCAAATCTGTTTTTCTATTATTAAATCTCAGTTGTTGTTTGTTACAAAATCTGAACAAACTCTTTATAGCTTTCAAAGACTGTTCAAAGCATTTAAAATAGGAGCGCATTCAGTTACAAAATCATTTAAAGCTCAATCAACACTCAAAACAGTTTTCTATTATGATTTGAAAACAAACAATCGATTGAATGTGCAAATCAATCAGTTGTTATGGTTTGACAGCAAGTCAACCACCAAAAACAGTTTTCAACCTTTCTCAAAACACCTAAGAGTAAAACAATCAGTTGTTTCGACAAAACAACAGGTTGTTTGTCACTTAGTTTGAAAAACACTTTCAATTCAAAAGGTTTGAAAATACTTAAGCTTTGGATTCAATCAAGAGTGGATTTACACAAATAATCTACCCCAGATCCTATTCTAAAGCACCTCAGCAACAACAAGCACATCCAGCCATCTATCAAACTCAAAGGATTTGGATTCTTCAAAGCTTGAACACACTTGATTCAACAAAAAGAGCAGAAAAACCAGTCCAAAAACTGCCAAAAATAGTGAGTGTAGCAGCAGCAATGCAGCAAAATTAACAACTTCAAGTCAGAGTTTGTAGTAGCAACATACACAACATATAAACCAAACCTAGATTACTTACACACACCACCAAAGAAATGACCTTGATCCCCTCAAGACACACACTTCCTTTGGCTCAGCACATACACCACCAAGAATGTTGATCTTGACAACCTCAAGAGCACACAACACTTCTTGCCCTATCACACCAGAGTTTACACAAAGTACAAAAGGATTACACTTGTTACAGAATGATCTGAAATCAATAAAAATGAAAATCCTATTTCACTCTCTCTTGATCAAAGCAATCTTTAACTCTTGAAAGCAAAATCAGTGAAAAACTCAAATTTGTTTTTTTATTATTAAATATCTCAGTTGTTGTTTGTTACAAAAGTTGAACAAACTCTTTATAGCTTTCAAAGACTGGTCATAGCATTTAAAACAGGAGCGCATTCAGTTATAAAATCATTTAAAGCTCAGTCAACACTCAAAACAGTTTTCTATTATGATTTGAAAACAAACAATCGATTGAATGTGGGAATCAATCAGTTGTTTTGGTTTGACAGCAAGTCAACCACCAAAAACAGTTTTCAACCTTTCTCAAAACATCTAAGAGAAATAATCGATTGTTTTGACAAAACAACAGGTTGTTTGTCAGTTAGTTTGAAAAACACTTTCAATTCAAAAGGTTTGAAAATACTTAAGCTTTGGATTCAACCAAGAGTGGATTTACACAGATAATCTACTCCAGATCCTATTCTAAAGCACCTAAGCAACAACAAGCACATCCAGTCATCCATCAAACTCAAAGGATTTGGATTCTTCAAAGCTTGAACACACTTGATTTAACAATCTCCCCTATTTGATGAAGACAAATCCCTGGTTGCTTGTGTTGGATTTGATTGAATCTGAAGCAATTCTTGCAAAAACAACATATATACAATCCAGTGTTTTCTACAATAGCAGGTTAGTTTTTCACATTTTGAAAACAATGTTCCAGACACACAATCGGTTGTTTACACGAAACAATCGGTTGTTTCTATCAGCAGAAGCAGCAACAATTATGATATCAGAGATTTCAGCAATTTTAAAACACTTTTTCCAGAGACAGATACACAAGAACCAATCAATTCTCCCCCTATTTGTCTTCACAGATAGACTATAACAGTTATAAGACAGATTTAGGAAAGATTTTAAAGGTCAAGGATACCTAACTCATTTTGCAAAAAGAAGAACCTTTCTTTTGGTAGAGGTTTTGTGTAGATATCAGCTAGTTGCATCTTTGCCTCAATAAACTTTAGTTCACAGTCTCCATTGCTCACATGATCCCTGATGAAATGATGGCGAATCTCAATATGCTTAGTTCTTTAGTCCTGAATCTGATTTTTGGTAAGATTTATAGCACTTGTGTTGTCACACATCAAAGGGACTTTGCTGATTTGCAATCCAAAGTCTGCAAGTTGTTGTTTCAGCCAGAGGATTTGTGCACAACAGCTTCCAGCAGCAATGTACTCAGCCTCTGCAGTAGGGAGAGCCATACAAGCTTTCTTCTTGTTATGCCATGAGATGAGGCTTGAACCAAGAAGATAGCAAGTGCCATTTGTGCTTTTCCTGTCCAACTTGCATCCTGCAAAATCAGAATCTGAATAGCCAATTAAATGAATGGGAGAGTGAGAAGGATACCATAACCCAACATGTGTTGTTCCTTTGAGATATTTCATAATTCTCTTTGCGACTTTGAAGTGGGATTCCTTTGGATTTGCTTGATATCTTGCACAAAGACATACCGCAAACATTATATCCGGTCTACTTGCTGTTAGATAGAGCAAAGAGCCAATCAAACCTCTATATTTTGTTTGATCTACCCCTTTTCCAGCAACATCTGCATCCATATAGCAGCTTGAGGGCATAGGTGTGCTTGCTTCCTTGCAACTCTCCACTTCAAATTTCTTGAGAATTTCTTTACAATACTTTGATTGGCATAGAAAGATCCCATCCTTTGTTTTCTTGACCTGCAATCCAAGAAAGAAAGACAATTCTCCCATCATAGACATTTCAAACTCACCTTTCATAGCAGCCACAAATTCTTCACACAAAGTATCTTGTGTAGCACCAAAGATGATGTCATCAACATAGATTTGCACAATGATAATTTCAGAATTTGACTTTTTGATGAAGAGAGTCTTGTCAAGCATTCCCCTTTCATAGCCATGTGACAAATGGAAGTTTCTAAGCCTTTCATACCACTGCCTTGGAGCTTGCTTCAGCCCATACAAAGCCTTTTTCAGCTTGAAGACATGATTAGGCTATTGATGATCTTCAAAGCCCGGTGGTTGATCCACATACACTTCCTCATTGATGTAGCCATTGAGAAAAGCACTCTTGACATCCATTTGAAAGAGTTTAAATCCACTCATGCATGCAAAAGCTAGCAGCAACCTCACAGCTTCCAATCTTGCAACAGGAGCAAAGGTTTCCCCATAGTAAATTCCCTCCTCTTGATTGTAGCCTTTGGCAACTAGCCTTGCTTTGTTTCTTGTGATCATACCATCCTCATCCAGTTTGTTTCTGAAGACCCACTTCGAACCAATGATTTTCATCTCAGCTATTTTAGGGACAAGAAACCATACTTCATTCCTTGCAAACTGATTCAGCTCTTCATGCATAGCTTCAACCCATTTTTCATCCTTGAGAGCTTCATCAATTGACTTTGGTTCAATTTGAGAGACTAAAGCAGTGTGCCTGCAGGAGTTTGAGATAGAGCTACGTGTAGAAACACCCTTTTTTATCTGCCTAATGATGTTCTCCACTGACAGATCTCTAGGAATCCTCCATTCTTTGGGCAACTCACTCTGGTGCAGAATTTCAATCGATTGTTTCGAGCAATCAACTGGTTGTTTTTCTGCACAGATGTCCAGCTTCTTCAAATTGATGTTCTGTTCATCCTCTTCAGCACTGTTCTTTGAGATTTGAATGCTTTTGCGATCCACTTCATCAAATACAACATGAACAGACTCTTCTACAATCATTAGCCTCTTGTTGTAGATTCTATATGCATGACTATTTAGTGAATAGCCAATGAAGATACTATGATCAACTTTTTCATCAAATTTCCCTACGTTTTCCTTTCCATTGTTTAGAACAAAGCAGTTGCAACTGAAAACTCTGAGGTGATTGATGTTTGGTTTCCTTCCATTGAAGAGTTCATAAGGAGTCTTCTTCAAGATTGGCCTTATTAGCACTCTATTCATCACATAGCAAGAGGTGCTAACTGCATCAGCCCAAAAATACTTGGGAAGAGAAGATTCACTTAGCATTGTTCTAGCTAATTCTTCAAGGGATATTTTCTTCTTTTCCACTACACCATTCTAGTGTGGAGTTCTTAGAGCTGAAAAATTGTGCAGAATTCCCATCTTTTCACAGAATTTGTTCAACTTTTCATTTTGGAATTCCCCTCCATGATCACTTCTTATTGAGCCTATGTTGTTGTTCTTTGTGTTTTGTAATCTTCTAGCAAGCTTCTTGAATGCAGAGAAGTCATCACTTTTTGATTCCAAGAAGAGAGTCCAAGTGAACCTCTTTTGTGTTGGGAAGACAGATTTCGCAGGAGTTTGTTTTAAAGATAACTTGATATCCTTTGTCACACAATTGACTAATGCTCAGTAGATTGTGCTTTAAACCTTCTACATAGAGAACATCATGGATGATCAAGATGTCTTTGTCTCCTATGGATCCTCTTCCAAGAATCTTTCCCTTGTTGTTGTCCCCATAGGTAACGTGCCCTTCTTGCTTAAAGGAGATGCTTAGAAACTTTGATTTATCCCCAGTCATGTGCTTTGAGCACCCACTGTCCAGGTACCATTGCTGCATGCTCTCCTTCAAGGTTTCATACAAAGTAGATTTTTAAGTACAAAGATTTGGTCCCCTTATGAATGTGGGTCCATTTGGTTTACATTCATCATTTGAACCTTTACAGCATTTGGGAATCCACTTCATAAAGCCTCTATTAACAACATATTTTCTAATTTTATAGAATCTGACATAATGGCCTCTTTTCATGCAATAGAAGCATGTAACAACCGGTTGTTTTGATAGATCAATCGGTTGTTTTTCTGACGGTTTTGAAAATGACTTTGAAAATTTATCTTGCTTGTTCTGTGGATTAAAACCTATTCCTGCTTTTCCAAAAACACAGTTTTGAGATGCCAAGATATTCTCAAAGTTGGGTTGTCCTTTTGAAAGCTTATCCAAAGTTTTAACAAGATAATGAACTTTCTTTTCAAGATTTTCACAATTTTCACAAATAAGAGTATCACACTTGCAAGAAGAGTTTTTGTAAACGATTTCAAGGTTTTCAAAATCTGTTTTGAATTTTCCAATTCTTCTTCCAGTGTTTTGACTATGTTTTCAAGCCAGCTATTCATTCCCTTTAACCGGTTGTTCAAGAAGGCCAATCGGTTAGCTTCTTCATGTGTTTCTTGAAAAGCTTGAAGCAATTGACTATAATTTTCAGAATTTGAGGAATTAGAGAAACTTACACTGCTTGAATCATCTTCCTTTTTGGCCATGAAGTAGAGGTTGAGGCTTTTTCGTTTTTGCCTCCTTTTCCTTCGTGCTTGACTTCTTGTCTTTACTTCCTTTGATTCATTGATTTTCCCATGAGTAGCTTTGAGTGTGTCCCACATTTCTTTGGCAGATTTGCATTATGATATTCTGAAAAATTCATTAGAATCCAGTGCATAAGCTATTATGTTTTGAGCAATACAATCAAGCTTGGCCATCTTATATTCTTCATTGGTCCATTGGGACCAAGGTTTTTTAATAAAAGATTCATTCTTTTTAAGCTTTGGAATGAAAGGGCCATTTTCAATTGAATTCCAAATTCCTTGATCAATGGATTCAACAAAGATTTTCATTCTAGCCTCCCAATACTTATAATTCAAACCACAGAATAAAGGTGGTTTGTTGATTGAAGCATCTTCGTCGAAAGATAGTTTTCCAACCATTGAAAACGATTTTCGGATCAAACTTGAGTATTTTTCAAGTACCAAGCTCTTTATGCCAATTGTTAGAATGTATGGCTTTAAACTAGAGGGGGATGAATGGTTTAAAGAGGGTTTTCGCAAACTTTTTAGTCTAGAATGAAATTCCTTTGAGAAAACTTGATTCAGAATTCAGTTTGCCAAAAACACAAAGCAATTTAACACAGCACCAGAAAAACAATCGGTTGTTTCACAGAAACAATCGGTTGTTTATACCAGTTAAAATATACAAACTGAAACTAAAGAGTTTAAGGGAGAGAGAGAGATTGCACACACATTTTATACTGGTTCACTCTTAAACCAAGAGCTACATCCAGTCTTCCCAGAAACCACTGGGAATCCACTAAGTAACCAAACCTAGATTACTTACACACACCACCAAAGAAATGACCTTGATCCCCTCAAGACACACACTTCCTTTGGCTCAGCACATACACCACCAAGAATGTTGATCTTGACAACCTCAAGAGCACACAACACTTCTTGCCCTATCACACCAGAGTTTACACAAAGTACAAAAGGATTACACTTGTTACAGAATGATCTGAAATCAATAAAAATGAAAATCCTATTTCACTCTCTCTTGATCAAAGCAATCTTTAACTCTTGAAAGCAAAATCAGTGAAAAACTCAAATCTGTTTTTCTATTATTAAATCTCAGTTGTTGTTTGTTACAAAATCTGAACAAACTCTTTATAGCTTTCAAAGACTGTTCAAAGCATTTAAAATAGGAGCGCATTCAGTTACAAAATCATTTAAAGCTCAATCAACACTCAAAACAGTTTTCTATTATGATTTGAAAACAAACAATCGATTGAATGTGCAAATCAATCAGTTGTTATGGTTTGACAGCAAGTCAACCACCAAAAACAGTTTTCAACCTTTCTCAAAACACCTAAGAGTAAAACAATCAGTTGTTTCGACAAAACAACAGGTTGTTTGTCACTTAGTTTGAAAAACACTTTCAATTCAAAAGGTTTGAAAATACTTAAGCTTTGGATTCAATCAAGAGTGGATTTACACAAATAATCTACCCCAGATCCTATTCTAAAGCACCTCAGCAACAACAAGCACATCCAGCCATCTATCAAACTCAAAGGATTTGGATTCTTCAAAGCTTGAACACACTTGATTCAACAAAAAGAGCAGAAAAACCAGTCCAAAAACTGCCAAAAATAGTGAGTGTAGCAGCAGCAATGCAGCAAAATTAACAACTTCAAGTCAGAGTTTGTAGTAGCAACATACACAACATATAAACCAAACCTAGATTACTTACACACACCACCAAAGAAATGACCTTGATCCCCTCAAGACACACACTTCCTTTGGCTCAGCACATACACCACCAAGAATGTTGATCTTGACAACCTCAAGAGCACACAACACTTCTTGCCCTATCACACCAGAGTTTACACAAAGTACAAAAGGATTACACTTGTTACAGAATGATCTGAAATCAATAAAAATGAAAATCCTATTTCACTCTCTCTTGATCAAAGCAATCTTTAACTCTTGAAAGCAAAATCAGTGAAAAACTCAAATTTGTTTTTTTATTATTAAATATCTCAGTTGTTGTTTGTTACAAAAGTTGAACAAACTCTTTATAGCTTTCAAAGACTGGTCATAGCATTTAAAACAGGAGCGCATTCAGTTATAAAATCATTTAAAGCTCAGTCAACACTCAAAACAGTTTTCTATTATGATTTGAAAACAAACAATCGATTGAATGTGGGAATCAATCAGTTGTTTTGGTTTGACAGCAAGTCAACCACCAAAAACAGTTTTCAACCTTTCTCAAAACATCTAAGAGAAATAATCGATTGTTTTGACAAAACAACAGGTTGTTTGTCAGTTAGTTTGAAAAACACTTTCAATTCAAAAGGTTTGAAAATACTTAAGCTTTGGATTCAACCAAGAGTGGATTTACACAGATAATCTACTCCAGATCCTATTCTAAAGCACCTAAGCAACAACAAGCACATCCAGTCATCCATCAAACTCAAAGGATTTGGATTCTTCAAAGCTTGAACACACTTGATTTAACAATCTCCCCTATTTGATGAAGACAAATCCCTGGTTGCTTGTGTTGGATTTGATTGAATCTGAAGCAATTCTTGCAAAAACAACATATATACAATCCAGTGTTTTCTACAATAGCAGGTTAGTTTTTCACATTTTGAAAACAATGTTCCAGACACACAATCGGTTGTTTACACGAAACAATCGGTTGTTTCTATCAGCAGAAGCAGCAACAATTATGATATCAGAGATTTCAGCAATTTTAAAACACTTTTTCCAGAGACAGATACACAAGAACCAATCAATTCTCCCCCTATTTGTCTTCACAGATAGACTATAACAGTTATAAGACAGATTTAGGAAAGATTTTAAAGGTCAAGGATACCTAACTCATTTTGCAAAAAGAAGAACCTTTCTTTTGGTAGAGGTTTTGTGTAGATATCAGCTAGTTGCATCTTTGCCTCAATAAACTTTAGTTCACAGTCTCCATTGCTCACATGATCCCTGATGAAATGATGGCGAATCTCAATATGCTTAGTTCTTTAGTCCTGAATCTGATTTTTGGTAAGATTTATAGCACTTGTGTTGTCACACATCAAAGGGACTTTGCTGATTTGCAATCCAAAGTCTGCAAGTTGTTGTTTCAGCCAGAGGATTTGTGCACAACAGCTTCCAGCAGCAATGTACTCAGCCTCTGCAGTAGGGAGAGCCATACAAGCTTTCTTCTTGTTATGCCATGAGATGAGGCTTGAACCAAGAAGATAGCAAGTGCCATTTGTGCTTTTCCTGTCCAACTTGCATCCTGCAAAATCAGAATCTGAATAGCCAATTAAATGAATGGGAGAGTGAGAAGGATACCATAACCCAACATGTGTTGTTCCTTTGAGATATTTCATAATTCTCTTTGCGACTTTGAAGTGGGATTCCTTTGGATTTGCTTGATATCTTGCACAAAGACATACCGCAAACATTATATCCGGTCTACTTGCTGTTAGATAGAGCAAAGAGCCAATCAAACCTCTATATTTTGTTTGATCTACCCCTTTTCCAGCAACATCTGCATCCATATAGCAGCTTGAGGGCATAGGTGTGCTTGCTTCCTTGCAACTCTCCACTTCAAATTTCTTGAGAATTTCTTTACAATACTTTGATTGGCATAGAAAGATCCCATCCTTTGTTTTCTTGACCTGCAATCCAAGAAAGAAAGACAATTCTCCCATCATAGACATTTCAAACTCACCTTTCATAGCAGCCACAAATTCTTCACACAAAGTATCTTGTGTAGCACCAAAGATGATGTCATCAACATAGATTTGCACAATGATAATTTCAGAATTTGACTTTTTGATGAAGAGAGTCTTGTCAAGCATTCCCCTTTCATAGCCATGTGACAAATGGAAGTTTCTAAGCCTTTCATACCACTGCCTTGGAGCTTGCTTCAGCCCATACAAAGCCTTTTTCAGCTTGAAGACATGATTAGGCTATTGATGATCTTCAAAGCCCGGTGGTTGATCCACATACACTTCCTCATTGATGTAGCCATTGAGAAAAGCACTCTTGACATCCATTTGAAAGAGTTTAAATCCACTCATGCATGCAAAAGCTAGCAGCAACCTCACAGCTTCCAATCTTGCAACAGGAGCAAAGGTTTCCCCATAGTAAATTCCCTCCTCTTGATTGTAGCCTTTGGCAACTAGCCTTGCTTTGTTTCTTGTGATCATACCATCCTCATCCAGTTTGTTTCTGAAGACCCACTTCGAACCAATGATTTTCATCTCAGCTATTTTAGGGACAAGAAACCATACTTCATTCCTTGCAAACTGATTCAGCTCTTCATGCATAGCTTCAACCCATTTTTCATCCTTGAGAGCTTCATCAATTGACTTTGGTTCAATTTGAGAGACTAAAGCAGTGTGCCTGCAGGAGTTTGAGATAGAGCTACGTGTAGAAACACCCTTTTTTATCTGCCTAATGATGTTCTCCACTGACAGATCTCTAGGAATCCTCCATTCTTTGGGCAACTCACTCTGGTGCAGAATTTCAATCGATTGTTTCGAGCAATCAACTGGTTGTTTTTCTGCACAGATGTCCAGCTTCTTCAAATTGATGTTCTGTTCATCCTCTTCAGCACTGTTCTTTGAGATTTGAATGCTTTTGCGATCCACTTCATCAAATACAACATGAACAGACTCTTCTACAATCATTAGCCTCTTGTTGTAGATTCTATATGCATGACTATTTAGTGAATAGCCAATGAAGATACTATGATCAACTTTTTCATCAAATTTCCCTACGTTTTCCTTTCCATTGTTTAGAACAAAGCAGTTGCAACTGAAAACTCTGAGGTGATTGATGTTTGGTTTCCTTCCATTGAAGAGTTCATAAGGAGTCTTCTTCAAGATTGGCCTTATTAGCACTCTATTCATCACATAGCAAGAGGTGCTAACTGCATCAGCCCAAAAATACTTGGGAAGAGAAGATTCACTTAGCATTGTTCTAGCTAATTCTTCAAGGGATATTTTCTTCTTTTCCACTACACCATTCTAGTGTGGAGTTCTTAGAGCTGAAAAATTGTGCAGAATTCCCATCTTTTCACAGAATTTGTTCAACTTTTCATTTTGGAATTCCCCTCCATGATCACTTCTTATTGAGCCTATGTTGTTGTTCTTTGTGTTTTGTAATCTTCTAGCAAGCTTCTTGAATGCAGAGAAGTCATCACTTTTTGATTCCAAGAAGAGAGTCCAAGTGAACCTCTTTTGTGTTGGGAAGACAGATTTCGCAGGAGTTTGTTTTAAAGATAACTTGATATCCTTTGTCACACAATTGACTAATGCTCAGTAGATTGTGCTTTAAACCTTCTACATAGAGAACATCATGGATGATCAAGATGTCTTTGTCTCCTATGGATCCTCTTCCAAGAATCTTTCCCTTGTTGTTGTCCCCATAGGTAACGTGCCCTTCTTGCTTAAAGGAGATGCTTAGAAACTTTGATTTATCCCCAGTCATGTGCTTTGAGCACCCACTGTCCAGGTACCATTGCTGCATGCTCTCCTTCAAGGTTTCATACAAAGTAGATTTTTAAGTACAAAGATTTGGTCCCCTTATGAATGTGGGTCCATTTGGTTTACATTCATCATTTGAACCTTTACAGCATTTGGGAATCCACTTCATAAAGCCTCTATTAACAACATATTTTCTAATTTTATAGAATCTGACATAATGGCCTCTTTTCATGCAATAGAAGCATGTAACAACCGGTTGTTTTGATAGATCAATCGGTTGTTTTTCTGACGGTTTTGAAAATGACTTTGAAAATTTATCTTGCTTGTTCTGTGGATTAAAACCTATTCCTGCTTTTCCAAAAACACAGTTTTGAGATGCCAAGATATTCTCAAAGTTGGGTTGTCCTTTTGAAAGCTTATCCAAAGTTTTAACAAGATAATGAACTTTCTTTTCAAGATTTTCACAATTTTCACAAATAAGAGTATCACACTTGCAAGAAGAGTTTTTGTAAACGATTTCAAGGTTTTCAAAATCTGTTTTGAATTTTCCAATTCTTCTTCCAGTGTTTTGACTATGTTTTCAAGCCAGCTATTCATTCCCTTTAACCGGTTGTTCAAGAAGGCCAATCGGTTAGCTTCTTCATGTGTTTCTTGAAAAGCTTGAAGCAATTGACTATAATTTTCAGAATTTGAGGAATTAGAGAAACTTACACTGCTTGAATCATCTTCCTTTTTGGCCATGAAGTAGAGGTTGAGGCTTTTTCGTTTTTGCCTCCTTTTCCTTCGTGCTTGACTTCTTGTCTTTACTTCCTTTGATTCATTGATTTTCCCATGAGTAGCTTTGAGTGTGTCCCACATTTCTTTGGCAGATTTGCATTATGATATTCTGAAAAATTCATTAGAATCCAGTGCATAAGCTATTATGTTTTGAGCAATACAATCAAGCTTGGCCATCTTATATTCTTCATTGGTCCATTGGGACCAAGGTTTTTTAATAAAAGATTCATTCTTTTTAAGCTTTGGAATGAAAGGGCCATTTTCAATTGAATTCCAAATTCCTTGATCAATGGATTCAACAAAGATTTTCATTCTAGCCTCCCAATACTTATAATTCAAACCACAGAATAAAGGTGGTTTGTTGATTGAAGCATCTTCGTCGAAAGATAGTTTTCCAACCATTGAAAACGATTTTCGGATCAAACTTGAGTATTTTTCAAGTACCAAGCTCTTTATGCCAATTGTTAGAATGTATGGCTTTAAACTAGAGGGGGATGAATGGTTTAAAGAGGGTTTTCGCAAACTTTTTAGTCTAGAATGAAATTCCTTTGAGAAAACTTGATTCAGAATTCAGTTTGCCAAAAACACAAAGCAATTTAACACAGCACCAGAAAAACAATCGGTTGTTTCACAGAAACAATCGGTTGTTTATACCAGTTAAAATATACAAACTGAAACTAAAGAGTTTAAGGGAGAGAGAGAGATTGCACACACATTTTATACTGGTTCACTCTTAAACCAAGAGCTACATCCAGTCTTCCCAGAAACCACTGGGAATCCACTAAGTAACCAAACCTAGATTACTTACACACACCACCAAAGAAATGACCTTGATCCCCTCAAGACACACACTTCCTTTGGCTCAGCACATACACCACCAAGAATGTTGATCTTGACAACCTCAAGAGCACACAACACTTCTTGCCCTATCACACCAGAGTTTACACAAAGTACAAAAGGATTACACTTGTTACAGAATGATCTGAAATCAATAAAAATGAAAATCCTATTTCACTCTCTCTTGATCAAAGCAATCTTTAACTCTTGAAAGCAAAATCAGTGAAAAACTCAAATCTGTTTTTCTATTATTAAATCTCAGTTGTTGTTTGTTACAAAATCTGAACAAACTCTTTATAGCTTTCAAAGACTGTTCAAAGCATTTAAAATAGGAGCGCATTCAGTTACAAAATCATTTAAAGCTCAATCAACACTCAAAACAGTTTTCTATTATGATTTGAAAACAAACAATCGATTGAATGTGCAAATCAATCAGTTGTTATGGTTTGACAGCAAGTCAACCACCAAAAACAGTTTTCAACCTTTCTCAAAACACCTAAGAGTAAAACAATCAGTTGTTTCGACAAAACAACAGGTTGTTTGTCACTTAGTTTGAAAAACACTTTCAATTCAAAAGGTTTGAAAATACTTAAGCTTTGGATTCAATCAAGAGTGGATTTACACAAATAATCTACCCCAGATCCTATTCTAAAGCACCTCAGCAACAACAAGCACATCCAACCATCTATCAAACTCAAAGGATTTGGATTCTTCAAAGCTTGAACACACTTGATTCAACAAAAAGAGCAGAAAAACCAGTCCAAAAACTGCCAAAAATAGTGAGTGTAGCAGCAGCAATGCAGCAAAATTAACAACTTCAAGTCAGAGTTTGTAGTAGCAACATACACAACATATAAACCAACACATTCTCCATATATTTATCTTCACAAGTAGAATGAAGAAAGGGATAAAAAACAGAATTAAGAAAGCATTTGTGGATCAAGAATACCTAACTCATTTCTTAAAAAGAAAAAACTTGTTCTTTGGCAAAGGCTTTGTGAATATATCAGCAAGCTGCAATCTTGTCTCAATGAATTTCACCTCACAATCTCCATTGTTCACATGATCCCTTATGAAGTGATGATGGATCTCAATGTGCTTTTTTCTTGAGTTTTGAATCTAATTTTTTGTGAGATTTATAGCACTTGTGTTGTCACAAAGTAAAGGCACCTTGCTAATCTTTAAGCAAAAATCTTCTAATTGTTGTTTGAGCAAAAGAATGTGTGCACAACAACTTCCAGCAGCAACGTATTCAGCCTCTGTAGTGGAAAGAGCCACACAAGCTTGTTTCTTGCTATGCCAAGAAATAAGACTTGATCCAAGAAGATGACAAGTGCCACTTGTGCTTTTCCGGTCCAACTTACCCCCTGCAAAATCAGAATCAGAATATCCAATTAAGTGTATAGAAGAGTGAGAAGGATACCATAGACCAACATTGGTTGTCCCCTTGAGATATTTGAGAATTCATTTTGCGTCCTTGATTTGGATTTGCTTGGAATCTTGCACAAAGACACACTAAAAACATGATATTCGGTCTACTTGCTATGAGATAGAGTAGGGAACCAATCAACCCTCTATATTTGGTTTGATCTACCTCTTTTCCAGCCACATCAGTATCCATATAACAACTTGATGGCATAGGTGTGCTAGCTTCTTCGCAACTTTCCATTTCAAACTTCTTAAGAATTTCTTTGCAATACTTTGATTAACTTAGGAAAGTTCCATCTTTGGATTGCTTGACCTGCAGTCCAAGAAAGAATGAAAGCTCCCCCATCATTAACATTTCAAACTCACCTTGCATTGCAGCCACAAATTCTTCACACAAACTATCTTTGGTAGCTCCAAAAATGATGTCATCAACATAGATTTGGACCAAGATTATTTCAGAATTTGACTTCTTGATGAAAAGAGTCCTGTCAATCATCCCTCTCTCATGGCCATTGGATAAAAGAAAGTTACTAAGCCTCTCATACCACTGCCTTCGAGCTTGCTTAAGCCCATACAAGGCCTTTTTCATCTTGTATACATGGTTAGGATGTTGATGATCTTTAAAGCCCGGTGGTTGTTCAAAATAGACTTCCTCATTGATGATTCCATTGAGGAAAGCACTCTTAACATCCATTTGAAACAATTTTAATCCACACATACGAGCAAAGGCCAACAACAACCTTACAGCTTCTAATCTTGCAACTGAAGCAAAGGTTTCACCATAATCTATACCTTCTTCTTGATTATAACCTTTAGCCACAAGCCTTGCCTAGTTCCTTGTAATAACCCCAAATTCATCCAGCTTGTTTCTGAAAACCCATTTGCATCCAATGATGTTCATCTGATCAGATCCTGGAACAAGAAACCAAACATCATTTCTTGTGAAATGATGTAGCTCCCCATGCATGGCAGCAACCCATTTATCATCCTTGAGAGCTTCTTCAATTGACTTAGGTTCAACTTGTGAGACAAAAGTCATATGCTTGCAGTAGTTAGAGACAACACTACGTGTAGAAACACCCTTCTAGATCTGGCCAATGATGTTCTCCACTAAAAGATCCCTTGGAATTCTCCATTCCTTTGGCAGCTCTTCCTGTTGCAAATTTCAACTGGTTGTTTCGCACAATCAATCGGTTATTTTTCTGGGCAGGATTCTAGCTTCTGCAAAATGATGTTCTGATCATCTTCTTCTGCATAATCCTTTGTAGACCCCTGATCAGTATGAATGATTTCATCGAACGCCACATGGACAGACTCCTCCACAGTCATGAGTCTCTTGTTGTAGACTCTATAGGCATGGCTAGTTGAAGAATAACCAATGAAGATTCCATTGTCGGCTTTTTCATCAAACTTCCCCGGATTTTCTTTCCCATTATTCAGAATGAAATATCTATATCCAAACACTTTTAGGTGACTAATGTTTGGCTTCCTTCCATTGAAAAGCTCATATGGGGTTTTCTTTAAGATTGGCCTTATAAGCACTATATTCATCACAAAGCAAGAAGTGTTCACTGCATCAGCCCAAAAATACTTGGGTAAGGAAGATTCACTTAGCATGGTTCTTTTTAGTTCTTCAAGAGACATGTTCTTCCTCTCCACTACCCCATTCTGTTGAGTAGTTCTAGGAGCAGAAAAGTTTTGAAAAATTCCCAGCTTTTCACAAAGGTGCTGAATTTTTTATTTTGGAACTCCCCTCCATGATCAGTTCTAATTGCAATGATGTTGTTGCAGCAAGAGTTTTGCAATCTTTTGGCAAGCTTCTTGAATGCAAAGAATGCCTCACTTTTTTTTTCAAGAAGCGTCCATGTATACCTAGAAAAGTCATCAACAACTAGTGCATAGTAGTTTCCACCGAGACTCATGGTTCTTGAGGGACCAAATAGATCCATGTGCAACAGCACAAGGGATTTTGAAGTGGAAATAATATTTTTCAATTTGAAAGAATGCTTGATTTGTCTCCCCTTTTGGCATACTTCACATAAGTGGTCTTTCTCAAACTTGAGTTTGGGTAACCCTATTACAAGATCTTTAGATATCAATTTATTCAAATGATGCATATGAATATGAGCTATTCTTCTATGCCATAGCCATGACTCATCATGTTTGGAAAGAAGACAACCAATAGATGTAGGAGAAGAGATATCTAAAAGATAAACATTGTTGATCCTTTTACCAATCAACACTACTTCCCTTGAATTGGGTAGGCATATCTCACAAGAGTTTAGCTTGAATGTTACTTGATACCCCTTGTCACATAGCTGGCTAATGCTAAGAAGATTGTGCTTGAGATCTTCCACATAAAGGACATCATGAACCAAGAACTTATTCTTGTCTCCAATGGTGCCTCTTCCAAGAATCTTTCATTTATTGTTGTCTCCATAAGCCACATGTCCTTCTTGCTTGAAATTAATGTTCACAAACTTATATTTATCTCCAGTCATGTGTTTGGAACAACCACTGTCCAGGTACCACATCTCAATGTTTTCCATCAAGCTCACAAAAGAGAAATTCAAGCAACAAGATTTGCTCCCCTTATGAATGTGGGTCCTTTGACATTAACTTTATCATAAGGAACCTCAGAATTCTTGGGAATCCATTTCATAACACCTTTAGGAACAAAATATTTCCTAATATTGCAGAATCTAACAGAGTGGCCTCTTTTCATGCAATAAAAGCATGTAACAATCGGTTTTTTTGATTTTTCAATCGGTTTTTTTTCTTGCAATTTTGAAAAAGGCTTTGAAAACTCATTTTTCTTGCTCTGTGGATTAAAACCTAAACCTGCTTTTCCAAAAACACAATTTTGAGATGCCAAGACATTCTCAAAGTTGGACTTACCTTTTGAAAGCCTATCCACAGTTTTTACAAGGTAGTGAACCTTTTTTTCAATAGATTCACAGTTTTCACAAACAAGAGAGTCATACTTGCAAGAAGAGTTCTTGTAAAGCATTTCTAGATTTTCAAAATCAGTTTTTGAATTCTCCAACTCTTTTTCCAGTGCCTTGACTCTATTTTCAAGCCAGTTATTGAACCCTTTCAATCGATTGTTTAAGAGTGCCAAACGATTAGCTTCCTCATGTGTTTCTTTAAAAGCTTGAAGAAGTTAACTATAATTTTCAGCATTTAAAGAAGTACAAGAGCTTACACTACTTGCATCATCCTCTTCCTTGGCCATCAAACACAGATTAGCTTCTTCATCTTCACTTGATGAGGAGCTAGATGAAGAGACACCATTTTCATTCCAAGCAATGTAGGCTCTTTTTGATTTAGCATTCTTTTCCTTCTTGCTTGACTTCTTCTCTTTATTTGGGTATTCAGCCTTTATGTGCCCCTGCTCTCCACAATCATAACAAGTATAATTGTTAGCATTAAAATCACTAGTTTTCTTGTTGTCATACCTTTCTTTATTGGAGTCTTTGTTGCAGTTCTTCTTCAAGAATTTGTTGAACTTTTTGGACAGCAAACTAAGAGTTTCTCCTTCACTCTCATCACTTGAAACTTGATTGTTCTTGTGCTTGGCATTTTTCAAGGAAATGTTTCTTACATGCTTATCTTCACTCTCTTGAATGTTGAGCCTATTCATCTCCAACTCATGCTCCCTAAGCTTTCCAAACAAGGAGGTTGTAGTCAAAGATGTTAAGTTCCTTGATTCTGAGATAGTCGTGACTTTAGGTTGCCAAGATCTATCAAGACATTTGAGAATCTTAATATTCAACTCTTCTTTGTCAAAGACTTTTCCAAGACTCATGTGATGATTGACAATGTGAGTGAACCGTTTTTGCACATCCACAATTGATTCTCCTTTGAGGATTATGAACATCTCATACTCTTGGATTAGAGTATGATTCCTTGCCCTCTTATCGTTCGTTCCTTCATGAGTTACCTCTAGAGTATACCACATCTTCTTAGAAGATCCGCATTGAGAGACCTTGATAAACTCATCAGAATTTAAGGCAGAGGTGATATTTTTTGCAATGCAATCAAACTTTGCTCTTTTGTTTTCTGCATCAGTCCATTGGGACCAAGGCTTTTCAATAGAAACACCATCCTTTTCAAGCTTAGGAATAAAGTGGCCATTTTCAATTGCATCACATATTCCTTTATCAAGAGATTCAACAAAGATTTTCATACGTACTGATCCTGCCGGTTGACCTAAGTGCAAGAGTCTTGCCACGTCAAAGGTCTCTCCTCTTGATCAGCTTCGCACCACGTTAGCCTTTGCTCCTCACGCCCTAATTCCTCGCAAGAACCTGAAGAAAACAAAGTGGCGCCGCTGCGGCCGATCGCGCTCCGACGCTCAAGTCAGTGACGGAATCACCAAAAACTCAGAGAGAATATCTCAACTAGAGGAACCGTGCGCAGTGAATCTCAGTGTACTAGAAAGTATTCTGAAAGCGTCCCTCAAAAGTCTGTTAAGTGTTCCTTATATACCTGAGCACTTTCTCTCTCCTGACGGTTACACCTTTGGACACGTGGCTCGCATCCAGCTGTACACGTGTCACCATCTGGAGCTCCCTCCACTTGAGCGTCACCTCTACTCTTCAAGCCATTCGACTAAGTTACCCATACAAGGAGTAACTTGGTGCACAGCTTACCTTGGAGCGCGACCCTTTAAGTGGCGAGTACGGGGTGTCACCATGCACACCTTCTCTGTGGTCTCGCCTGTCGCTATCACGATCTGCTTCACTTGCACATCATTCATGCTCTGGGAAACTGTTCCCTTGCCTCGACCTCTGGCTAGGGAATGATCATCTGATAACCTCATCCTCCACTGCTGCGTGATAAGCATATCATTGGCGCCTTCTTCGTACTTGTACCCTTGAAAGCCTTAGGCAAGCTTTCCTGATCTTTCGGCGATGTGCCCCTTTCGGCGGTCTCTAACCACCTGATCTCCTAGTACTCATATATGGCGACTATGGCGCAACTCTGGCGACCGCCAATTACACACACTAGAGATCGGAGAGCGCCAAATCAACGATTGGCGACTACACAGACTTCCCGATGTACTTCCCTTCTGTCAGCCAGGTGTCCCGTTCAACACGCCTATATTATCGCTTGTTGCCACGTCATCACTTCCGATTACCTGATCGGTACACGTACCTTCCAAAATTGGTAATTCAAACCACAAAACAAAGGTGGTATGTTTATTGATGCACCCTCCCCAAAGGGTAATTTTTCAGCCATAAGAAAAAGATTTTTTAGGATCAAACTTGAGCATTTTTCAAGTACCAAGCTCTTGATGCCAATTGTTAGAATATATGGCCTTAAACAAGAGGGGACTGAATTGTTTATGAAAGATTTTCGCAAACTTTGAAGGTATAATGAAGTTCAAAGCAGAATCACAAATATAGAAATCCAGAAAACAATCAATTAAAACTGTTTAAGTTGATTTACAGAAAATCAACCGGTTGTTTTTGCGATTCAACTGGTTGTTTATATCAGCAAAATTGAAAATAACTTAAAAGCAAAATTTAAATGAGTTCAGGGTAAAAGAAAAACACACAAACAATTTATACTGGTTCACTCTTATCCCAAGAGTTACATCCAGTCCCCAGAAACCATTGGGTATCTACTATGCAATCAAAATCCAGATTACAAACACACCACCAAAGAAGTAACATTGAACACCTGAAGTCACACACTTCCTTTAACACACAACTACCACAGAAATCAGAACTACACTTACACACCAGTATTCAGAGATACAATAGATTCATAAAGGATTACACCTGATGAAAATCAAATCAAAAGATTACAGCAATCCTATTCCACTTCTTTGAGAAAACCCAAAAAACTTGAATGCAAATATTAAAAACTCAAATTTATTTTTACTCTTTGACAAATGTCCCAAAACTGTTATGAAAGATTATGAGAGTATAACAAGTAAGCTTATGGTTGGTGTAAAATATACACATGACGTAAGGTTTCGTAACATTAGAATTTTGCATATATTACGCAACTCTGAAAGGGTTTAAGGTTTTTTTTAATAAAAAGAATTGTAGACCCCACATCTTTTATTATTTCCTTGTTATGATTACCAAGCACCATGACTATAAAACTACACTAATTATCCCATTATATTTACCTTTCCGTTTCCACAAAGAACCAAACCAAACAACAATGACTTCTCAAATACCAAAACCAAAGCTTTCTCTGCCTCTCAGAACCCGAGTTGCATTATTCTTTTCCTCTGCCGTAACGGATTTCTCGCGTCGCTCTGACGGCTCCGTTAATCGTGGTTTAATGAAGCTCGTCGATTATAAGTCCCGACCCAAAACCAAATCCGTTAAAGGCGTTTCTACTAAAGACGTCACAGTTGACGCCAGCAGAGACCTCTGGTTTCGTGTCTTCACACCCACTGCCTCCTCCGGTGACGGAGTTGTTCCCGTCGTCATTTACTTCCACGGCGGCGGCTTCGCTTTCCACTCGCCGGACTCGTATGGGTATGACCCCTTGTGCCGGGGATTCTGCCGTCAAATCAATGCCATTGTTGTCTCCGTGAACTATCGCCGCACGCCGGAGCACCGGTTCCCTTCCCAATACGACGACGGCGAGGACGTCCTCAAGTTCCTTGACGAGAATCCCGCTGTGCTTCCGGAAAAGGCGGACTTGTCAAAGTGCTTCCTCGCCGGTGACAGCGCCGGCGGGAATCTAGCTCACCATGTAGCAGTTCGGGTCGCCAAGTCGGGGCTCCGGGAAGTTCGGGTCGTCGGGTTAGTTTCCATTCAGCCGTGGTTTGGAGGGGAGGAGCGTACTGCCGCGGAGGTGAAATTTAAGGGGGCACGTCTGGTGTCGACATCAAGAACCGATTGGCTGTGGAGGGTGTTTTTGCCGGAGGGATCAGATCGCGATCACTGGGCAGCAAATGTGAGCGGAGCGAATTCGGAGGATTTGACGGGTCTGGATTTCCCGGATACCCTTGTGTTTGTGGGTGGATTTGACCCGTTACAAGATTGGCAAAGAAGATATTATGAGTGGTTAAGAAAATCAGGAAAAAAGGCACAATTGATTGAGTATCCTACCATGATTCATGCATTTTGTATTTTCCCTGAATTGCCAGAGACATCACAATTGATCTCACAAGTTAAAGATTTTATCGCCAACAGAATCTCGGATTTGAAATGATCACTGTTCTGAAGATTTCATCGCCAGTAATCACTGTTGCAGTCTAGTGTAAAGGTTTTGCAAGTTTTTGCTTTAGGCCTTACAATATGTATTTGTATTTCTTAAATTTTATCATTAGTTTCGGGTTTAATGTTGTAATAATGATTAAGGTGTGTTGTATAATATTTCTGTGCCAGTTGGAATCTTTATGAATAAAAATTTACTTTTTGCTATTATCTGGCGCTTGAAAATTAATCATCCATTATTGTCTTTTTGTGTATTAATTTGGTATATTGTCCTTTTCTATATTAATACTTATTCAATTGTTTAATTTTGTCAGCTTTATATTAAAAGGCACTTCAATTTAAAAGAATAATAATTTTATGGTAAGTGAAATATAAGTATATACTTTTGGTGACCTGTACACCAGATTTAGCAATCCAACAAATTGATAGGTAGACAAAGTTATCATAAATTTTAAATTTGGTTTAATATGTTACATCAACTTTATCAATGCAATCCAGTTTTTTTATAATATATTTATTAAAGAAATTTTTCTTGTCGGTTGACCTGCTCGTCGGTTAATTCTGATGACAAGTTCTATTTCTGTCTGTCTCTTCATGACTTCGTCCTATTTTTTTGTTCTCTGGAATGTGCTCCGTCAAAATGGGGGGGGGGGGGGGGGGGGGGGGGCGTGGAGAGGGGCCTACCCTGTTGATTCTACTCCGACGATCAAGTCAGTACTAGGCTTATAAGAATTTAAGAAGTAATCAGTTTCAGTCTTAAAAACAGCGTACCTTAACCTGGGATCTCAAGTCCCTTTTATAGTTTACCTCTTGTAACAACTTTCTATCACGAGAATATAATCTCAAGTGAAAGCATACTCAACAGGAAAATATTCTGCTCAAGGGACGGTGCTGCAACAGAGCGAAATCTTTCCTTCATGGAGTGCATAAAATAATAATAAAATAACCACCAAGGTACCAACTCATGTACTAGCATTAGGGGTCCAATCTCTTTACGTAGCCACCCTCAGCGTGGCGCTACGCTATCTTT
The DNA here is from genome assembly GCF_051622355.1 of Phaseolus vulgaris. Taxonomy (NCBI): domain Eukaryota; kingdom Viridiplantae; phylum Streptophyta; class Magnoliopsida; order Fabales; family Fabaceae; genus Phaseolus; species Phaseolus vulgaris. The sequence goes on from NC_143501.1 coordinate 13,985,013, forward strand.
TGAACACATGCAACCTAACCTCTACGTGCCCTAACACACATGGGCTTAGGTTTAAAAGGAAACGTTTGCTTAAGCTAGACCCCCTGCGCACTAAGCACACCCCTAAGTCTATAAATACCTTTTGCTGGTCGCCTAGGCCTTATGCACGAAGGGTTGCACTAAGCATCTTAAAAAGGCTAAAACATACATATGGGGCCCAATCACATGGCCCGCCAACCAGGCCTAAGAGCCGAGCTGACCTACCTATGGAAAGTGCTGAGGTCTGACCTCTGAGTGCTGAGTTCTGAACGCTCTGGTCCAGTACAAAAATAAACTAATGTCACATACTACTTTACAAACGAGCCAGTTTGTTGTGATGAGTCCTTAAACCCAAATGGTCCTTTCTGCTATTTCTACACCACCGTCTTCAATAAAGTTCTTCTTCGTTTACCCTTGTATAATTTCGAAAAAGAGCTCATCGTTGAAATTAACGTTGCCCCAGCCCAGCTACACCCAAATAGTTGGGCATTTGTTCGGGGTTTTCCCATTCTTTACACCCATTTCGGTCATCTTCCATCAATAGAGGTGTTTTTGTATTTCTTTGAGGCCAAACGCTTGGGCCGCCAACTGTGGGTTTCTTTCAACGGGGTGGCTGGGAGAGTGATAAGTGTCTAATTTCAGTAATATTTCATATTAAAATATAGACACTTATGAGGATTTATTTCTAATTTACATAAAAAATAATCCCTAATTTATGAATTTATACCTTTTTACATTTTTTATGATCTTTATTTGAATAAGAGTATTTTATTCCCAAATTTGCTGTTAATTGCAGATTTCTAAGGAAGATTGGAGATTTGGATTATAGATGAATGATTTGAGCTAAAAAGATAAAGATAGAAGGTCCCAGAATGGAAAAAGATACAAATGAAGATTGGGCCTTTTTTATGTTTTATCATTTAGCCCGTTAGCCTAACCCTAGAAAACTAGGATAAATAGAGGGCTAGAGGCTCAACCTTAGGGTGCAGATTGAGAGGAAAACACCATAGAGTGAATTGTAACCCAATTGGGAGAATGGAAGGTGATAAAAGTATGCGTGGCTAATTCTACCATTTGGGATTGGGAGTAATCTACTCAAACTCTTATGTATTGAGGTGATATCTTATATATTAATATTCAGTTTTTGATTGATTATTGGTATTGTTGTTTTACTTTTAATTTTCCGTGACAAATTGAGAATCTTAAATCTGACCGGGAGGTATTTTTAGGGTTCGGACCTAAACAACAATACTTAACATATTTGAGTGCTAGGAATAGACTTGAAATGTTAATTGCTATTAACGTCTGAGCTTCGTTCTAAGTTGTTCTTATAATTATGCGAGGGATCGATAGTTAGGGAACATTCTTAAGGATTTTATATGCGAGGAATCGATATAAATGATTTTTATACGGGCATCAATTTCAATTAAAGAACTTAATATTGACATGCTAATCAAAATACATGAGAGGGAGAGAGATGAAACCTAATCCCTATTTTTCCAATTGAAACAATTAATTCTTTGTCTGTTTTCTTATTGATCATCGCCAACACAACCACTTTCAATATACTTTTAATTGTTTTGTTCTATATTTAGCGATTATTGTACTTGATAATTCACTGTTCCTTGTGGGATCGATATCCGTCCTTAGGGACAATTATTACTTCTGACAAACGCGGTGCACTTGCCGTAAAAAGTCATCAGAGAGCCTTGTTGTCACTCTTCCAGCAATCTTACAAAGGTTTCAAGGGTAAATTTTTTAAAATTCGCTGCAATAAGAGGGACCCAACTCTTCTAGATGGGTTCCCTTTGTACTGGACCCAGAAACCGAACTTCCAAGGTGTTCGATGCTTGGAGGACATGCCACGGCGGGATCGAGAAGTGTGCCTCTTCTTCTCCAGCTTGAAGGTGGTTTTTGACACAGCCACCCTCATAAATAAAGAGTTCTCCCCAATGGGACTTAAGGCATATATTTGTATCTTTCGTTCTCTTGCTCTTACTGATGTTAACTTGTGTGTTTGCTTGTTGATCTACCCTTGTTTCTCCTGCAGACAGCATGTTGGGTAAGCTCAACAAAAAAGACTTGGTAGTCAGAGCCAAGAAGATGAAGGAAGCTGCCCAAACTTGCCCTGCTCAAGACTTGAAACTTAAAGCAGTTGTTGAGGCCGCCCCTACTCTTACTGACGACAAGGAGTCCTATTTTGGGCCAGTCTTCAAAAGGAGACGAAGGGCTGCCACTGAACCCTCTGAGCATTCTGTCTCAGATGGTCGTGCACCTTCTCCACAAGCTCCTCCGCCAAGCTTACCTTCTTCTCGCGACATGGCAGTGGTGCAGGAGGATGAGGGTACAAGTGCTCCATAGGAAGGACTGTGGGATCCTAACTTGGGGCAACTGGGGCAGGCCTTGGCTGCAAGCTGCCTGGCCATTTTTAAGTTGTGAAGGTGGAAAGGTTCAGCAAAAGAGGAATCTCACAAGGTCGTTGAACTCTCGCAGTAGGTTGGGGGTCTCAAGCAAGAAACGACCAAGCTACATAAAGAGCTCCAGCGATCGCAGGAAGAGGCTAGGGCTCTCCTGACTGAGAAGTCCAAGGAAGCCCTAGAATTATCCAACAAGAACATGGAGCTCCAAGTTGAAGTGGAAAGACTAAAGGGAGAGTTGGCCAAGAAAAACGAAGAGCTGATCCAAAAGGGTGAGAAGCTGGTGCAAGAGAGGGAAGCTCTCACCGACGATGCCGCTAATTCATACATGGCGGGCTTTGAAGAAGTCGTCGCACAAGCCTCGGCAATCTACCCTAAAATGGATTTCTCCCAACTTGGTTTGGGCAAGATGATGGTAGATGGGCGACTTGTGGATGAGTATCATCTTCTTGTAAGCAACTTCCTTTTGCAGCCCTTTGAACAATTTTAACTTCCTAAACTTTTGTATGTATCAGTACCTTAATGTATTTATTCAACTTCCTTTAGCTTCAGCACACCTTGACTAGTATAATGCATGTCTTGGTAAGAATCGACCAGCATAGTCTTATCATCCAACGGTAATATAGCCAATTACCTTAACAATGTAATGTTCCAGACAAGTATGGGAAATCACAATACTCCTATAAAGTTAACCTGTGTATGACTCATACCCTTTGAATGCGAAGAGTGTCTCTCTTGTTCGAGTGTTGACTGGTCACATAAGCAAGGATTTGGATTAGGTTTTTCGATCTTGTCACGCAGGACTTATATGCTTGGAAAGGCTATCCGTTTTCTGCACACATCCTTCCCCAGCGTTGGGGATGGCTTAAGTATCTGACCTAGGTGCCAATCTCTACACCAAGTCTACTCTTCAAGAACTTTTACCGCTTGGAGTATCTGACTTGGGTGCCAATCTCTACACCACCAAGTCTACTCTTCAAGTACTCTTATTGCTTGGAGTATCTAACTTGGGTGTTAGCTTACACACCAAATCTACTATCGACACCCTCGTGGTGTGTTGTTTCCTTACAAGTTTTACCTCAGCTTTTCCTATAGAGCGTCCCCACTCAGGTGGTTTCTCCAATGCCGAGGCGGGTACACAATTTTCTCATAGAGCCTACTCAGGTATTTTGATCGAGTGAGGTCGCCTTACCTGTCTTTAGCCATGCCTTCTTAGCTATAGTGAATCACACTTGAGTACCTTTGGACTCAAACTCTTGCTGGGAAGAAGGCGTACTATCTCATGGTGGATACTTGGGGTGCGTGAACTCAGATTCTTACTGAGGTAGGTCATCCTCCCCATCTTATGCCTAACAATCTTAATTACGGCAAACGAAGCTTTAGGACACCTGAAACCAGAATCTTACTAAGAAAAAGTCGTCCTACCTTATAACATATGCTCAAGGCGCCTGAACTCGAAGTCTTACCGAAATAGGTCAACCTCCCGATTTAAGTCAAACAGCCTTAGTTATGGCTAACTATGATTCTGGGTACCTGAGCTTAGAATCTTACTGAGCAAAAGTCGTCCCATCTGAATCACCATGATTTTCAGACCACCTAGACTTGGAATCTTACCAAGAAAAGGTCGCCTTACCTTCTTGCGCTTAGAGTATTTGACTTGGGTGTTAGCTCACACGCCATGTCTACTCTTTTAATGACTTTGGTTGGAGTATCTGACTTGGGTGTCGGCTCTCACGCCAAGTCTACTCTTCAACCCCGAGGTAGGTTAGCTTAGCTGCCCTCGGGCAAATAATCTTAAGTCAACTCAAGGTGTCTGGACTGAGAAAAGGTTTCCCCATCTGAATTGTACGACCGTCGAGTCACCTAGGCCTGGAGTCTCACCAGGAGAATAGGTTGCCTCGTTTAAAAATCAGTCATGCACACGTGGCGCTTACTCGAATAACTCACTGGTCAAGTTGCCTTATTGTGTGTTAACAAAGAATCCTGACAAATCTCCTTTCAAGAACAGCTTCTCATTGGGCGACCTCATTAGAAAACCCTCGTAAGACAAGCGTCCCCTTAATTATTCAAATTGTTCATAAAATATCTAACAACACATATTAACTAAAATAAAACTTGATGTTAGCCCCATTCCACGTTCGGGGTATGGCTTCGCCTTCCAAAGTCTCGAGTCTGTAGGCTCCATTTCCGAGCACCTATACCACGCGGGATGAGCCAGTCCATTTGGGAGACAGCTCATTCTCCAATTGGTAAGGGTGAGCCTTTCACATTACCAAGTCGGCAATATGGAACTGCCGAGGTCTCAGCTTGGACCTTTGCCTCTGCTCCATCCTTCTCTTCAAAGCTTCAGCTTTGACGCGTGCCTACTCCCGCACCTCGTCGAGTAGGTCTAAGTTCACTTTCCTCCCTTCGTTAGATTCTTCTATCACGAAGTTTTGGAATCGCGGCGAGCTCTCCTGGAATTCTACAGGGATCATGGCGTCTGACCCGTACACCAAACTGAAGGGCATTTCCTTCGTGGTGGATTGTGGAGTGGTGTGGTAGGCCCACAAAATTCGAGGCACTTCTTCTGCCCAAGTCCCTTTAGCTTTCTCCAACCTCCTCTTCAAACCTCTGAGCAAGACTCTGTTGGCAGACTTGACCTAACCGTTTGTCTAAGGATGCTCTACCGAGGCGAACACCTGCTTGATTCCGAGCTCTGTGCACAACTTGCACAACTACTGACTCGCGAATTGGGTGTCGTTTTCGGACATCAGGTGTTTTGGGATCCCAAAACGACAGCCGATGTTCCTCCATACGAAGTGTTGAACCCTGTGGGCAGTTATCTGCACAACTGGTTTGGCTTCTATCCACTTGGTGAAGTACCCAATGGCTACCACTAGGTACTTCATCTGGCGAATCGCTAGGGCAAACATGTTGAATCAAGTGTGTTCAAGCTTTGAAGAATCCAAACCCTTTGAAGGTTGATGGAAGGCTGGTTGTATGCTTGCAGTTGCTGAGCTGTCTTTAGATAGGATCTGGGTTAGATTAATTGTATAAATCCAATCTTGATTGAATCCAAAGCTAAAGCATTCTTAAACCTTTTAAAAGAAAAGTGTTTTTCAAACTAAGTGAAAAACAACCTGTTGTTTTGTCGAAACAACCGATTGTTTTATACTTAGGTGTTTTTAGAAAAGTTGAAAACTGTTTTTGATGGTTGACTTGCTGTCAAACCAAAACAACCGATTGATTCGAGCATTGAATCGATTGTTTGTTTTGGAACTCTAAACCATAAAAGAAAACTGTTTTGTGCTTTGACTGAGCATTAAATGATTTTATAACTGATTACGCTCCAGTTTTAAATGCTTTGACCAATCATTGAATGCATGAAATAGTTTGTTCAGTTAATGTAACAAACAAGAACTTAGTTTTAATAAAAAGAAAAACAGATTTGAGTTTTTCACTGATTTTGCTTTTGAAGAGTTGGAGATTGCTTTTGAGATTGTTTGGATCAAGAGAGTGTGATATAGGATTTTCATCTTGTATTGATTTCAGATCTTTTCTGTAACAAGTGTAATCCTTTGTACCTTTAAAGAAACTTTGTGTGTGAAGCTGGGAAGTGTTGTGTGTTCTTGAGGTTGTCAAGATCAGCATTCTTAGTGGTGTTTGTGCTGAGCCAAAGGAAGTGTGTGTCTTGAGGGGATCAAGGTCACTTCTTTGGTGGTGTTGTAAGTAATCTAGGGTTTATTGCTTAGTGGATTCCCCAGTGGTTTCTGGGAAGACTGGATGTAGCTCTTGGTTAAGAGTGAACCAGTATAAACATGTGTGTTCAACCTCTCTATCTCTTGAACTCTTTAAATTCAGTTTTATATTTGTGAACTGGTATAAACAACCGATTGTTTCTGCGAAACAACCAATTGTTTTTCTGGTGTTGTGCTTATTTGCTTTGTGTTTTTGGCAAACTGAATTCTGATTCAAGTTTTCTCGAAGTAATTTCATTCTAGACTTAAAAGTTTGTGAAAACCTTCTTTAAACCATTCACCCCCCCTCTAGTTTAAAGTCATACATTCTAACTAGACTTAAAAGTTTGTGAAAACCTTCTTTAAACCATTCATCCTCCTTTAGTTTAAAGCCATACATTCTAACAAAACGGGCCTAAGATATCTATTCCCCAAGTATGGAAAGGCCAAGGGCTATGTATCAATCGCAACTCCTCTGGGGGTGCATGATGCCAATTAGAGTGTTTCTGACATTGCTCGCACCGCTGTGCATACCTCATGCAGTCCTCCCTCATGGTCGGCCAGTAGTACCCAACTCGAACGACCTTCAAAGAGAGAGCTCGCCCCCCGACGTGGCTCCCACAAATTCCTTCATGAAGCTCTGCCATGATACGGGTACACTGATCCCCACTTACACAGGTGAGGATAGGATGGGTGTAGCCATGTCTGAACAGCTTTCAATCCACCAAGGTATACCTCCCCGTGTTCCTCTTAACCACCTTTGCATTTGTGCGCTCTGCCAGGAGCATACCATCAGCAAGGTAACGTTGGTATGGTGTCATCCAAGTTTCTTTTGCGTCGACCTTCCATACATCCAGCGGTTCCTCCCCTGACGAGCCATATTGGGCACCTTCAACGTTTCTTGTGTCAACGACCGGTGCCCTCTTCTTCTTTTTGAGGTCTCTACATGATGGACCTCTGCCACACAATCTACAGTTGTCCTGGGTGACTTTAAAGTCTCTTGAATCACTGATTTCTACTGACCTCCTTTGCCTGAGCTTGCCAGTTTGGCCAACAGGTCTGTTGGGCATTCTGCTCCCTCGGGACATGTACTAATTCAAACGTGGGAAAAGTTTCCCTCAAGAGTGTTACATATCTTAAGTACGAGGCCATCTGCAGATCTTTGGTCTGGTACTCACCTGTGACTTGTCCGGTTACTAACAGCGAGTCACTTTTTACCAACAAACTACAAGCGCCCAATTCTTTGGCTAACAACATCCCAACTACCAGTGCTTCGAACTTAGCTTGGTTATTGCTAGCCTTAAAAGCGAATCTAAGGGCCTGGTTAATCAATAGTCCATTGGGTCCCTCCAGAATGATTTCAGCACCCCTACCTTGCTGATCAGAGGATCCATCCACGAAGAGGACCCACTGAAAATCGCCATCGTCTCCCTGGGTGGCCTTTGAGGATAACTCTACCACGAAGTCAGCATATACCTGACCCTTAATAGGTCCCATGGGTTCGTACTACATGTCGAACTCAAATAGCTTGATTGTCCAGTGCACCATCCGACCTGCTATGTCAGGCTTTTGGAGGATCTTACGAAATGGAAGGTCGGTCATGACAATCACAGTGAAGCTCTAGAAGTAGTGTTAGAGTCATCGAGCTGTAAATAATATTGCCAAGGCTGCCTTCTCGATGATCTGGTACCGTACTGCGGGCCCCTATAACACCTTGCTTACGAAGTATATGGGCCTCTGATCTTGATCCTGCTCTTTCACAATGACCGAGCTGATTGCTAGATCTATAACTGCAAAATAGAGACAAAGGGGAGTACCTGGTAGTGGCTTACAAAGGACAGGCGGGCTAGCCAGGTACTTTTTTAGCTTGAGGAATGCCTCTTCACATTCGCGAGTCCACGTGAAGCGGTTGTTCTTCTTCAAACATTGGAAGTAAAGGTACCCGGTATCTCCTCCTGCTGATAAGAATCGAGACAGGACGACCATGCGTCCATTCAACTATTGCACTTCCTTCACAGTGCCAGGGCTCCTCATTCCTATGATTGTTGCGCACTTGTCCGGGTTCGCTTATATCCCCCGTTTAGGGAGCAGGAATCCCAGGAACTTCCCTGCCTCCACCCCAAATACACACTTTTCTAGGTTCAATTTCATATCATACATAGTTATCGTAGTGAATAACTCTTCTAAGTCAGCGACGTGCTGGTCTTTCTCTTCCGAGGTGATGACCATGTCGTCCACGTATGCTTGCACATTTCGCCCAATCATGGGGGCGATGATCCTATCCATCAGCCTCTGATAAGTCGCATTTGCGTTCTTCAACCCAAAGGGCATGACTTTGTAACAATAACTGGAGAGCTCCGTCATGAACGCAGTCTTTCTCTCATCGCGAGGATGTATGCGGATTTGGTTGTACCCTGAGAACGTGTCTAGAAAGCTCAGAAGTCGGCAACCTGAAGAGTTGTCCACCAAGGAATCAATGCTGGACAGCGGATATGAATCCTTGGACAGGCTTTGTTCAGGTCCGTGAAGTCAACACACATTCTCCACTTCTCATTGGCCTTCTTTACCAACACAACATTTGCTAACCATTCAGGGTACTGGATTTCCCTTATGTGACCAGCACTCAAAATTTTCGGGTCTCTTCATTGAACTTCCTTCTCCGCTGTATTATGGGCCTAACCTTCTCGTCCATAGTGAGCTTGTGGCACAAGAAGTCAGGGTCGATGTCAGGCATATCTGATGCAGTCCATGCAAAAGTGTTTAGGTGCCTTGCTATCACTTCGACGATTTGGTCTTGCATCTTCTGGCCCAGCGATGAGCCGAGCTTCAACTTCTTCCCTTTAATGTCTTTCTCCTGAACCTCACCAACAGGCTCAGGTCGCCTTTCACTGGCAACTTCTGCACGGGTGGTCTCATCAGGTCCCTGTGCTTGGGCGGCGACCACACATACTCCCCTATTGTTTTTCAGGCTGTTCTCATAGCATTTTCTCGTCGCCTTCTGGTCAGAATTGATGACGATTACCCTTCCTTCAAGGGAGGACAACTTCATCTTCATGTGCCTTTTCGAGGCCACATCGTCTAACATGTTCAAGGAAGGTCTGCTCAAAAGTATATTATAAGCCGAAACAACATTAAATGCCAAATACCTGATATTGATTGTTCGAAATGAGGTGCCATATGAGAAAGTCGTCCTCAACTCCACATGCCCTCTTACCTCCACCTGATCTCCAACAAAACCAAACAAACAACCATCGTATGGTCTCAACGGGTCAGGTGACAACTGCAACTTGTTGAACGTTACCCAAAACATTACGTCGGTCGAGCTCCCCTAGTCAATGAGAACTCTTGGTACTCTTCTTTCCACAGTGACGATCGAGATCACCATTGGATCGTCTTCATGTGGGACTACTGTCACAGCCTCTTCCGTGGCGATGTGGGCAACAGCTCGTCGTTGGATCTCCCCGAATGTCCTTGCTCGATTTCTGATTAGCAAGTCGCTGAATGGCCCCGACATGATCCCTTGCCCAAAGGCATGGACCATCAAAGCCTCATCTTGGGTCTGGAGCCTTACTACGAACGCCCCAAACCTGTTCAAGAAATCCTTCAGAGGTTCTCCCTGTCTTTGCTTCACATCGAAGAGGTCGAAAGGGACAGGTGGTTGAGCTTGGTTCACGATGAATTGTTCCCTGAACAACCTAGAAAATTGATCGAAAGAGGTGATGTGGTCGTTTGGGAGGCCAACAAACCACTGTAGCGCCGTGTCTGTGAACGTGTGATGGAGATCAAGAAGAAGAAGAGAATGAGGATGAAGTGAAGATGCTCAAAGACATATTAGCTCATCATCCTTTTTACCTCAAAGGATTACAAGGAGCAAAACTAAAGAATTAGGAAGTACTCTTCAAATGTTTTCTCTTTTTGTAATTTCTTTTGTATAAAATTTAAATACATAGAGTAGTGTTTAGGAAGGTGTTGAGAGGGAAACATAAAGATACCTCTTGTGTAAAGCATCTTTAGACATTAGCTTTAGGAAGAGTCTAGAAGGTATCCCTTTATTCTCCACTTTAGGCGCTAGAAGTGGAAGAGTTGCAAGGCAACCTTGATTAGCTTCCTTTGTAAGCTTCTTTGTAAACTCATGACCGGTCCTTCTCCTATAAAAGGAGGACTTGAGTCCTTGAAATTCAGATTTGATATTTTGAGTAAAGAAATTCTCCAAATTGGTGAGTGATTGAGAGACTTGTGTCTTCTCCTATTCTAGTCTTATCTTGAGTGCATTCTTGGAACCTCAAGTGGCGGCATCTACACTCACCTTGAAGCTTTGCATCCTTCAAGTGGCGTGCTCCTCTCCAAGGACTCCAACCACATAAGTTTCCTTCTTATTTTCATCTTATTCATCCATTTCCATTCCCAAACAAACTCTAAAACATGTCTTTGATGTTTCTAGTCATTTCAATCGGTTAAACCTGCTTAGTTTGTGTTTCTATTCGGTAGTTCTTCTTAGTTTGTTGTTCTTGTGATTTTAATTGAGTTTCCTTGTGTTTTTATCGGTTCATTTGCATTCTTTTGTGTTTTAATCGGTTCATATGCCATATTATGGGTTTCTATGTGAGTTTGACTTGGTTACTTGTGTTTTGGTGAGTTCTTGAATGTTAAGAACATTGATCCAATTCTTAAAAGGTGCCTAATCATATTCCAACTCTTGTTGAATCCATAACATGTTCATATCATATCCCTATCATGTTATTGGAATCACATCATGTGGTATCATGAGTCTTAGGTTTGTTCTTATGTGTGTTTGAGTTGTTTTGGCACTTTTAATTCAAGAACTTTACATTCTTGTTATTACTTTTCTGTTTTAGGTTTATTTTTGGGTATTTATTGCTGTTTTCTTGTTCTTATTACATTGTGTTTGTGTCATTTTGATTTTTGAATCCTTATAAGTTTTGTCAAAGCCATGTTTCTCCAAAAATGTTATCAATTCTATGTAGTCCTTTTGTTGATAATTTTGTTTTGAGTACAGTTTTATGTGTTTGTTTTCTTGATCCTTTGGTGCATTTTCTTTTTAGTATTGAGTTCATACTTGTGTAATAGACCTATACAAGCTCTTAAATATTAATTTCTATTATGTCTTTTGAAGTTCTTAATTCTGTTTTTCATTCCAGTTAGGTTTCCTCTGTTTTCTTGAAAACATGCTGACTGTTTTGATTTATTTCAATTTATTTGCTTACTTTAAATTTCTGAAATTCTGGATTTTAGTTCTTCAAAGTGTTATAAAAAATTAGAAAAAAGAAGTACATCAAAATTCAAAGTACAAAAAAAATGATAAATGAAATACGTCCAGTGTGTAATTCTGGCCAAAAAAATACGGTAATCTGGCAGTGATTTTGCAAAATTTATCACAATTAATTGGCTTACTGTTTTTGTGTAATTCCAGTGCCATTGTTGAGATAAGATCTTGAACTTTCTGTGGTTACAATTTCATAATCCAGTTCTCTTTATACAATTCCAGATAAATCTGTGAAGTTACGCACAGTTTGCACAAAAATATTTTTCAGTAGTTATGTTTTTGTTTTCTTCATCTATTATAGTGTTTTTCTCTAAGGTTCTTTTGTGTGCCATCCTTTAATTGAGTACCTTATTTTTCTTGCTTGTCTTTTATTCACTATTCTTTGTGTTTGTCATAACTCTTGTATTCGTTTTGCTATAGCCTTTCTTGTTTACACATTTTCTTGTTTGTCTTTTGTTGTTCTTTAAGTTTTGTGGTGCTTTGGCTTTGAGATAGAGTGCTTTTGCTTTGACATATTTCATTTGAGGTTACTAAGGCCTCAAGAGCAGATTGTTTGAGGGAAGTATTCTTTCTTGGAGTGACTTGAGTGAGATTTTTCAAAACTTCCTTCTAGGGATTCTTCTTCCAAACCTAAGGAGTCTAAGCCTTCTACTTCTACTACTAAATCACCAATCAAATCGTCTAGTAAGAAATGCTTTAAATGTTTGGGGTATGGTCACATTTCTTCTAATTGTCCTTCTAAAAGGAATATGTATGTGCATAATGGCATTGTAGTTAGTGAGCATGATTCTGATTCATCTAGGCATTCTTCACCTTCTAGGCCATCAAGTGAGCATGAGAGTGAAAGTCCACTTGAAGAAGATTTGTTGGTTGTGAGACGTCTTCTTGGTCAAGTTTTACAACCCTTTGATGAAAGTCAAAGAGAAAATATTTTTCACACAAGATATCTCATTCAAAACAACATTTGTTATTTGATAGTGGATGAGGGTAGTTGTGCCAATGTGGCTAGTACAAGAGTAGTTGATAAGCTTGGATTATCTATTATCTCTCATACAAAGCCTTATAAATTGCAATGGTTAAGTGAGGGGGGCGAAATCATTGTTAACAAACAAGTCCTCATAAATTTCTCTATTGGTAAATACAAAGATGAAGTCTTATGTGATGTTGTGCCAATGGAAGCTACACATGTTCTTTTGGGAAGGCCTTGGCAATTTGATAGAAAAAAATTTCATGATGGCTTTACCAATAAACTTTCTTTTGAATTTCATGGACATAAAGTCATTTTAAAGTCTCTCTCTCCAAGAGAAGTCCACGAGGACCAAATTCTTATGAAAAAAAAGAGGGAGAGTGAAAATACAAAAAGTTCTAAGAAGGCTCTTCTTATCTCTAGCCATGCGGTCAACAAGGTAATAGTTTCTCACAATCCTATTTTTTTAGCTATTTCTAAACCTCTTGAGTGCGCAAAAATTGAGGCTAGTCCACATTGTTTGGATAATTTGGTAGAGGAATTTCATGATGTGTTTCAAGATCCTCCTAAAGGACTTCCACCTTTAAGAGGGATTGAACATCAAATTGATTTAATTTCGGGATCTTCTTTACCAAATTGTCCCGCATATAGGACCAACCCAAGTGAAACTAGAGAAATTCGCCAACAAATAGAAGAGTTGATTGCAAAAGGGTGGGTTCAAGATAGTATGAGCTCTTGTGCCATGCCTATCATACTTGTCCCTAAAACGGATGGGTCATGGAAGATATGTTCCGATTGTAGGGCCATAAATAACATTACAATCAAATATAGGCATCCCATCTCTAGGCTTGATGATTTGTTGGATGAATTGCATGGTTCACAAATTTTTACCAAAATTGATCTTAAAAGTGGGTATAATCAAATTCGTATTAAACCGGGAGATGAATGGAAAAACGCTTTTAAGACCAACTTTGGCTTATATGAGTGGTTAGTTATGCCTTTTGGTTTAACTAATGCACCAAGTACATTCATGCGTCTCATGCATCATGTTTTAAGACCATTCATTGGCAAGTTTGTGGTTGTTTATTTTGATGATATCCTCATTTATAGCTTGTCTTTGGGTGACCATAAAATGCATGTTACACAAGTATTAGAAACCCTTAGGAAGGAACATTTGTATGCTAACCTTGCTAAATGTATGTTTGCACTTGATCATATAGAATTCCTAGGGTTTGTTGTAAGTGTTAAAGGGGTGCATGTAGATCAATCTAAGGTTGTAGCAATTCAACATTGGCCAACACCCACCAATGTGAATGATGTACGAAGCTTTCATGGCCTTGCTTCTTTTTATAGAAGGTTTTTGAAAGACTTTAGTACAATTGCCGCACCTCTAAATGATATAGTTAAAAAGGATGTGGTTTTTAAGTGGGAGAGGAGCAACAAAAGGCTTTTGACATTTTGAAAGAAAGATTAACTAATGCTCCCATCTTAGCCCTTCCTAATTTTACTAAAACATTTGAGATAGAATGTGATGCTTCAAATATTGGCATTGGGGTCGTTCTCCTTCAAGAGGGCCACCCCATAGCTTATTTTAGTGAGAAATTGAAAGGTAGTCATCTCAATTATTCCACTTATGATAAAGAATTATATGCACTTGTTAGAGCTTTGCATACTTGGCAACATTATCTTTTTCCTAAAGAGTTTGTGATTCATAGTGATCATGAATCTCTTAAATATTTGAAAATCCAAAACAAGCTCAATAAGAGGCATTCTAAGTGGGTGGAATTCCTTGAGCAATTTCCTTATGTGATCAAACACAAGCAAGGAAAAATTAATATTGTAGTTGATGCACTTTCTAGACGTTATAGCTTGCTCAATCTTTTAGGAACACAATATCTTGGGTTTGATCACATCAAGGAACTTTATCATGATGACCTTGATTTTTCTCTTATCTATCAAGAGTGTGCTAAGGGTGGACACAAAGATTTTTTTATGCAAGATGGCTTTCTTTTTAAAGGAAAAAGACTTTGTGTGCCCCCAAAGCTCTATTAGACAATCTCTTGTTAGAGAAGCACATGAGGGTGGATTAATGGGACATTTTGGGGTAGCCAAAACTTTAGATGTTTTACATGAGCTTTTCTATTGGCGTCATATGCACAAATATGTTCATAGCTTGTGTGATAAATGTATTGCATGTCGTAAGGCTAAATCTAGAGTACATCCCTATGGTTTATATACCCCTCTTCCTATCCCTACTATGCCTTCGGTTGATATTTCTATGGATTTCATATTAGGACTACCCAAGACATCAAAGGGTAAGGATTCCATCTTTGTGGTAGTGGATCGATTTTGATGGCATTTTCATGAAGGTCTTCTTGAATCATGTAAGAAAAAGGGGTGCGGAAGCTATGGAGGTGTGTGTGCAAGATCCTCCTAAGAGTGGTGTTGATCTTGAAGGTGCATGATAGGTATGATTATAGGGAGGTTCGGCCAGCCCAAGGAAAGGTGAAGGATGTGAAGTTTAGAGCCTAGAATTCTAGGAGAAGCAAAGCTTGGCATAAAATGGCAGCATAACTTTACTCACAATAAACTTCAAAATACAAGGTGTAGGCTCCTCCTTTTATAGGCTAAGGAGGACCATAATGCAACCCTAATGCTAGCCAAATGAAATGTAAATGTGAAGCACATGGGTGCACATGGCACATGGGTGCACAAATGAGCACATGGGGAGGGGTGTGTCTAGTTTTTATGCTCACCCCCTCCATGGGCTTTCTAGACCGGCCTTGGTAAATTTAGAGGTTTTTTTAGAAACTCTGAGTTTACCTAGGTTGGTGTTTTAGGTACCAAAATTAATTCTAAGAAAATTACAAATAAAGTTCTTATGCTAATTTTGACAAGAAATTAAAGTCTACTCTACACTAGAGTTTATGGCATTTGAACATGTAAAAGAACGTCTTCTTGGATCCTCTTGGCCATAACTCTATGGTTGGCCCAAATCTACCCTTTGGTGGGCTTGCATGTGGGCTTGTGTTTGGGCCTCTTCCATCATCCCCTCCCTCTTGAAAAAGGATTTGTCCTCAAATCCATTGCTTCTTCTTCTTCATGGCTAGGGGAATGGATGTGGCTGGATGGTGTCCATCATCTCCTTCTCCTTGAGAAGATTTATCCTCAGATCTAGAGATTTGATCTCGGATAGCAGCCTCTTGCTTCTTCAACTATGTTTGCCCTCCCGGATCAAACGTCCACCTAGGGGAATTATCAAATAAAGCAAATGAGTTAGTTGAAGCAGTTATATATAAATCAATTTTATGAAGTTGCCATTTTTGTTTTTCTTTTGTTTTTGGCAACTTTTTACAATATTTCTCTTTTGATGGTTGCATGTGTTCTCTAATCCTCTCATGCTTTGTAAAATTTTCAATAGTGGTTACTTGTTCCTTAGGCATAATTCTTTTAGGAATTGGTAACAACGCAAAAAGAGAAAGAGGACTATGTTCACATACAACTTCAAATGTAGAAATATTAGTAGTCTTGTGGACTACTCTATTGTATGCATGCTCAATAGAAAAAAGATACTCATCCCAAGAATTGTGGTTGTCTTTCATGATTTCTCTAGGCATAGTAACAAGAGCTATGTTTTCAATTTTATTTTGACCATTCTTTTGAGGATGATAAGAATTTGAAAAGGACAACTTAGTTGCAAGTTTTTCCAAGAGAATCCTCAAATGATGGTTTTCAAATTTTGGAACTCTATCCAACACTAAGTTTGAAGAGAAATCATGAAGACTTGTCACTTCTTTAAGGAAGCGTTTATCCATGTCCATGAAAATGGAATCAAAACCTTTTGTTGTCCTAGGAAGATCTAATATGAAATTTAGGCTTATGTCTTCCCAAGGATCATTTGCAAAAGGTGAAGGAATATAGAGTTCATGAGACATCGCCTTAGATGTATTTTTAAAACACGGAATGTATCTAGGGTAATGTCTTTGAACATCTTTTCTCATGGGTGACAATAATTTTCCTTTTAAAAGCTCTAGAGTTTTATCAACTCTAATTTGACCCATGAGTTCTCCTTCATGAAGAATTTCTCTTTTATGTGTGAAGGTAGTCTCGTTGATACAACCTTTGTTCATGGAAATTTCAATTCGTTGCAAAGGTTGTCTCAATAAGACATGACAAGTTTCTTTAGGCACTACTTCACATAAAAAATTGTCTTTGTAGATGCCTATAGATGACTTGACCTTCACTTGGTGATATCTTGGCATGTATGTAAAATAATCTACTATATTTTTATCTATGCAAGCCTTTTTTAAGGATTCTTCTTTTTTTTCTAGGCTTGCAAGTGTTCCTTTACAAAAGGTAAGGCTAGGTTGTTCAACAAGAGGTATATTTTCAAATGTATTTTCAACTTTTCCTTCTTGTTGAATGACCTTGTGGGAAGGAACACTCTTCTCCCACGCCTTTTGTTTCCCAAGGGTTTTCTCTTGCTTTTCTATTTTTACATTTTCTTTACTCTCACTAGCTTCTTTTTCTTTTTCTTGGCTACTATTCTCATCTTTGTCCCTTAAGATCATAGATCTTTCATTGAAACATTGAGATGCTAATTGATCATTGCCAAGGTATTCTAAACATGGAATTTCTCTAGCTTGAGTGTGAGAGATATGCTTGGTTAGGTTTTCTTGTCTCTCTTTCCTAGCTCTCCTAGGGAATTGTTGATGATATTCATTTTTCCTAAGACTTTCTTCCCCAAGATAATCATGATGTTTAGAGCTAGATGCATGAGAATGTAATTTTTTTGAAAATTGAGACTTCTCATTCTTTGCTTTAGTCAATTCATTAGTTTTGATCTCATTCTCCAATTGTTTAGATGAAATTTATTGAATATCCTTAGTAAGTTGTTTCAAAAGAGATTTCAAGGATTTCACCTCACTTTTAAGAGATTTAGAGGAGTGAGAAGACATGACTAAAGCTTTGTGTGTAGAAGTATTTTACCTTGAGAAAAATTTAGTAAAGTCAAAGAAGGTAGTTTTCCAGGTAAGGGAGGTGAGTCACAAAGGACTACTTAAGTACCAAGCCTTTGCCTTAGCCAAAAACTATCCCTCAATGTCTTCACACAAAGCTTTCTCTTAGTAAACCACTTGAAACACAATTAAGTTGAGAAATCAAAACTTTTTTTTCAATGCAAGAAAAACAATGTATGCTAACTAATTAACAAAGCTAGACGGTTGTAACAAGTTTAAAAGCAACCACACATACAAAGCGTTACTAATTAAGCAATAGAGAAACAACTAAAAACAATTAACAATTGCTAATTACGAATTCTATACTAGTCGGCCCTAGGTGAGGCTTCTTGGACACTTTGAGCCCTTGAAGACACACTCACCGTCTAAATCGTAATTAAGAGGTAATTAACACAAATTAAGTTGCAAGGAAATTAAGAAAACTCCCTATGTTGATCCTCTTTTTGCTAAATGCACTTCCTTGTTGTCTTTGCTTGTTGGCCCTCCAAGTGTTTGTAGTGTTTTTCAAGAAAGCTTGTTTCGGCCTTGGCTTTGTTTCCCCTTAGAATGAAGGTTTTAATTCTCCAATTCCAGCACCTATCAAAAGACTAGACCTTACCCAAGTCAAGTTTCCATTCAATTAAGCACCAAAGGAGAAATAAATTCCAACACCAAATTAGAGGTCAAAGAACAAAAGCAAGAAACAATTTAATTGAATAAAACAGTACCACCAAAAGGAGTTAGATTATGACAACTAGAAAGAGGTCCAAGAAATATTAAGCAAGCAAATAAAAGGTACCAAAATAAAGGTAGGTACACAAAAGAATCCTAAGAATAGCACTAGAATTAGATGACCAAATAAAAAAACAGCACCACTGGAAAATGTTGTGGGCCAGAAACGTGTTTTTCCCCAATTTATGCTGAGCTGTGTTTTTAAGATATGATTCTGAAATTTGATATGCAAGATATTCAAGATCTTAGCTAAAATCTGGCTTTGGAATCACTCAAAACGCATGCACCAACTTTTTTTAATAAATTTTTCAATTTTGGTGTTCAGTTACGCTAGCTGTAGCGCCTCAGATTTGCACACTGATTTTAAAATATTTATCATTTTTTTCTGTTGATTATTTTGGACTAATTCTTATTTTGTCCTTTCTATAACACTTCAAACTTGCATATTCAAGAGAATCAAAATTTTACTATGAGTGAAAATATTTTTCTGGAACAAAACAGCCAGCACAGAAAATTTGAAACAGGGGATTCTGGAAACTGGAAACAAAAACAGCAAGATACCAAAATTTAAACACAATAGAATTTGTGAAATAGAATTTGTGTAGGATATAAACACAAATAGGAACTCAAACTAAAATTAAAAAGGCACCAAAAGATCAAAGAACAGCAGATTCAAAGCAATTAAAGATACCCAAAATCAAGAAACAATCAAGCCAAATAAAGAACTACTAAGAATTGTTGACATTGTGGATGAACATGACTTGACAAAACATATATGGATTCAGAAATTAAAGACTCAAAAGCATAATATGAACCAAATAAGAAAGCAATAAAGACTGAAATTCCTAAAAGAAAAACAGCAACTCAAGGTGTATGGAATCCTATCACAATTTGCACAAGAAATTGTTCAAGATCAATTGAACAAAAGTGCTTCGGTTGGATCTTCCAAATAGCACACCAAAACAAATTAAAATGCAAAAAACAGAAAGACAATTATGGAAATAAGATGAACAACATGAAATAAAGAAGAACTAGAAATGAAAAGACCAAAAGCAACTCATCTTGAAGAACCCAAGCTCATGATACCAAATGATGGCATTTTCATGAAGGTCTTCTTGAATCATGTAAGAAAAAGGGGTGCGGAAGCTATGGAGGTGTGTGTGCAAGATCCTCCTAAGAGTGGTGTTGATCTTGAAGGTGCATGATAGGTATGATTATAGGGAGGTTCGGCCAGCCCAAGGAAAGGTGAAGGATGTGAAGTTTAGAGCCTAGAATTCTAGGAGAAGCAAAGCTTGGCATAAAATGGCAGCATAACTTTACTCACAATAAACTTCAAAATACAAGGTGTAGGCTCCTCCTTTTATAGGCTAAGGAGGACCATAATGCAACCCTAATGCTAGCCAAATGAAATGTAAATGTGAAGCACATGGGTGCACATGGCACATGGGTGCACAAATGAGAACATGGGGAGGGGTGTGTCTAGTTTTTATGCTCACCCCCTCCATGGGCTTTCTAGACCGGCCTTGGTAAATTTAGAGGTTTTTTTAGAAACTCTAAGTTTACCTAGGTTGGTGTTTTAGGTGCCAAAATTAATTCTAAGAAAATTACAAATAAAGTTCCTATGCTAATTTTGACAAGAAATTAAAGTCTACTCTACACTAGAGTTTATGGCATTTGAACATGTAAAAGAACGTCTTCTTGGATCCTCTTGGCCATAACTCTATGGTTGGCCCAAATCTACCCTTTGGTGGGCTTGCATGTGGGCTTGTGCTTGGGCCTCTTCCATCAGATTTTCAAAAATGACTCATTTTATTCCTTGCCACAAAGTGGATGATGCATGTCATATTGCAAATCTCTTATTCAAGGTAGTTGTTCGTTTGCTTGGACTTCCTAGAAGTATAGTATCCGATAGGGATTCCAAGTTCTTGAGTCACTTTTGGAATACCTTGTGGGGGAAACTTGGTACTAAACTTTTATTTTCTACTACTTGTCACCCCCAAACCGATGGTCAAACTGAAGTGGTCAATCGAACTTTGGGACAAATATTGAGATGCTTTATTTCCGAGAATCCTAGGATTTGGGAGGATTTACTACCACTTGTTGAATTTGCTTATAATCGAGTAGTAAATTCTACCACATGTTGAATTTGCTTATAATTGAGTAGTAAATTCTACCACATGTTGAATTTGCTTATAATCGAGTAGTAAATTCTACCACATCCCATTCTCCTTTTGAGGTGGTCTATGGGTTCAATCCCCTAACACCTCTTGATTTTCTTCCTATTCCTATACTTGATGATGTATTATGCAAAGATGGTGTTGAAAGAGCTTCTTTTATTAAAGATCTGCATAATGGCATCAAGTTAAGAATTGAGAAGAAAGTTGGCAAGTATGTTGAGCATGCCAACAAAAGGAGAAAAACATTATTGTTTTATGTTGGTGATTGGGTTTGGCTTCACTTGAGAAAGGATCGTTTTCCTAATCAAAGGAAGTCCAAACTTATGCCTCGTGGAGATGGAACTTTTCAAGTCCTAAAGAGGATTAATGATAATGCTTATGAGTTAGATATGCCTGATACGTTTCTTAGTAGTCATACCTTTAATATCAGTGATCTAACTCCTTTTTCTGTAGGTCTTCAGAATTCGTGGTCGAATTCTCTCCAACTTGGGGAGTATGATGGAGATCAAGAAGAAGAAGAGAATGAGGATGAATTTGAAGATGCTCAAAGTCATATTAGCTCATCATCCTTTTTCCTCAAAGGATTACAAGGAGAAAAACTAAAGAATTAGGAAGTACTCTTCAAATGTTTTCTCTTTTTGTAATTTCTTTTGTATAAAATTTAAATACATAGAGTAGTGTTTAGGAAGGTGTTAAGAGGGAAACCTAAAGATACCTCTTGTGTAAAGCATTTCTAGACATTAGCTTTAGGAAGAGTCTAGAAGGTATCCCTTCATTCTCCACTTTAGGCGCTAGAAGTGGAAGAGTTGCAAAGCAACCTTGGTTAGCTTCCTTTATAAGCTTCTTTGTAAACTCATGACCGGTCCTTCTCCTATAAAAGGTGGACTTGAGTCCTTGAAATTCAGATTTGATATTTTGAGTAAAGAAATTCTCCCAAATTGGTGAGTGATTGAGAGACTTGTGTCTTCTCTTATTCTAGTCTTATCTTGAGTGCATTTTTGGAACCTCAAGTGGCGGCATCTACACTCATCTTGAAGCTTTGTATCCTTCAAGTGGCGTGCTCCTCTCCAAGGACTCCAACCACATAAGTTTCCTTCTTATTTTCATCTTATTCATCCATTTCCATTCCCAAACAAACTTTAAAACATGTCTTTGATGTTTCTAGTCATTTCAATCGGTTAAAGTTGCTTAGTTTGTGTTTCTATTCGGTAGTTCTTCTTAGTTTGTTGTTCTTGTGATTTTAATTGAGTTTCCATGTGTTTTAATCGGTTCATTTGCATTCTTTTGTGTTTTAATCGGTTCATATGCCATATTATGGGTTTCTATGTGAGTTTGGCTTGGTTACTTGTGTTTTGGTGAGTTCTTGAATGTTAAGAACATTGATCCAATTTTTAAAAAGTGCCTAATTATATTTCAACTCTTGTTGAATCCATAACATGTTCATATCATATTCCTATCATGTTATTGGAATCACATCAACGTGCCCATGAACATCTTGCAATGCAAAACATTCGTTCCTCTCGAGATCATCATCTGAGCATTAAATGCTGTCAAATGGGCCTCCGATCTTCTATACCTGTAAAAACGATCTTGGGCATTATGAAACTAGCTGGTATAACAACATCCATAATCGCCTGTGAGAATGGCTTAGGGCGAGCCCTTGTTTGAATAGTCGGGCCTTGCTCCCCTGTGGAGCGTTCGCCTAGCTATTGTAGGTCCTCACGCAATTCCTAGTTGGATTTGCATAACTCCATCGTTACTCGCTCGTGACTCATCTAGTTCTACAATGATCTGATCTTGCCTGAGCACCTGCTCGGCTCGAACCTCAGCCATGAGCCTCTTCTGGTCAGCCCTGGATGCCGCCACCGCCTCTTGGAGAGCGCTTACGATCTCCATAAGTTGTTGGAAGGTGGGGTTGTCACTCCCTTCAGGTCTTAAAGGACCTTGCCTCGTATTCCTCATCACGCCTAAAAGCTTGAGTACAACTGCTGGTGGGACCTGATTTTATCGGGCCCCATGGTGGGCGCCAAATGTTCTTGCCGATTGACCTGCTCGCCGGTTGACTCTGATGACAAGCTCTAGCTCTGTTTGTCTCTTCACGACTTCGCCCTATCTCTCAGTTCTCTGGAACGTGCTCTGTTGAAATAGAGGGGGTCTTACTTGTTGATTGCACTACGACGATCAAGTCAGTACATGGCTTATAAGAATTTAAGATGTAATCAGTTTCAGTCTTAGAAACAGCGTACCTTAACCTGGGATCTCAAGTCCCTTTTATAGTTTACCTCTTGTAACAACTTTCTATCACGATAATATAATCTCAACTGAAAGCATACTCAACAGGAAAATATTCTGCTCAAGGGCACACCCTCACAGTGCTGCAACGGAGCGAAATCTTTCCTTCATGGAGTGCATAAAATTATAACAGAATAACCACTAGGGTACCAACTCATGTACTAGCATCAAGGGTCAATCTGTTTACGTAGCCACCCTCAGCGTGGCTCTACACTATCTTTTGAACACATGCAACCTAACATCTACGTGCCCTAGCGCACATGGGCTTAGGTTTAAAAGGAAATTTTGCTTAAGCTAGACCCCCTGCGCACTAAGCACAGCCCTAAGTCTATAAATACCCCTTGCTAGTCGTCTAGGCCTTATGCACGAAAGGTTGCACTAAACATCTTAAAAAGGCTAAAACATACATCCGGGGTCCAATCACATGGCCCGCCAGCCAGACCCAAAACGCGAGCTGACCTGCCTATGACAAGTGTTGAGGTCTTACCTCCGAGTGTTGAGTTCTGAATGCTCTGGTCCAATACAAAAATAAATTAATCACACATACTACTTTACAAATTTAATTCTTAATAACAATAAATTTTTTTCTCTATTTTAATTCGTCATAAATCTATATATATTAATATATATATATATATATATATATATATATATCAATATAAATATATATATATATATATTTATTATTATATTTTTTTTTATATTTATTAAAATAAACTATAAATTTATATTGTAATATTTTAATTTATCATAAACTTAATTTATGTATATCGTAATAATATACATTATAAATTTAAAATAATTATATTTTTTTCAAAATAGTAAATTTATAAATATTATTAATTAAAGAAGAAGAAAGAATCATTTATTTTAATTTTTTACTACGGTAATTCATTTTTAATAAATAGTTACTTTAAAAAGTTAAAATTATAAAAATAATTATTAAATTTATTAGTCTAAGAGTACCATTTTATCAAAGTTTCTGGCAATTCATATTAACTAATTAATTACGTATTAACTATAAAATATCATTAGTACTAATTATAAGAAATGTAATTTTAATTTATCGTTTTTTGGTTATTTTTTCAAGAAGCCTAGTGAGGCAAACAACTTCATCATGTATAATATTTTTATTAATGTTTTATACAATGTATTTTTAAGACCGTTAATTTAGAATTCTTAGTTAAAGAAGATGGGTTCATTCGTTATAATCTTTCAAGAGAATAATTTATTTTTAATAAATAATTATTTTTAAAAAGTAAAATTCAAAAAATATTATTAGATTTTGTACCGTCCCGTCCCCGGGCATTGACCAAAGTCAATGTCAAAGTCAAAGTCAACGTATGGTGGAACCCCACAAGGGACCCAAGGAAGAAAGTCAACAGGCTGACCGATCGAGGCATCGCCCAGCTTAAGGCGTCGCCAAAGAAAAGGCATCGCCTAGTCAAGGCGTCGCCAAGAGAAGGCATCGCCAAGCGAAGGCGTCGCCAAGGAGGCCTCGGACCTCAACAACTCAGAATAGTAACGAGGAGAAGAGAAAGGTGGCTTCAAGGCCATAAGTTCTAGTACCAGTAGGGGGTAAACCTAACTCGTGAAGTATCCACACCACTGCTGGGAGACCCTGGGACAGATACGACCCATGAGAGGGCCACGACCAGGGGAGAACCACGTGCATGGTACGAGAGGAAGGTAGATACACTCCCAGGTGACTAGAGCTTGGGACGCATAAGTTAGCACCTAGAAAGTCACCCTACGCGCTAGATGCACTTCATGGAAGGAGGACTCACGCAATGGACTAACCCTAAGTTGAGTTACGGCGCTGTGAGGCCCTCCACGCAGAATAACGATCAAGTCAGAAGAAAACGTGGCAATAAACACGTGCTCATCAATGTTTTAGTGAAAGTTTGTCAAGGTACGCGTTAATATAGTTTACGTATCAGATGTTTCAAGGCACATTTTTATACGTTTTCAATGCGCTCAACGCGCTTTAAATGCAGAAGGTGTATAAAAAGGGGCATTGGGTCATTTGAAAAGGATCTGAGTTTTGACCTAATTCTCGCAGTTACACAGAGCACATACCCTAGTTGTTTTCCCTGCGCATCCACTGTGAGCACAAGACAATTAAGGCAACACAATTTTAGCCGTTCAGTATAGTTTTCGACCACCTTCAGAGGGTGTGTCACCTTTGATGTTTCTCGCTAGCTGACTTGATCGTCGGAGTGCAAACGGTCGCGAGGGCGCCCCTTTGTTCACTTCCTTTTCAGGTATCGTTTGATAGAGCATAACGAAGGTGCCCTAGCTCGCGAGGACAAGCCACGCGCGAAGATGATCCCGGTCAACCGGCGGGAACAAATCTACTAATATTAGGATCATCATTTTATGAAAGCTACTGACAACATATATTAACTAATTAAATACGTAATAATTATAAAGTATTATCAATACAATTATAAAAAAATATAATAATAAATATTTGTATTAATATTTTATACACGAAAATTGTAAAACTGATAATTTAAAACATAGTTGGAAGTGATGAATGGATTAAACATTCAAATTTAAAAATATTAAATACTGTACAAATATATATAGGAAAAAATTTTAAATAAATATTTATTATAAGAATAATTATTTACGTCATAAACTATTATCAAAGGATTAACAATGCAAACAAATAACGATTAAAAAATTGTTTTTATGTATCACACACCAATTTTAACTACATTGTGTGCATATTTTATTTTCTATAGTAATCTTTCAAAAACATGTAAATAGGGACTGACATCATGTGCATATTTTATTTTCTATAGTATATGTTTTTAAAAACATGTAAATAGGAGCTGACAGACAGTAAAATACTTTTACCATTTATTTATCTAAAGGGACAATTATGAAATATATTAAATAAATATTTGTTCGCAACTAAAATGAAGAAAAAAAATCTACTTATGATTAAGCTTTTTAAAAATCAACACAAAAAATATAATAACATTTTATTTGTTATTAAAAAGAATTATAAAGTAAAACTAAGAAAAAAAATAGACGTACAATAATTATTAGTATTTACTCTTTTACAATTAACATTAATCAAAACTATTTCAAATTAATTTAATTCCTTAAAATATTAATTGTTTTAAAATTTTAAAGTCAATTTTATCCCGCATTTTAATTCAACAGCAAATTTGGTTTAAATGAAAAAATAATACAAAATGATTGTTTAATAATATTTTTTTTTTCATGTGATGGTAAATGATTGTTGTTACTTGAGGTGTCAGCCTAGCTGATATCTTAAGTAACATAGTGATACCTGAAAGCTTTTATTTAAAAAAAAATTATTTAAATGAGTATTATGTTTAAATACAAAGTCTTAAAAAAGTTACATATTCTAAATTTATTAGTTAGGCCGGTCAAACATCAACTTCTTTTTCTTTACTTTTATCTTAAATTTTTATTTCTCCAAAGATAAAATAACAGTAAATAAAGAATTTAACAAAAATTATTTAAATAAATATATATTTATCATAACTTTAACTGTTTTACATTCTATTTATTTAACAAATAAATACAGAAGAAAAGAAAATCTGTTGGAAATATTTATTCCAGAATTATTCTCTTATTGAATAATTTTATAAAGATTTAAATTAAATTTTGTTAGTGAACATGGTTAGTGTTCCTACAAAATCTAAGTCCTGCAGAACACTTCCTCTGATGATGTCTTGTGCTGTTCTTCTCGTCTTGTCGGTCTTTCGGTTGATCTTCTTCCAGCTGGATCTTCGGCTTGGACACGATGGGGGGAGTACCTGCGAAGACACTCCGACGATCAAGTCAGACCGAGAGCTAAGCACCAGAAGAGTGGGGAGTGAATAGTTACCTTGGGTGATGTGCCTCTTCTGCTATTTATACTGCTCTAGGTGGGCTATGGCCGCTGTGGGCCTGCTTTAGGGTCCAAACGAAGGCCCAATTGTGTCTTAACCGTGCTTATCATTTAAGTTGGGTTGTTTATACCTAATTACGCGTTTAGCTTCGCCTGTTGTCGTCTAGTTGGTTTTGTCGTCTAGTCGGCCTTTCGACCTTTCGACCATCTGGTAGTACATATGCCCCCCAGGCTCAAGTGAGTTGGCTTAAACGTAACGTAGAGTCGAATTGTCGTGAGCCTTCAGTTGGTTGAGGTTGAGTACGTTGGCTTGTACTCGAGGCGCGTGTGCGTGGTACTGTGGGATGTGACCGCTGGGTAAGATCTCACGCGTTCATTGCATGTGGATCCAACGGTGGGCATTCGTTTTGACGCTTCGCCTTCTCATTTCTTTCACCTATAAATAGGAGTGGCAGTGGGCTCCGATTTCTTCGCGTGATCCGTGAACTAGCTCCGAGAGTCCGAGAGTCCGACAGCCGAGTAACTTTCCTGCCTTCCTTGTGTATTGGTTGAAGAGTTTCCTGGAGGTAACAATGTCTTTTCTTTCGGCTGCTGCCTCATGTCCTGTGTCCAGGGGGTCTGATAGGGAGAGGCCATTGGCTGATGACATCCCTATCATAGATGCCGAGAATGCCGAAGGCTCTTCTCGGGCTGTCGGTCCTTTAAGTCGGGAAAGTGAGCAACCCGCAGTGTCGTTGTCATTGAGTGGGTATGCAGGGGAGGAAACCCGAGATGCCGAGTATAGATGGGTACATAGTAGCGTTCGTGAGTTCTTCTCCGATTTTACCAAAGTTTCATTGCTCCAGGATTTTGTAGATAGCGTAGATATTGTATTAGATGGTGTGCCTAGTGGTGCCTTCGCTCTTCGTAGGTGTCGAGAGTTCGAGACTGTTTGTTTGGGCAGGGGGGAAGGGCGAAAGGATTTTTTCTATTTCTATTCTTGTTTATTTTCGGATATGCATATCCGCTTTCCACTTGATAGTTTTACCATGGAAGTGCTGCGTGTTTTAAATGTAGCCCCCACGCAACTGCATCCGAATAGCTGGGCAGCCATCCAGGCTTTTCGGTTGCTTTGCGATGTGTTGAGTCTTAGGCCGACAGCTAGGTCTTTTCTAAATTTCTTTGGCACTAGGCCGGGTGACCGAATATGTTGGTTATCCCTTGTCGGCCAAACCAAAAATAGCCTTTTCGCTCCTTACACGACATCCTATAAGAACTTTAAGACGGGTTTCTTTAAGGTTGTCATTGAGGAGGGAGGACGACAGTTTTTCTTTGATGGTGAGACACCCAAGTTTCCTTTTTATTGGACGAAGGATCCGGCACGTTTCAATTTATTGCCGAGGTCCCTAATGACCGATGACGACTTGGAAGTGTTATCGGTGTTGGACCACCTTCCTCGCAAGATTCCAACCCGGTCCCTCGTCCGTGCCTACTTGTCCGCTGATAGATGTGTTGATGTTGACGGTATGTGTTTTTACTTGTCTTATCGTGCGCTTTACTATGACTAACTTTGCTTTCGGCCTTCAGGTATAATGGCAAGTTTGGTGCCGCCAGGTGGGAAGAAAGACTACTTTCGAGAGCTTCGCTTGAAGCGACAAGCTCAGATGGCCGCGAGGGGGGATACGCCAGGAGGATCGAGTACACCAGATGCCGAGGCCGCTATCCCCATTACCGTGGTGCCGGCTGCCGAGGCCGACCGTCCCACCAACCCAAAGAAGCGGAAAGAAGATCATGGCAAAGATCGTGGCAAGTCTTCTCGACGCCATGGGGAGCGCTCGTCATCCGGAAGGTCTTCCAAGAGAGGCCGACTGCCCGGGGGGCCGGGTTCAAGTGGGCCTGACTTTCTTGGGCATGATTTGAATGTGGCTGAGAAGGTGAATATCATGTTGAACCCTTACCAGCAAGATGCGTATCTGTCGGCACGCCCCTCTCAAGTACACGATGCCTTCATGGAGTTGTGTTCTAGGACTTTGGTCCTTGGCAAGCGGATGGCATCCGACTTGATGAAGAGGGACAAGAACGCAGCCGAAGTGGAGGGGCTTCGGGCCAAGTTGAATGAGTCGTCGGCTAGCTTGAAAACAAACCTGGCCGAGAATGCTGCACTTCTGAAACAGAAGGAAACCTTAGAGGCCGAGGTTTAGAAATGGAAGGAGAAGTTCGAGCTGGCCGAGAGGACGGGTAGAGAGATTGCCGAGAAGGCTGACAACGAGGTGAAGGGCTTGAAGGAGAGTCTCTCGGACATGGCCCTCACCAACCACCGTGCTGAAGAGAGGATAGAGAAGCTGCTGAAGGAGTTGGAGGTGGCCGAGGATAGTGTTATAGAAGAACACGAGAATGGCTTCAAGAAGGCTCTCCAGCAAGCGGCCTTCTTCTA
The DNA here is from genome assembly GCF_051622355.1 of Phaseolus vulgaris. Taxonomy (NCBI): domain Eukaryota; kingdom Viridiplantae; phylum Streptophyta; class Magnoliopsida; order Fabales; family Fabaceae; genus Phaseolus; species Phaseolus vulgaris. Next base: position 14,013,903 of record NC_143501.1, read on the forward strand.
TCACGTTCCCTTGGACGAAGGGAAGTTTGATGTGGACAAGGACTTTCACGAGGGTCAGCTCATGCCGATAGACCAGATACCGAGTTCTACTCAAGCGGCGATTTCGGCTCCCGTGAAGAATATGTTGAACTTGTTGAGTCCGATAGCTAGGCTTGCCGATGTGCATAGGTCATGTAATTGTTTTGTAGGCCTTTAGCTCTTCTGAGGTCGCGTGCATTTTGCTTTGTAAGCATTTGACCTATTTTTTGTGTAAACATACCCGGCCTGCCGGTTCTCATGATTAATTAAATGACAAGTTATCATTATTACTTTTTGCCAATATCATTCGTAGTTTATTCTCTTTGGGTGGTGCGCGTACGCTTGACCGAGAGATTTTTCTTCCGTGTTCTCGGCAGGGATTCACTTGGGTGGATTCTTCCTTGGCCGAGAGGTTTACTTTGAACTCTCTTGGCCGAGAGGTTTTTTATTGTACTCTCGGCAGGGATTCACTTGGGTGAATTCTTCCTTGGCCGAGAGGTTTACTTTGAACTCTTTTGGCCGAGAGGTTTTTTATTGTACTCTCGGCAGGGATTCACTTGGGTGAATTCTTCCTTGGCCGAGAGGTTTCTTTGAGACTCTCTTGGCCGAGAGGTTTTTAATTGCACTCTCGGCAGGGATTCACGTGGGTGAATTCTTCCTTGGCCCAGAGGTTTTTTATTGCACTCTCGGCAGGGATTCACTTGGGTGAATTCTTCCTTGGCTGAGAGGTTTCTTTGAGACTCTCTTGGCCGAGAGGTTTTTTACTGCACTCTCGGCAGGGATTCACTTGGGTGAATTCTTCCTTGGCCGAGAGGTTTTTTTGTTGCACTCTCGGCAGGGATTCACATTGGTGAATTCTTCCTTGGCCGAGAGGTTTGGTTAGGTTCTTGTGTTAATGATTTGTCAGAAAATTTTTAGCTGATAAACATGATTTCATTGATTGTGGTGCCTCGTTAAAACCTTCTTCAATCAAAAACCCTCGGGAGAGCCCACTAGGACAAAAGATTGAAGGTAGGAAAGAGTACACCTATGATACATGTTAACTGAAATGCATTTTCAAATGGCCCGCGTTCCATGTCCTGGGAACTTCTCGGCCATCCAAGTGTTCTAGGCGGTATGCGCCGTTTTGGAGATTTTCCCTGACCTTGAAGGGGCCTTCCCAGTTTGCATTGAACTTTCCTTCTGCTGGGATCCTGCGAGCTTCTCCTTTCATCCTCCAGACCAGGTCTCCTTCTTGGAACGCTCTTAGTTTAGTCTTCGAGTTGTATCTTCTCGCAACTATCCGTTTGCAAGCTTCCTCTCTTATCTTAGCCTTGTCACGCGACTCTTGGAGTAAGTCCAGCTCCGTTCTTAGACATTCTTCGTTTATCTTCAGGTTATGGAGTTCTCTTCGGATTGTCGGTTCTCCGACTTCTACTGGCAGCATGGCATCTGTGTCGTAGGTGAGGTTGTACAGGGTTTCCCCAGTTGCCGAATGGGGGGTACACCGATAGGCCCAAAGAACCTCCACGAGTTCTTCTACCCACTTACCTTTTGCACTGCCAAGTCTTTTCTTTAATTCATTCAAGATGACTTTGTTGGCGGATTCAGCTTGGCCGTTAGTTTGCGGGTGTTCCACAGAGCTTGTCTTGTGTCGGATACCCAGGCTCTCATAGAATTCGGCCAACTTCCGATCCGTGAATTGTCTTCCATTATCCGTGATGATGGTGTGCGGGATTCCGAACCTGCAAACGATGTCCTTCCATACAAAGCTCTGAACTTGTCGAGCCGTGATGCTTGCGAGGGGTTCCGCTTCTATCCATTTTGTAAAGTAATCAACTGCTACCAACAAAAACTTCCTTTGTCCGGTTGCTGTCGGGAAGGGGCCTATTATGTCCATTCCCCACAGGGAAAACGGCTAGGGAGAGTTGATGCTTTGGAGATTATGGGGGTGAAGGTGGATTAGCGGACCGTGCTCTTGGCAACTTATGCATTTTTTCACGAAATTGGCACAATCAGTTCTTAGTGTCGGCCAGTAGTATCCGGCCCTCAGGACTCTGGTCGCCATCGTTCGGGCTCCGGAATGTAAGCCACATGCTCCTTGGTGCAATTCTTGCAAAACGTATTCGGCCTCCGCTTTCGAGACGCACTTGAGTAGTGGGGTCGAGAACCCTCTTTTATACAAGTCTTCCCCTATTATGAAAAATCGAGACGCTTTCTTTGCGAGAGACAAGTCATGACCATCTTTCCCTTCTTCCCGGTTTCTGATTACTTTTTTGATGTCGGACACCCAATCTTCCTCTCCTTGCTCTGTAACCATGCATTCCCCGACGGGGACCGACGGAACCGACAAGGTTTGCTGGATGACGGAGGCATGTCGGCCTTTCTTCTTAGCGGTAGCTAGTTTTGACAGGGTGTCGGCCCTAAGGTTGTCTTGTCGTTTTACATGGCTTATCGTGACACTTTGGAACTGGCTGATGATGTTAACAACTCTGTGATAGTATTTCAGGAGCAGAGGATCTTTGATTTGGTAGCTCCCATTGATGTGTCCGACCATGAGTTGCGAGTCTGTCTTACATTCTACCTTCTGGGCTCCCACGTCTTTAGCTAACAATAATCCGGCTATAAGTGCTTCGTATTCTGCTTGATTGTTAGATGTTTGGAACCCAAAACGTAAAGATTGCTCAATTTGTATGTTCTCTGGTCCTTCCAGCACGATTCCTGCTCCTCCCCCCTTCTTACTTGAGGAGCCATCGACATGCAACGTCCATGTGGTTTCGGGTTCTTGACATTGCTGCAACTCTGATGTCAAGTCCGCTAAGCATTGGGACTTGATAGGTCCTTGTGGTTCGTATTTAATGCTGAATTCGGACAACTCGACTGACCAGCCGATCATTCTTCCTGCCAACTCGGGTTTTTGCAAAATCTTATTGATGGGGAAGTCAATTCGCACTACGATCTCGTGGCTTTGAAAATATTGTCGAAGTCTTCTGGAAGCATGAACGAGGGCTAGAGCTACCTTCTCAATCGTTTGATATCGGGTTTCAGCATCTTGTAGTACTCGGCTAACGAAGTAGACTGGTTTTTGTTCTGTTTCACCTTGTACTATGGCGGCACTCACGGCTTCCGGCGACACGGCCAGGTAGACCAGTAAAGGTGTCCCATGGACGGTTTGCTTAGAACGGGCGGTTCGGCCAACGCCTTTTTTATAATCTGAAAAGCTTCTTCGCAGCTTTTGTTCCATGCGAACTTCTCTGCTTTTTTCATGAGCCTCAAGATCGGTCTGATCTTGTCTGCTAGTCTGGGCATGAATCTGGACAAGGACGTCAGTCTTCCTACCAGCCGCTGAACTTCTTTCAGGCTATCCGGGCTTCTCATGGTTTCCAAGGCTCGGCACTTGTCCGGATTTGCCTCGATTCCTCGACTTGTCAGCATAAAGCCTAGGAACTTGCCTCCTTCAACCCCGAATACACATTTCTTAGGGTTAAGACGCATGTCGTACTTCCTTATCTGCTGGAAGACCTCAGCCAAGTCGTTGGCATGCTGTTCCACGCTATCAGATTTCACAATTATGTCATCAACATAAACCTCCATGGTTTTTCCTATCTGGTCTCGGAACATTCGGTCCATAAGCCTTTGATAGGTCGCTCCAGCATTCTTGAGGCCGAAAGGCATGACCTCATAGCAAAAGTTGGCTCTGTCAGTAATGAAGGCTGTCTTCTCTCGGTCTGCCGGATTCATGCGTATTTGGTTGTACCCGGAGTATGCATCGAGGAAACTTAACACTTTGTGGCCGGCTGCACCATCTACCAGCCGGTCAATGCTCGGCAACGGATACGCATCTTTTGGACAAGCCCTGTTAAGATGGGTGTAATCGGTGCACATTCGCCACTTTCCATTGTTCTTCTGCACCAGGACTATGTTTGCCAGCCACGTGGTGTAATGCACTTCTCGGATAAACCTAGCATCCAGTAGTTTCCTGGTTTCCTCTTCGACTATCCGTCCTTTTTCTCCCACGAACTTTCTCTTCTTCTGGGCTACCGGCCTAGCCTCCTTACAGACTGATAGTTTGTGCGAGATTATGCGAGGATCTATTCCCGGCATGTCGGTTGCCGACCATGCGAACAAGTCCGTATTTTTGTATAGGACAGCCGTGATATTGTTCTTTCCCTCTTCTCCTAAGGTTGATCCCAAACGTGTGTTCTGACCTGCTCGGCCCACCCGGCATAGCACCACCTCTTCCTTGGGTTCCACCTGAGGTTCGTCATTCGGTCTTGGATCCAGGTCATCACTCAGGGATATATGATGAACCTCGGCCCTCCGGGTGGGTGTTCGCGGTGGCAGAATCTTCAAACTTGTCGCGTAACATTCTCTAGCAGTCTTTTGGTCGGCATGGAGAGTGACCACCTCTCGGCCCCTACTCGGGTTGTCGGCTGGGAACTTCATGGCTAGGTGGGGTGTCGAGACTATAGCTCCCAATTTGTTGAGAAAGGATCGCCCAATCAAAATATTGTAAGACGTTTCGGCGTCGACAAGCAGGTATCTGATTTTGATCGTCCGGCAGTCTCGATTTCCTTCTCCAAACTTGGTGTCCAGGTCAATGTACCCTCTAGTGTTGACTCTCTGCCCCGTGAAGCCAATGATTTGTTCATCATACTGGACAATGTCGTCGTCAGATATGCCCATCTTTCGGAAGGTCTTCCAATACAAGATATCCACAGAGCTTCCTTGATCTATCAGAGTTTTCATGATGACAAAGTTGGCTACTTCGATGGTGACTACCATAGGGTCATCATGCTTCGGGTTTATGTTTCTGAAGTCCGAATTCGTGAAAAGCATGGGAGGCAGGTCTCTCCTGTTGCTTCTGCTGATGGAGTACACCGAACTGACCGCTCGGAGGTGTCTTTTTCGGGAGGATGATGTAGTTCCTCCTCCCGCGAAACCCCCGACAATCGTGTTTATGACCCCCCGTACCGGCATGGTTCTTCGAAGATCTCTTCCTCCTCGTCCTTCTCGGCCTTCCCGGCCTCTTCGGCCTCTCTGTTCGTTTGCCTGTGTGTCCCTACGCCCTTCTCTCTTTTCCATGTCAACCTCGTTTTTCCCGTCTTCTCGGCTTGTCTGGACAAAGCGTCGCAGATGACCGGCTTGGATGAGCTCTTCGATTTTATCCTTCAGTGCCCAACAATCTTCCGTTGTGTGCCCAAAATTGCGGTGGTATCGACAATGCTTGGTTTGATCGGTACTCTGCGGGGTAGGAGTCCTGCTTGGTGCCTTCAGGAGATCTGCGTTTAGAGCTTCCTCTAAGACCCTCGACCTTTTGGCAGTCAAGGGGGTGTAAAGAGTGAAACGTGGTCCCTTGGGAAAGTCTCTAGGCTTCCCAAAATGTGTTGGTCTGCTTCTGTCTCTCCTCCTCTCAGGTTCGTCGGGTGCCTGAGCCCTACTCCGAAACTCTTTCAATTCCTCCAGCTGCATGTATTTGGTGGCTCTTTGGCGCAACTCATCCAATGTTGTGGCCGGTTGCATGCATAAACTATCCGAGAACGATCCCGGCTTCAGTGCAGTTACCATGTGGTGCATCGCCACTTCGGGACTTAGGTTTCGTATGTCTAACGCTGTTTTGTTGAATCTGTTCATGAAGGCCCTCAAGGTCTCCGACTTCTCTTGCCGAATATTCACTAAGGCGATCGAAGTGAGGTGGTGTGGTCGGCTGGTAGTGAACTGTGCTCCAAACTTAGCCGCGAGTGTGTCAAAGCAATCTATGGGTTGAGCTGGCAGTCGGGTGAACCAGCTCAAGGCTGCCCCCTTAAGTGAGGTGGGGAATATTCAGCACCACAACGCGTCTTCCGCCGTATGCAAGCCGACCTGTGTCAGGTACGCATTTACATGCTCATCCGGATCCGTGGATCCATCATACTTCTCCAACGTGGGGTTGTTCCAGGTTCCCGGCAAGGGGACTTCAAGGATGGTTTCAGTAAAGGGGCTTCTTCGAGGCGCCGTGTTTAGCGCATTATTTGAGGTCGGCCTTATGTTTTCTTGATACGAGCTCCCGGCCTCACGTGTATCCGTGTTCGCGTGATCTCCTGAGGGGATATTATCCATGGCTTCCGGTATTTCCGGCTTCTCAGCAAGCTTTTCTTTCATCCGAGCATTCTCCTTCCTCAAAGCTTCCATTTCCTGCTGCATTTTCAAGATTAACGTCATAGGGTCTGGACGGCTGGTTTCTTCTTGTGCATTCCTATCGTTACCTGTCATATTCCTCGTAGTCACCATGTGGACAATTCGTGGGGTTTTTGTTCTCGGCCCCACGGTGGGCGCCAAAATGTTCCTACAAGATCTAAGTCCTGCAGAACACTTCCTCTGATGATGTCTTATGTTGTTCTTCTCGTCTTGTCAGTCTTTCCGTTGATCTTCTTCCAGCTGGATCTTCGGCTTGGACACGATGGGGGGAGTACCTGCGAAGACACTCCGACGATCAAGTCAGACCGAGAGCTAAGCACCAGAAGAGTGGGGAGTGAATAGTTACCTTGGGTGATGTGCCTCTTCTGCTATTTATACTGCTCTAGGTGGGCTATGGCCGTTGTGGGCCTGCTTTAGGGTCCAAACGAAGGCCCAATTGTGTCTTAACCGTGCTTATCATTTAAGTTGGGTTGTTTATACCTAATTACGCGTTTAGCTTCGCCTGTTGTCGTCTAGTCGGTCTAGTCGGCCTTTCGGCCATCTGGTAGTACAGTTAGTAATAAGATTTAATTGAAAATTCTTTATTAATGAAAGAAAATAATGAATGGATTAAACATTCAAATTAAAAATATTAAATGTTGTACAGATTTAATTTGATAATATGTATTTTAATTAGGGAAAATGTTTAAATAAATATTTAATGTCAAATTTTCTAAGAACAATTAATAAACAGAAAAAGAAAATTGGAAATATTTATTCCAAAATTATTATCTGTTTAAATTATGATAAATGAGAGTGGCTTTTCATGGTTTGGAATTTAGAAGGGGACGCCAATTTTAAACCTTTTTTCTATTTGTTAGCAACCGTTTCAAATAGGAAGAGTCGTTTACTGTTCTTCGCACAAAGAGAAACATGTTCAGGTTCATATTGTTTTTCAAAATCTTCATGGACTTAAACTTTTTCGCATCAACTTACGGACGAATCGTTTTAAAAAGTTTACCTAAAGTCACACATACACATGATTGTTTGATTCAGACTCAATTGACAAAAAGTAAATAAACTTAGAGAAATATTAACATAATTAATTTACTTATCACATTAGTGCAAAAATAAAAAAAGAATGTTCTTTATTTAATGCAGTTTTACACTTAAAACGCATTCGTAAAAAACGCGGTAGTATTTTTAAAATTAATTTGATTTGAATTTGTAAATCAAACACTTTGATAATAGTCGCATTTATAAATCAAACATTTTGATAATAGCCACATTTACGAATGCAGCTTTGGTAATAAACGCATTTGTAAATGCTATACCCCTACCTGTCACATGATTCAGAAACATATACAAATGCGATTACCAGAAATAGCCCCACTTATAAATAGTATTTACAAATGCGACTATATAGCCGTATTTGTAAATATAAAATAGCCTCCCTTATTTAACATTTATGTGCTAGTGTCATTGTTATTATTTAATCCGGCTACCAGAAATAGTCGCATTTATAAATAATATTTACAAATGCGACTATATAACTGCATTTATATTTTTTTGATTTACGAATGCGTGTTGATCAACTGCCACTCTATAGTCGCATTTGTAAATATAAAATAGTCATCATTATTTAACAATTTTTTTTCTAGTATCATTGTTATTATTTAATAGATAAAAGCAAACTAAATAAAATAAAAATGAGGAGCAAACATCGCAAATTTAAAAACAACATGTATTAATTGATTAGAACAATAAACTAATAAGTAGTTTTCTATATAAGTATTTATCGGCTGGAGCAGCAGCACCTTGGACGTCGTTTCATTGGCTTTCTTGTTAGATAAGGTTATAAAGCACCTTGGAACTCGATTATACACGTGCAATATGGCAAAGTGAACATAAACTAATAACAATTTATTACATGAAAAAGACACATTAGCTACTTTAATAACTACTTTGAATAAAATTATTTTTGAAAACAATTAATTTGAATAAAATTATGTAACATTTTTTTATTTATTTTCTAATGCTTTGCATATTTGGAGTTCGGTTCGACAAATTTTTTCTTTTTCCTCTGTTCTCTAATAAGGAAGATCTTCTTTCTTTTATTAAGAGTGATGATAATTCTTTGGTTAGATTGCTTCTATGATAACTTTTTTTTATTTGAATGACATGGCGTATGGGGAATTATGCTAGATTTCAGGATAAGATTTATTTTTCTCAGACTATTTCGGTAATTAAATATTTAACTTGTCTCATGGGAAATTCGTCTAAAGCTTTAATGAAGCATGATATGTTGGATTTCAGTGTCATTAAATTTTTTGTTATTAATACTCATACTAGTAAAGTTCTTCGTCCTCTTCTTGTTAGATGAGAGTCCATTCACTAGGGTGGGTTAAAATTAACATTGATAGGGATATCCTAGTCTTACTACTTGTGGAGGTATTTTTCGTGGGAGTTTATTGGGGGCCTGTATTTCTTGATGTTCAGACTGATTTGGTTGCGAGGTTTATGAAGTTATATATGCTTTGGAAGAAGTTCAACATATGGGATTTACTAATGTATGACTTGAATGTGATTTTGTCTTGGTTTGTGTTGTGTTTACTGCTAGAACTATTGTTTCGTGGATGTTTCATAATCGATGGAATACTTGTCTTGATTATTGTGGGAGAATCATGTTTAGGATTACTCATATTTTTCGTGAAGGGAATGCATGTGTTGATAAGTTGACTAATTTAGGATTGATTCATAGAGAATAATTTCATTGGTATAATAGGTATAATCTGCCTATGTATCATTTTTGTTAACATATGAGTTTTGGTCTAGTCTCCCATAGTTTTATTGTATTTTCTTTCTTTTTTCTTTTTTTTAATAATATTTTTTTTCGTGTGATAACATAAGATTGTTGTTACTTGAGGTATCAACATAATTAAGATGTCAAATTGCATAGTGATGACTAACATAAAAACTTTATAACAAAAATTAAAAATATTAAATATTATACAGATTTAATTTGATAATATATATTTAATTAAGAAAAAGGTTAAATAAATATTTAATGTCAAATTTTATAAAAATAATTAATAAAAGAAAAAAAAGAAAAAAAATGGAAATATTTATTCCAAAATTATTCTCTCTTTCAATTATGATAAATGAGAGTCGCTTTTCATCGTTTGGAATTTAGAAGGGGACGTCAATTTAACAACTTTCTTGTATTTGTTAGCAACCGTTTCAAATAGGAAGAGTCGTTTACTATTCTTCGCACAAAGAGAAACATGTTCAGGTTCAGATTGTTTTTAAAATCTTCATGGACTTGAACTTTTTCGCATCAACTTACAGTGGAATCGTTTTAAAAAGTTTCACCTAAACTCACACATACACATGTTTGTTTGATTCAGATTCAATTGACGATAAAAAATAAACTTGGAGAAATAGGGATGGGGTATAAAATATTAACATAATTAATTTAATTATGATTGTTATTATTTAATAGATAAAAACATGCAAAATAAAAATTAGGAGTACGAACATCGCAAATTTAAAAACAACATGCATTAATTGATTAGAACAAATGTCACAAAGCTAGTTTGGTTGGATGAGAAGTATAGTAGCTAAGAAAAGTCGAAGGAGTAGGAGATAGACGAAAAACATCACAAACAAGGCGGAAGGCCTATATAGACACCCAGGTGTTGGGATGAAGTTGCGTAGGAGCCACGTGGAGAGCCCGAAGGACACCCACCGCGAAATTGTCAAAGGGAAGGGAGACATGCAAGTCTGAAAACAAACAAGCATATATATAAAAGAAAGGGCGCTCGGTAGATGACTGAGTAGAGCATACCACATCGGTCAGCTCACAAGACTCAATACTTATTACATCTAAACTCACGTCCAGTTCCAAAACACCGACCTAGTCTAAAAACTCAGCAACCACATCCCTCTTCACGAACAAACAGGTGATCCAGGTCACCTTCGGATCCACCCAGTCAAACCCCTGAGGAGACGACTACTCGGAAGAACCCGACCGATCAGAGGCACTGGTCGGGTCATCCTCCCTCACCATTCCCACAGGGGGCAGTGTCTGAATTGCCCCAACCGATAGTGTCTCGGTCATGGAAGAGTTGGATGATGACGAAGAAGGGGAAGACGGAAGAAGAGAAGCGGAATCTAAAGAAGAAGACGTGGGACGAGACAAAGAAAACATAACTAACCTCTTTAAAGACTGGAAGGACGAGCGAAGAAACAGAAGACGTTCAATGAGACAGAAAATCACTCGGCTATCGGAGCAAACAAGCACAGAAAAACAATGTCTCAACACTATGGAGACCCCCTATTTATACCCTCAAGGGTATAAGAATACGAAACGCCACAATTGCCTCAACCGTTAGATCTTCTCAAATCCAATGATCCTAAAGATTGGCACCAAAAAACCCCTCATTAATGAGGGTCATATCAGGCGCACAGAGACGCTGCAAAAACATCACGTCGAACCTAGAAAAGCCCAATCATCACATCAGATCCCTGTAAGTCAAAACATGAATAAACGCAAATTGAACACATACAATTTATGTTCACAAATAGATCTTATCATATCATGATTCTCACACAATCATATAATCAAGAAGGAATAAGCACTTACCTTGATCCATGAGTGATCCTAATTGAGCAGTTACTTTATCTCCTTTTATCCCAATCTATCTCTTGCAATTCCGTTCTTGTCTCACACTTTCGTGATGGTTAACAGTGAGACAACTATTATTTGCAGAGACAGAACCCTATAGCCTTTAGTACCCAATCTCCATCAGATGTAGGTTTTCATTAGGTATATCATCAGATATATATATTTCTCACATTAACCAATGGGCCTTTATTCTATTATTATTATTAAATCATATTTGGGCCCAAAGCCCAAACTCTAAGTCATGTGAGTCACTTTATAGAAATTAATTTACATAATTTCTTACATTCTCCCACTTGACTCATATGAGTTATAATACTTTCATGATTTAATAATTACATAAATGCGCATTTAAAAGGCCTTACATAAATTGATTCTATCATTATTCATAATCAAGAATACAGAAATAATAAGAGTCATGGCGGTTACATGTCATTTGAATCAACACATTTCCTTCCATGTACTACTATATCATTCTTTCTCCTTAATATGACTTTATAGTGAGAAATCCATAATAGGTTCAAACATAATGTCATTGTCATCAATAACAACATAATTTGTTTTCCACACCATAATAACATAATTTGCATGCATATACATAAAGTAGAAAACAACATAAATTTCAGAAACTTTAATTATCAATGAGCTCAGAGTGTCAAATAAGCATTAACAACATTCATAATTCACTAGTAAACATAATGCCCATATTTACAACATGACCAGTAAATGTTTTGGGCGGTAACCCTTTTGTTAAAGGGTCAGCAATCATAAGATCAGTGCTAATATGTTCTATTGACACTTTATGTTTCTGAACTTCTTCTTTAACGGCAAAGTATTTCAATTCCATATGTTTAGCACCTTTGGAATACTTGTCGTTTTTAGAAAAGAAGACTGCTGCGGAGTTATCACAATAAATTTTCAGCGGCTTGGCAATACTGTCAACAATTCCAAGTCCTGAAATAAAATTCCGCAACCAATTAGCCTGAACTGTGGCCTCAAAGCATGCCACAAACTCAGCCTCCATAGTGGACGCAACGATGACTGACTGCTTCGCACTTTTCCATGAAATCGCTCCTCCGGCTAAAAGATACACATAACCAAATGTAGACTTTCGTGTATCCACACAGCCAGCAAAATCTGAATCTGTATATCCAATCACCTCAAGATGATCAAATCTTTTATAAGTAAGCATGTGATCCTTCGTTCCTTGCAAGTATCTTAAAACTTTCTTTGCAGCTTTCTAATGATCCAATCCAGGATTACTCTGGTATCTACCAAGCATACCAACTGCAAAACTAATATCTTGTCGTGTACAAGTTTGAGCATACATTAAACTCCCAACAATAGATGCATAAGGTATATTCTCCATCTGTTTCCGTTCCAAGTCATTCTTTGGACATTGCATGAGACTAAATTTGTCTCCTTTCTGTATTGGAACAGGAGATGTCGAACATTTATCCATTCTGAATCTCTCTAAAACTTTATTAATATATGCTTTCTGAGACAAACCTAACAGTCCTTGTGATCTGTCACGGAATATTTCAATTCCTATCACATAGTATGCCTCACCCATATCTTTCATCTCAAAGTTATTAGAGAGAAACTTCTTAGTCTCACTTAATAGACCAAGATCATTAGTTGCAAGCAAGATATCATCAACATACAGAATCAAGAATATCAACTTGCTCCCACTGACCTTCAGATATATACACCGATCAACGATGTTTTCCTTAAACCCAAAGGACACAATAGTATCATTAAACTTAAGATACCATTGCCTAGAAGCCTGTTTAAGCCCGTATATTGATTTCTTAAGTTTACACACCATGTGTTCCTTTCCTTTTTCAATAAACCCCACTGGTTGGTCCATATAAACATCCTCTTCTAAATCCCCATTCAGAAAAGCAGTTTTGACATCCATCTAAAGCAACTCAAGATCATAATGAGCTACTAATGCCATGATAATTCTAAAGGAATCTTTCTTAGAAACAGGTGAAAATGTTTCTTTATAATCAATGCCATCCTTTTGAGTAAAACCTTTGGCAACAAGTCGGGCCTTGTAACGTTCGATATTGCCATGAGAGTCACGTTTAGTCTTAAAGACCCATTTACACCCGACTCTTTTGCATCCTTCTGGCAATTCTATAAGGTCCCATACATCATTCTGTGCCATTGATTTAAGCTCATCTTTCATGGCATCTAACCACTTATCAGAATTATCATCTTTCATGGCATCTAACCACTTAAGTCATTTTCTGACTCTTGTAGATAAACCACATAATCATTCGAAACAGCAGACTTTCTTTCTCTTTGAGATCTTCTTAATACTATTTCTTGTGGTTGTTCTACTACAGGTTCATTGTTTTCTTCATGATCATTAATTTGTTGTTCTTCTTCATCGTTGCGTGATTCAACTACATTAGGAACAACAATACTTGAAGTAAAGGTACTAGTTAAAGGAACTTGTACTCTAACTTCCTTAATCTCCACATTTTGTGAAGTATTACTCCCACTGGTTTCACCATTTTCAATGAACCGTGCATTTCCAGATTCAACAATTCTTGTGCTATGGGTAGGACAGTAAAACATATACCCTTTTGACTTTGCTGGATAACCAATGAAATATCCACTGATTGTTCTTGCATCCAATTTCTTCTCTTGCGGATTGTATATTCTGACTTCTGCCTGACATCCCCAAACATGCAAGTGTCTCAAACTGGGTTTCCTTCCTGTCCATAATTCAAAAGGTGTCTTTTGAACTGCTTTACTAGGAACCCTGTTCAACAGATACATGGCAGTTTTTAAAACATACATCCACAATGAAACAGGTACAGTTGACTTACTTAACATGCTCCTAACCATATCCATTAAGGTTCGATTACGCCTTTCTGAAATACCATTTTGTTGTGGTGTACCTAGCATTGTGTATTGAGCACAAATACCACGTCTCTCAAGGAACTTAGCAAACAGACCAGAGTGTTGTCCACTTTCATCATACTTTCCATAATATTCACCACCTCTATCTGACCTGACAATTTTCACCTTTCTGTCTAATTGCCTTTCCACTTCATTTATATAAACTTCCAAGGCATTCACCGCTTGCGATTTTTCATGCAGTAAATAGACATAACCATAACGTGAAAAATCATCAATGAAGGTGATAAAATACCTTTCTTTATTGAAAGAACTTGCATCAAAAGGTCCACATATATCAGTGTGTATAATTTCAAGAAGCTGAGTACTTCTTGTGGCTCCCTTCTTTGTGTGTTTTGTTTGTTTGCCTTTAATACAATCCACACATACATTCAGATCAGTAAAATCCAAATTTGGAAGTATTTCATACTTTACCAATCTCTCCATTCTTTCCTTGGAAATATGTCCCAAACGTTTGTGCCACAAGAAAGCAGAACATTCATTCACCAAACTTCGTTTAGTGCCAACATTATGATGCGAGGTCATAAGAGTTTCAGCATATAGTTTATCGAGATTCAATCTATATAATCCATCATAAAGAGTACCAGATCCAATAGACTTAAGTCTTGCCGCAATATTAGTCATTTCAATGACATGTTCGTGCATAGTACGAGAACCATCAAATTCCATGGTGGTTAATATACTCATTAATGTCCCAACAAGAGACTTATCAGTAGTTTGGGAGCGCTCTTCCACAAATTTCATAAATTCTTTTGCACCATCAATTTTGGGAAGAGCAAACTTAATATTACTTGCTATGCTCATTCGCATAAAGATACAGAAACAATACTTGATCACACATGCTTAACATTAATACTTTGAGTCATAAATTAAACATACTATACAGATTCAGAAAACATTCTATGTATACTAACGTTCTCCTTTGGGAGATCCATTAATACACAAAACATAATGATGCTAATAGTATTAACTTTATTTGGTAAGATATATGCATTAACTAGAAGCACTTGTTATCTTTGGATATACAAGCAAAAACTAATAACACATACTCACTACCAACAATCATATCCATTAATTATAAGGACAACTAATCAACCTTTGGGTGATCCATAATGCCCTATAATAATGAATTTCCATTTACCCATATACTTCATAATTTAGCATCCATTCTATAGGTAATTGGAATAAAATTTATCAGTAATCTGGAAATAAATAAAACTTAAAGATTTGATCACTTTGGTGATTAACAAATCTATCATACAAATAATTCCAGAAATTATATCATTAATTGAAATAAAATTCATCCATAATTTGGAATTAAATAAAACTTAAAGATTTGATCACTTTGGTGATTACAAATCTATCATACAAATAATTCCATAAATAATATCATTAATTGAAATAAAATTTCATCATCCATAATTTGGGATTAAATAAAACTTAAAGATTTGATCACTTTGGTGATTACAAATCTATCATACAAATAATTCCATAAATAATATCATTATATGAAATAAATTTCATCCATAATTTGGAATTAAATAAAACTTAAAGATTTAATCACTTTGGTGATTACAAATCCATCATACAAGTAATTCCAAAATTTCAATTTAAAATTAAATACATAAAGCGGAAATATAATTTTTCATTCCTCACTTTCAATCAATTAATTAAACTTTAATTTAAATGCAAATTAAATTACATTATGACATAATAAAATTTCATTAAAACTTTAATTAAACTTTAATTTAATGCAAATAAAATTACATTAAAATATAATAAAATTTCATTAAAACTTTAATTAAACTTTAATTTAATGAACATAATCATTAAAACTTTAATTTAATGCAAATTAAATTACATTAAAAAAAATAATAATAAAAAAATAATACATAAACAGAAAAATTAATTTTTTTCGCTACTCACTTTTAATTAATTAATTAAACTTTAATTTAAATGTAAATTGCATTACATTATAACATAATAAAATTTCATTAAAACTTTAATTAAAATTTAATATAATTCAAATTGAATTAATTAATAATAATAACATAATAAAATTTGAATTAAAACTTTAATGAAACATTAATCAAAATAAAATAAAATAAAAAAGAAACATGACGTTAGGTGCAGAGAATTACTCTCACTATTTTATTTATTTATATATATTGTTTCATTATTTTATATTATAATACAATTATCATTATTTTATATTATAATACAAATATCATTATTTTATATTATAATATAATTCTCCGTTCACTTTATCATGAAACCCTAGAAAAAAAAAACACAGCCACCATTTTTCACTTTATCATCAAAGGGGTGTCAACCATAACTAAATGTGCCACGGGAAAAGATGACTGCAGTTTCATCTTTCTTCAAATGAATTAAAAATTGACATAAAGAGGCACACTCCATAAACCCCTAATTTAAAATTAGGGTTTTTCAATTGGGATTAATTAAAATTAGGGTTCTTTAATTTTAATTTTGATGGTTTAAGACAATTAGGGAACTATCATAGAGGAATGAAAACCTTAATTTATAAACCCTAATTTTAAATTAGGGTTCTTAAATTGGAAATAATTTTTAAAATTAGGGTTCTTAAATTGGGAATAATTTTTAAAATTAGGGTTCTTTAAATTTTGGAAAAACATTAATGGAGAATCACAGAAAATGAGCAACAAGGCTCTGATACCACATGTAAGTCAAAACATGAATAAACGTAAATTGAACACATACAATTTATGTTCACAAATAGATCTTATCATATCATGATTCTCACACAATCATATAATCAAGAAGGAATAAGCACTTACCTTGATCCATGAGTGATCCTAATTGAGCAGTTACTTTATCTCCTTTTATCCCAATCTATCTCTTGCAATTTCGTTCTTATCTCACACTTTCGTGATGGTTAACAGTGAGACAACTATTATTTGCAGAGACAGAACCCTATAGCCTTTAGTACCCAATCTCCATCAGATGTAGGTTTTCATTAGGTATATCATCAGATATATATATATTTCTCACATAAACCAATGGGCCTTTATTCTATTATTATTATTAAATCATATTTGGGCCCAAAGCCCAAACTCTAAGTCATGTGAGTCACTTTATAGAAATTAATTTACATAATTTCTTACAATCCCGATAAACCCCAACTGCCATCACAAGCCTCAAATCCACCAACCGACACATAAGACTCTTTGGGTTAATTACCCTAGAGCCTGTGGGGCAAATGTACTGGTATGGACCGAATGACTAACTAGATTCTCGGTCCCACCAGCGGACCGACCGACCCAAGGCCCAGTCCTAGTGGGCCGACCGATGGTATAAATCTTATCACACCTAAACAGACTCAACAAACCTAATCCGTGGTTAGGAACTAGGTAATGCAATCCTAAACATAAACCCACTCCTTAACCTGGCCCAATAAGGAAAGCACATTACAGGTAACATAAATAGAACACATTCCAAGGAGGAGGTACGTCATTAATTACTGTACACTTCCGAGTGTCGAATACCCTTTTCACTGACTTAAGCATCGGAGTGCCTTCTGTAGGAACCCCCCCATTCGGCATTCTTCCAACACCATACGACCGAGACCTAATAGGAAGAAAAGAGAAGCAGACTAAGGTAGGAGTTGACCGCACAACAAGAGGGAAGGAGATGGAGTCAGCCAACAGTTCTCTAAGTCCCATCTCCCTAGCAGGAACAAAAAGAAATCATCAGCACATTCCTAATGTTACATGTTGCCTTATGTTATTGTTCATTCATTGCATCTTATAAATCGTTTGCCTTCTTATGTGATTCAAAATAAATGCCCTTATGAACTTCTGTATGACAATATGCCTAATCTCTCTAATATAAAAGTGATTGGGTGTCTTTATTTTGCTTCCACCCTTGATCAAAATAGTCATAAACTTGATCCTAGGGCACGAAAGTGCATCTTCCTTGGTTTCAAACATAGGACTAAAGGTTATGTGGTCATGGACGTTCTTTCCAAAGAGATTTTCGTGTCTCAAAATTTAATCTTTTATAAAACCTATTTCTATGATTTAAGCAACAAAAATGATTAGGTAGCTATGCAAGAAAACATTGATTTCATGAAAGAGATGTGCGATGATGTTCATGATCAAATTGAAGTTGAGGAACACACTAAACAAGAAACACTAAGGCGATCCACCAAAGTTAAGAAAACACCAACCTTTTTAGAAGATTACTATCACAGTATCATGGCATTACCATGCAATGAAGATCTAAAAAAAGCAAGGTATTATATCCTCTTAGGTCTGCCATATCATACAAAATAGTAGCAGAAAATCAAGTGAACTATATTTTGTCTATTTCATCTCAAACCTAGCCACGAAGCTATGCAGAAGCAAAGTATATCCTAAATGGATGGAAGCCATAAGAACAAAAATAAGAGCTCTTGAAGCTAACAAGACCTAGGAAGTAATGGAGCTTCCACCTAATAAGACACCCATATAATGCAAACGGATCTACTAGATTAAACAAAAAGCCAATGGAGATATAGAAAGATACAAGGTAAGACTCGTGGCGAAGAGTATACACAATGTGAAGGTATTGAGACCTACTCACCCTTGGCAAGGCTTACCAAAATACAAACCATTCTTTCAGTAGCAGCAACTATGGACTAGCACCTCAAGAAACTTGATGTGAACAATAAGTTCTTACATGGTGATTTCCAAGAGGAAGTTTATATGGAATTACCGCCTGGTGTGTCGTTTGACAAAATCATTAAATGGATTGAAGCAAACAAGTAAGAAATGGTATGATAAACTCACTTCTTTCCTTCATTCCATTAACTTTACTAACCCAAAAGCTAATAACTCTCTTTTTATAAGAAAAATTTAAGACTTTTTATAACACTTCTCATATACATAGATGACATTATAATTGTTGGAATAACATAAATAATATAGAGGTTGTCAAAAGTTCCTTAGATACAACTTTTAAAATAAAAGACCTATGTCATCTAAAGTTTTTCTCAGGACTAGAGATTGCTAGAACTAGAAAATAAATCCATATTTTCCAATGGAAGTATGCTCTCGAAATTTTAGCCGGTACAAGAATATTGAGAGCAAAACCAATGACTACACCCATGGTGAAAAAATATGACATACTATTTGATCAAAATACGTTTGTTCATGATATTTTGATATATAGAAGAACTACTAGAAGGTTGCTATACTTGGTGAATACGAGGCTCGACATCAGCTTCTCTATACAATTTCTCATTCAATTTGTACAAGCTCCTTCAAAGTTACACCATCAAGTTGGACAAAGGATTCTCATATATGTAAAATCCCTTTTCCAAAATATATTTTCAGATTTGTATTTCTGGAACATATTTTTAAATTCTAGAATTTTTTTCATAATGCATTTTTTATTTATTTTGTGTTCCATAGTTTTTTCCAAAATTTATTTTTTGCATTTTGAATTTACATTTTTAGAATCAAAATTTTGATTTTCGAATTGTATTTTTGAAATTCCAGCTTTTTAAATCCTAATGAATTTAAAATATTACGTCTTGTTTTTGGTATTATGAATTTTGGCACTAAAAAAACTGCTTGTTTATATCCTAATGAATCTAACAATACTATGCAATTTTCTATGCTTGTTTTAGTGCTCTTTACTTTATTCGTTGGGGTCATAGATCTCTTTTAGCCAAGAAGGAATATATTTGGATATATTATCAAAATTGTTAATTCCGTTTATAGACCTTTTACATAAAGATTAAAAAAAAATTGTGAATTATTATGAATTTTTCACAAACGCAACTTTTTCTTTGATTCTAACTTAGAGGATAATTTTAAAATTTTTAAAAAGTGATAAAATATAGGTATAATTACCTTATTCGTCCCTACTTTCTGGGGCAATAGTCAATTTAGTGTAGTGGTTTTAAAAAAATCAATTTCGTCCCTATGTTTGTTTAAATGTATGCAAAATGGTCTTTTCTGGTAAGTCGCAGCAAACGATGTCAACTTCTGCTTATGTGGCAGAGAGAAGAGGTTATGGGTTTAGGGTGAGGTGTGAGGTGTCAAGTGACATGGATGGTTTGATTAGTTTAGTGAAAATTGAATTGGGGGTTACAAATTTTTAATTGTAAGCAAGGTTGTTGGTGTGTGAGGTACGCTATTTTGAGATGCGATTGTGAGGTGCGATTTTGCGGTTCGTGGGTGGTCGTTTCTAAGGTTAGGACTTTTTAACTTACTTTTAGAGTGGTTCTGTTTGTGATTACTTTGAGAGAACATTTACATAGTAGTTTATGATTGATGTTACCCAAAAACACATGAAGATGACCAAGGATGCTAAACTTGAAGGGTCATCTCAACAAGCAAATAAAGACTTCATCAATAGAAGAAATGGACAAGGTCCAAAGCATTTGAAGTTCTTCTTATTAGTCTTCTCAAAAGATGAGGCCCAAGCCCAATTAATATCTTTGTTGTAATATCTTTAGAATAGATTTAAAATAGAACATAAAAGGGAAGTATGAATAGGAGTATAGGACTTATGAGAAAGTAGTAGAAAAGTCACAGTTTCTAGAATAGGAGTGACTTGTGTTGGGCGGCATTTTCAATGCCTTTTCATTTCCTTTTGCCTTTTGGATGACCAGCCATCTACACTATATAAAGAGGTGCTTGGCTCTTTTAAAAACATTTTGATATTGAAATTGAAAGTAGAGTTACTCTCCTCAAACTTGAGTGGGTTCTTTGTGAGACTTGTTCTCTTTCTTCTTAGTCTTATCTTGTGGGTTTTGGGGACTCTCAAGTGGCGACACTCTCACTCATTTTGGAGTCAATCATCCTTCAAGTGGCGTGACCATTCCCATGTCAACAACCACATAAATTTCTTCAACTTTTCATCTTCTTCTTCCATACCCATTCCATATCAAAAACTCTAAAACATGTATTGTTTCTTGTTTTTTCTTTTCAATCGGTCAAATGTTGCTAGTGAATGTTTTTAATCGTTAGTTTGTTCTTGGTTCTTGTTTTAATCAGTTGGAATTTCTTCTTGATGTTCTATTCGGTTCATGGGTCTATAGTTGTGTTTCATTCAGTTCATGTTCTTGAAATGGGTTTCTAATGGGTTCTTGAGTTGTGTTCTTGAATTGCTTGTAGAATCTTGATCCTTAAAAGTGTCTATTAATGAATCATCTCTTAATGATAATCACATCAAAAGAAATGACCTTGAACACCTCAAGTCACACACTTCCTTTCGCACACAACCACCATAGAAATCAGAACACCCTCTGATTCTGCACTTACACACCAGTATTCACAAATACAATAGATTCAGAAAGGATTACACTTGATGAAGATCAAATCAAAAGATTACAGCAATCCTATTCCACTTCTTTGAGAAAACCCAAAAAGTTTGAATGCAAATCTTGAAAACTCAAATCAGTTTTCACTCTTTCACAAATGTCTCAAAATTGTTATCAAACATTAAGAGAGTATAACAACCTCTTTTAAATACTCAAAAAGCTGTTAAAAACA
Source organism: Phaseolus vulgaris (assembly GCF_051622355.1). Lineage (NCBI taxonomy): Eukaryota > Viridiplantae > Streptophyta > Magnoliopsida > Fabales > Fabaceae > Phaseolus > Phaseolus vulgaris. The sequence goes on from NC_143501.1 coordinate 14,035,200, forward strand.
TTTAAAGCAGGAGCCTATTTAGTTAGAAAACATTTAAAGCTGATTTGGAAACATAACAGAAATTTTGTTATGGGTTTTCAACAAACAATCGGTTGAATCCTCGAAACAACCAATTGAATTGGTTTGACAGCAAAGTCAACCAAGTCAAACAGCTTAAAACCCTTTTCAAAAACTTCTAAGTGATAAACAACCGATTGAAACGACAAAACAACGGGTTGTTTTTCCACTTCTTCATAAAACAATCTTTTTCAAAAAGGTTTTGATTCCAAACTATTTTAGATTCAAACAAAGAGTGGATTAGACATCATTCTACCGAAAACCCACCCACACACACAACAACTCCAGCCTTCCATCAAACACCATGGATTTGGAGATATCAAAGCTTCAAGATCATCCTTGATCAACAATCTCCCCCTATTTCATGATGAAAAATCCTTGGTTGCTTGTGTTGATCTGTTTGAATATGAACCAGCACCTGTAAAACAGAAACTATGCAAACACGGAGTATATATAACAACAGGTTATCAAGGCACACACACTAGTTTTCTGCACAATCAAAACAGCAGAAAAACCAGTCCAAAGAGTGCCAAAAATAGTGAGTGTAGCAGTAGCAATGCAGCAGAATTAACAACTTCAAGTTAGAGTTTGTAGTAGCAGCATACACAACACATAAACCAACACCTTCTCCCCCTATTTGTCTTCACAAATAGAATTAAGAAAGCGTTTGTGGATCAAGAATACCTAACTCATTTCTTAAAAAGAAAAAACATGTCCTTTGGCAAAGGCTTTGTGAATATATCAGCAAGCTGCAATCTTGTCTCAATGAATTTCACCTCACTATCTCCATTGTTCACATGATCCCTTATAAAGCGAAGATGGATCTCAATGTGCTTTGTTCTTGAGTGCTGAATCTGATTTTTGGTGAGATTTATAGTACTTGTGTTGTCACAAAGTAAAGACACCTTGCTAATCTTTAAGCCAAAATCTTCTAATTGGTTTTTGAGCCAAAGAATTTGTGCACAACAACTTCCAGCAGCAATGTATTTAGCCTATGCAGTGGAAAGAGCCACACAAGCTTGTTTCTTGCTATGCCAAGAATAAGACTTGATCCAAGAAGATGTGCCACTTGTGCTTTTCTGGACCAGCATACACCCTGCAAAATTAGAATCAGAATATCCAATTAAGTGTATAGGAGAGTGAGAAGGATACCATAGTCCAACATTGGTTGTCCCCTTGAGATATTTGAGAATTCGTTTTGCAGCCTTGAGATGAGATTCCTTTGGATTTGCTTGGAATCTTGCACAAAGACACACGACAAACATGATATCTAGTTTACTTGCTATGAGATAGAGTAGGGAACCAATGAACCCTCTATATTTGGTTTGATCTACCTCTTTTCCAGCCACATCATTATCCATATAACAACATGATGGCATAGGTGTGCTAGCTTCTTTGCAACTTTCCATTTCAAACTTCTTGAGAATTTCTTTGCAATACTTTGATTGACTTAGGAAAATTTCATCTTTGGATTGCTTGACCTGCAGTTCAATAAAGAATGAAAGCTCCCTCATCATTGACATTTCAAACTCACCTTGCATGACAGCCACAAATTCTTCACACAAAATATCTTTGGTAGCTCCAAAAAATGATGTCATCAACATAGATTTAGACCAAGATAATTTCAGAATTTGACTTCTTAATGAAGAGAGTCTTGTCAATCATCCCTCTCTCATAGCCATTGGATAAAAGAAAGTTACTAAGCCTCTCATACCACTGCCTTGGAGCTTGCTTAAGCCCATACAAGGCCTTTTTCAGCTTGTATACATGGTTAGGATGTTGATGATCTCTAAAGCCTGTTGGTTGTTCAATATAGACTTCCTCATTGATGATTCCATTGAGGAAAGCACTCTTAACATCCATTTGAAACAATTTGAATCCACTCATACAAGCAAAGGCCAGCAGCAACCTTACAGCTTCTAATCTTGAAACTGGAGCAAAGGTTTCACCATAATCTATACCTTCTTCTTGATTATAACCTTTAGCCACAAGCCTTGCCTTGTTCCTTGTAATAACCCCAGATTCATCCAGCCTTTTTCTGAAAACCCATTTGCATCCAATGATGTTCATCTGATTAGATCTTGGAACAAGAAACCAGACATCATTTCTTGTGAATTGATGCAGTTCCTCATCCATGGTAGCAACCCATTTATCATCCTTGAGAGCTTCTTCAATTGACTTAGGTTCAACTTGTGAGACAAAAGTCATATGCTTGCAGTAGTTAGAGACAACACTACATGTAGAAACACCCTTCTAGATCTGGCCAATGATGTTCTCCACTGAAAAATCCCTTGGAATTCTCCATTCCTTTGGCAGCTCTTCTTGTTGCAGAATTTCAACTAGTTGTTTCGCACAATCAAATGGTTATTTTTCTGGGCAGAATTCTAGCTTCTGCAAAATGATGTTCTGCTCATCTTCTTCTGCATAATCCTTTGTAGAACCCTGATCAATATGAATGATTTCATCAAACGCCACATGGACAGACTCCTCCACAGTCATGAGTCTCTTGTTGTAGACTCTATAGGCATGGCTAGTTGAAGAATAACCAATGAAGATTCCATTGTCGGCTTTTTCATCAAACTTCCCCGGATTTTCTTTCCCATTATTCAGAATGAAACATCTGCACCCAAACACTTTTAGATGAAGAGACACCATTTTCATTCCAAGTAATGTAAGCTCTTTTTGATTTTGCATTCTTTTCCTTCTTGCTTGACTTCTTCTCTTTATTTGGGCATTCAGCCTTTATGTGCCCCTGCTCTCCACAAACATAACAAGTATAATTGTTAACATTAAAATCACTAGTTTTCTTGTTGCTATACCTTTCTTTAATGGAGTCTTTGTTACGGTTCTTCTTCAAGAATATGCTGAACTTTTTGGACAACAAACTAAGAGTTTCTCCTTCACTCTCATCACTTGAAACTTGATTGTTCTTGTGCTTGGCAGTTTTCAAGGAAATGTTTCGTACATGCTTATCTTCACTCTCTTAAATGTTGAGCCTATTCATCTCCAACTCATGCGCCCTAAGCTTTCCAAACAAGGAGGTTGTAGTCAAAGATGTCAAGTCCCTAGATTCTGAGATAGCTGTGACTATAGGTTGCCAAGATCTATCAAGACATTTGAGAATCTTGATATTCAACTCTTCTTTGTCAAAGACTTTTCCAAGACTCATGAGATGATTGACAATGTGAGTGAACCGTTTTTGCACATCCGCAATTGATTCTCCTTTGAGCATTCTGAACATCTCATACTCTTGGATTAAAGTATGATTCCTTTCCCTCTTATCGTCCGTTCCTTAATGAGTTACCTCTAGAGTATCCCATATCTCCTTAGAAGATCTGCATTGAGAGACCCTGAAAAACTCATTAGAATTTAAGGCAGAGGTGATAATATTTTTTGCAATGCAATCAAACTTTGCTCTTTTGTTTTCTGCATCAGTCCATTGGGACCAAGGCTTTTCAATAGAAACACCATCATTTTCAAGCTTAGGAATAAAAGGGAAATTTTCAATTGCATCCGATATTCCTTTATCAAGAGATTCAACAAAGATCTTCATAAGTACCTTCCAAAATTGGTAATTCAAACCACAGAACAAAGGAGGTCTGTTTATTGATGCACGCTCCCGAAAGGGTAATTTTTCAGCCATAAGAAAAAGATGTTTTAGGATCAAACTTGAGCATTTTTCAAGTACCAAGCTCTTGATGCCAATTGATAGAATATATGGCCTTAAACAAGAGGGGGGTGAATTGTTTATGAAAGATTTTCGCAAACTTTGAAGGTATAATGAAGTTCAAAGCAGAATCACAGATATAGAAATCCATAAGCAATCAATTAAAACTATTAAAGTTGATTTACAGAAAATCAACCAGTTGTTTTTGCAATTCAACCGGTTGTTTATATCAGCCAAATTGAAAATAACTTAAAAGTAGAATTTAAATGAGTTAAGGGTAAGAGAAAAGCACACAAGCAGTTTATATTGGTTCATTCTTATCCTAAGAGCTACATCCAGTCCCCAGAAACCATTGGGTATCTACTATGCAATCAAAATCCAGATTACAAACACACCACCAAAGAAGTGACCTTGAACACCTCAAGTCACACACTTCCTTTGGCACACAACCCACCACAAAAATCAGAACACCTCTGATTCTGCACTTACACACCAGTATTCAGAGATACAATAGATTCATAAAGGATTACACCTGATGAAGATCAAATCAAAAAATTATAGCAATCCTATTCCACTTCTTTAAGAAAACCCAAAAAGCTTGAATGCAAATCTTGAAAACTCAAATTTATTTTCACTCTTTCACAAATGTCTCAAAATTGTTATCAAACATTAAGAGAGTATAACAACCTCTTTTAAATACTCAAAAAATTGTTAAAAACATTTAAAGCAAGAGCCTATCCAGTTAGAAAACATTTAAAGTTGATTTGCAAACATAACAGAAATTTTGTTATGGGTTTTCAAAAAACAATCGGTTGAATCCTCGAAACAACCGATTGAATTGGTTTGACAACAAAGTCAACCAAGTCAAACAGCTTCAAACCCTTTTCAAAAACTTCTAAGTGATAAACAACCGATTGAAACAACAAAACAACAGGTTGTTTTTAAACTTCTTCATAAAACAATCTTTTTCAAAAAGGTTTTGATTCCAAATTGCTTTAGATTCAAACAAAGAGTGGATTACACATCATTCTACCCAAAACCCACCCACACACACAGCAACTCCAACCTTCCATCAAACACCATGGATTTAGAGACATCAAAGCTTCAAGATAATCCTTGATCAACAATTTGTACCAATGTCACACCCACTGCCTCCTCCAATACTGATAAATATATGTATTAGGGGTGGTCCTTTGATGTTTTTCAAAAGACAGGGGGTCGTGAGGAAGGTCTTTACCTAGAGAACACTTCTTTGCATTGGGATGTCCACTGGAATTTGGTAGCCTTCTTCGTTAGGGCAATAATCGATCTCGTCTTTTTTGCTAAGTTAGGTATGAACCTTGAGAGGGAGGTTAACCATCTGACCAACCTTTGTATCTCCTTTATGTTCTTTGGGCTACGCATCTCGATCAAGTCTCTGCATTTGTCTGGATTTGTCACTATTCCTCGGCTTGTCAACATGAAACCTAAAATATTGCCTCTCTCCACCTCGAAGACAAATTTATTAAGGTTTAGCGCATGTTATACCTTTTAAGGACGTTGAAGACCTTTTGCAACTCCTCGACATGTTTTTTGCATGTTTCAGACTTGACGACGGTGTCATCCACATAAACTTCTATGCTTCGACCGATGAGGCCTCGAAACACTCTGTCCATCAACCTATGATACGTTGCCCACACGTTCTTGAGGCCTAACAACATGATCTTGTAAAAGATGTTGGCCTCATTCGTCATGAACGGTTTTTTCCTTGTCTCCCTTATGTGTCCGAATCTGGTTATATCCTAAATAAGCATCGAGGAAGCTAAGGACTTTGTGTTCTGTCGCCCCGTTGATACTAAGCAAAAGATATGTATCCTTTGAGTATGCCTTGTTGATATTTTTGTAATCGGTGCACATTCTCCACTTTCCACTTTCCACTTTGTGTTTTAACCATGACTATATTTGTTAGCCAGGTGGTATATTTGGCTTCCTTGAAGAACCCGCCATCAAGCAACTTCTTGGTCTGCTCCTTTGTCGCTCTCCTCTTCTCATCTCCCAACTTTTCTCTATTGTGAAATGGGTCTAGTGTTGATGGATACATAACCTTTGCGAAATCACTTGAGGATCAACTCTCCACATATCAGTCACAGTCCATGCAAAGAGGTCGGTGTTGTCCATTAGGGACTGTGATATGGTCGCGACCTTGACCTTGGCAAAGAAGTGCCCCTACATGTGACCTTGGCGTCGACTCAAATTTTTACTGTTATGGTTTCCCATCAGGTTGCACACGGAACTCGTCCTTATTTTTTACTCTAAATCAACCATAGCCACAATGCTCGTTCCTGGTTGAGGAGGTTCGGCCTTGGACATTTGCTCCACCTAAAGGCTGGCCTGGTAACATTTCATGGTTGTTCGTTGATCAACATGCACGGTCGTGATATCTCCAAATATGGAAGGAAATTTCATGACTAAGTGGGGTGGACACTATAGCTCCTAATTCGTTATTATAGGATGTATTTGCATCTACAACATTTTGACAATTCGACTGTTGAGACGTCCTTCCCAAACTTGGTATAGATATCTATGTTGTAGATAATAAACTTTTTGTTGTTGTAGATGATAATAACAAGGTAAGCTTATGGTTGGTGTAAAATATACACATCACATAAGGTTTCGTAACATTAGAATTTTGCATATATTATGCAAGTCTGAAAGGGTTTAAGGTTTTTTTTAATAAATAAAAAGAATTGTAGACCCCACATCTTTTATTATTTCCTTGTTATGATTACCAAGCACCATGACTATAATACTACACTAATTATCCCATTCTTTACCTTCCCGTTCCCACAAAGAACCAAACCAAACAACAATGACTTCTGAAATACCAAAACCAAAGCTTTCTCTGCCTCTCAGAACCCGAGTTGCATTATTCTTTTCCTCTGCCGTAACGAATTTCTCGCGTCGCTCTGACGGCACCGTTAATCGTGGTTTCAAGAAGCTCCTCGATTATAAGTCCCGACCCAAAACCAAATCCGTTAAAGGCGTTTCTACTAAAGACGTCACAGTTGACGCCAACAGAGACCTCTGGTTTCGTGTCTTCACACCCACTGCCTCCTCCGGTGACGGAGTTGTTCCCGTCGTCATTTTCTTCCACGGCGGCGGCTTCGCTTTCTACTCGCCGGACTCGTACGGGTATGACCCCGTGTGCCAGCGATTCTGCCGTCAAATCAATGCCATTGTTGTCTCTGTGAACTATCGCCGCCCGCCGGAGTACCGGTTCCCTTCGCAATACGACGACGGCGAGGACGTCCTCAAGTTCCTTGACGAGAATCCCGCTGTGCTTCCGAAAAAGGCGGACTTTTCAAAGTGCTTCCTCGCCGGTGACAGCGCCGGCGGGAATTTGGCTCACCAAGTAGCAGTTCGGGTCGCCAAGTCGGGGCTCCGGAAAGTTCGGGTCGTTGGGTTCGTTCCCTGAATTGCCAGAGGCATCTCAATTGATCTCACAGGTTAAAGATTTCATCACCAACAGAATCTCGGATTTGAAATGATCACTATTTAGTTTAAATATTGAAGATTTCATCACCAGTAATCACTATTGGAGTCTAGTGTAAAGGTTTTGCAAGTTTTTGCTTTAGGCCTTAAAATATGTATTTGTATTTCTTAAATTTTATCATTAGTTTTGGATTTAATGTTGTAATATTGATTAAGGTGTGTTGTATAATATTTGTGTGCCAGTTGGAATCTTTATGAATAAAAATTTACTTTTGGATATTATCTGGCGCTTGAAAATTAATCATCCATTATTGTCTTTTTGTGAATTAATTTGGTATATTGTCCTTTTCTATATTAATACTTATTCATTTGGTTAATTTTATCAGCTTTATATTAAAAGGCACTTCAATTTAAAATAATAATAATTTTATGGTAAGTGAAATATAATTATATACTTCTGGTGTCCTCTACACCAGATTTAGCAACCCAACAAATTGATATGTAGACAAAGTTATCACAAATTTTAAATTTGGTTTAATATGTTACATCAACTTTTATCAGTGCAGCTAAATTCTTTTTGTCGGTTGACCTGCTCGTCGGTTGATTCTGATGACAAGTTCTAACTCTATCTGTCTCTTCATGACTCCGTCCTATTTCTTGGTTCTCTAGAACGTGCTCCGTCAAAACAGAGGGGACCCTACCTGTTGATTGCACTCCGACGATCAGGTCAGTACATGATTTATAAGAATTTAAGAAGTAATCAGTTTCAGTTTTAGAAACAGCGTACCTTAACCTTGGATCTCAAGTCCCTTTTATAGTTTACCTCTTATAACAACTTTCTATCACGAGAATATAATATCAACTGAAATCATACTCAACAGGAAAATATTCTACTCAAGGGCACACTCTCACGGTGCTGCAACGGAGTGAAATCTTTCCTTCATGGAGTGCATAAAATTATAACAGAATAACCATTAGGGTACCAACTCATGTACCAGCATCAGGGGTCCAATCTGTTTACGTAGCCACCCTCAGTGTGGTGCTACGCTATCTTTTGAACACATGCAACCTAACATCTATGTGCCCTAGCACACATGGACTTAGGTTTAAAAGGAAACATTTGCTTAAGCTAGACCTCCTGCGCACTAAGCACACCCGTAAGTCTATAAATATCATTTGCTGACCGCCTAGGCCTTATGCACGAAGGGTTGCACTAAGCATGTTAAAAAGACTAAAACATACATCCAGGGCCCAATCACACGCCAGCCAGGCCCAAGAGCCGAGCTGACCTGCCTATGACAAATGCTGAGATCTGACCTCCGAGTGCTGAATTCTGAACGCTCTGGTCAATTACAGAAATAAACTAATCTCACATACTACTTTACAAATTTAATTCTTAATAACAATAATTTTCTTTTTTTTCTATTTTAATTCGTCATAAATATATATATATATATATATTTTTTTTAATATCAATATATATTTAATTTTTTATTTTTTATTATTATATTTTTTATATTTAATAAAATCAACTATAAATTTATATTGTAAAATTTTAATTTATGATAAACTTAATTTATGTATATCGTAATAATATACATTATAAATTTAAAATAATTATATTTTTTTCAAAATAGTAAATTTATAAATATTATTAATTAAAGAAGAAGAAAGATTCATTTATTTTAATATTTAACTACGGTAATTCATTTTTAATAAATAATTACTTTAAAAAGTTAAAATTATAAAAATATTTATTAAATTTATTAATCTAAGAGTACCATTTTATCAAAGTTACTGGCAATTCATATTAACTAATTAATTACGTATTAACTATAAAATATCATTAGTACTAATTATAAGAAATATAATTTTAATTTATCGTTTTTTGGTTATTTTTTCAAGAAGCCTAGTGGGGCAAACAACTTCATCATGTATAATATTTTTATTAATATTTTATACAATGTATTTTTAAGACCGTTAATTTAGAATCTTTAGTTAAAGAAGATGGATTCATTCGTTATAATCTTTCAAGAGAATAATTTATTTTTAAGAATAATTATTTTTAAAAAGTAAAATTCAAAAAAAAAATATTAGATTAACTAATATTAGGATCATCATTTTATGAAAGCTACTGACAACATATATTAACTAATTAAATACGTAATAATTATAAAGTATTATTAATACCAATTATAAAAAATATAATAATAAATATTTGTATTAATAAAATACACGAAAATTGTAAAACTGATAATTTAAAACATAGTTGGAAGTGATGAATGGATTAAACATTCAAATTTAAAAATATTAAATACTGTACAAATTTAATTTGATAATATATATGTTAATTAGGAAAAATGTTTAAATAAATATTTATTATAAGAATAATTATTTACGTCATAAACTATTATCAAAGGATTAACAATGCAATCAAATAACGATTAAAAAATTGTTTTTATGTATCACACACCAATTTTAACTACATTGTGTGCATATTTTATTTTCTGTAGTAATCTTTCAAAAACATGTAAATAGGGACTGACATCATGTGCATATTTTATTTTCTATAGTATATGTTTTTAAAAACATGTAAATAGGAGCTGACAGACAGTAAAATACTTTTACCATTTATTTATCTAAAGGGACAATTATGAAATATATTAAATAAATATTTGTTCGCAACTAAACTGATGAAAAAAAATCTACTTATGATTAAGCCTTTTAAAAATCAACACAAAAAATATAATAACATTTTATTTGTGATTAAAAAGAATTATAAAGTAAAAGTAAGAAAAAAAAAATAGACGTACAATAATTATTAGTATTTACTCTTTTACGACATAAACATTAATCAAAACTATTTCAAATTAATTTAATTCCTTAAAATATTAATTGTTTTAAAATTTTAAAATCAATTTTATCCCGCATTTTAATCCAACAGCAAATTTGGTTTAAATTAGTTTACATATTCTAAATTTATTAGCTAGGCCGGTCAAACATCAACTTTTGTTTTTATCTTAAATTTTTATTTTTCCAAAGATAAAATAACAGTAAATGAAGAATTTAACAAAAACTATTTAAATAAATATATATTTATCATATCTTTAACTGTTTTACATTCTATTTATTTAACAAATAAATACAGAAGAAAAGAAAATCTGTTGGAAATGTTTATTCCAGAATTATTCTCTTATTGAATAATTTTATAAAGATTTAAATTAAATTTTGTTGTAAACATGGTTAGTAATAAGATTTTATTGAAAATTCTTTATTGATGAAAGAAAATAATGAATGGATTAAACATTCAAATTAAAAATATTAAATATTGTACAGATTTAATTTGATAATATGTATTTTAATTAGGGAAAATGTTTAAATAAATATTTAATGTCAAATTTTTTAAGAACAATTAATAAACAGAAAAAGAAAATTGGAAATATTTATTCCAAAATTATTCTCTGTTTAAATTATGATAAATGAGAGTGGCTTTTCAAGGTTTGGAATTTAGAAGGGGACGCCAATTTAAGACCTTTCTTCTATTTGTTAGCAACCGTTTCAAATAGGAAGAGTCGTTTACTATTCTTCGCACAAAGAGAAACATGTTCAGGTTCAGATTGTTTTTAAAATCTTCATGGACTTGAACTTTTTCGCATCAACTTACAGTGGAATCGTTTTAAAAAGTTTCACCTAAACTCACACATACACATGTTTGTTTGATTCAGATTCAATTGACGATAAAAAATAAACTTGGAGAAATAGGGATGGGGTGTAAAATATTAACATAATTAATTTAATTATGATTGTTATTATTTAATAGATAAAAGCATGCAAAATAAAAATAAAAATAAAAATTAGGAGTACGAACATCGCAAATTTAAAAACAACATTAGAACAAAAAACTAATCACTACTTTTCTATATAAGTATTTATCGGATGGAGCAGCAACACTTTCGGCATCTTTTCATTCACTTTCTTGTTAGGGCAGTTTCATCAATCTGGAAGTGAATCATGTTACATTTCAGATGAGGGGTGTTCCAGAAGCAAAGTTTGCATAAATTATTGATTTCTGCATTGCTGAATCTGGAAGCCTAATTTCTATTACGGATTGGTGGATCTGGAATGATTTTTTCATTTATGGATTTCTGAATCCGGAATGCATATTTTGAATTACGGATTGGAGGATCCAGAATGGTTTTTTCAATTATGGATGTTTTGCATTTTTTTATTTTGAATTAACACTATCATTCATGTACTACCGGAAGCATCAACCCGGGAGATTACCAGATGCGCCAATCTGAAAATTTACCGGAAGCGTCAATCCGAAAATTTACCGGATTTCATAATCCGGAATACAAAAAAAAATGTACAGTTTATATAGGGACAGTTTTGTCTTTGCGCAACCTTGTCGGGGTGCAGGAAGAAAAATGTAGGGGTACAGGAAGAAACTGCCTCTTATTAGATGATGATAAACTTCTTCTTTTCGGGCCCAAGCCCCTTTTCTTTTTGCACTGTAAGTTACACGGGCCTTCTGTTTTTGGCCCAGTACATTTTACTTTTTATACCTATGTAAAAACACCTTACATTAGAGTTCAAAATACATCAACAGATTCATTGATATTCTTTTCATCTTCTCTTGTTTTTCACCACGGAGCTTCTCTTTAGGGTTTTGTTTTATTTTGTTCTTCTTGTTTGGTTTCCTCTCACGCAAGTCCTTGTTCCTCTTTCGCTTCATTACAGTTCTTGTGAAATCTTCAGGATTGCGTTATGGTATCAAAGCTTTTCTTTGCTCTACTGTGCGCTCTGGTCCTTGAATTCTTTCATTGTTCACTTTCTAAATTCGCCTGCTCTTATTCTTATTTTCTTGTTTTCTTTAGGTTTATGGTGGAAGAAGGAACGACGAGACCAACTCCCTCAAATTCATTAACGAGTAGCTATCTCTATCTTCATCCCAGTGAAAATCTAATGGCTTCGCTTGTTTCACTAGTTTTGGACTAAACGAATTATCACTCTTGTAGTAGGTCCGTCATCACCGCTTTAATAGTGAAAAACAAAGTGGATTTTGTCTTGGGTACACATTTTTGCCCATCGAAGGACGATCCTACTTTTTCAGCTTGGATAAGGTGTAATAACATGGTAACGTCATGGTTAGTCCATTCAGATGTTTGGAACGAAAAAGTATAATTTAGATGGATAAAGTTGTGGATGTTTGGAACGATTTGAAAACGAGATATTTCCAAGGGGACCTTTCTAGAATATCTAATTTACAAATGAAGGCTTTTTCTTTAAATCAGGGTGAACTGTCTGTTACATATTATTTTACAAAACTTAAGATTATTTGGGATGAGTTAGATAATTTTAAACTGAACACTATCTGTGATTGTTCTTGCTCTGCATCGTCTACTAAAAGTAAAAGAAGAACCGAGGATCAGGCTATGCAGTTCTTGCATGGATTAAATGACCAATTTCACAATATTTGTTCACATGTTCTCCTTATGGAACCTATAACCTAGATTTTCTCTTTTGTTGCTCAACAAGAATGCCAAATGGCTAGTAATTTTTTGGTTACTGTAATAGTCGGTACCGAACGGACCAGTCTCGGTCTCGGTGACCGACCGTCCGAGTCAAAGAACATGACAAGATATGCAATAACTAATAGTAACAACAATTATAGCATTGAATGAGTCATATCTATATCCTGAAATATGCAGGAATATCTTTGACGAATCCACTAACAGTTGATTAATTGAAAATGCACATCCCTACTATTAGGGAATCACGATGCATGTCAGTTAGTAACTGATGTTCAACTCATCAGGATCAGGGCCCATAAACCAATATTATAAATACAGTCCTCTATGAAGGAATGAGGTACATTTTTCTCACTAATCAGAATACACTCTTTTCAAAGTACTTACTTGAGCGTCGAAGTGTCTTTTGCAAGTAACCCCTGACCGAGTGAGCATCAACATTTGAGGAAGGAGACTTGAAGTAAATATGAGATTATCGATATGTCAGCAATTGTACGCCCATCCACAGGTACTATTTAAGCCTCCTGCCTATACAAGTACAATTGGTGCCCATCATGGGACCGAGGTAGTATTCAAACTTTACAGCAACTCAAGATCAACAACGATGGTGTCAACAAGGAACAACAATAACAACAATCGAATGGTGGACGAACAGATCACATTGATCCAGGCCCTCCAGGCGCAAATGGAAGAGTTACGACAGAAAGGGATTGCGGAGTAGATACAAAATGAGGAGGATCGGCGTCAGAATGAGGAGGATCGACTTCAGAATGAGGGGGAGGTACTCCATCTTAAGGAGTAGAATAAAGAACTAAAGCAGCACCTTGATGGGCATGAACGAGAAGAACAATCTCGAATACAGACTCGTTAAACTCATCAAACTCACCCAAAGTTCCAAAAAAGCTCTCCACACGATGACGAGGAAAACCTGAGAGAACATCCTTTTACGGACGAAATAATTGAGACATCACTTCCTTCTAAGTGGAAAGGGCTAACCATCAAACTTTACGATGGTTCCACTGATCCGGACGACCACCAAAATGTCTTTAAGACGAAAATGACACTCTACACAACCAATAAGGTTGTATGGTGTAAAGTTTTCCCCACCTCTCTCCAAGAGGGCCCACTCGGTTGGTTTACCCAACTTCCACCTAGCTCTGTGGGAAGCTTTAAGGTCTTAACAGCTAAGTTTACAACACAGTATGCAAAAAGTTGACCGCATCATACTTCATCCATGTCTTTCCTTAACGTGAAGCAAGAAAAGGGGGAATCTTTGCGGGTGTTTATGGACAAATTTAGTAAAGTTTGCATGGGTATTAGAAACCTGATGCCAGAAATAGCCATGCACCACTTGGTTTTGGCAATCCGGCTAGGTCGATTTACCGAAAGTCTAATAAAATGACCAGCTAAACACATGGATGAATTGAGGAACCGTGCAACCAAGTTCATGCAAATAGAAGAACACACCAACTATCATCGAAGTATTCGGTCTGAAGGTGGCTGATAAGGGGAAATAGAAAGACAAAGGAAATTGACTCGTATCAGGTCGGTATGACCGTTTCTGAGAAAATTGAGGACCCTGATTCCTTAGTTACACACCACTGACTATTCCAAGGCGAAGAGTCTTGGACGAGGCATTGCAAGCCGAGTTAATCCCGACCTTGAAGCAATCACAAAGTCCACAAAATTTTGACACATCTAAACACTGTCAGTATCATTGCAATTATAGCCATTCAATTGAAGGCTTCTAGACATTGAAAGATAAAATAGAGGAGCTCAATCTAATAGGTCACTTGTTTAAATTCGTCAAGACCGACAATAGCTCATACCAATCTCCGTAAAGGGAGAAATATCCACCCAAAAGTTATAAAGAATAGTATGAACAACATGGGCGAGAAAGTTTAGGACGATTCGACAACAACCAGCGCAAGGCTAAGAGAAGAAGAAGTAAAAGTCCAAGAAGAAACGATCGGACAAGACGTGACACCTGGGAGGTTATTAATACTATAGTTGACCCAACTACACTCGGAAACCCCGAGCGAGAGGTAAATACAATTCCAGGAGGTTTCGTTGGAGGTGAATGTTCCAATTTCGCTAGGAAGAAACACATATGGGCCATCCAATCGGTCCATTCCACAACCATAAGAAGCCAACCGAGAATGCCTCCAATCACCTTTACGGACAACGATTTCACTGCAATCGACCCCGCCCAAGACGATCCCATGGCTATTACTGTGGAAATAAACAAGTTTGTCATTGCAAAAGTTCTAGTAGACCAAGGTAGCTTAGTCGATATACTATATTGGAAGACCTTCAAAAAGATGAGGATCCCTGAATCAGAGATTCAACCTTATCACGACCAGATTGTAGGATTTTCAGGGGAGTGAGTCAACACTAGAGGATTCATCGACCTATATACTACATTCGGGGAAGAGGGGCATCTTCAGAAGACAATCAAAATCAAGAATTTGTTAGTAAATGCAAATACTTCTTACAATATACTCCTCGGGTGATCGTCCATAAATCATCTGCAGGCGATAGTGTCCACTATCCACCAAGCAATGAAATTTCCATCAGCAGCCGGCGACATAATAACAGTCCATGTAGATAAAAAAATAGCCCGTGAATGTTATGTCACAAGTTTGAAGGTTGAACCAACTAGGCATTTGTACAAAGCTTCACCGCACAGACGGTCACGAGAAAAGAGAGGACGATCGTTGATGTCTCAGGAGAGAAGTACTAGAAGACACATGGTCACTCTTGCTGATCTTGACCCTCGGCTTGATGAC